>NW_028238420.1:23334748-23934748 GCF_041429995.1 Eschscholzia californica | reverse complement strand
TTTCTTAATAAGAAAATACATAATCCCTGAAAGTGGAAACTTGTAAAAGCTTGGCTTTAAACAGGGTTTACCCTACCTTGAGACACAAGAACGCTCTTCTCCTTCAGTTGATGGGACTTGTTAGGAGGGCTATGTTTTTGTAGCTTTGGGAGCCTATCAGATCATTTAATATTATTATAGGTACTTGCATATGTTTGGGTATTCTTCAAATGGTCAATGAGTTACCTTGCGAGGAAGCGTCAGATCTGGCCGGAGATAGGACACGCCTCAAGACGAGATAATTGTATCGTCGTGGGTATATGGCTCTACTGAGCGACGATACTCTTATAGTCGTCTGGGTAAGTCATGACATATTCTAAGCGTATCATTGTTTGGGTGAGATTTACTATTCGATGCGTATTGAGATCACAAGCCAGCCCGATGGGCGATGATGACGAAGGGAGAGTTACGGAAGCTCTTACCGGGGTATTACGTGGATCCATGTGTACACTGCAGTAGTCAAACGTTCGACTACGCACTAACAAAGGCCTGCTAGTTCTTCCTAGCCGAATAGTAGGTGACCCCGACTGAGGGCGTATTCAGTCGTGATCTTGGTAAGCTAGAAGAATTATCTTGCTATATTGCTTTGCTTCGTGTGCATATTGATATCTCTATATATATGTCTGTTGATGAGACATGAAAATGTCCCATCTGAATCTCTTAATTCAGGTTAGTTAGTCCAGTTCGAGCGGTTACTCTGATAATTTGTTTGATTTTCTTTTCCCAGATGTCTTTTACGGAGTTCTGATGATTCATGAAAATGCCTCATCTGAATATCTTAATTTAGACTAGTTAGTCTAATTCAAGCTGTTACTCTGATGTTTTGCTTGTGTTTCCTTACTCAGGTACCTTTTTCAGAGTTATGTGTGCAAAACGGATAAAAGTCGGAGAAATGCAGACTAGGGGTATCTTGGTCATTTGTTGAGTCTGAATTCAAGGTCAAGATTAGTGCTCGGATGGAAAGTAGAGTTCAAGACGAATCCGTAGGCGAAAACGGAAGTCAAATCGGAGTCCGGATGAATAAAATAGAGCGAGTCAAAGTTCGGGTCAAATTTGATATACTAAAAGTCAAGAGGGACACGTGGCATGCATCTGGCAAGAAATCGAATGGACCAGGGAATGCGTGGGCTACTTTCGGTTTATGTAGCGGTACACGGAGCAACTACAGTGACCCGGGATATAAAACCCGACTCGGATGACGTCAGATGACGTCAGATGACGTCATCGTCTTCTTCTTTCCTTATAACCGAGAGCTGGTTCTTAAAATGAAGATTCGATTTTTTTGATTTCCCAACGATTCTCTCTCTCGTCTCTATTATCTCCTTCCTCTTATAACCGAGAGGAAACATGGAAGGAGATAAGAGACAGAGAAGGAAAGAGAGAAATGGGGATGGAGTTTTGATTCTCTTATATATATTGAAGAAACAGAGATGAAGAATCATCTCGGATTGGAGGTCAAATCATCCTCTCTCAAGCTCACCAACCCAGAGAAATACAAGAGAGAGAGAGAGACAGAGAGATTAAGAGAGATATCAGCTCGGTTTTGAGAGAAGAAAAGTAGAGAGAGGGAGAGGGAAACCGAGAGGTTTAAATTTCTGTTTTCTTTGTTTTCCTTTGATTTCTTGGTTGTGGTTTTCTATTTGTGAGAGATAGAAAGATTACAGAGAGATAGAGAGTTTACAGAGAAAGTGATTGTATAGAGAGAAAGAAACAGAGAGAGTGAGGACAGATTCAAACAAAGAGAAACAGAAACAGAGAGAGATTGTTAGAGAGAGAGATTATTTCTAATTTAATGAAGTCTTCCTCTTTTAATGTGTTTATGTTAGTTGATTTCTGGATTGAAAAGTAAAGAAAAGAGATATTTTACAGAAACAGAAAGAGTAAGAAGAGAAAGAAAGAGTAAGAAGAGAAAGAGAGTTGGAGAAGACGAGAAAACCATTTTCCCACAGAGAATCCATTTCCGGGAAGACGAGAAAATCGTTTTCCCTTAGGGCCTGTTTGGCTGCGACAGGGAAAATCAGTAAGAAAGTTTCATTCTTCTTCCATTTTCTCTCTCATTTGTCATATTTGATTTAATCTTTTATTATGGGTAGCTAATTCTCCATCTAGGGCTAGGATGAAACCCATTTTTAAGCTTTTAGAGATCAATTTTTGTGCGATTAATTCTCTTGATTGTGTTTAAAAGTTCAAGTTGTTTTAGTTAGTTAAACTTGTTTTCTTTTCATTGTCTATATTTTTAGTTTGATACACCATGCTTAGATTAAATTCTTTGATGGTGTATGCTTATCGATTAATAGTCAATAGTTTAGAGATTTGTTTTTCTAAATACAACAATTACAAGTTTGTGATTATCAATCGGGTTTTAACGAAAACATCTCCCGGAATTAGGATAGTTCATTATCCGAAATTCTGAGTTATAAAAAAGAGAGTTGATTAGATAATTATTGGGTCTGAATGTGATTTTATGTGGTGGAATCCTAAACCCTAGACTCCTCTCCCCCATTTGAGTTCAACTTTTTAATCGTTTTAATATTTTATTTATTTTATTTTAAAATCAAAACCATTTTCAAAATCTTAATACTTCCTAATTTTAGAATAGATTTCACTTAGTCTCTGAGGAACGAACCGGTCTTACCGGAATTTATTACAACTTGACACCCGTGCACTTGCGGGTGTAGACCTATTTAGGGTAACCTTTCTAGGCCCATCAAGTTTTTGGCGCCGCTGCCGGGGACTATGTTTTAAATTTATTCTAATTTTGGAAAGTTTTATTTTTGGTAAGTTTTGAATTTTGGATACTTTGACTTGCTTCTCTGTTTTTGGTGTGCAGAACACTAAGGAGCTGAAGAGGAGGCGCAACAAGGAGGAGGACCTCAAAAGAAGAAATTTACAGTTTTTATTTTTTGTATTTATTTTGGTGAGAAAGAGAGACTTTAGACTTTCTAGTTTTTATTTTTGGATTAAAGTTTTGACCCTAAATTAGAGGGCTTTTAAATTGTAACCGAAAAACCAAAGAAGCCTCGGGTTCGAACACTCGCGGGGAGAGTGGCCCGGGTCGTCTGCAAAGGTCGTCGCCCGTCTCGAACGGGAGGTAACTTTCTCTAATCACCCACGAATCCCCTGTTAGTGGGTACTTTTTATAAGATCTTATTAGTGCTTCCTCGGTTTTCGTGTTAAAAAAAAAAAAAAAAAAAAAAAAAAAAAAAAAGGGACCAATAAAAAGGAATCGAGTGTAGTTTTTGCAAGTGTCAATTCCCATCTTGTGATCGTGCCTGATCATCATGGCGCATTTTTCTAATGGTTGGACGTACCCTGTTGATGATGATGACCTTGATCTAAAGGGACCCGTCATCAACCGAACTGATATCACCTTAAGAGAATACCAACAGTTGCGTAAAGACTGGCTTAACCAACGTGGTACGACTCTAAGAGATTGTCAACGACTTAACGAGGGGAATAGGCTAGTTGAGCCTAACCGAACTGGTATGACCCTAGGAGAGTACCAACAGATGTGTAGAGACGAGCCTAACCGACCGGGTATGACATTTCAGGATTATAAACGAATGTCTAGAAACAGTCCGATTAGTGAGTGGAGTAGACCATATGAGCCTGATCGATCTCATATGACATTAGGAGATTATCAGCAAATGTGTAGAGATGGTCCGATTAGCGATGGATATGGTCCGACGCCAAATATATATGAGAGACCTTATAGTCCACACTATTCTGAGACCAATGACTTTAGAGACAGGTATGATCCTAATATGTACGGTGAGAGTTTTTATCAAGAGTCTTCATTTAATTACACTAGTGAGCCTTATTATGAGGAGACTCTTCAAGATAGATCTCGATCAGAGTCCGAGAGTCGTCTTATTGAGATTATGTCACAATTTACGACTCAAATGCAGCAGGATACTGAGTCCTTGGCTCAACAGATGAAAATGTTTAAGTCACAGTTATTCGCCGACGAGGAAGGGGGTTCACCACCCCAAACTCAGGAAGGTACTAGGTACGATGACGAGGTTAATACGTCTAACCCTAGTACTAAGTTAAATGTCGATGAATTTACTGATAATATCCTAGAGCCTGAAAGGTCTGATGACCTTGTTGTCTTGCTTCCTCCACCTATGTCATCTCACCATGATAGGACTGTATTAGACGTTGATATCCAGAATGACGGCGCTATGAGCAAGTTTGGGAATGACACTATTCTGAACTTTCCGACATTTGAGATTTGTAAGGAGTCAGCCTTAGATGAAATTCTAGGAAGGCATGATATTATGAATGACTGCGAGACTCCAGATGTCTTTGAGGACGTTGATGACAGTAGAGACATGTTAGATAGTTTGTCAGACTGTTTACCTAAGGAAACCATGGACCTTGACTTGGTCCCCGAGCCTGTTGCCTTACCCTTAGAGTCTAGTTTGACCTTTCACATGGTCTCAGACTCGGTTGTTGATCCCTTTTGGGACACTTCAGATGTCACCTCAAGAACGTCTATGGAAATAGTGGATATTCTATCCACTAAACTTGCAGATAACTTTCTGCCTTCGACGGATATATTGGCCCTTCATTGTTATGTCGATCCTTTCGATAACTTTCTAGACATTGGTCCTAGTATTTATAGTTACTTAGTGGACTGTGCATCCACTAAGTTTGGGGATTGCCCCTCTTCTTTGATAGTCTCACATGCACTCTCTGCAACTCACAAAAATGTGAGACTATCGTTCACTGAAAACTTTGTGTTTTGGGTGGACCCACAGATGTTTCGAATATTGGTTTACAGTTAGTTACACTTCTGTAATCCAGTAGGTATAATTTTTTCTATTTTTTCGAATCATCTGTTTCGTCTGGCTGAAGACGTAAAACTTAGCGCTTTCTGGGAGGCAACCCACTGTTAGGACGTTGGAATCAGGTAATATCTTTCCCTTCACCCTGTTATTTTTTTGCATAGTCTTCAGAACACTGAGGACAATGTTCGGTTTAAGTTTGGGGATAGGGGATTGAAATTTTTGCGTCCTTATTTCAAAAATTCAAAAGGGTTCAAAATTTTTCAAAATTTTTAATTTTTGGATTGAAAATGTGAGTCTAGTTGTTTTTGCTTGTTAATAGTTATAGAGTCTAGTTCGTCAGACTATCCGTTTGCTAAAGGTTTTTCCATGAATTTCGAGTCTTGGAGTTGTCTGTGCACTAGCCATGTGAGTGTTAGATAGGTGAAGAGTAGACTTTTCTGAGAAAACTTAATCGATCATTAGTGGAGACTTAACCTATGTGAGATTCTGAGCCTTTCTTGTTGCTTTGAGTGATCTCTTCTGAGCTAATTCCGAGTAGAATGAAGAGCTACTCAACCTCGCAATATTTATTAGAGCTCAGTTGATCTCTTGAGTTCAAACTTTACAACCACTAGGGATGTCATCAGGAAGTAAACCCTTCTCTTGTAGTCTGAGAAACTTGAAAGCAATGTCAACTAGAGGAAAATATATCCAATCCAGTTGTTAGAACCCTGAGAATAAAACATGAAGCAAAGTGGAGAAAATTATACCCAAGGAAATTGTTGAGGAAGTAAGATGTGTATTTTGAGTTGTATTATCAAAAAAAAAAAAAAAAAAAAAAAAGAAAAAAAAAAAAAAAAAAAAAAAAGAGAAAAAAAAAAAAAAAAAAAAAAGAAAAAAAAAAATGTGTTTATGTGGTTTTGTTTAAGTGTTTATCCCTTGAAGAAATTCTTGAAGATTTGAAGACGTCGAGTTCTCAGGAGTTCTAGTCACATCATCATTATAGTCTATTGACCTCTAGGGAACATTGTTAGATAGTTGATTAGGTGAAAAGAGTTGGTTAACTTCCCCATTCCGTATTAGTGGTTGTTTCCTTCTTTGAGATCAGTCGTTTACCAAAAATTTAGTCCGTCTTTTGTAATGTGTTGAGTTTTTCTTCATGCTCATACTCGCACATTGAGTGAAACATTTCTGAGTGACTTTAATTTTTGAGTGTATGACCGTGAGGCAGCAGTCGAGGCGAAATGTATTGAGAAGGTAATCGAGGTCTTGTCTGTTTGGAACCGAAATGATACTCATATTCGCTGGTCACGTGCACTTCGAGTCTTGATTACTAGTGAAGGGATTTTTAGCATTTGTATGGTTTGGTCGACTTAGATTTCATTTTTATTAACTTTCGAAAATCTACCGGATGAACATTTTTGGTCCACATCATATTTAGACCCTTTTGCATTTTTGATCTTTGAATTTTGTGGGTATATTCACTGCAAACCCTCACGAGACAAAACTCGTCCTCTTGGGTAACCTAGAGGTTTAACGGCTTGTTGCACGTGCTAAGTGCAATCGTGATTCCCTACGAAAGTGGTGAAGGTGGGTTTAGTTTTATTTTTCTATTTTTGCTCGAGGACTAGCAAAATCTAAGTTTGGGGATGTTTGATGATTCATGAAAATGCCTCATCTGAATATCTTAATTTAGACTAGTTAGTCTAATTCAAGCTGTTACTCTGATGTTTTGCTTGTGTTTCCTTACTCAGGTACCTTTTTCAGAGTTATGTGTGCAAAACGGATAAAAGTCGGAGAAATGCAGACTAGGGGTATCTTGGTCATTTGTTGAGTCTGAATTCAAGGTCAAGATTAGTGCTCGGATGGAAAGTAGAGTTCAAGACGAATCCGTAGGCGAAAACGGAAGTCAAATCGGAGTCCGGATGAATAAAATAGAGCGAGTCAAAGTTCGGGTCAAATTTGATATACTAAAAGTCAAGAGGGACACGTGGCATGCATCTGGCAAGAAATCGAATGGACCAGGGAATGCGTGGGCTACTTTCGGTTTATGTAGCGGTACACGGAGCAACTACAGTGACCCGGGATATAAAACCCGACTCGGATGACGTCAGATGACGTCAGATGACGTCATCGTCTTCTTCTTTCCTTATAACCGAGAGCTGGTTCTTAAAATGAAGATTCGATTTTTTTGATTTCCCAACGATTCTCTCTCTCGTCTCTATTATCTCCTTCCTCTTATAACCGAGAGGAAACATGGAAGGAGATAAGAGACAGAGAAGGAAAGAGAGAAATGGGGATGGAGTTTTGATTCTCTTATATATATTGAAGAAACAGAGATGAAGAATCATCTCGGATTGGAGGTCAAATCATCCTCTCTCAAGCTCACCAACCCAGAGAAATACAAGAGAGAGAGAGAGACAGAGAGATTAAGAGAGATATCAGCTCGGTTTTGAGAGAAGAAAAGTAGAGAGAGGGAGAGGGAAACCGAGAGGTTTAAATTTCTGTTTTCTTTGTTTTCCTTTGATTTCTTGGTTGTGGTTTTCTATTTGTGAGAGATAGAAAGATTACAGAGAGATAGAGAGTTTACAGAGAAAGTGATTGTATAGAGAGAAAGAAACAGAGAGAGTGAGGACAGATTCAAACAAAGAGAAACAGAAACAGAGAGAGATTGTTAGAGAGAGAGATTATTTCTAATTTAATGAAGTCTTCCTCTTTTAATGTGTTTATGTTAGTTGATTTCTGGATTGAAAAGTAAAGAAAAGAGATATTTTACAGAAACAGAAAGAGTAAGAAGAGAAAGAAAGAGTAAGAAGAGAAAGAGAGTTGGAGAAGACGAGAAAACCATTTTCCCACAGAGAATCCATTTCCGGGAAGACGAGAAAATCGTTTTCCCTTAGGGCCTGTTTGGCTGCGACAGGGAAAATCAGTAAGAAAGTTTCATTCTTCTTCCATTTTCTCTCTCATTTGTCATATTTGATTTAATCTTTTATTATGGGTAGCTAATTCTCCATCTAGGGCTAGGATGAAACCCATTTTTAAGCTTTTAGAGATCAATTTTTGTGCGATTAATTCTCTTGATTGTGTTTAAAAGTTCAAGTTGTTTTAGTTAGTTAAACTTGTTTTCTTTTCATTGTCTATATTTTTAGTTTGATACACCATGCTTAGATTAAATTCTTTGATGGTGTATGCTTATCGATTAATAGTCAATAGTTTAGAGATTTGTTTTTCTAAATACAACAATTACAAGTTTGTGATTATCAATCGGGTTTTAACGAAAACATCTCCCGGAATTAGGATAGTTCATTATCCGAAATTCTGAGTTATAAAAAAGAGAGTTGATTAGATAATTATTGGGTCTGAATGTGATTTTATGTGGTGGAATCCTAAACCCTAGACTCCTCTCCCCCATTTGAGTTCAACTTTTTAATCGTTTTAATATTTTATTTATTTTATTTTAAAATCAAAACCATTTTCAAAATCTTAATACTTCCTAATTTTAGAATAGATTTCACTTAGTCTCTGAGGAACGAACCGGTCTTACCGGAATTTATTACAACTTGACACCCGTGCACTTGCGGGTGTAGACCTATTTAGGGTAACCTTTCTAGGCCCATCAAGTTCAGCGAGAAAATAGTTAAGATTGGGAGAAAGACACACACGAGGGGCATTATGGTCATTTTTTGATTCTGGTATTTTGACCAACATTGATGCTCAGATGAGCAGTAGGGTCAATGACGAGTCCGTAGGCGAAAACGGAAGTGAAATCGGAGTTCGGGTTAGAGAAATATAGGAGGTCAAAGATTGGGGTCAAAATCATTTGACCAGAACACCTAAAGCCACGTGGCGCAGATCTATCAGGAGGACACGACGCAATCTGACGGTAACAGGAGATCGTGGTATACTGTCGGGATGTTTGGTGGGTCTCTCGGGTATTTTCGGGATGTGATATAGGCCCTGATTCAGTGCATTGCGTGGGTACTACCAACGAGATCCAAAGAACATTGCTGCGACACGTCTCTGTGACTTGATCGGATGGTCTCTCTTTCACGCTGATGTATGTCGCCACGGTGCTCTACGCTACACTGAATTACTCATCATGCTGTTTCATGAAAGCTGTTTCATAGAGACCCGATAGAGATAATCAAAACAGATTATTTCCTTCTCTCTCTCGTCTCTATCTAATGCTTCATGAAAGGAGGAGATCTCGATTATTGTAGAGGGATTCGATTCGATTCGATTATTGGGGAGAACAGTCACGGTTAAGAATCGAAACAAGATAGAGAGAGAAACGGATTGAACCGAAAGATTCGATTCAATTCGAATTCAAAACAGAAACAAAAGAGATCCCTATTGGTTTCCTATAAAACAGAAGAAGAAAAAAGAGTTGTGGGCATCAAGAGGACACGGTTTTAAAGAAGAAAACATAAGAGGGTCGAGAGAACAGTAGAGAGAGAGACTCGGTTTTGGCAAAAAGATTATCACCTGTTTTTTTTATTTTTCTTTTTGTAATCTTTGTTCTTAGTGAGAGAGGGAGAGATTACAGAGAGAGATAGAAACAGGGAGTTAGAGAGAGAGACAGAGAGAGATAGAAACAGAGAAGAAGAGAAGTTTTATAAAATTCATATGTTAATGTTCTTTTTGATTTCATTCATCTAGTCTCATTCCTTTCAATTATTTTAGATATAAAGAGAGAAAGGAAGGATCATATTAGAAAGAGAATGGTATTACAGAAAGACAGAGAGAGAAAGAAAGTTGAAGAAGATGAGAAAATAGTTTTCTCGAGAAGAATCCGTTTCCGGGAAGACGAGAAAATCGTTTTCCCCGAGGGTGCGTTTAGCAAAATTCTTGGAAAAACAGAAGGAAATCACTTCCTTAAGGCTCTGTTTGATTGCAAAATCAATAAGAAACTCAATTTTTCTACTTTTTCTCCCATATTTTATGTAGTTAAACGTCTATCTATCATTATGAGAAACTAATTTTTCTATCAAGGGTTTTAGATGAAGTCCATAATGAGAATGTTATCGTTTTGATTTATATGCAAGTCAATTTTTAGATTAAATCTTCATATCTTTTAAAGTTCTTATTGCTTTTAATGACAACATCTTCCGGATTCTAGAATGTTCATGTGATAGAACCCGAGTAAAACAAAGAACTTAGTTGACTAAGGCAAATACATCGTCTTTAGGATTGTCACGTGGACGGATTCGAAAACCCTAGGTTCCCCTTTTCTGAATATCAACTTATTTGTTTTTTTTTGAGTTATATTTGCTATTCTTTTTCATTTAAATCATATTACCAATCAAATCATTTTTGAAAATCACAATAGTTTTAAGATTAAATTGAGTTTGACTTAGTCTCTGAGGAACGAACCGGTCTTACCGAGAAATTACAACTTGACACCCGTGCACTTGCGGGTGTAGACTTATTTAGGGTAACCTTCTAGGCCCATCAAGTTTTTGGCGCCGCTGCTGGGGACTTAGTTTAAATTTGATCTAATTTTATTTCTATTTTTGGTATGTTTATATTTTTGGACACTTTTACTTGCTTTTCCGTTTTTGGTGTAGAAAAAAACACTAAGGAGCAAAGGAGAAGGCGCAACAAGGAGAGGAGCTCAAGAAGAAGAATTTACATTTTTGTTTTTTTTAACTTTTTTATTTTTATTTTTTTTGGTGAGAGAGAGACCTTTAGACTTTCTAGTTTTATTTTTAAGTTTTGACCCTAAATTGGAGGGCTTAATTAAATTGTAACCGAAAACCAAAACGAAGCCTCGGGTTGGAACCCTCGCGGGTCATCTACAAAGGTCATCGCCCGTCTTGAACGGGAAGTAAATTTCTTGAACACCCACGTATCTCCTGTCAGTGGGTATTTGTGTGAATTCGTGTGCTTAATTGCTGTGACCGAACTGCTTAGTGTAATCATTCTAGTAAGGGCACTAACCCAGTTACAAGATAGGAGACGGATTTCATCACCGTTCTCTTGCCCACATAGGTAACAACATTCACGATCCTAAACCTCACCTAAAAAGCTAAAATCTGATTTAGACATTAGCCCCTAAGATCTCGAGCTCATAGGATCTTTGAAACGATTCAGGGACTTAATATTTATTTGGGCATTCCTAAAGGGAAAGTTCACTCAACTCTTTATAAGGTCGCCTCGAGAAGAGGAAACGTTACCAGGTTGGACGGCTATCACAACGTTTATCGTTGGTCGTCTCCAGGAGTTGCTTGATCGTAGTACTTGGACGGAGTAACCCTCATAAACATTATAGTTCAAGCTTTGTTACGAAGTAGGAGCTGTCTAGATTTATAGGGTGAATCTGAACAACCTGTCTATTGTCTAGATTTTGTTTAGGTTGCTTGGTGGAGTCAGCCTGATTGTGTTTGTTTCCTATAGGTTCTTCGTAGTGATTCTTTGGTTCGAAAAAAAAAAAAAGTTTTGAGAATGTCCTTGGTCATTGGGCTCTAGTGTATGCCCGATAGATATCGTGATAATAGAGGTCGTTTCATTAGTAGAGAAACTCATCTAAGCAATCTTCTAGCCCATCTCTCTTTGAGTGACACTATGGGTGAAAATTTGAACCAAGCCAGGGGCGGAAATCCACCTATGACACTCAGGGATTACATGAATCCTACTAGAACGTGTCAACCATCAAGCATACAGTTACCACACTCCACGACTCAGTTCGAGTTGAAGCCGAGCATTATTCAAATGCTCCCGACCTTCCGTGGGGTTGAGAACGAGAATCCCTACCACCATGTTAGGGATTTTGAAGAAATATGTGGGATTATGAATCTCCCCAACATGCCTGATGACATTTTGAGACTTAGGTTGTTCCCTTTCTCTTTGAAAGAGAAAGCAAAATCTTGGTTGTATGCCTTACAACCTCATTCCATCACTACATGGGAATAATTGAGCAGTTCATTCCTTCTAAAATTCTTCCCTAAGCACAGAACCACCTCTTTAAGGTAAAGTCTTAATAATTTTGTGCAACAAGAAGGAGAGTCTCTTTATAAGTATCTTGAGAGATTTAAAGAATTGAGTTGCAGTGTCCACACCATGGTTATGAAAAAAAGCTGACTAGTCCAGATTCTTTATGATGGACTAGACTATCCCACAACATCCATGGTAGAGTCATTATGTGGTGGAGGTTTTACTTATAAATACGTCGATGATTGCTTGGCTTTTCTAGAAGATCTAGCTGAGAAACCCCATCAATGGGAAACTTCTAGAGGACCTCCTACTAGGGCAAATCCTACTCCAAATAAAGGTGGCATCTATAGAGTTGATAAGTCAGAACTTACACTCTCCGCCATGGCTAGAAGAATAGAAGCCCTAGAGTTTGGTCAGCCTAAAGCATTCAGGGAGGATCCCACTCAGGTCATGAGTGTTGGAAATGAATCCACCTCTTATCCGTGCTCCGTCTGTGGAGACCCTTCTCATATAGGGAACAAATGTACCCTATTTCTTAGTTCTGCTGAAAAAGAACAAGCTTATGTTCTTTACCAAAACTCTAGGCAAGACAATCATCAAAAGTATGACCCTTATTCTAACGCATATAATCCAGGTTGGAGAAATCATCCCAATTTCTCCTGGTTCAAGGGTCAAAATCAGGGACAGCCTAGTAGTTCGATGAACCCTCCTGGGTTTAATGCTCCCAGGAATCCATATGGTCAACCTAGTACCCAATACCCTTCTCAAGAAAATGACTCCTTGAAGGAAACCCTAAATCAACTAGCTAAGACCCAAATTGAGTTTATGCAAATGACCAGTCAGTCTATAACTCGTTTGGAAACCAAGCTAGAAGCCCTAAGCCAGAGAGAAAAAGGTGATTTTCCTAGTCAAACGGAGCATAACCCAAAAGGTACTCTAGGTAAACAACCAATGGGTTTAGCCAATGCAGTAACCACCCTTAGAAGTGGTAGGGTAGTTGATAATAAGGTAGGAGTTCCCGAAGATAGTGAAAGAGATCATGAACCCTCTTCTATCCCAACCAGAGTCTCTAGTGATGAGCCCGAGAAGGCTCATGAGTCTGAGGAACCACCTGTAGTTACTGAGCCTTACATTCCTAAAGCTCCATATCCTCAACGTTTAGTAGAGCGAAAGAAGAAGTCTCAGTTCGACGAGATAATGGAAATATTTAAACAAGTCAACATTAACATTCCATTACTAGATGCAATTAAACAGATCCCAGCTTACGCTAAGTTCCTTAAGGACCTATGTACTAGAAAGCGTAAGATGAATGTGCATAAAAAGGTCTTCTTGACTCAACAAGTGAGTTCTATTATCCAACAAAACCTCCCACCTAAGTACAAAGATCCAGGAAGCCCTACATTACCTTGCACTATAGGGAACCATAAGATTGAACGAGCTCTGTTAGATCTAGGTGCCAGTGTCAATCTTCTTCCTTACTCGGTGTACTTACAATTAGGTTTGGGAGAAATAAAACCCACTTCTGTAGTCCTTCAGTTGGCAGATCGGTCTGTCAGACGACCACGTGGCATAGTAGAGGATGTTTTGATAAAAGTTTGCGAGTTTATCTTTCCTGTAGATTTCATCATCTTAGATACTGAACCCATTCATGATACCAAGATTCAAATCCCTGTCATTTTGGGTCGACCATTTTTAGCTACATCAGATGCTGTCATATACTGTAGTAGTGGTCTTTTGAGATTATCATTTGGAAATATGACGGTGGAGATGAATATTTTTGATGTGGGACTTCACCCTGATGACATAGATGAGTTCAGTGGGTTGAACTTGGTAGAATTATTAGTTCAAGATGCATTACCAACAACTCAGTCGAGAGATCCTTTAGAAACTCTATTGGCACTTTTATGCTTAGATGAGAAGGGTAGTATTAATGAGAGAGACAACATGTCCGAATCTACCTCCTTGTTAGTGTCTGAGCCGGTTACTTTGCCGACCTTAGAGTCACCACTTCCATCGTATGAGTCAAATGCTCCACCACTGAGCTATGGACACACCATAAAAGATGATGATGAATCTTGGCTGCTCAATTTAGTAAATGAGAATGATGGCTCACTTGACTTAGTCAAGGACCTAGAGTTCTTTAAGGACACTAATGACATTATAATCAAACAAATTATAGAGGGTTTATCTGAACCAACTTTGGTAGAGTTTGAGTCTGGTAACCGAGTGATTCCTTTGGAAGAACTCCGTGTACCTGTTTTAGAAACCTCTTGTTTAACTCTGGGTGTCTTTGATAGTCCTCTAGATCCTCTTGTGTCGTATCCTTCGGGAGCATGTTTAAAAGATTGTGCAATACCTCACTTGGTTTCTCATCCCTACCTAGATCCTTTCTAGCAGGACTATACTCTTTCTGGTCCATGGCCAAACTTAACGACTTTATTATCGTCTAAGTTTGGGGATTCTTACCCGATCACGATAGTCTCACAGGTACTACAACATATTTACACAAATGTGAGACTATCCTTCACTAAACGCTTCATGTCTTGGGTAGATCCACAGATGATTCGCCTATTGGTTTATGGAGCTGTTCTTAAGGTTTGTTGACTCATCTGTATCGTCTGGCTGAAGATGTTAAACTTAGCGCTTTCTGGGAGGCAACCCATGCATAGGACTTCTGAATCTGGTAACATCTTTTCCCTAATCCTGTTATTTTGCATAGTCTTCAGAACATTGAGGACAATGTTCGGTTTAAGTTTGGGGATAGGGGATTGAATTTTTAAGTCCTTATTTCAAAAATTCAAAAGGGTTCAAAATTTTTTAATTTTTGGATTGAAAATGTGAGTCTAGTTGTTTTTGCTTGTTAATAGTTATAGAGTCTAGTTGGTCGAGCTATCCGTTTGCTAAAGGTTTTTCCACGAATTTCGAGTCTTGAAGTTGTCTGTGCACTAGCCTTGTGAGCGTTAGATAGGTGAAGAGTTGACTTTTCTGAGAGAACTTAATCGATCATTAGTGGAGACTTAACCCATGTGAGATTCTGACCCTTTCTTTTTATTTTGAGTGATCTCTTCTGAGCTAATTCTGAGTAGAATGAAGAGCTACTCAACCTCGCAATATTCATTAGAACTCAGTTGATCTCTTGAGTTCAAATTTTACAACCACTAGAGATGTCATCAGGAAGCGAACTTTACTCTTGTAGTCTGAGAAACTTGAAAACAGTGTCAACTAGAGGAAGTTAGGAACGCCATCATTATTTAGAACCCTGAGAATAAGGCATGAAGCAAAGTGAATAGAATTTTACCCAAGGAAAGAATAATGTGAAGAAAGTATGTTATGTATTTTGAGTTTTATTACCAGAGTCAGTAGCAAAAAAAAAAAAAAAAAAAAAAAAAAAATAAAAAATGAAAATGAAAAAAAAATGTTTATGTAGTTTTGTTTGAGTGTTTATCCCTTGAAGTAGTTATTGAAGATTTGAAGACGTTGAGTTCTCAGGTGTTCTAGTCACATCATCATTAATGTCTATCGACCTCTAGGAAGCATTGTTAGATAGTAGATCAGGTGAGAAGAGTTGGTTAGCTTCCCCATCCTGTATTAGTGGTTGTTTCCTTCTTTCAGATCAGTCGTCCACAAAATTATAGTCCGTCTTTTTCATGTGTTGAGTTTTCCTTCATATTCATACTAACACATAGAGTGAACCATTCTTGAGTGACTTTGATTTTTGAGTGTATGACCGTGAGGCAGTAGTCGAGGCGAAATGTATTGAGAGAGTAATCGAGGTCTTGTCTTTTCAGAACCGAAATGATACTCATATTGGCTGGTCACGTGCACTTCGAGTCTTGACTACTAGTGAAAAGATTTTTAGCGTTTGTATGGTTCGATTGATTTGGATTTAATTTCTATTAACTTTCGAAAATCTACCGGATGAACATTTTTAGTCCACATCATATTTAGACCCTTTTGCATTTTTGATTTTTGAATTTTGTGGGTATATTCACTGCAAACCCTCACGAGACAAAACTCGTCCTCTCGGGTAACCTAGAGGTTTCACGGCTTGTTGCACGTGCTAAGTGCAATCGTGATTCCCTACGAAAGTGGTGAAGTGGGTTTAGTTTTATTCTCTCTTTTGCTCGAGGACTAGCAAAATCTAAGTTTGGGGATGTTTGATGAGACATGAAAATGTCCCATCTGAATCTCTTAATTCAGGTTAGTTAGTCCACTTCGAACGGTTACTCTGATAATTTGTTTGATTTTCTTTTCCCAAGTGTCTTTTACGGAGTTCGGCGAGAAAAATAGTTAAGATTGGGAGAAAGACACACATGAGGGGCATTATGGTCATTTGTTGATTCTGGTATTTTGACCAACATTGATGATCAGATGAGAAGTGGGGTCAATGACGAGTCCGTAGGCGAAAACGGAAGTGAAATCGGAGTTCGGGTTAGAAAAATATAGGAGGTCAAAGATTGGGGTCAAAATCATTTGACCAGAACACCTAAAGCCACGTGGCGCAGATCTATCAGGAGGACACGACGCAATCTGAC
Organism: Eschscholzia californica; assembly: GCF_041429995.1. Taxonomy (NCBI): domain Eukaryota; kingdom Viridiplantae; phylum Streptophyta; class Magnoliopsida; order Ranunculales; family Papaveraceae; genus Eschscholzia; species Eschscholzia californica. The sequence goes on along the minus strand of NW_028238420.1, from coordinate 23,918,469 downwards.
GGTAACAGGAGATCGTGGTATACTGTCGGGATGTTTGGTGGGTCTTTCGGGTATTTTCGGGATGGGATATAGGCCCTGATTCAGTGCATTGCGCTCTGCGTTACCTGGGTACTACCTACGAGATCCAAAGAACCTTGCTGCGACACGTCTCTGTGACTTGATCGGATGGTCTCTCTTTCACGCTGATGTATGTCGCCACGGTGCTCTACGCTACACTGAATCACTCATCATGCTGTTTCATGAAAGCTGTTTCATAGAGACCCGAGAGAGAAAGGAAGGATCATATTAGAAAGAGGGAGGTATTACAGAAAGACAGAGAGAGAAAGAAAGTTGAAGAAGATGAGAAAATAGTTTTCTCGAGAAGAATCCATTTCCGGGAAGACGAGAAAATCGTTTTCCCAGAGGGTGCGTTTGGCAGAATTCTTGGAAAAACAGAAGGAAATCACTTCCTTAAGGCTCTGTTTGGCTGCAAAATCAGTAAGAAACTCAATTTTTCTACTTTTTCTCCCATATTTTATGTAGTTAAACGTCTATCTATCATTATGAGAAACTAATTTTTCTATCTAGGGTTTTAGACGAAGTCCATAATGAGAATGTTATCGTTTTTATTTATATGCAAGTCAATTTTTAGATTAATCTTCATATCTTTTAAAGTTCTTATTGCTTTTAATGACAACATCTTCCGGATTCTAGAACGTTCATGTGATAGAACCCGAGTAAAACAAAGAACTTAGTTGACTAAGGCAAATACATCGTCTTTAGGATTATCACGTGGACAAATTCGAAAACCCTAGGTTCCCCTTTTCTGAATATCAACTTATTTGTTTTTTTTTTGAGTTATATTTGCTATTCTTTTTCATTTGAATCATATTACCAATCAAATCATTTTTGAAAATCACAATAGTTTTAAGATTAAATTGAGTTCTACTTAGTCTCTGAGGAACGAACCGGTCTTACCAAGAAATTACAACTTGACACCCGTGCACTTGCGGGTGTAGGCCTATTTAGGGTAACCTTCTAGGCCCATCATCTGTATATATGTAGCACTTATAACTATTGATATATTAAAACTATTGATGTGTGTGGTGCGGGTAGGATGTCTAGGTATCCTACTGAGCTGACCTTCGGGTTATCTCATTTCTATTTGTTTTTGTTCAGTTGCAGGTATTGGTGGCCCGGAGTTACATAGTTTACTTCCTTGGTTCACATTATGTAAGAATATAATTTCTATTATATTTTCAACTTACGATCTTATCACAACGTTAATATTATATATGTATCATCTAGAATAGTTAGGATCGCTCCTTCACTTGTTTGTGACTGTACACGATTAAATAGTATGCACATTATCACTTATTATTTGATGCTATTGATATTTAGAAGTTTGTGAGATATGTATGAATGTTTTTCAGGTTTGATTTGCTCGATTTACAGAGGAAACTCTGCCGAAATTTAGTCTTGTCTTTTGACTTTTAGTTCGTTTTCAAAACTATTTTGGGTTACACATTTTCCGAATATATTTTCAAAGGTTTAAACTATATTTGACTTTCTGCTGTGTTTGTTCTTGATTTGTAACCCGTGATGAGAGTTTATTTTTTTTGAATTGGTAAGTGTGTGCCTCGAACCCTTGACCTTTAAGTTGGAAGACTTACCTCTTACCACTTGAGCCAATGGTTGTTGGCCCGTGATGAGAGTTTTGCCTTGGGTTTATATTTGAAACTGGGTTGAGTTAGTATTAGACCGAGTTTCTTTTATAAACTTCCTGGCAAACCGTGATTCGGAACACGGGGCGTCACATCATGACCGAGTTTGACTAGGGTTTGACTAAGGGTTTGACCATGGTTTGACCAGGACTTTGACCAAGGATTTGACTAGGGTTTGACCAGGGTCTGTCTAGGGTTTTACCAAAGTTGAGTTGGGTCCATTTTTGAGTTTGACTCGAAGATTTTGGATCTTGACCCGAGTGGGAGTTTTTCAAACTTTTTCTCCGAATTTCAAACTGATTTTTCCGAAATTGACCCGGGCCATCGGATGACTCAAACGGAGTTTTTTCTAGAATCGATTTTGGAAATCATTAAGTAAGAAACATAACATGTTATAAGTCCGTACTTTACGAAAATAGACTTAGAACTCACATTAGACATAGGAATGTCACAATTTCCCACAATTAGCTATACGAGACATAGCGAACCTAAAAACGAATGTAGGATACATACTTTATCTTATATGATTGTCATATTTCTGGATGTATGTATATTTCATGTGATTGCGTAGCTTAGTATACCTTTAGTTAGGTAAACGTTTCTTATTCCTAAGCACAAGTGAAAGTGCCCAAATAATACTTGGAGTATAGGGTCTTAAGTAGCCATTGACGAATCGAATGATGAGATCATGATTCAAGTGGGAGTACTCAATGGTGGTTCAAGGATAAGAATCCGTACGAATCGTAGGCGAACAAGAAATAACCTAAAAGATGAGATCTTTTAGGGGTAATACTAAAAGATGTAAGAAATCTTTACGCAAATCCACATAAACTTTACGTAATAAATCATAATTGGTTATGCCAGAGTTCACAGTAACGCAACTTGATAAATTACATAAAATGTCTCAAAAAGAATTTTGAGTAAATGCCTACCCAGATTAAGACACCTGTTGTCCCTTGTTCATCGATGGTGGGTCGGCCTTCGCAGAGTGCCATCTTTTACCTCGGGACAATACGAGTAGATCTATAGCAGAGATCTACATGTCTAAATGGTTATTCTCAACGAGTCAGCAAAAGGGTTTTGGATTTCGAGGCAGAAGGACAATTTGACACACAAGTGTGAAATTTGTCAACCAAAAATGATAGGAGTATGATCAGTAAGGAGTTACTGACCTAGGACGATGGATTAAGGGCAGTGCCTTAGTACGCTTAATTCCGGAGGAATGGGATCTTGGTATTCTTAGGGGACAACAAATATAGAATTACGGGTTCAATGCTCTGATCATCCTGTGTTCTTTAATTAGTCCCATTAATTCATAATTCTGGAATTCAGAATTGTACTCAATGTTTAAAACAATCAAATTTTGTTTGCTAATTATTGTAATCAAGGTTTTGCATGATAAATTGTTCTATCTCCAAAGATTCCTTACGCAATTCGGAACTGGCTGGTGACCTTATTTTCAAGTATGTTAATGGTAATTGAAATTGATTAAACGCACCCACCGAATTTGTGTGTGTGTGGGGGGGGGGGGGGGGGGTGAGTTCACTTTAACTTGTTTAGGATTTAAAGTGTAAACCTTCTTTAATAAGATGTTGATGCACTATGTTGGAAGCTGAAAGAATTATCATATTTTAAATTTGATCAGGAAATCTTATTGTAGTTTGGAAATATTTTAAATCGTCTTTTAAGCTGTTGGTCTGATTTTATTGTGTAAAAGTAGTCCCTCTAATGCAAAATATTTACAACAAATCAATTTTGGGGACATGACCTGGGTTCAGAAGCTGGATCATCCCTCTCTCCTTTAGTAGTCTCTCTAATTCAAAATACATACTCCCTCCGTCCCAAATTAAGAGTCCCATTTTAAAAACGTAATTTTTTTCACAACTTTTACTTTTCCATTTTTACCCATATTAATTTTTAACATGTTTTTTGGAATTCAAAAGAATTAGCATTATATATAAGATTAGTTTCCATAAACACAAATTATTCTAACTCTTTCTAAAAGATTACCAAAATACGAATTGTTTTAATCAAGTAATAAATACATTATATATTGTCAACACGGGTATAATTGGAAAATCTATGGATTTTATATGATAAAAGAGGAATGGGACTCTTAATTTAGGACAAACGAAAAAAGAATACGGGACTCTTAAATTGGGACGGGGGGAGTACAACAAATCTATTTTGGGTACACCTGCGTTCAGAAGCTGGATCATCCCTCTCCCCTTAAGTAGTTCTTCTAATTCAAAATATTTACATCAAATCCTTTCGTAGGAGCTCTTTCTAGTTCATAACTTTACAGAAAGGTGATGTGACAACCAAGGGTACATTTGCCTTGAGAGGCTGGATCATCCCTCACTATTTGAGTAATATCTCTAATTCAATCTTCTTCATGTAACTATATTTACTATAGATCCTCCTTTGGGAGAATTCATCCACAAAGTTTGAAGTTATAAAATACTAGAACTCATCCTCAAAGATAATCTATAAGCAAGTAATGCAACATCACTTGGTGTTCACTCTCATCATGGGTGTGGTTGATGGCAAAGCTGACAAGGGGTTGAAAACATTAGAGTTGGATCACGTACTGACACCTTCCATACATCAGCAACAAGAGCGTTGAACGTGGGATCCTCCGTCCATGCATTAAAGAACCGAAACGGAGTACGCCAGTGTATGTTGGGTGCAGCAAGTGGAATAATAATAGGAGAGTGATCTGAATTCCCAGCCGGTGGAAAATCTGCCTTAGCCAGAGGAAAAGAAGTCAGCCAACTACTATTAATAAGAACCCGATCAATCTTGAACTAATGTTGCAACTCCTGTCTGCCTGTTAGACCAAGTATAGAAGCAACCAGTATACGAGCAATCGAACAGTCCCAAATCGGTAACACAGTCAAACATCTCATTGGAACCTTGAGATGGTGAGTTATTACCACCCCTCTTCTCATTTGCTAGCATTGTGGTGTTGAAGTCACCTAGCACTAGCCACGAAGCCTCAGAACCTGTTATAAGAAAATCAAGGTCCCTCCAAAGCTCCCGGCGAGAAACGGTGCTATTACTTCCGTACACCACTGCCATATGAAAACCCGAGCCATCTGGAAACCGAACACCACCTGCAATAACTTGCCCTCCAAGATGGGACACAATGAAATCGACCCTACTACGGTCCCATCCAATCCAAATCCGGCCTCCCGGAACAACCACATAATTATCAATAAAAGTCCAAGTAGAACTAAGACTACGCTGAATACGAGTCTTGTTTCTCTCCTGGAAATGAGTTTCTAGAAAACCACACAAACCAATATGATTCAATCTCACAAAATCACGCACACTCTTTACATGAAGAGCGTCATTAAGACCTCTCACGTTCAAACATGCGAGATTAATCATCAAACTAATGGGGGGTTGTGAGTAACTCCATCCGAACTCTCACAATTACATAATAATAGTTGTTGATCCTCCATTGGGTTGGATCTGTCCTCTTGATGAGGGTCCAACTCATATGAAGTATCATTATTTTCATGGTTTCCATGCATATCATTCCCAATAGTATCAAAAGACGACAAAGCTGAGAACGAGTTACCTGTTTGGTTGCGGTTACTCCCACTCTCGCTGGCTTGGTTTTGAAATGGAAACCTCTTAAGGATTTTCCTTCTTTGTTGATCTAATACATCAATGTGTCCCGAACCCAGCTGGAGTTGCTTTGTTTTGTTTGCAACGATTGTCCACTCAACAGCCTTGTCTTTGTCCTCCCTATTACGAGCAGCTAGTGAGTCTATTCCTTCTCCTGTTGCTGGTATTTTCCGCCCACCATCTTGTTTCGTATTAGGTCCCCTTTGAACATTAGCTTGCTGGAAACGAGTGTGTCTCGGATTCTTTTGCTGTTGGGATGTGGTCTCTCCCCGGGTAGTCTCTTTGGTGGTGCGAAATTGACTATTGTGTACATCTAAAGTCACATGCTGTTTTGGTCGTGTAGGACATCCCATATCGTCATGTCCGAACACATTACACGTAGCACAACGGGAAGGCAGCCATGAATATTTAATTTCCACTTTAACCAACTCATCTTGTGATCCCTCTTTGACACGAATGCTGAGTTCTTTTGGTAACTCCCATTCCGCATTGACCTCGACACATACTCGAGCATAAGCCATTCTCTCTTGCGATTCAGTGTGACTATCAAACATGATCGGTTTACCAAGAATACTTAAAATGCGACTAATACCTTCAGGTGTCTAGAAAATTAGTGGGATATTACATAGATTAACCCACATAGGTAAGGTTTTCATATCTTGTAGTTCTTTTTCGATGTGAAGACGCCATGGTCGAACAACGAAAAGTCTTCCTGCGATGAAGATGGGCTCTTGTTCCATTGCTTGCTGTCTATCTTCCATTGAAGCGAATTTGATCACAAACGCCGAGTTCCCGTGAATTGTTATTTTCAGCCCTCCCTTAGGGTTCCATTTCTTGACCAGAACATTGTGTACTAAGCCGTAACTCAATCTCTCCCCAATAAAGTTTCCAATCAAAATATCATCAAATGACTTAACTCGATCACCAAAATCAACAATGTCAAACTCAGCAATCCATTCACCATTTACTACTAGAGAAGGAGTATAGGACAATTGAGTCGTTGGTGATGAGTTTACCTTATTGAATAGCCGAGTGAGACCTAGCGCTTCTGGTTTCCTGGCTCAATGGAATTCTGTTGGCACCTCCATCTTGCTGGTCAATCACGCCCAGGCCCACTAGGGTTCTTATTCTGACTAATCCGAACACTTGCATCTACCGGAACCCTAATCTCTTCCTCTCGGCTTCTCAATTCAACAGGAGTTTGCTGACTCTCCAACGTGAACTGTTCTTCATCATCTACAACTCGTCTAGGGTTTCGAAGAGTACCCGATAATAAATTGTTTCTGATATTATCTGCTAGGTTTAAAGTACCTTTAGTAGACTTGATAGCATGATGTAGAGGAACTGGGCGAGAAATACATGGATGAGATCGAAGCGGCCAAATACAAGGATGACAGACTAAAACGGCCAAAATCGAAGCTACGGGTGTCGGAATTGGACGAAATTTTGAGGGATGGTCCGAAATAGCGTTCCGGTCATTCGTTGTCGCTTTGCTACAACGGACCCACTTTGAGGGGCAAATTCCATCGTTTAGGGCCTCAAAACGGACTTTTACTAGTTTTTTTTTTCTATTTTTGGTAATTATTTTCAGTTTAGGATTACTACTATTCTAGTATTTTATTTTTAGGAGTTTCTATTGGAGTTTGACCAAGATTAGGAAACCCTAAGTCTATATAATGAGGGCTTAGAAGTTGTTTCAGTCATTCATTCAATCAATAAAATTCAGTATTTTAGTATTCTTGTTATCAATTTCGGTTCAATAGTCTTTAGACGGATTTCTAAGGCTTTTAATAGTTTTTCCGCTGCGTCATAGCAGACCGAACCTTTATTGTTTTTGTATGAACAGAAGTGCTAACATGGTTTCTCTTAATGCCAAAATCAGAACCGAGTGGTTCCCTTGCTTGTGCCTTGAATGTAATACCCTCTGTTTGAGTGGGAGGGTTATCACCATTCAATTGAATTCCTTCTAAAACAGATTGAGTTGCTGCCACTTCTTCCATTTCATCTTCACTATTTGGTGGTAAAACAACTGAGAGAAATCTGCCTTCTCCCATGTACAATCATCCTTCATTTGGACAAAAAACCGAGGTTAATCTTCAGCCTTGCCGGAGCTTCCAGCCAAGAAAACCTTACAGTTTGGTGCAGTTTCATATGGCTACAGTTTCTTTTACAATTTTCCGAGTCGATATAGTTTTGTTTACAATTTGAGTGGTCGAAATTGAGGTAAAACCCCAACAACATCATCTGGAATGAATTTTTAGGACATGTGAAACATATGGCATGAAAAAATTACAACTCGTGCGAAAAGATTGTTACACAGACACACAGTTTGGTGCAAATCCATATTGCTACAGTTTCGTTTACAACTTGAGGGGTCGAAATTGAGGTAAAATCCCGAAAACAACATATGGAATGGAGTTTTAGGACATATGGAACATATTGGATGACAAAAAAATCACAACTCGTGCTAAAACATTTGTTATTACACAGTTCGGTGCAGTTTTATATTGCTACAGTTTCGTTTAAATTTTGAGGAGTCGATACAGTTTTGTTTACAATTTAAGGGGTCGAAATTATGGTAAAGCCCCAAAAGAATTATATGGAATGGATTTTTTAGACATATGAAACATATTGGATGAAAAAAAATCACAACTCGTGCGAAAAGATTTGTTTCACAGTTTGATGGAGTTTCATATGGCTACAGTTTCTTTTACAATTTTCGGAGTCGATATAGTTTTGTTTACAATTTGAGTGGTTGAAATTGAGGAAAAACCCCAACAACATCATTTGGAATGGATAGTTAGGACATGTGAAACATACGGGATGAAAAAATTACAACTCGTGCGAAAAGATTGTTACACAGTTTGGTGCAAAAAGTATGAAGGAGTTTGCTAGCTGTTCCTCTTGTCAGCATGATAAGGAGATAGATGAGGGGACTTGGACTGAGGTGAGTAGGTCTAAAAAGAATAAGAAGTTTGAAGTGGCTAGGAGGTTAGTTGTTGATCCCATGGGGGACAAGATTAGTGGGAGATAGTGGTGCTCTGGGAGTTGGGGCTGGTGGAGATGATTCCATGGATGAATGTGGTGCTCAGGCTGAGCATACTGGGGTAGCCTCTAAGGCTTCCATATTAGGTGGGAGTTTGGTTGCTAGTCAGCCTAACCAGAGGTTGAAGGGCAGGGGCCCTATTAGATCTATCAATGATTAGTTATGGTTGTTGGAATGTGAGGGGATTAAATGATTCCCTCAGAATAAAGGAGGTAGTTAGATTTATTAGAAGTAATAAGTTGTGTCTTTGTGGGTTGTTGGAGACTCATGTGGATGTTAATAATAAGGAGAAGGTTCTTCATTCTCTAATGCCAACTTGGAGTTGGATTAGCAATTATGATTGTGATAGAATGAAAGAATCTGGTTGATGTGGGATCCTGGTCAGCTTATAGTTTCTTTGGACTCTATTACTGATCAATTTTTAACTGTTTCTGTGGTTATGAGAGAAGGTAGGAGTTTTTTTGTTTACTTGTGTGTATGCAAGGAACACTGTGGGGGAAAGAAGAAGTTTGTGGACTGAGATGAGGAGGATTTCTCAGAGTATAGTGGTCCTTGGGTGGTGATGGGGGACTTTAACACTATTTTGAGAGTGGATGAGAAGCTTGGAGGTGCTGCTGTGAGACCAATGGACATTGTTGATTTTCAGGACTGTGTTAGGGACACTCAACTTTTTGATTATCCCTTCTCTGGTTGTTCTTTCACTTGGTCTAATGCTCAGGTGGGTGCTACTAATATAGCTGAAAAGCTTGATAGGGCCTTGGTTAATATTGATTGGGTTCAAGAGTTTTCTTCTGCTAAGGCTGAATTTATGAATCCTGGAGTGTCTGATCATTCTCCTTGTGTGTTGAGTTTGTTTGAAGAGACTGGAGTGTGGCCTAGGCCTTTCAAATTTTTCAATTGTTGGACAGAGGAGGAAGACTTCATGAGAGTGGTTTCTAAGGCTTGGAAGGATAAGGTTTCTGGGAATCCTATGTATAGGCTAATTTGTAGGCTTAAAAAGGTGAAGACAGCCTTATTGTTATGGATGAAGGAGAAGTTTAAAGAATTTACTTCTCAGGTACAGGTAGCTAGAAGGGAGATGGAGAACTTGCAGAATCACCTAAAAGTTTTTCCTTCTTGTGAGGAGACTAGGAGGGATGAAAGGAGGGATGTTGCTCAATTTTCCTTGCTTGCTAAGAAGGAGGAGAGTATGCTTAGACAGAAGTCCAGGGTTCAAAGGATCCATTTAGGGGACAATAACACTAAGTTTTTTCATGCTTCCTTAAAAGAAAGGAGATCTAGGAATAATATTTCTTTTCTATATAATGAAGGACATGAGAAGGTTGTGAGGGCTGACTTAATGGCTCAAGAGTGTGTGGATTTTTATCAGGATATGTTTGGGGTTTCTCATTATCAAAGAGGAGTCCCTGAGGTGCTGAATACCATGGAGTTTAGTCAGGTTTTGGAGGCTCATGAGGCTTCCATGCTAATCAGGGAGGTTACTAAAGATGAAGTGGTTTTTTGCTTTGGCCTTTATTAGATCAGATAAGTCTCCTGGACCTGATGGTTTCACTGCTCACTTCTTCAAGGCTTGCTGGAAAATTGTGGGAGATGACTTCACTGAGGTTGTGCTGAGGTTCTTCTCTTCTGGAAAGCTTCTGGGTGAGGTAAACTCTACTCTTGTTACTTTAGTGCCTAAATCTAAGAATGCAGCCTGGGTCACTGATTTTAGACCTATTTCTTGTTGCAATACTATTTATAAGTGTATTACTAAAATCTTGACCATAAGAATGAAGGATGTAATTTTCAAGCTGGTTAGTCCTTGCTAGTCTGGGTTTATTTCTGGAAGATGCATTCAGGATAATATTCTCCTTGCTCATGAGCTTACTAGAGATTATCAGAAGACTTTGGGTCCCTCTAGATGTGCTATGAAGATTGATTTACAAAAGGCCTATGATACTATTGAGTGGGATGCTCTGATGAAGGTCATGGAGAGAATGGGATTTACTAGTAAATTTAGACAATGGGTCTATGCTTGTGTCTCCTCCTCAAGGTTCTCCTTGATGGTTAATGGTAGCTCTTATGGTTATATCATAGGTAAGAGAGGGGTTAGGCAAGGTTGCCCTATGTCTCCCTATTTGTTTGTTATTGTGATGGAGGTGTTTAATGTTCTGCTTCTTGATATGGTGAAGGCTCAGAGGTTTTATCTGCATCCCAAATGTGCCAAGCCTTTAATCACTCATTTAGCCTTTGCTGATGACCTCTTGGTATTTTCTAGGGGTGATTTTGGTTCAGCCATTGCTTTAGCTGATGTTCTAGACTCCTTTTTTGAGTGTACAGGCCTTAGGGTAAATCAGGGTAAAAGTTCCTTGTTCTCTGCTGGTATTCCTGATGAAGATGTTTTATTGCTTCATGATGTGTTGGGGTTTGAATGTGCCTCTCTTCCTGTTAGGTACCTTGGAGTGCCCTTAATTTCTTCTAGATTGAAGTACTCTGATTGTCTTCCTCTTATGGACAAAGTTCTTGCTAGAATCCAGTCATGGAAAACCATGTTCTTACCTTATGCTGGAAGATTGGTTATTGTTCAGTCTATTTTGCAGAGTATGGTCTTGTTTTGGCTGAGTGTGTTTGACCTCCCCAAGAGGGTTCTAAGGGAGTTGGAGTTGATGTTTAGTAAATTCTTGTGGTCTGGGCCTGATATGAGTGTGAAGAAGGCTGCTATTGGTTGGAGTTTGGTGCAGTTTCATATGGCTACAGTTTCTTTTACAATTTTCGGAGTCGATATAGTTTTGTTTACAATTTGAGTGGTCGAAATTGAGGTAAAACCCCAACAACATCATTTGGAATGGATTGTTAGGACATGTGAAACATATTGGATGAAAAAAATTACAACTCGTGCGAAAAGATTGTTACACAGTTTGGTGCAAATCCATATTACTACAGTTTCTTTTACAATTTAAGAGGTCGAAATTGAGGTAAAACCCCAAAAACAACATATGGAACATATTGGATGACAAAAAAATCACAACTCGTGCGAAAACATTTGTTACACAGTTTGGTGCAGTTTCATATTGCTACAGTTTTGTTTATAATTTGAGGGGTCGATACAGTTTCGTTTAAAATTTGAGGAGTCGATACAGTTTTGTTTACAATTTGAGGGGTCGAAATTGAGGTAAAACCCCAAAAACGTCATATGGAATGGATTTTTTAGACATATGAAACATATTGGATGAATAAAATTACAACTCGTGGGAAAAAATTTGTTTCGCACAGTTTCATATTGCTACAGTTTCTTTTACAATTTTAGGAGTCGATACAGTTTTGTTTACAATTTGAGGGGTCGAAATGGAGGTAAAACCCCCAAAAAATCATATGGAGTGGATTTTAAGGACATAAGAAACATATTGTATGAAAAAAAAAAATCAAAACTCGTGCGAAAAAATTGGTTCCATAGTTTGGTGCTGTTTCATATTGCTACAGTTTCATTTACAATTTGAGGGGTCGATACAGTTTCGTTTACAATCTGAGGGGTCGAAATTGACGTAAAACCCCAAAAACATCATATGGAAGGATTTTTGGGACATATGAAACCTATTGGATAGAAAAAAATCAAAACTCGCGCGAAAAAATTTGTTACACAGTTTGGTGTAGTTTTTTTTTTGAATTGGTAAGCGTGTGCCTCGAACCCTTGACCTTTAAGTTGGAAGACTTACCTCTTACCACTTGAGCCATGGGTTGTTGGCACAAATTGGTGTAGTTTCATACTGCTACAGTTTCGTTTACAATTTAAGTGGGCGAAATTGAGGTAAAATCCCAAAAACATCATATGAAATGGATTTTTTGGACATATGAAACATATTGGATGACAAAAAAATCACAACTCGTGCGAAAACATTTGTTACACAGTTCGGTGCAGTTTTTTTTTTTTTTTTGCATTGATGAGCTAGGTTTAAAGGGCCATACCTTGAACAAAGAAGACAAAGCTAAAAAGCAACACAGAGACTAAAGCAACAAAGCATAAAACAAAACCAAAAACCAGACACTTAAGGCCAAAACTTTCTCAATCTAATACGACCATCTCTGTCTTCTTTAACAATCTTCCTTAGCTCCATAGGCATACTATCAGCATCAAACACCAGCTGAGCAGGAGGCTTCACTTTTTCCAGGAACTCAGCACATTGGTTTACTTCCCTAACCACATGCTTCACAGTACAGCCCTTGAACCCAGCCCAAATCTTCTTTATATTCATCCACACATGCCAAGCTGTCCAAGGAGGCAGCTTCTCAAAGTCAGACAACAAGGAGACCACAGACATAGAATCAGTGGCAACCTAAACATATTGACAGTTCAGCTGCTCGGCTAAAGTAAGACCCAACTCCACCCCCTGCAATTCATGGACCAGAACAGTAGCAGGATCAGCAGCAGCAACACCCATAATCATTGCAGCCCCAGAGTTATCTCTCACAATAGCACCAAACCCTGCTGAACCAGCATCAAGAGATCCATCTGTGTTAACAATAACCCAACCTGGAGGAGGGGGGAGCCATTTATGCCCCCTGAAATGAGGCTTAGATAAGGCAAAATTAAGATTGAGCCTATCAACGACAGCCAAGTTTTGCACATTGTCCTCCAACCTCCCTTTCCAAGCAGCAGCTTTAATTCGGACTTCATCCCAAATAAGATTACTCACTCTAGCAGGGGTAAGAGATTTGTGCCTGAAAACTCTGTTATTCCTCTCCAACCATATGTGGTAAACAGCAGCATTAAAAACCATCTTCCCAATCCTGGCCAAAATGGACTCCCCATGAAAATGCACAGCACACCAATGGATCACATCCTTAAAGGTGCTAAAACCATTCCAAAGAAACCCAAGCCCCTCAATGAGAATATGCCAAAGCTCCTGAGAGAAACAACAGCTAGCAAACAGATGAGTATCAGTTTCAATACTCAAGCCACAAATGCCACAAGCAGTGTCAACCTGCATGCCCCAAGAGCTTAATTTGTCCCTGGTTTTCAGACCCCTATTGACAGCAAGCCAAGCAATAAAGCAATGCTTGGGCACACATTGAAAGGCCCATAACAATGGCTGCCAAGCAGCAACCTGACCCTTAGGCCTTAAAGCTTCATAAGTCTCCATCAGGGAGTAATCACCATTTGAGCTTACCCTCTAGACTGTCCTGTCCTTAGTTCTACCATTCACAGCAACCTCAGGAAGCCTAGAGAACACTTCACTAAGCTCATAAGAAAGGAATTCAGGGACATACCACTCACCCTCCCTAAGAAAATCAGCAACTTTAGTATTCAGGTGAAGGTAAGAGCTATATCTGAAATGCTCCTCAAAATACTCATATAACACCCCAAGGGGATGCCAATGATCAATCCAGAACAAGGTATCTGCTCCATTCCCTATTATATGAATCATAAGCTCATGAGCCTTGGCCCTACCATCAAGAATTTTCCTCCAACACCAAGAGCAGTCATGTGGAGTCTTCATAGTCCAAAACACTTGCCCCCTAATAAGATGCTTTTGAACCCACTGAACCCAAAGAGTGTTCTTGCCAGTAGCAACCTCCCAAATATGTCTCATATTCATGGCCAAGTTAAGAATTTCAATATTCCTGACCCCTACCCCACCTTCAGTCTTAGGTAAGCACACCAACTCCCATTTCACATTTGCTCTTTTAGAGCTTAACTCTATCCCACTCCAAAGAAACTTACTAAAAATTTTGTTAACTTCTTTATAAACTCTCTTTGGAAGGACAAAGACAGAGATCCAATAAACAATCATGCTGTTTAAAACAACATTTACAAGGAGGAGTCTACCAGCAAAAGTAAGAAACCTGGCCTTCCAGGATTGCACCTTATTAAGAATCCTTTGGATAAGAGGTAAGCAATCAGCATAAGAAATCCTAGTAGACAGAAGGGGAAGACCAAGGTACCTGATGGGCAGAACCCCATCCGGAAAACCCAAGGTCCCAAGCACCTCAGCCTTTAGCTGCTCATCAGTTCCAGCCAGGAAGACAACACTCTTATTACAGTTGGCAGACAAACCAGTACCCAGCAACATACTATCCAACACTCTCTTGAGAGCAGCAGCAGAAACAACATCTCCCTTCATAAAAACCATTAAGTCATCTGCAAAACAAAGATGAGTGACAATAGGATCTTTACACTTAGTATGTAAATGAAAATCCCCACCAATCCTTTCTTTATGGATAAGAGCAGCAAACACTTCCATAACCATTACAAACAGGTAAGGAAATAGAGGACAGCCCTCTCTTAACCCTCTATGACCTTCAAAATAACCATTAGCAGCCCCATTCACAATGACAGAGAACTTAGGGGAAGTGACATAAGCCTCCACCCACTGAATGAATAACTCAGGAAGTTTGAACTTCCTAAGAATCTTCAATAAAGCACACCACCTAATAGTATCATAAGCTTTTTGGAGATCTATTTTGACTGTACACCTAGGAGGGCCATCCTTCCTACCATAAGCTCTCACAAGCTCATGGGCCAACATGATATTGTCTTGGATGGATCTCTCAGAAATAAAAGCAGATTGATTCTCACTCACTAGATCCTTAACCACCTTCTTCAATCTCACTGTAAGAATCTTAATGATAGTCTTGTATCTCACATTGCAACAAGCAATTGGCCTGAAATCCCTCATAGAGTAAACATTTGGCACTTTAGGCACCAAAGTCAGCAAAGTAGCATTCACTTCACCTAAGAGCTTGCCAGACTTAAAGAAACTACTAATAGCTTTTGTGAAGTCATCCCCAACAATAGCCCAACATCTCTTGAAAAAATAGGAGGAAAAACCATCAGGGCCAAGAGCCTTGTCTGATCCGATGGTAGATAGGGCAAAAACAATTTCATCTCTAGTGACTGATCCCACCAAGTCCTGCTCACTAACATGGGAAAGAGTAGTAGCAAACTCAATAGAATCCAAAACTTCATCATCCCTCTCCCCCCATCAGAGTTACCAAAGAAAGATTGGTAAAACCCCACACACTCATCCACAATATCATGTTGGTCTTCAAGAACCATTCCATCACTATTAGTCAGCTTAAAAATGCTATTCCTGGCCTTCCTGGCTCTGATAATGCTGTGAAAAAATTTAGTATTGGAATCATCCTCAGTCAGCCACTGAATTCTAGCTTTTTGACTTAACATAGAAGCCTCAACCCCTGCCAAATGAGTACAAGAGTCAACAACTTGTCTCTCAAGCCTTCTCAAATCAATACTTTGAGGTTGACTGTGTAGTTGGTCTTGAAGCTCCTCCACAACCAACTTTGCAGCAGTCACTTGATCAGCCATATGAGAAAATCTGGCCACCTTCCGTTGGACCAACCTGGACTTTACTCTTTTCAATTTAGTAATCAATTTAAACATAGGAGTGCCTTTAACTTTACCACTCCATTCATCTTCCACCAAGTCCAAAAAACCTGGCTCATCACACCAGCAGTTAAAGAACTTAAAAGGCCTCCTACCTATTCTTTCCACAGCAGCAATAGCAAGAATAGCAGGAGAATGATCAAGGGCACCAGGGTTAAGGAATTGAACCCTGAAAGAAGGAAAGAGCTCTAGCCAATCAGCATTAATCAAGACTCTATCCAACTTGGAGAATATACTATCTCTACCCTCTTGCTTATTGTTCCAAGTGAAAAAACACCCAGAATAGGGGCAATCCATAAGAGCAGCTTCTTGAACACAATCAGAAAACTCCTGAAAATGGGAAGATCTCACAGGATCACCACCCATCTTTTCACTAGGATCAAGGATGGAATTAAAGTCACCCATAAAAACCCAAGCTCCTTCAAAACCTCTGACAAGAGAAACCATATTCTGCCACAACTCTCTCCTCTGCTCTCTAGTATTATGCCCATATACAATGGCTAGCATAAAATCTTTAGAGTCAGTAGTAACCACCCTAACAGCCAGAACCTGTTCAGAAGTAAACACTAAACTCAAGCTCTAACAGTTAGAATCCCAGGCCAACCAAATTCTACCCCCACCACAAGCACTATAGTTATCCAAGAAGGTCCAAAAAGGATTAACAGACCTCTGAATAACCATTTTATTAGCAGCAGCAACTCTGGTTTCAACAAAACCACATAAACTCAATTTATTAATTCTAATGAGATCCTTAATCTCACTTATTCTTTGGAGGCCATTAAGGCCCCTCACATTGCAACAACCTAGATTAACCATTTATAATTCTTAAAGGTTTCCTAGGTACACCCTTTTTCAATCCACCAGCACTACCCCTCTCTATTTTGTCAAAAAGGGCTACAACTCCAGCAACAGACTCTATTGGCTCCACCCTAGGATCCTAAGGATCAGTACAAGCAGAAACAACAGGGTTCTAAGTCTTCTGAGCCAAGCCTATACCTCCAACCTCTTCCATGGAAGTCTCCTGACCCTCTCCACTCTGGCCAGTGTCAGCTATGCAAACCCTCTTATGCCCCACCTCATTGCTCTTCTGCCCCCCACTTTTATTATTTCTTTTAATAACAGGGGTCCAGCCCTCATCATCCATCTTGTCAACTGGAGATTCAGCTGGAGCTATAGCAACAGAGCCAACCTTACCTGAGACAGAATGTCCTCCATCCTCATGGCAAGAGCTAGCCTCCCCACCATCAACAAAAATTGAGTATGTAGAACCATGTTGGCCCCCTTGTTACCTCTGAGCCACAGCAACCCCATTAGGAGCAGTCAAGGGACCATCAACACCCTTACCCTTACCCAATAGTACTTTTGGTTCCTTCTGCAAATTCACATATGGTGGAATCCACTCCCTGCCCCTTACCCTGGTTTGCACCTCTAAAATTACCCTTCATAGGAGCATTCTGTCGAGCAGGAAGAGCCCCATTCCCTCTACTATTATCATTCCTCCTCATAGGAACTGGCTGAGGTTCCTTTTCCTTTGGGATTTTAGGACACTTGCCCAAAAGATGACCAAACTCAGCACAACCAGTACAAAGTGGAAGCCTCCATGGATACTCCACCTTAACTGAGGTCTTCATCTCACCATCTATAATAAGTGGGATTTCAGAAGGATACTTACAGTCCTTACCCACTTCAACACAAACCCTAGCATAGGCCATTCTTACCTTAGTCTCAGTAGGCTGGTCTAACATAATAGGTTTCCCTAGAGCACTTGCAATACGAGCAATACCTTTGGGGTTCCAAAACAAAGAAGGAATCTCTCTGAAACACACCCAAAGAGGAATCGAGTCCAACTTTTGAAAATCAGACTCAATGAAAGGAGTCCAAGGTCGAACAACAAACAAATGGCTCATAATGAACAGAGGCTCATGATCCAGAGCTCTGTTCCTATCTTCATCAAGAGAAAGTTTAAGGAAAAACAAAGAATCTACATGAAGAGTAATTCGGAGCTCACCTTTAGGTTTCCATGCTTTGACAAGAGCATTATATACTACTGGGTAAGAGAGACGACGTCCCACAAAGGAACCAACAAGCCAAGATTCATACTCTTTCCTCTCATCCTCAAAATCAGGTCTCATCAAAAGACACCATCGATTTGCCATCAAGAACAACAGGAGCTGTATACTCCAATGGAGTTCGAACAGTAGCCTTCTTACGAAGAAAAAAGAAAGCCCAGTCAGTACATAGAGTAGCACTACCTCTAGCCACTGATGGATCTGATCTCTCCTCACCCAAACCACCCTGTCTTGGTGGTAACTCAGATCCAAAAGCATCTGAATCTCCACCACCAGGAGGAGGGAGGATGAGTCGAGCCTCCCTCTCAGCCAACATTTCCTTCAAAGAAGAATTTGTCGACAAAAGGGAAGCAATCAGACACTAAGCCTCCAAGAAGATCGGAGAAGAAGGTAAAAAAACCCCTCCAAGAAACACGGAAACCCCCAGCCGCCACCCTTTGCCGGAAAAATCAAAACAAAAAAGCCCTAGAAAATCGCGCCGCCCGGGTGTTTCTCTCTCTGAATACTGATCTTGCTGCTAGCATCAGTGTTCGTTATTCCCCACAGTTCGGTGCAGTTTCATATTGCTACAGTTTTGTTTATAATTTGAGGGGTCGATACAATTTCGTTTACAATTTGAGGGGTCGAAATTGAGTTAAAACCCCAAAAAAGTCATATGGAAAGGATTTTTAGGACATATGAAACATATTGGATGACAAAAAAATCACAACTCGTGCGAAAACATTTGTTACACAGTTCGGTGCAGTTTTATTTTGCTACAGTTTCGTTTAAAATTTGAGGAGTCGATACAGTTTTGTTTACACTTTAAGGGGTCGAAATTAAGGTAAAATCCAAGAAAAATTATATGGAATGGATTTTTTAGACATATGAAACATATTAGATGAAAAAATCACAAGTTGTGCGAAAAGATTTGTTTCACAATTTGGTGCAGTTTTTTTTTTTTTTTTTTTTTTTTTTTTTTTTCAGGAATCAACAGGGATTAAAGGGACCCCGACCCTTTTATTGAACTAAAAGATCAAAACAATCATCCCTCATTATAACAACTATAATGAGACTCAAATAAAACCAAACAGCAAGGCTATTAGACAAACCTAACAGCACAAAAAAAAAACAAAGCAAACAAAGCAAAATAGAGCAGCTACCAAAAAGCAGTAACCAGCAACAAATCAGCAACCTATCTCACTCTTTGGCGCACAGCTCCCTGCTGCTCCTCAATGATTAATCTTTGAAGCTCCAAATAATGCTACAATAAGTCAGCTGCCCCATTAATTTCCTAATCTTTGCAACCAAAAACTTTGACTGCCATGGAGGAGCCAAGTTACTGTTAGTAAGGAGGTGATACACCATCTTTGAATCAGTAACAACAACCAGCTTATCACAGCCATGCTTAACAGCTAGAAGGAGCCCTCTTTCCACCCCCTGAAGCTCATGGTGCACTACAGACACAGGATCAACAGCTCCATGAGCAGCAGCAAGGACCTGACCTCTATTGTCCCTCAACACACAACCGTATCCTGCTGAATCCCTGCAAAAAGAGCCATCCACATTGAGCATAACAAACCCAACAGCAGGCTTCTTCCATTCACACAATGTAACAGCAGCAGCAGCAAACTCAAAAGTTAGATTAAAATTGAGAGCAACCCTCCTGCGTCTCTGATTATCTTTTGCCTTAACCTTCAACCCAAAACACTTCATCCTGATATCAGCTACAATTCTCTTCAAGACTTCCCTCTCTGATTCAGCTTTACCAGTAAAGACCCTTCTATTCCTCTCAAGCCAAATATGATATACATAGGCATTAAAGGCCAATTTACCAACAAGAGCAACCATATCCTTCCCAGCAAATAGTTTGACTAATCAGGCCACTTTTTGAGTCCAATCAAACCTAGATATCTTAGAAACAGCAAGAAGTCCCAAAATAGATTTCCAAACAACACAAGAAAAGCTGCAAGAGAAAAGTAGATGAAAATCATCCTCCACATAACAAGCACATAATACACAAGTATTGTCAGGGATAACACCCCACTTGTGAAGCTTATCCTTGGTCTTCAAGGCCCTTCTCATAGCTACCCAGGTAATAAAACTTTGCCTAGGTATGTTATGAGAAAACCACACAATATTACACCAAGGAACAACTTCTTCTTTCCTTCTAATGGCCTCATAGGTCTCATTTAGAGTAAAGATGCCAGACTGACCTGCTGTCCACACCCTCTCATTATCAAAACCAGCCTGAATACCCACCTTAGGTAATCTATCCAAAATCTCAAACAAGGCTCCTTGAAGCATATGAGGAACAACCCATTCACCATTAGAGATACAAACACTGATTTTAGCTGAAGCATTAAGCCTGCTATCAAGCCTAAAGAAAGAGTCCAAGAAAGGATAAAGAACACCCAAGGGGTGCCACACATCAAACCAAAAATCAGTGCTCTTACCATTGCCTATAAGGACTTTGGCAAGGCTAAGACCTTGTTCTCTGCAATTCAATATACATCTCCAACTCCATGAAGAGTCCTGAGGAACCTTCATGACCAAGAAATCATTCCCTGAAAACCCACAAATTATCCTTACCAATAAACAACTCCCATATATGTCTCAGGGTAGCAGCAGTATTTAGAGTCAATAAATCTCTAAGATTCAAGCCACCTTCTTTATAGGGCAGACACACCACACTCCTACTAACAGTAGCCCTCTTAGCTTTCAAATCAGTACCAGCCCAAAGGAAGTTATGAATGATAGAGGAGAGCTCTTGAAAGACCCTCTTAGGCAGAACAAAAGAGCTAATCCAAAACATAACCATGCCATTGATAACAGAAGTAATAAGAGTAACTCTACCAGCACATGAAAGGAATTTAGACTTCCAAGATTGTACCTTCTTAAGCACCCTATGAAGCAAGGGTTGACAATCAGCATAGGTCAATCTAGAAGAGAGCAAGGGAACTCCAAGATATCTAACTGGCAAGGCAGCTACATCAAATCCCACACAACCTTGATAACCTCAAGAGTGCCAGCATCAACACCACCAGCAAAAATGGAGCTCTTCAGATGATTAGCTTTCAATCCAGTGCATAAGGTAAAGCTCTACAAAGCTCCAGCCTAAGGCATTAGCAGACTCCACATCCCCTTTGAGAAAGACCAAAAGATCATCTGCAAAACTAAGATGAGCAATAATAGAACTAGAACACTTAGGATGCAAATGAAAACCACCATCCCCAACCTTCTGCAACAAGAAAACATTAAGGACCTCCATAACCATCACAAAAAGGTAAGGAGACATAGGATACCCCTATCTCAAGCCCCTCTTCCCCATGAAATAGCCATAAGAACTCCCATTCACCATAATAGAGAACCTGGAAGTAGAAACACAAATCCTAACCCAATGAACAAACTCCATAGGAAACCCAAAAAGCTGCATAATCTTGAAAATAGCCTCCCATTCAACTGGGTCATAAGCTTTTTAAAGATCAATCTTCACAACACACCTAGGTGGGCCTCTACCCCTGTGATAATTCCTGGTAAGCTCAGGAGCTAAAAAGATATTATCCTGTATAGCTCTTTCAGCAATAAAAGCAAACTGACAAGGACTTATCAACTCAAAAATCACCCTCTTCATCCTCAAAGTGAGAATCTTTGTAATGCATTTATAAATAACATTACAACAAGATATAGGCCTAAAATCAGTTACCCTAAAAGCATTAGGAACCTTAGGGACCAGGGTAACCAAGGTAGAATTTACCTCACCAAGCAGCTTTCCAGAAGAGAAGACCCTAGCCACAACCTCACAAAAGTCATCTCCCACAATATTCCAACAACACTTAAAGAAATAAGATGAAAAACCATTTGGCCCTGGGGCTTTATCAGACCCAATAGTGGATAGAGGATAAACAATTTCTTCTCTAGTCACTCTATCAATCAAACCAGCAGCCTGGTCACTAGAAAGAACATGAGCAAACTTCACCCCCTCCAGCCTCTCAGAAAAATCAGCAGCAAGAGATTCACCAAACATGTGCTGATAGACTCAGTAGGCACCTCTTGACATAAAGATAATTTCTCACCAGCCCCATTAAAGAGAAAAGGAATATTATTCCTGGACCTTCTCTCTTTCATGGAGCTATGAAAAAACTTATTATTCCCATCCCCAAGCTGAATCTTCTGAACTCTAGACTTCTGTTTCATCATGGCTTCCTCAGTCCTTGTCAATCTAACATAAGTGCCAACCGCCTCCCTCTCAGCCTCCCTCACCTGATAATCTCCTGGCTCAGAATGAAGAAGAGACTGCGTCATATCCATAGACTCCCTAGCTTCCTGAACTTGCATAGAAAAGTTATGAAACCTAGCTTTCTTCCACTCATTCAGGACAGACTTAACCTTTTTTAGTTTGCACACCAGTCTATACATTGGGTTGCCCATCACTTCCATGCTCCAAAGCATTCTTCACTAACTCCATAAACCCTTCCTCCTCAACCCAACAATTAAAGAATTTGAATGGTCTAGGACCAGCACCACCATTCTCAAGGAGAGACACAACACAAAGACAATGATCTGAAACACCATGATTTAGAAACTCAGCCCCTTGCATTAGGAAAGCCAGACACCCATTCAATATTAACCAATGCTCTGTCTAGCTTTTCTCCTATATGCCCATCACCACTCTATCCATTAGACCAAGTAAAAAAATTACCAGAATAAGGACAATCAAACAAATGGGCATCCCAAATGCAGTCCCTGAAATCAACAGTATCACATGGCCTAACAGCAGCCCCACCTATCTTATCTCCAGCCTCTAAAACTGAATTAAAATCACCCATGACTACCCAGGCCATATCATAATTCCTAGCTACCATTCTCATCTCATTCCAAAGTCTTCTCCTGGAAATCCCATCATTATGGGCATACACAATACTCAAAAGAAAAGACCTACCATCCTTCATAGTTAACATAGCAGTAACCATCTGATCAGACAAAGAGATAACATATAAACCTATATGAGAACCATCCCATAAAAGCCAAATCCTGCCTGTCCTATCCCATTCATAATTAGCAACCCAGTTCCATGTAGGCATCAATCTTCTTCTAACAACATCCTTATTATCCATATCAATATGAGTTTCAATCACACCACATACACACACATTATTAGTCCTAATAAGATGAATGATTCTCTAGCCTTCAAGGGCATCATTCAAGCCTCTAATATTCCAGCAAGCTAAATTATCCATGAGAGTCACTAGGAAAGGAAGACTTACCTCTACCTCTATTGGCTCTCTTACCACCACCAGCTTTCCCTTCAAACACTCTGATACCACTGCCTACTGTACCAATCAAAGGAGCAGCAGCAACAGCTATTTAAAGGCTCCTTGATTACATCAGACCCCTCAAAATGAATACTTTTATCTTCTGCATCCCCAGCTGCTTCATTGCTAGATAAAGGTACCAATGCCAGAGACCCAGCAACAAACATACCACCTCCACTACTCAACTCATCATCAAACCCTCTCATAGGACAAGCATCAAAACAAATTTCTCAGAATCAGGAGGACTAACACCCCTAGTCATGGCCTTTCTCTTGCCAGAATGTCTACCTTTCACCTCAGTCCACTCTTCTTCCACCATAGCAGTATCATTATTCTCCTTACTACCAGAAGGCTCACCAGGCCCCTCACCCATCTTCCCAACAGCACCATCCCTAACCTCCTTAGGTTTCCACACCTGTTGTACAGGACAAGCAACTTTGATACATTTAGCTGTGGAGTGCCCTAACACAACACACTTAGAGCAAAAAAGAGGTTTCCAATTATACTCCACTAGAACATCCACATCCCTCACACCATTTAGAAACACAGGAATAACTTTAGGTAGTTCCTTATCAAGACTTACTTCCAACACATACCCTGGCATAGGCCATCCTAGCTTGGGTAGCAGTAGGTCCATCAAGGAATAAAGGTTTCCCAATCCAACTAGCCAATGACTGCAGCCCCTCCTCATCCCATAACACAATAGGTACATTCCTCAGATTGACCCAAATAGGGATAGTTTTAAAGCTAGCCATCTCCCTTTCAATATTAAGACTCCAAGGCCTCACTATAAAAATTCTATTAGCAATAGTAATAGGCTCATGCTCCAAGATACGAATTCTGTCTTCCTCAAGGTCAGGTTTAATAATAAAGACACTATCCCCATGAATAGTAATAGACACAGTGCCCTTTGGCCTCCAAATATTCATCAAATTCCTGCTAACAACCTCAAAAGACAATCGACCACCAATGAAACTACCCACAACCCACCTCTCACACTCACTGATCCGAGTCTGTAGATTAGGATTAACAAAATGTACACCTCTCACACCATTAATCTCAGTAGGGGGAACATAAGATAAAGGTTTCCTACCTGGAACATTATGTCGAGCAAACAAACTAGCCCAGTTAGTATTAGAATATCTATTGTCACCAACACCTCTCTGGTTTGAAGGGAGTCCTGTTTGAGGTCTTTCATCAAAGACCTTGCGAGCACCAAAACTAAAGGAAGAACCCACACTAGAAGCGCCAGGAGGAAGATTCGAAGGACAAACAAGAAAAGGATTAACCACCCTCATAGGTCCTCTCAACTTACTAAAACCACCAACTCCATCAGACGAAGAAGCAGAAGAGCTCATCGAACCGATCATAACTAACTTCCCCTCACTCACCCCATGTTTTGATCGATCCCCAGAACCAAGTTCAGGAGACCCATCGCCAGAGGGAAGAAAGGGAACCTTCGCCTCCCTTTTCGCCAGATCCACTCTCAGTGAGAAGATCCAGTAATAAGGGAAACAATCAGTAAGAAAAGAGAGAGAAGAACGATAAGAAAACAGAAAAAACGAACCACAAACTAGTGGCCAATCAACAGTGAACACTTGCCGGAAAGTAGGGCCGCCGCCACTCCAAGAAACTAGGGAAATCGCTCAGCCCGAGAGATTTTCTCTCTTACTATTCCTTACTATGGTGCAGTTTCATATGTTACAGTTTCTTTTACAATTTTCGGAGTCGATATAGTTTTGTTTACAATTTCAGTGGTCGAAATTGAGGTAAAACCCCAACAACATCAATCGGAATGGATTTTTAGGACATGTGAAACATATGGGATGAAAAAATTACAACTCGTGCGAAAAAATTGTTACACAGTTTTGTGCAAATCCATATTGCTACAGTTTCGTTTACAACTTGAGCGGTCAAAATTCAGGTAAAACCCCAAAAACAACATATGGAATGGAGTTTTAGGACACATGGAACATATTGGATGACAAAAAAACCACAACTCGTGCGAAAACATTTGTTATTACACAGTTTGGTGCAGTTTCATATTGCTACAGTTTCGCTTAAAATTTGAGGAGTCGATACAGTTTTGTTTACAATTCGAGGGGTCGAAATTGAGGTAGAACCCCAAAAACATCATATGGAATGGATTTTTTAGACATATGAAATATATTGGATGAAAAAATCACAACTCGTGGGAAAAAATTTGTTTCACAGTTTGGTGTAGTTTCATATTGTACAGTTTCTTTTACAATTTTATGAGTCAATACAGTTTTGTTTACAATTTGAGGGGTCGAATTGAGGTAAAACCCCAACAACATCATTTGGAATGGATTTTTAGGACATGTGAAACATACGGGATGAAAAAATTACAACTCGTGCGAAAAAAATTTGTTACACAGTTTGGTGTAGTTTTTTTTTTGCATTGATGAGATAGGATTAATGGGCCATGCCCTGAACAAAGAACAAGCTAAAAGACATCAAGGAAACAAAAAGAACAAAAACAACAGGAAACAACAAGAGCACTTAAAGCCAGGCCTTTCTCATCCTGACTCTTCCATCTCTATCATCTTTAAGAATCTTGGCTAACTCAGCTGGACTATAATCATCCTCAAAGACCCATTCAGCTTGAGGCTTCAACTTGGCTAGGAAGTCTGCAGCTTGGTTGACTTCCCTCATCACATGCTTTACTTTACACCCCTTGAACTCAGCCCATAACTTCTTAATGTTCAGCCACACATATCAAGCTTTCCAAAGAGGATACTTCTCAAAATCAGAATGCAAGGAAACCACAACCATAGAATCTGAATCTACCAACACATAATCACACATCCTCCTTCTAGCTAAACGCAGGCCTAATTCCACCCCTTGAAGCTCATGAACAAGAATGGAAATAGGAACAGCAGAAGCAACACCCATAATGATAGTAGCCCCTGAGCTAGACCTCACCACAACACCAAACCCAGCTGATGAAGCATCCAGGGAGCCATCTGAATTGATGAGGACCCAATCTGAAGGAGGGGGAGACCAATGATAACCCTTAGCCAGAGGTTTAGTCAAGGTGACACACAGGTTCATCCTCTCAGCTATAGACACATTTTGCTCATTATCCTCCTGTCTACCCTTCCAAGCAGCAACTTTAATTCGAACCTCAACTAAGATCAAAGTAGCTAGGGTGTTAGCAGACATAATTTTTATGTCTAAACACTCTATTGTTCCTTTCAAGCCAGACATGGTACACATAAGCATTGAAAACCAACCTACCCACTTTAGCCAAGATAGACCCCCCTTTAAAGTGCTCAAGACATCATTGCATCATGGAAGCTAAAGAGTGAACATTATGCCATTGGTACCCCAAGGTAATAAGCAACCTGTTCCGATCGCTTCTTCGGGCAATGAGGGGGTCCATCCATCATATCTGCTGGTCTGCTCAGAGCGTAACCATACTTGGAGGTTTCATACCCGGACGAGAATGGGAAGAAGGTCATGAGAGAATTCACAGCCTGAAAAGAGATGATTCTCTGTTTCAATCTCCAGCCCACATAAGCCACATTTGTCATAAATTTGCATACCCCACTGCTTCAACTTATTCCTTGTTTTTAACCCATTATTCACTGCTAACCAAGTTATAAAACAATGCTTAGGAATGCCTTGAGTACACCAGGCCAGAGAATGCCAATCCACAGCAAGAGCATGAGGCCTAATGGCATCATAGGTTTCCTTAAGATTATACTCCCCATGAGTGCTAACTGTCCACACCTTTCTATCCTCAGCAGAACCATGAACAATCACCTCTTAACAAAACTTCCCTAAGAGCATAATGAATAAAGTCAGGCACATACCAATTCCCATTCCTGATAAAAGTTCCAACTGTAGTGTTAATATTGAGAAAGAAACTATATCTGAAGTGGTCCTCAAAGAACTTATACAACACCCCAAGAGGGTGCCAACGATCCACCCAGAATAAGGTATCAACACCATTGCCTATAATATGAAGCATGAGCTCATGAGCCATATTCCTACAATCAAGGATCTTTCTCCAACACCAAGAGCAATCCTTTGGAGGATGCATAAGCCAAAAGGATTGCTCTTTAATAAGATGTTGCTGAACCCACTTAACCCACAAGGTACTCTTGTTAGTGGCCACCTCCTAAATATGCCTCATAGTCATAGCTAGGTTCAGAACCTCAATGTTCCTAACACCCAGCCTCCTTCAGCCTTTGGCATATAGACTAGCTGCCATTTAACATTTGATATCTTTGATCCCAAGTCAATACCAGACGGGGGCTCAAGTGGTAAGAGGGTAGCTGTCGAATATAGGCTACCGTAATAAAGTTTAGGAGAGAGAAGGAGCCGAGTGGTGCGAAATTTTAGGGTTGTTTTGTCTTGGCTTTTCCGGCAAGTTTGGCGGCGGTTTTCTCCTATTTTTGTGGATAAGTGGCGGCGCTAGCTATCTGATTTCGATTGTTTTTGTTTTTCCGACAGCTCCTCAGCTGTGAGCTTATTTTCTTCGGAGATTATGCTTGTAGTGAAGGGGGTGAAGGTCTCTTCCTCCTCTGATGGTGAAGGTTTATCATCTTCTGAGCAGGATGGTTTAGCTTCGAAACATCAAAGTGATGGAAAAGAGCCGGGGGTAGGTGATAAGTCTAATTTCGCTAGGTTTAGAGGTGCTGCTCGAGTGCTACTTGGGGTGAAACCTGGAGCTTCCTTGTATGATCAGAAATCCTCTGCAACTCAGGGTTTTATAGATGCAACAACTAGAGGAGTTGCTGAAGAGTTTCCTGA
Source organism: Eschscholzia californica (assembly GCF_041429995.1). Taxonomy (NCBI): domain Eukaryota; kingdom Viridiplantae; phylum Streptophyta; class Magnoliopsida; order Ranunculales; family Papaveraceae; genus Eschscholzia; species Eschscholzia californica. The sequence continues at coordinate 23,890,558 of NW_028238420.1, read as the reverse complement.
TTTATCGAAGGGAAATTCCACCAATCCTAGTGGTCGAGGTGCAACAAATTGGGCCAATCTATTCTCGAATAAGTTTGGATCAGGTAAGAAACCTCTGTCTTTTACTCCTCCTGTTGATTTGAATGGCAAGCTTGTTGCTCGGGTGATGAGTTTTGAGAGAGCCCATCAGGAGCATTTGAAAGATTGTCAAAATTGGTTAGTTGGTAGCTTTGTGGGTGGTAGGGTGTCTTATGGTTACTACTACTCTGTTAAAAATTTGGAAACCTAAAGGTCATGTTCAGTTTACTTTATATGGTGATTCCATTTTTATTATTAGAGCTGATCTTGAAGAGGATAAAGAGCTTATTTTGAGCCATGAACCTGTGTATGTTGCGAGTACGCTGTTTATCACTAGGAAATGGCAACCTGAGATTGAAAAGGAAGTTAATCAGTTAACTTCTTTGCCTCTCTAGATTATATTGAAAGATGTCCTTACTTCTTTATGGTATGAAGAGGGGATGGCTCTTGTTGCTAGCTTTATAGGCAGACCTTTGTTTGTGGATGGTCCAACAGCCTCAAAGGCTAGGATGTCCTATGCTAGAATATGTGTGGAGGTTAAGCTAGGGAAGGATCTTCCAGGTATCATTCCTGTTCTTATGGATAATGATGAAGAGGTTTCAGTTAGAGTGGAGTATGCTTGGAAGCCTATTTTCTGTTCAGTTTGTAAGGTGCTAGGCCATTCTATTGCTAAGTGTCCTAAAGCTATGCCTAAGCCTAAGCAGGTTTGGGTTCCCAAAAATCCTCAGGATAGTAAAGTTGCTCCATCTGTAGTTGTTTCTTCTGTCCCTGATTCTACTGCAGCTGCTAGCTTTTCTAGGGTTGACAAGAGTGATGTGGTGGGATTGGAGGAGACTACTCCTGTTGATGAGGAAGATGGTTGGACTGAAGTGAAAAGGAAACACTCTCTTAAAAGGAAGGATAAAGATAGGGACAAAGGGGCCTCTTTGGGAGGGGCTTAGATAGATTCTGCTGGGTTTGGAAATGCAGGCAAGGAGCCCCCTGGTTTGGGTATAAATGAGGATTCTATTGGGGGTTTGACAAATATTCAAGAGTTTTGGTCCAAAAAAGAAGATGTGATGGAATGTAGTGGTAGTGCTATTATTCTTTATGATAAAAAGCCAGTTGCTGCTAGTGTTCAAACTTTTGAAGCAAGGATTTTGGAGGGTAGGAAAGGCCCTAAGATGTAAAGGGTTACCTACACTGATACTAATGTTTAATGTTGGATGTTGGAATATAAGGGCATGAACTCCCCCCATAAGTTGAGTGAGGTTACTAAATTCATTAGAAGTAATAATTTGGGTATTTGTGGTTTGGTTGAAACTCAGGTTGCTGCTAGTAATAAAGAAACTATTAAGAGGAAGCTTATGCCTTCTTGGAATTGGTTTCATAATTATAATAGTTCTGATGGTGGTAGAGTTTGGGTCCTTTGGGATCCTGGGCTGGTTTCTTTGAGTTTAGTAGGAGAATCAGCACAAATGTTAACTGTTCTTGCTTCCTTAAGATGGGAGGTGTTTTCTTTTGGGGTTTGTCTATGCTCATAATGAAGGAATAAAGAGGAGGACTCTGTGGCAGGAAATATGTGATTTATCTTATAACTATTCTCTCCCTTGGTTGGTTTTGGGAGAATTTAATGTGGTTCTTGAAGCTAGGGATCAAATGGAAGGTGTAGTGGCAAAGCAGCATAATGTTTTTGAGTTTAAAGAGTGCCTGGATGACAGTAAGTTGTTTGATTATCCTTTTTCAGGCTGCCACTTTACTTGGACAATAAGCAAGTTGGAGAGGGGGCAATAGCTAAAAAATTGGATAGAGCTCTTGTAAACATTGAATGGATTATGGCTTGCACTAATGCTAAGGCTGAATTTCTCAATATGGGAATTTCAGATCATTCTCCTTGTGTTGTTTCTCTTTTTGAGCTGGCTAGTGTGGGTCCTAGACCATTTAAATTCTTTAATTGCTGGATTGAAGAGGAGGGCTTTTTTCCTACTGTCAAGAAGGCTTGGGACATTGAGGTTATGGGCAATCTTATGTATAAACTAGTTACTAAGCTCAAAAAGTAAAGTCTTGCCTGGGTAAATGGAAGAAGGATAAGTTCTCTTCCTTTTCTTCTCAGGTTCAGGTTGCTAGGTCTACTCTTGATGCTGTTCAGACAGAGCTGAGGATTAGACCTCTCTGTGCTGAAGTAAGGAAAGAGAAAGAGAGGTTGCGGCTGATTTTAGTTTTAAAGCTAGAATGGAAGAGTCTATGATTAGAAAGAAATCCAGAGTTCAATATGTTGATCTGGGGGACAGTAATATTAAATTTTTTCATAATTCTCTTAAAGAGAGAAGAAGTAGGAACAATATTCCTATTCTTATTGATAGAGAGGGTAGGAAACTCCTTGAGACTAAGGAGGTTGCTAAGGAGTGTGTCAGCTATTATGAGGAGATGTTTGGTACTTACAGTTATTCTCTTGAGGGTGTTAATGCTCTTGGTGAGATTCAGTTTGATACTATGATCTCTACTGCTCAGGCTACTGATCTCATCAAGAAGGTCTCTAGGGAGGAGATAGTCTATGCACTCTCCATTATTAGTTCTGATAAGGCTCCAGGGCCTGATGGGTTCTCTTCTTATTTTTTCAAAGCCTGTTGGGAGATTGTGGGTGATGATGTTGTGAGTGCAATGAGTAGGTTCTTCTCTTCTGGGAAATTGCTTGGGGAGATGAATTCTACTTTGGTTACTTTGGTTACTTTGGTTCCCAAGATTCCAGCTGCTTCTAAGATTACTGAGTTTAGACCCATTGCCTGCTGTAATGTGATCTATAAGTGTATCACTAAGATTCTGACTTTGAGAATGAGGGGGATCATTGGTGGTTTGGTGAATTCTTGTCAGTCAGCTTTCATTCCTGGGAGGGTTATTCAAGATAATATCCTCTTAGCTCATGAGTTAACCAGGAATTATCATAAGGGGAAGGGTCCCCCCAGATGTGCTATACAAATTGACTTACAAAAAGCTTGTGACACTGTGGAATGGGAGGCTCTTAGGAAAGCTATGGAGATTTTTGATTTTCCTTCTCTTTCCCTGGATTGGGTCTTTGCTTGTGTGACTTCTCCTAAGTATTCTATCTTGGTGAATGGTAGTTCTTATGGATATTTTGAGGGGAAGAGATGCATCAGACAGGGATGCCCTATGTCTCCCTTCCTTTTTGTCATTTTTATGGAGGTCCTTAATGTGCTGCTCTTGAAGAAAGTGAAGGAGGGTGGAAATCATTTACATCCTAATTGTTCTAATCCTCTTATTACTCATTTATGTTTTGCAGATGACCTCCTTGTTTTCATCAAGGGTGATGTGCATTCTGCTGTGGGACTTACTCAGGTTTTGGAGCAGTTTCATCTCTGCACTGGTCTAAGAGTGAATCAGCACAAAAGTTCTATCTTTGCTGCTGGTGTGGATTTCATTACACTCTCTTTGATTAAAGCTGCTTTGGGTTATGATTGTAGCCCTCTTTCAGTCAGGTATCTTGGGGTTCCCCTCATTTCTACTAGGCTTAAGTACTCTGATTGCTTGCCCTTGATTGATAAGCTGCTTACTAGAGTGAAGTCTTTAACTGACAAATTGTACGCATTGCCATCTTGCTCGAAGGACACTCCTTCAAACCGAAGAACTATATCCTTCATAAAGGTCAATTAATCATCAAATCTTATGTTTGACATAAGAAAATGATTAACCTTACTAGAATAAACTAAAAGATATTTGATACAGGAATCAGTGACCTAAATCAAGTATTGAATCAACTTGACTAAGGATCATTCGATAAGATTACAGAGATGACTATCTAACGAGCTGTAAGATAACATCTCCACGAAGAGAGATCGTACTTTGTTAGACAAAGAACGACATAGATGAGTCCTAAAATTATCTTCCAAAAAACATGTGTTTAATAAAACTATCTACCCACTAAATCAAAATTCGTTATAGCAAAGAAAAGACACTATATAATGTGGGTCTTGGAAAAGTTCTAAGATAGTCTTTTATTTATGTCTGATAATGCAAAACCATTTCTAGGAAATGGATAAACATTTGAGGCAAATGTTTCTTAATGATCAGTCAAAAGAAACAAATGGAGTCTGCCCACAAACTATTAAACACAATACGATTGTTGCTCTTGATGGTGTCTTCCTTGAAATTTGTTCTTTCAAAGAAGATAAGTGGGGGAAATATTTCGAATTTCATTCAAATTGAGCAACAAATTGTCAATGGTATCCCAGTGTCAGTTCATACGATTCGAGTCTCTCAAAAGAGACAAAAGGCAAATAAAAAGAGTTTGGAACTCGAGTTATCTTCGACACTGGACGATTAGATTCGCAAACGAGAACTCTTAAAAGTTCATAACATCTCACCAGAAAACTTCTTAAAAGGTTAGGAAGGTTTCATAAATTTGTCAATACCCCATGTGAGTCTTAGAGAACCCGCGCAAAAGCTATAACAAAACTAGACCCTGAAAATTGGCTGAGAACCAGATTATCAAAAATAAAATCCATGTTTGAAATCAAGTTTAGAACTTGGTCCAGTTGCTTAATAGGATGATACTTGTAAGATACAATTGGATTTTCAAAGTGAAAAGCAGACAAGGATGGAAACATTGACGTTTCCCGAAATTTGTTGAGGATCAAGATTGATTGGTTATGCGACAGTTTAAATCGAAGTGAGGGGTTGAGAAAATGCCTCAGGCCATTGCTCGAGTACCAAGCGCTACGGCGCTGAAATAACCCATGCCATACTCCCAGGAAAATCTCCAACGACCTTTAACAAAAGGGTACTTGTAAGAGAAGGGTGCCTTTGGGAACGCGAATACAGGTGGTGCATGGCTATCGTGAACTTGTGCTGTAAGGTGTTAGGTTAAGTCCCACAACGAGCGCAACCCTTGTATTTAGTTGCCACGATTGGGTTTTGAACCCTACACAGAATGTCGGTGATAAGCTTGAGGAAGGTGAGGATGACGGCAAGTCATCATGCCCCTTATGAAATATGAACACTATTCTTCGCATAAAACTATTTATATGGAAATGCTGCACAAACAGTCTACCAGTAAGGGACAAAATTGGTAGGTACATTGGTAACGTATACAATTGTACTAAATGTGAAGATAAGGAAAATCTAGACCATGTGATGTTACACCGTAACTATGCCAGAGCAATATGGTTTCACTTTTAGGTTAGATCGGAAAAATTAACTACGGTAACGCAGTGGATTCAACAATGGAAACAATTAGAAGAGGAAATTACTACTTTATATGCTAAAATTCTTTGGTTTATCTGGAAAGCTAGGTGAGAGAATTGCTTCAACTCTACAAATCAATCACCAATGCAGATGATCAATCGTATCAACAATACGTCCACCACACCACTCAAAATTGAATCATTAATAACAAATAAATGCATGAAAGAACCAAAGCAACAACAATGGAGACCTCCGTTGACACCATTTCTCAAAATTAATGTTGATGCCTCTTTTATGCAACTTACAGAACCAGCTGGAATAGGGTGCATCATCTATGATGAAAAATCAAATTTATCATAGCAATAGCAGATTCAGTCAGAGGACAAAATTCAGAAGAATGTGAAAGCTTAGCTATACACTACGGCATCTTATGGGCAATCCAACTTCGAATCCAACACGTTCACATTGAAAGCGACAATCAAAATATCATCAAATTCATCAATGAACAGAGTGACGGTTTACACTGGCAGTCCAGACAGATCATCTCATAGTGTCAAGATCTCCAAAACCAGTTCACAGACATCACTCATATGCTCCCAGGAAATGCAACGCCAAAGCAGATGCACTTGCTAAATGGGGAAGAGATAATTGTCAGAAATTTTTTTTGAAATGTAGTACCTTCTTTTGTTTCCGTTTTAAGTTAGTAGGGTTTGTATGAATATTACGGTTTTTAGTTAATATATCTCATAAAAAAAAGTAGGATATGAAATTCCACATGTGAAATATAGTTCTTGGAAAAGTAGGGAGATCATGTGAGTTTGGAGGGTAGACAAAAATAGAAGGCATGTGTCCTTCAATTATCACATGCCAAAATGTACAACTAAAGTTCCGTTTCTAGTGCAAGAACTCTCTCCTTCTCTTTCAGCCCTTATTGATCTACTCCATCTCCCAAAATTCCCCCACGCCAGAGTGAGAAATTTATATTTAAACTTCGATATTTTTTTTAAATAGATGAATTCCTCCCCCCATCATTTAATCACAGAGGAATCCAACAAGACTTGTTTTCTTCATTCATAGGAGAGTAAGCGTCTCTTTCAGATTTGTTTTGAAGTCTGAAATCAGTGGTTTTTTTCAGTTATTTTAGAAATTCAAATGATTCAGCCCAAATTCAGATCTTACTAGATAAAATAACATTTGAAATCTGAAAAGAAAAAAACACCTTAGTTTCCATCACACGAACTCTCTCCCTCTAAAGCCTTCTCGGTTCTCCTTCTTCTCGATTTTCCTTCTTCTTTCTCGGATCTTGAAGTCAGCTGAATCTTAAGCTTTAACAGTTTCAATGGCAGCCACTTAACACTATTCGCAGTGGAGAGAAAGAGAGAATAACCGTTTTTTTCACTAGGGAGAGAAAAACTAGATTTTGTTGTTTCCTAGAGGAGGGATTCCTCCTCCTCCGGATTTTCCTCTTTTTTACTTTATATTATCTTTTAGATCCATAATAAGAAAATCTGAAGTAGACCGAGAAGAAGATGAAGACTCCATTAACAACAATTTCGTCATCGGGTGGTTTTGCCACGGCATAAAGACGGTTTTGAAGAAGATTCAAAGACGGATTTGATGAGAGTTTCTCACTCTAAAAACGGATTCAAGGACGGTTTTTGAAGTTTTCATTGTCGATCTATACATGGTTGTGATTTGTGGAGAAGAGAAGATGGATTTCAGATATAATTCGTACATGAACAACAACGAAGATCTGGATTACAAGAATTAAATCAAATGACGGGAATTGACCAAGTTTTCTCTCCATCGCTTTGCTATTAATACTAGTACCATCATAGTACTACTTCTAATTTTCAATTTTATTTGTAATATGACTTCTATTTTGTCGACCTTTAGGGTCTTTAATTCTCAGATCTTCAAGATCTCCTTTTGTCGGCCTTTAGGGTCTTTTCTTTGAGTCAGTGTCGCGTCAATTTCTTTCCCTTCATGAGGCACTTTGCATTCGAAAGTCCTATGAACTTATCTTATGTAACTCTCATGAAGTTTTTAGAGGAGATAAATAACAATTATCTACCATGTAACTTTGTGATTGTTATCACTAATGAATGAAAGTATGGTTTTGCTAAAAAAAAGACAATTTCGATGGCGGTATTTTACCCTTTTCTCTGTATCAACAATGGCGTTTTTTCTTCCAAAACCCATCTTCTAATTTCTATTTATTGAAGATTTACAGAAACCCATTAATGGTTGTCGGAAAGATTTATTCATTGTAGCTACGGCTGCCGCAACTGCTTCTGTCTCTGTTTTTACTGTACGTGTCTATGCCGATGCCCTTTCGTTTCCCCCCATTTTCTTCTTCTTCTTCTTCTACCCAATCAACTCAGAGTACCCAACCAGATAACCCTAAATCAGAAGTGAAGCAAGTAACTGAAGAATCCAAAGTCTGTATAAGGAAGAAAGTGTTGTGTCCGAGCACATGAAATTTGATCTCAACAACAACAACCACAAGGTGAAGAAGAATAAGAATAAGGTTATGTGTATTATTACTACTTATGGCTATCCTATTCATAATGATTTGTTAGCATGTGAGATACAAACAGGACATTAGTGAAGCTCCTTGTGGGTTTTAATAAGAGTGTTTCTGAAAGCCTATGCCTTGTTTAAGACAAGAACCAATTGGATGACATAGTATCACCATGGACTGAATCAACGTTTCCAGTGGGAAAAGAAGTTGATCGTGGCAGATACTGCACTAGATTGAACTACAATAGGGTTAAATCATCCAAGTACATGTTCCATTTTGATCCTGCCACTAATAAATACAAATCGGCGTGTCTGTGGAACATATTGTAATTTCATGCTGCTGGCAAGCATATTATTTACTGCGCTTGGGATGCCAAGGTTATAATACATGGAGAAGAATCGATCCTGCTCGAACTTATGAACTAACGGATGGCGAATGGTTTTATTTACCGAAGAACTTGTGATCTTATTTTGTATGTATTGGCTTTATGCATAGTGGCACGTAATGTACGAGGTAAGAAGTTTCGAGCAATCACACTGTATGATTTCATCCCTATACCGTATGGTCTAATGATGAGTATAAAAGGTTAGAGTAAGTTGTTGCATTCTACCAAACAGTTTATGATGCTCTCACTAATGCTGCAAAAAGGATCACAAAAAGCAGAAGAAAAGTGCAAACCTGTTAGAGTTCTCCCGTCTCTTAGATCTATTTTGACTATGTATAGATGTATTTCCTTTGTTAGCTTCAAACTGTAAAAATGGTCACTATTTGATTATTAATTTGGTTTCCTCTGTTTCTTGTACATGTTGTCATGCCTCCTATTAGGCCCTGAGTTTCCAGCAGTTGGGTCCTTTATATGTATATTTTGTATGACTTCCAAAATTCTTCTATAGATTGTTGCAAACACATGTTTGCAGAACTTGTTTGCATAACATAATGTTGCAAACATATGTTCACAAAACTTATTTGCAAACAGTGTGTTGCAAACACGAGTTTGCAGAAAGACGTAAAGGAAAAAAACGTCGTTTTTTTTCTGGATTTTTTTTTTGAAAAAAAGAACATTGAAAGTGGATCTTGTTAGAAAGCTAATGAAAAATCATTTCTAAATATATAAATTTTATAGAAATCTAGTATTTCAAACAAAAGTAATATCGATTTAAAGTTTAAAGAAAAACAAAAGAATTTAGTTACACAAAATGACAAAAAAGGTTATTTTAGTCTTCGTATACTTTTTGATCTGAATAATAATTATCAAATGTTTTTTTTGCTCTTATACTCATTTTCAATATTATTTTGACCTATTTAGTAATCATCCCTAATCGAAATAAATATTAATTTTGGGGTTCCTAGTCTAAAAATCTACACCAAAACACACATTTAGTCCACCCTAGTATTAATATAAGATTTTAAGTCAAAATAATAATTATAATGGATATTTAGTCCAAATTTACCCATCTTTATAGAAAAAATAGATCTCTATCATTTCAATTTAATCATAATACCTATTATAACATTTTATATAAGAAAACACCCACTTTTGAAAGCCAATCCCCAAAATTCTGTTTCTTTTTTTTCTTAGATTTTTTTGATTGATTTCAAACTTACTATCTGTTTCGCAATATACACATTATTTAGTATCGGTTACGTATATTTTTACAACAAAACACATTTAGTATAGTTAAAGTATGCTACATGTCAAAGTTACAATATTTTTCTATTTATTGATTCTTGTTTTGTTGCATAAATAACATGTTATTTATTGTTAAAGTTTCATAATTTATTTCATTTTTTTTTATATGTGTCATTCATAACACCTTATATATCAACAATGTTTCTTCCAAAAGTGAAAAGGACTAAAATCTCTTTTTCTGGGAAGATTGGACTTTAATCCCTTTTTGAATTTTATTTTGGGCCTAAAACCCGTGGATCCAATATTACTATGGTTGGTAGGAATACGGGTAAAACAAAATTAATAGAACAGTTTTTCATGTAATGAGTGGAAGTTACCCAAGATTGAATGGGAGTGTCTTGGCAACTATCCAACGATAACATTCGTTGCAATAGTCAACACTTGGTTGCCCAAGTGGTTGATAGTGTTGACATAAACTCCAAAAACTTTGGAGGTCCCAAATTTGATTCTCAGAGAAAGTGGAATTCATGGTTAGTGAATCTAAGTTATTAAAAGTATAAATAATACATTTTTCGGGCTTTAGGTCTCTTTAGTATGTTGTTAGGCTTTAGGCCACTTTCATTCGTAACCTAGGGGTGGGTGACGGTCGGTTTTTTCGGTTTTGGTTCGAGCCGAAGCCGAACCAATAAATAGTGGTTAACTAAATCGTCGGTCGAAGTCGAAGTCGAGTCGGTTATTCGTCTGGCCGACGTGGTTCGGTTCGGTTGAGTTCGGTTTAACCGAACACAATTTAGAGAAAATAGTAAAACTAATGTTATGCTTCTCATTGCATATACCGGAAAAAATAAGAATCCTCGTACTTTTCGAGAATTACATATACCGAAAATAAAAATTAGAAATTCATCATACTTTCCACCATTGCAAACAAAAAAAGAAGTAGAAGTGGAAATGCAAAATCTATATTTTTAATTTACTAACTAAGAACAGGTTGCGTTACATAGAAAATCAGTCAACACTTACCTCTAAAATCTTTTAATCAAGTTGAATAGGTTGTGGTTGATGAAGTCGGCAACAACACCTAGGAAGGAGGACGAAAGTAGACTCGAAAGACTTGATTATGGTTTTTCTAAAAAAAATTTCTTTTTGGTTTAACACTTTCTAAAAATTAATATTGACTTTGCAAAATTATTTTTTCATTTTTCATTAGGATTCGGTCGGTTCGGTTTGGGTGGCTTCTAGAAACCCAAACCGAAGCCAAACCAAACCAATTTGGGATGTTCGATGTTTCAGCCAAATTGAGTCGAACGGTTATCTGTTCAGTCCAAAAACCGATCGATGCCGTTCGACTTGATTTGGCCGATTGGTTCGGTTTTTGTTCACCCCTAGTTTAAGCATGCTTATCACATCTTGATGATAACAATCCTTGCAACAAAAATAAATCCTATGATAACATTTATTATCTCTGTATGCCCAAAAGTTTTTATCATTCCAAAGAGTTCACCAACACCAAAAAAAAAAAAACATATAAGAAAGTTTTGTACGTCATCCATTTCGTTCAAAACTATCCCCTCGCCCCTCCCTAGCCAAAGGGCGCTTATAGATTTTCCCACCATTTGATATGGAAAACCGAAAGCCTCTCACAGAGTAGCAATCTAACATATACATTTGAGGGAAATTTTAAATGCACGCACATATTGGCTTTTTCTCTAATATACATACACATATTTGTTATATACACTCCCATCAACAAATTGAACTTGTGGAATAATCTCCTACAACGTACCATAACATACTGGTACATCAACAAAGTAAGGGAATATCTTTCCAAAAAGAAGGGTTTGTATATAATTTTGATACTCTTATAGTGTTTTGCAGAGATTATAAGTGTCTTGAATATGGGTTAAATATCGAACCCGGATTGCGACCCGCCAACCCGCTTACAAGGCAATGGTAATCGCGAAGCAAGATTCCGAGGCAGGACTGGTATGCGAAGCAAGACTCTAAGGCAGAGCTGGACTCCGAGGCAGAGCTGGAATGCGGAGCTAGGCTTGTGTCGGTTATTAGTGTTAGCGTATCCATGTGTATTTAGAATGGAGAGTCGGCTAGGCGGTGGGATTAGGGTTTTAGTGGCTATATAAACTAAAACCATAAGAGATATCAGTAGTCGAATTCTCACGAATCTCTTGTGTAACTTGTTTGCTTATCATAGTGGAAATTATCGCGCCGTTGTTGACGTGGAATAGGTCTCACAAACCGAACCACGTAAATTTCTTGTGTTCTATTTGATTGTTCTTTTTTTCCTGTTATTCCTTTTCTTGGATTGCTTAATTTCAGTAAAAAAAAAACGCTTTTACTATAACAGTAACCACGTTATTGCATCATCTCTAATGTAAGAGTATAGTCTAAAAAAATAATGAGAACTATAAATGAAATGCTTACAAGCTGGATTATGACTAATGTTGATGTTCTTTTTAGTGGTACAAATTTTATTGAAGTTAAATGACTGAATATCTTTTTGACTGTACAAATTTTGAGAGAGAGAGATAGAAAAAGAGAAGATAGTCGGCACGGGGTTGCGGCTGTGGACGGAGAGAGAGAAAGAAGAAGAATAAGTGGTGGTTGGATGCTTAGACCAGATGCTTACAAAGACGTTGAGAATAGGTTGAATGCCACAGAACTGCCCACTAATAGCCACTCAGCGAGTGCCTTTAACAGTACCCTACTATAAATTTTGCCTTTAACAATGCCCTACTGTAAATTAGTCTTCAACAGTAAGAAAAGGAAAAAAGAATAAAAAAAGAAAAAATGGTTATTTGGGTTCAAAATATTATCATAATAACAAAAGGTCGCGGTTTTAGGGAATAAAGAATAATCTCCGAGAATAAATTCTCTAGGGAATTCATAATTTTTTGTTCATTCTCGGGAGAATATTTTATTTTAGTCCAAAAATTTACTTAATCAAATATTGCCTCCTAATTTTCATCTTCTCTGTCACCACCACCACAATTTCCCACCACCACCATTGCCACCTCTTTTCACTCATCTCTTCTTTTTTTTCACTAAATGTTACCTTCTCTTTTTTACAATTATACTTCATTATAAATCCCATCATCCTTTATCCCTAACTTTCTTCTTCATAACTTGGTCCAGCTTTCTAGAGAGAGAAAAAAATTCCTAAATCTTTTTAATCAAAACTTCACATCTAAGTTTGCCGAGAAATCCGACATCAAAGATATGATCATGGTTTAGAGAGAGTAGCAGTAGGTAACCCTAACAGTAGGTAACCCTAACAGAACTAGAGAGAGAAAAAACTAAGAGAGAACTAGAGAAAAAAACTAAGAGAGACGAAAAAACTAAGAGAAATCCAACATCATAGATATGATGAGGGTTTAGATAGTAAAGTAAGAGAACTAGAGAGAGAGAAAAAACTAAGAGAATGGAGAAAGAAGATGAAGATTAGGGATCAATGTCTGACTAAATCAATTTTTGGACTAAAAACAAAATATGTGCCCAAGTCAGATATTAATCGACTAAAACTTCATTCTCCGAGATTTTCTTTTATTCCCCAAAGCCGCGGCCTAACAAAAAGAGCAAGTAACTTATTCTAATAACTTGAAGTTGCTTCAATATTATGGGTAATAATATATAAGGATCAAAATAATATAGATAATTACTAATCAGGTCACTTTTTAATTTTTTTCGTTCCAAAAATACCCATACCTACTAAAACTTATTTGGTCTACAAAAAAACCAGACTTTTAGCTTTTCTTCTACTTCCCGGTTCTTCTTTTTCTTAGCAACAAATTCAAAACCATAACCACCACCGAAGAAGGGTTGAAGAACAGGTAGCTGCGATTTTGGAGTTTCAACTGTGATCTTCGTTAGTTATGTAAAACGATGATTTAGGGATGTGATGGTGGTTCTAACTTCTAAGTAAGAGGTTTCTGGTAAATTAGGGTTTTGGTTATGATCTTGGTTGAATTTTATGGGAGAGAGAAAATGAACCTCACCAATGATTGGAGTAGCTAGTGGATGACGTGATTTAGCTTGTCAGAAGAACCCTAATCCAATCGATTTCTCCGCCACCGGTTTGTTTGATTCTCCTTTTTTGCTAATTAAGTTCCCCATAGTGCGCTTGTCCAAACCCCATAAAACATTGAAACCCCAATTTAGCATCTCTTATTATTTTATGGGTTATGATTGTACAACATTAGAGTTTAATTTCTTCCTTGATTACTACTTATAGGACTCAATTCTTCTGAAAAAAAATGTGTATTTTCTTTGTAATAATCTTATAAATTCATTCCCTTTTTTTTGGTTAAATTGAAAGGATTTCGTAGAGTTTTACCAGCAAATAAATCATTTATAGGTGAGGGGTTTTAACTTAAGTTTTCTTTTTCTGTGGCAGCTTCATTTTTAGGTTAGAATGAGATTTATGAAACTATTGTTAGTTGTTCTAGAGTTTCAACCCTACTTCTAATACTAACTACAAACTGAATTTATGTGACAAACCGTTAAAGTAGCGTGCGTTATCATCGATGTTTGCTTGTTCATCCTTTAGAGTAATATTACTTGCACAATGGATGAATTAGGATATACTAAGATGTTACTTTTTGAACGAGTAATTCTGTTGAATATATTAACCATCTCTTTGTTTGCTAATGAACAATGAAATCCTAATTTTTACTATAAAAATCCAATCTAATAAAATTAATCTACGTTTTGTTCTTGCTTAAAGAAAAGTTATTATAATAGAAGATCGAAGAATGAGCAACTCAAAGTTACGAAGTAGGTAAAGTATCAGTATGGTTCATGATCCCGCTTGTTGGCTAACTTGCGCCGGAATTGGTTTTTCTTCTTATCTGTAAAATTGTAAGTGAATGAAGAGAATAGGAAAGAGATGTATTGATCTACATGAAGTTTGGTTGCCCACGTGGTCTTGGGATATACGTCTGATCAAGTGGTTCACGATTAACCGAAAGTAATCGGTGTGAAAATCAATAAAAATATTGAAAGAGAAGAAGGAGAGAGAAACACACTAATGGTGGTTTATTCATTAGTTTTAACTAGGTTTTCAAGATAGCAAATATGTAGTAAAGATAAAAGACTAAAAGACCCTTAAAGGGCAAATTACTAAACAACCCCTAATTATAATATATTATTGTAACACCTTCCCTCAAACTCACGGTGCGGTGTTGAAAAGCATCGAGAGTTTGCTAGCTAAGAAACGAAAGCGTGGAACCGAGTGTGACTTGGTGAACAAGTCAGCAATCTGCATAGTGGATGAGACAAACGACAAACTGATGGTGCCTTGAGTGAAAGGATGCCGAGTAAAGTGACAATCAATCTCAATGTGTTTGGTGCGTTCGTGAAAAACTGAATTATGAGCAATATGGATAGGACTTTGATTGTCGCAATACATATGAGTAGGCTCTGGAATGGAAACACCCATGTCTGCAAGTAACTTACGTAACCAAACTATCTCAGTGTCGTAGATGCCATAGCACGATACTCAGCTTCAGTCGATGATCTAGATACAACAGTTTGTTTCTTGCTCCTCCGAGAAATAAGAGAATCACCCAAGAATACACAATAACTTGTAATAGACTTACAATCTGTACGATCGCTCGCCCAGTCTGCATCTGAATATGCTTGCAAAGTCAAGGAAGAAGTCGATGAAAGAAGTAGACTTTGAAAGCAAGTACCTCAAATATATCTCAGAATACGAAGGACAGCTGCCCAATGAACTGTAGTAGGTGAATCCACAAACTGGCTAACAACATGCACAGAATATGCAATATCGGGACGAGTAATAGTGAGATAAACCAAACTGCCAACATTAGTACGATATAGTGTAGGATCTGCTAAAGGAGTACCATCTGTAGAAGAATAACGAGCATTAGACTCGATAGGAGAGTCGGATGTCCGAGTATCACTGATACGAGCACGCTCAAGAATATCCGCATTGTATTTGGACTGGGAGAGAAGATAACCTTGTGGGGTAGAGGCTACTTCAATCCTCAAAAAATAACGGAGACTGCCTAGATCCTTCATTTCAAATTGGTTAGCTAACTGCAACTTCAAAGATGCAATACCATCAACATCATCACCAGTAATAATCATGTCATCTACATACAACGACAAAAGAATGCGACCAGCAACACTAGATTTGACAAAAAGAGCTGAATCATGATTGCTAGAAGCAAAGCCAAGAGATGTAACTACATTCGAGAACTTCTCAAACCAAGCTCGCGGTGCCTGTTTGAGACCATATAATGCTTTCTGAAGCTTACAAACTTCTCCAGGTTTATGTGGAACGCCAGGAGGGGGAGTCATATAAACTTCTTCCTGAAGATCTCCATTTAAGAAAGCATTTTTGACATCCATTTGAGAGATATGCCATTGACGAACCAATGCAACTGCAATAAGTATACGAACAGTAGTCATTTTTGCAACCGGAGCAAAAGTCTCCTCATAATCCATCCCATACTCCTGCGAAAACTCCTTAGCAACTAGTCTAGCTTTGTTCCGCTCAATAGACCCATCAGACTTTGTTTTAATTTTGTATACCCAACGAGAACCAATGTTACGTTTACCAAAGGGCAAAGGTACAAAATCCCATGTATCAGTCTTATGCAAAGCAGAGAGTTCTTCAGCCATTGCTCTTTGCCAAAGAGGATCAACGACGACCTCTTTATAGGAAGAAGGCTCAGGGTGACAATGAATAGATGCTAAGAAAGAAGTAAAAGAAGGAGAAAAAGTATAATAAACAAAATCAGGTAACTGAGTGGACTTACGAACACGATGAGGATAACGGGAAGGTGGATGTGCAATCTCATTAGAGTGTTGGTCAGCCGTAGGTATTGGAGGGATATCACAAGTGAGAGGAGCATCAGCAACATCAGGTGCATCAGGTTCAGCATGAGCAGTAGGAGTATCACAAACATCAGAAAAAGGATCAATATGGATTAGGTTAGAGGGAGTCTCATTATGAGCATTAGCAGGAATAGAAAAATAAGGTATATGCTCTAAAAATACAACATGACGAGAGACATAAAATTTATGAGTAACTGGATCATAACACCGATAACCCTTCTGACCTTCACCATAACCAAAAAACACACACATACCAGTACGAGGAGATAACTTGCTACGCTCAACACGAGGAAGAAGAACAAAACAAATACACCCAAAGACTCTTAAGAACGAGTAGTCAGGGGCATGCCCTCTCAATTTTTGAAATGGAGACAAACCTGAACAATGAGAAGTTGGAATTCTGTTAATTAAATTTACTGCAGGGAGAACAACTTCACCCCAATACTCACTAGGAACAGAGGTAGACAATAATAAGAAACGAACAGTTTCAACGATGTGCTGATGCTTCCTTTCAGCAACACCATTTTGCTCAGGAGTGTCTGTGCACGAAGATTGATGAACAGTTCCATCCATAGCAAGCGATTCACGAAACCTATTTGAAGTATATTCCCCACCTAAATCACATCTAAAACACCTAATGATAGAGGAATATTGTGTTTTAACTAAGGCTCGAAACTGTTGATAAATATCATAGAATTCAGAACGATGTTTCATAAGAAAAACCCAACAAAAACGAGTGCAATCATCAATAAAGGAAACATGGTATCGAGAACCTCCTTTTGTGGGAACTGGAGAAGGACCCCATACATCAGAATGAACTAAATCAAAAGGTTTATCTGAAACAGACAGACTCCGAGTAAAAGGTAAAGCAGAAAATTTTGCAAGTTTGCAACCACTACAATTAGAAATGTTCTTAACCTGCAAATCTCCTAATGCACAAGTAGACACTAAATATTTTAACCTAGATGCTGAAACATGACCAAGACGAGAATGTCATAAGTAAAAACTAGAAGAGGAATGACTCAAACGGAAAGATGACAAGTTAGGAGTAGAAGCTGCAACATTAGGTACTTGCAGGTCCCTACAAAATATAATGCCCCATGCCTAAGGCCTGTCCCAATCAGCTTCTGAGATTGAACATCCTGTACATAACAACCAGTGGAAGAAAATAAAACCAAACATCCAGAATCACACAACTGACCAATTGAAGCAAGATTTAAAGTAAGATTGGGAACATGAAGAACATTCTTAAGAGATAGATTAGGTGTGACAATAGAACCAATACCACTTAATGACATTGGTGTGCCATCAGCGGTTCGTACGGGAAGATCGGATATATACTTTCAAGAAACAAAAGATGATAAGTCAGGAGACATATGACGAGAAGCTCCAGAATCTACAATCCAAGTTGAAGAAGGCATACCTGAAGAAGAAGAAATATGAGAAAACACCTTCAGAAGAGGACAAGGCATGGGGCTGCATGGCTAAGAATCTCTGAAATTGGTCTAAGAGTGAGTTTAATGTAGTAGTAGAAGACTTAGAAGCTAAAGGGTCTTGCAAAGCAGAGGTGGACATAGCATGTGGTTGCATAGCATGTGCTAGATCTGCAACGAGAAAATATGAAGAACTAGTTGGTGTAAGAAGGTAATTTTTGGCGGCAGACAAACGGTCCCTTGAAGAAAATAATTTTCTGCAGCAACAAATGGTCTCTTGAAGAAAATAAGTTTCTTGTGACAACCAAACGCACCCTTCTTCTCCAAAAGTAAAACCGCTCAATCACTAAAGCAAAACTACCCAATATATAAAACAGTATTATTCAAAACACCCTTCTCCAAATTTCAAACTTCCCACATATATAAAACAACCTTCTTTGAAACTACCTAATGTATAAAACCACCTTCTTCAAAACAGCCTTCAAACAAATCCCCTTCAACAAATCAGCCTTCTTCAAAACTACCCAATAACCTCCCAAATATATAAAACCGCCAAGTAAAACAATAAAACCACCTTCAATAAATCCAATCCAGCCTTCAACAAATCCACTAAATGTAATCCCACCAACAAATCCACAACGAGAACAGCCAATAAACCCTACAAATCCTACTATTCAAAACCGCCCACAAATACTAGCAACAAATCACACCAACAAATGTAAAACCACCAACAAATCCCACCAACAAATCCAAAATCGAGGACAACCAATAAATCCAATTTAAAACTGCCTACTAATCCAAACCAGGCCTGCCTTCTTCTCCAAAATTAAAAACCACCAACAAATTCAAAAGAAAACCACCAACAAATCCTAAACGAAACAAACCAACAAATCCAATTCAAAACGGCTTCCTTGTTCCTAATACTCTTTAATGGTGATGAAACTTTCTTTCCTTATCTTAAAGGCTCTGATACCAAGTGAAAATTAATAACAATATTGAAAGAGAAGAAGGAGAGAGAAACACACTAATGGTGGTTTATTCATTAGTTTTAACTAGGTTTTCAAGATAGTAAATATAAAAGACTAAAAGACCCTTAAAGGTCAAATTACTAAACAACCCCTAATTATAATATATTATTGTAACAATCAGATGGGTCTTCACATCAGCATTGATTAAAGGTGGTGTTTGGAAGAACACGGAAGATGAGATTCTTAAAGTAGTTGTTATAAAATATGGTGAAAATCAATGGGCTCGAATATCTTCTATACTTGTTCGTAAATCTGCTAAACAATGCAAAGCTAGATGGTATGAATGGCTTGATCCATCAATTAAAAAGGTTATGTTTTTGTTTCTGCTACCACAAATCCACCATACGTGGAGAAAATTTATACTGCTCTGTTTTTTTGTGTCTTTTGATTTGAAAACTTGAAGTGTTTTCTTAAATTTATGTTATGAGTTTCTCATGCAACTCATTTTGAATCTAGTTCAAACAGTAGGAATTCAAGTTATATGTATGAAATTTTTTCGAATTTTCTCGTTTCATTTAGGGTTTGGTGGTGTTTACATGAAGGGCTATCACATAGACCAATTCCTAATTAGCACGTATGAATTTGGTGATTCAATTGAAGATTTGGGTTTAGGCTAGAAAAGTGTCTTTGCTTTGACAAAGGTTTTTGTTGTTAATTCATTTATTATACTGAAATTTGCCATAGAAGTGTATACTTACTTAAACTTTCTGATCTTTTGTGTAGACTGGGTGGACTAGAGAAGAAGATGAGAAGCTTCTTCATCTAGCTAAGTTTATGTCTACTCAATGGAGAACAATTGCCTCAATCGTCGGGAGAACTCATGTGTCTCGAGCGTTATTTATTAACTCAATTTTTACTACAGGATAAACCTAGTTCTGAATCTCATTACTTGTTTGAAATTGCAGGTCCTTATCAGATTTTTATATTTGCTTGATGACGATATTGGTTCACAAGTTTCTTAATCAATTAGCGTAGAAAACATGGGTATTTAGACATTCGCTTGTTCGATAAATGGTTTGGCTAGATTGATTAGTTAAGTTGAAGTTATGGTTGAAAAAGTTGTTGATTAAGTTCGTATATGAAAATTAGTAATGAGTGTATCAAGATTTAGGTTCAAATGATGTGTTCAGATGTTTCTTTGTTGTTGAATTTCAAAAACATTTACGTTTTATATGATGAATGATGAAATCAATTCCAAACTTAAGATTTCGTAGACACATACTCTTAGTTTATATTCTCGTTTGCAAATCAAGTTTGCAAGATATGCAACTTGATGGGTCATGAAAATGTCCCATCGGAGTTGTTTAAATTAGCCGAGTTAGTCTGTTTTGAGTCTTTATTGTAATAAAATGGTTGATTTTCTTGATAAGGTGTCTTTTGCAGAGTTAGGTGTGAAAAACGGTTAAAAACGAGGACAAGATGCATGAAGGGTATTTTGGTCATTTGGAGTCAAGGACATTCTGGAAATTTGGCCAAGGTCAGTGCGTGGTTGAAAAGTAGAGGTCGAGACGAGTCCGAAGGAAAAAACGAAAGTCAATTCGGAGTCCGGATGAGTGAAAAATACAAAGTCAAAGTCAGGTTAACATTTGGTCAGCATTCAGTACAATGTCGGGCAAGTTTCTGGCCCGCGGTATGCTTAGGGACACGTGTCGATGGGCGGAGGCCGGTATATGCGATTCCCGTATTAGCGCTGAGTATCGAAATGAAGCTTATGAGTGTGATTCCGTGTTTCAGACGCAACTTAGTTCCGTACTCCCAGATCAATCGTTTTAATCTCAGTCGGTCGTTCCCGCGTTTTCACGATCGTGTGGCTGCTGTGTGTCCCGTCCTTTATTGGGTAATCCGTGCACCCGAAGCAGTTTCAGCTCCGTGCTCCGGGACACGTGGCCTTGTATCGTCTCTCCAGATCCGAGCGCGCCAAGATCAGACGGCTGCTGTCTCTACCGCAACTTATTAACTTATATCCGGCTATACATTAGGTGTTAAAACCCTAAATCTGTTACCCTCTCATCAGCCGACACTTGTCTCCTTCTCCCATGAGTTGCACAAACCCTAGCCGCCAGCCTTATTAGGGTTTTACCCTTTTAAACCCTCCTATTACCCTTTTAGACCTCAAACTTCCCACTTTTTACCACTTTAACCCCAACCAAACCCTAACTCTATATAAAGACTTTTAGAGAACCAACCAAGCTCTCCCCTCTTAGCCTCTCTCTCCTCTTTTAGCCTCCTTTTCTCTCTAGCTCTTCTAAACTAAAAAACCCTAGCCCTCCATTCTTTTCTTCTACTTTCTCTACCACCTTCATCTCTTCTCTACATTTTCTTTCTAATTTCTTCTTCTAACCTTCTAATTTCTCCATACCTTCTTATCTAAAATCTCTTCTTCTTCTATCTCTCTTCTAAATTTCTCTTCTTTTATCTTCTAATAAGCTATTATTTGGAGTTTGGGTAATATTCTTGAGACACTTGGAGCTAAAATTGGACATCAAAATGGAGATACATGGGAATATGGAATTTGAACATTCTTGGTGATTTCTTTCCATCAATCTTTTGTAATTCCATTTACTTTATAAATTCAATGAATATTACTTTAGTTTCCATGAGTAGCTAAATTTGTATCTAGGGTGTAGAGGAAACCCATATTTGGGCTTATTTTGAGATATGTTATAAATCAATGAATCCTTATATTGAGCTTCAATGCCTATTGATTGTCATTTCATGTTGATTCTATAACCTTATTATCATTCATGCATTATAATTAGATATTTCATTCTTTTATTGAATTATTAGATGAGATATGCCTTTTAGATAATGAATGATAGTGTAGGAATTTAATTTTATATGATAGTCAATCAAACATTCTTGATTTTGAATTGTGTTATTAAAGAATATTATCCGAAACCTAATTAGTTCATTAAGCTAGGTTTTGAGTTATAAACAAATAGTGATTTGTTGATTGAATGCTTGTCTTAAGTAGTCCATTTATGTGGTGAAATCGAAATCCCTAGATCCTTTTTCCCATCTTGATTTCATTCTTATTAGTCTATTAGTATTGTTTTCTTTCTTTAAGTAGTTTCCAAATCAAATCAAAAATTTGAAAGGGGGTTTAATTCGAGATTTAGGTAAAATAGCTTGTCCTTTGGAACGATACTCGATCTTATTAGAAATACTATAACTTGACCCCTACACTTGGGGAATAGACCTAATTTTAGGCCTATCAAGTTTTTGGCGCCGCTGCCGGGGATAAGTTTAATTTTATTTTCAATCTTGAATTGGTTTTTATTTTTATTTTTGTCTATTTTGATTACTTTGACTTTCTTTTCCTTTCCTTGTGTAGATTTACAAAGGAGCTAAAGGGAGGGAGCATCAAGGAAGAGGACATCAAGAAGACCTTTTTAGTTATTTTAGTACTTTATTTTTATTTTGGTGAGAGAGTGTTATAACTTTTTTGTATTTCTTTTATTTGTTTGTTTTGTAATAAGGCCTTTATTGTTTTGACCCTAAATTGGAGGGCATTTAATTTTGTAACCGAAATTAAGAAGCCTCGGGTTCGCACACTTGCGGGAAGAGTGGCCCGGGTCGTCTACAAAGGTCGTCGCCCGTCTTGAACGGGAGGTAACTTCTAGATCACCCACGAATCTCCTGTAAGTAGGCACTTGTGATGTTTTTGCTTGCCTAATTGATTGTCGAACTGTTAGTTTAATTATCATATTAGTAAGGGCATTAACCCATTACAAGATAGGAGTCGGATTTCATCACCGGTCTCTTGCCCATTTAGGTAACAACATTGCCGATCCCAAGCCTCACTTAAAATTAAAATTTGATTTAGACATTGGCCAAAGGGTAACGAGCTTATAGGACATTCTTGACAAAATCTCGAACTTGATTAGTATTTGGAGTTTTCCCAGGAAGAGGGAACGATCCAAGAACACAATTCTTGATCGTTGTACTGTGACGGAGTAACTCCTCATAAGAATCATAGTTCAAGTTTTGGTAAGAAATAGAAGCTGCCTAGATCAATTTTTAGGTGAAAAAGACTACCCAGTCGTCTAGATTGTGTCTAGGTTGCTTGGTGGAGTCAGCTTGCTTGCTTCGTTGTTTTCCTTAGGATCTTCGTAGTTTCCTTACTCCTTTTATTTTCAAAAACAAGTTTTCAAAAGAGTACCTTGTCTTGTCTTTTGGTTTATGCCCCTTAGGTTACGTGATAAGAGAGGTCGTTTTGTTAAAGAGTCTGATTTGAGTATTTTACTTGAAAACCTTTCTTTAAACGAGTCTATGGAGGATCACGTTGATCAAGCTAGGGTCGAGGATCAACCTATGGCTCTCAAAAACTACATGCATCCGACTAGAGTTAGCCAACCATCATGCATTAGGCTACCCCCGACTAACACTTATTTCGAGTTAAAGTCGGGAATCATCAATATGCTTCTGGTGTTTCGTGGTTTAGAGAACGAGAACGCGTATTATCATGTTAGGGAATTTGAGGACGTTTGCAAGACCATGAACGTCCCTAACTCGATTGATGTCGTTAGATTAAGGTTGTTCCCTTTTTCTCTAAAGGATAAAGCAAAGTCGTGGTTGTATGCCTTACAACCTGAGTCTATTTCTACTTGGGCAGAACTTAGTAGTGTCTTTCTAGAAATTTTTTTTCCCAAGCATAAAACTAGAGCTTTAAGGCAGAGTTTGCTTAATTTCGAGCAACTTCAAGGGGAATCTCTCTACTCCTATATTGAGAGATTCAAAGATATTCAACTCGAGTGTCCACATCATGGGTTCGAAAAAATGAAACTAGTCCAACTGTTTTATGAAGGACTAGATTATCCTACCACCTCCATGATCGAGTCATTCTGTAATGGCGGGTTGATGTGACACGAAAATGTCACATTTGGAGAGCCTAACTTAGACTAATTAGTCATTTTCGAGTGTTATCAATAATATTTTATGTGTTTTTCATGTTAGGTACTTATTTTGGAGTTAAGCGTGTAAACCGGAATAAAGGGAACGAATTGTCACTATCATTTCATGTGCCGAAAACGAGAGAAAAAGATTTCAAGCAAATCATATGACAAGAGGAGTCAAAGACGAGTCTAACGATGAAAACGGAAGTCAATTCCGAGTTCGGATGGGGAAGTTGTGGAAGAAAGAAGTCGAGGTTCGGTCTTAAAACAAAGATTCTATGAAGGCACCCCCCTTGATTTCCAAGTGTAGATTAAAGCCTAAGTCTAAAACCCAAGAGCCTAGATATGAAGGAATAAAGCCCAAGCCCAAAGAAGATGAAAGAAGGAAGAGATTTTGGAGGCACCCAATGGACGCAAGTTTGAGTCAAAGTCTAGGTTGACTAAGTCAAGGGTTTGAGTCAAATACACTATTCATCTTCTTCTTCATTCTAACAATCTTCTAGCTTGGGAAAGAGAGGAGAGAGAGAAAGAGGCTAGGGTTTTTGTTCTTGGGTTAGAGAGCTTGAAGGTTTGATAGAGAGAGAACAAGAGAGCAAGAAGAAGGAGGATCCGGCCAAAGCATAGGCCGGCTAGCTCACTAGGCCGGCCTAGCTTTGGCCGGCCGAGCAGCAGCTCGGGCTGCACATGAGCTGCTGCTCGGGAGAGCTGCACGGGAGCACGGGACAGTAGCCTTCACGGGACGCGCACAGAAGCTCCAGACGGGCAAGGACGCGACCTGCTGCTCGGAACAGCAGCCCGAGCTGCTCCAAGGACGCAGCTGTTGCACACTCGGGCCTTCAAGGAATAGCTCGGTTGGCTTGGGAACGTGCTCGGGTTGCTCGGACATCGCATGGAAGGGGTCGACAGTGTGCACATGGCCGGATCTAGGGTTGGCCGGAACTAGGGTTTCTTTGACCGGATTTTTCGAGGGCTTCCGACAACTTTCTTGATTCGAAACCATAGGGCTTTTACTCCCCATGTCTTGATCTATCTTCCCATGTAGTTTGATTTGATTTTGGGTAAGAAATCTTTAGAGAGAGAAAGCTTGATGAAGCTTTAATGGAGTTTGTGTTCTAAATGGAGAAGATGATGGTGGGTGCTATGGGGAATCTGATTTTTACTCGGGGACACCCAAAGTTCACTATTAAAGGGAAATCCAGAAAATTGCTACGGGGAGATCGACTACACTTAGAGACTCATTTTTCTCGACGAACCTAGCCTCGCGCCACATCGAAAAAGGGGGATTTCTCATCATCTTCTTTTCATTTATTATTCAATCACCATGTTAGCTAAATCAAGTGTGTCGAATATATGAGATGAATTCGTGATTATGTTTAATATGATTTGATGTTTTGATTATGAGTTGATGTTCATTTGATTCGATTATCGTTTTGATCATAATTTCATGTGTCTTGTCATGCACTTCACATAGTTAGGCGACTAGACGACACTTTCGACGACTCGGGATTAACGTATTTAGGACGTTTGTTTGACTAAGTATGATCTCCGGATATACGTAGTGCTTATAGACATCACCTTAGGAGTCGAACATCGGTTGTATTTTGATACATTAAATCGGACAATACATAGTCGTAGATTTATCATTATAGATTCCCGGATTTCGATACATGAACTCTCGTATTCGGATACCCTTGAAGCATGATTTGAATGTGATGATTGGCTTATTATTTGTTTACATGTGAGTTTAATTGTCTTCGTCTAGTTTTATAAACTAGAAGCCTTGATCGTAATCGTCTATTGACACGAACTTTGATAATGCGTACTTAGTTGGATAATCGATGCTTAGTGACGTTTGATCGATTATACTTAGTCTGACGTATTATGCTTATTAGTGTCATACTTGTTCATTCTCAATTCATTAGATGGTGTGTGTAAGTTTGATAGTCGATGCTTAGTGACGTTTGATCGGTTATGCTCAGTTAGACACATGATGCTTAGGATTGTCAATGTGGGTGAAGTTAATTACACTTTCATGTGAATAGATACATAGTATTTGTCATTGTCGATCTTGTGGATCGAAGTATTCGTCTCACTTAACTTTTACCCGAATCAACTCTTACCGTCTCCTGACCCTTGTTCCTCCGACCCTTCTCTCGAATCTCTCTCGCCCATTTACTTTGTTGTTTAGTTTAGTTTTACTTGTCTTATTCTCTTCTTGTTGCTTACTCAATCATAAACCTCCCACTTTTATCTTGTTCTTTCCTCTTTAGTCTAAGTTAGTGAGTGACTCGTAGACCGGTGGGCTAGACTCTCTCGATAACCGGGCTACCAACCTATCCTTGGATCGACTCCGGTTTTACCGGTTACTACTTGATACCTCCGCTTGGGTGTGCAACTTTTCGGGTTCATCAAGTTTTTGGCGCCGCTGCCTGGGATAGGTTTAGTAGTTTGGATATAGTTTGTTGTTTTGTTCATTAGTTTAGTGTTATTTGCTTCTTAGACGTCTTTATTTTATTTTGTACTTTCTCAATTTCATTTCTTTTTTTAGGTACCGTTTTATAGGAAAAGAGCCAAAAGTGACATAAAGGCGAAGGACGAGGAAGGAATCAAGAAGCTAAAGAGGAAAAACGAACAAAACGAGAGGAGCATTTGCTAGTATCGCATTCTAACTCTTCCTTTTTACTTGTGCGTGATTGTTTAGTTCTATTAGTGTTAGTCTCCATTTTGTGATTGTGTGTTAGCATCTTTGAACATTGTGAGATCATGGCAAGTTGGTCATTTGATGAGAATGACCTTATGCGAACCCTTTCCAACACTAGTCGACCATCTACAAGTCGTCAAGACTACTCAAACTTATATAGGAATGGTCCGACTAGTGATAGGAATAGGCGAGTTGAGCCTGACCGACCTAGGATGACCATGGGTGAATATCGACGGATGTATGGAGTCGGTCAGACTCGTCATGAACATGGTTTTAGGGATTATGAGCATGCGGGTAACCAACCCCGTAGGAGTCTTCGAGACTATCGACAAGAATTTGGGATGACCACACCTGCATGTATGGATTTGTCATTGGATGATAACCGTAGTTCCATTAGTATTGATCGACCACGTCGAAGTCTTCGTGACTATCGACAAGCATATATGAATGGTCCACTTAGTGATGACAATTCCCGACTCGACGATTCCACTCAAAGAGTCGAGTCTAGGTATTTACATAAAGGTAGTGAAGAAAGGACCATGGAGACCATTAGCCCGGTTTGTGCTATTTGTGCGAGCTTAGACCATTTGACCGACAATTGTCCCATGATCCGTGTTCCGCGAGAGTCTTCGTCTAGTTATACTCATGTACCTTATTACGAGGAGATGTCTGAAGAGACTCTCCAATTAGTTTTAGAGTATGAAACTAGATTCAATCGAGAAATAAAAGAGATCACGGAATGGATTATCAATATTGTTGATAGAATCGAGTCGGAGCCTATCATCGACGAGGAAGGGGTTTGCGCACCCCAAACTCAAGAGGAGACTATGAATGATGGTGAGGGTAATACACCTAACTCTATGATGAGCCATGAAAATGTCTCATCTGAATCTCTTTACTTGGGCTAGTTAGTCTAATTCGAGCCGTTACTCTGATGATTTGTTTGATTTTCTTTCTCAGGTCTCATTTACGGAGTTCGATGCGAAAACATCGTAATAAAGACATACTTGAGGGGCATTTTGGTCTTTTTATTGACAAGGGTATTCTGGTCAATATTAGTGCTCATGTGAAAGTAGAGTCCAATACGAATCTATCGGCGAAAGCAGAAGTGGAATCGGAGTCCGGATCAGGGAGATAGGCCACGTCAAAGTTGGAGTCAAAATCATTTGACCAAGTCAGCTAGTTGACACGTGGCGACTTCCCAGGCGGCGAGGGACACTATCGGGATCAAGTCGAGGTTCTGATTTAATGCATTGCGAAACACAGTGATACGGTACTCCACCAAGATCTAACGACAGATGATATCCACAGGCGTTGATTATTCCATCCGACGGATTCTGTACTCAGCTACAGTACTCCCAGTTGCAAGTTAGCTTAATCAAAAGTGAATCCAGCGTGGCATGATAACACAACCAAGCAACGTGAAGTTCTCTCCTCTTTCTCTCTTATCTTCTTAAACTAATTTGGAAACAATTACCAACATTAGAAAGAAACAGAGAGAAGGAAAGAAAGGGAGCTGGAGATACTAAAGAATTATAGAGGGAGAAGGAAAGAAATCGTTGGAGTGGGAAGAAATTACTGTTTTTAGAGAGAGAAGATATTTTCTCTATCTAAAAACTTAACCAAGAAAGGGAGATAAGAGGTCGGTTTTGGAGCTCGGTTTTTGGGGGGGGGGGGGGGACTATCTCTCACGGCTGAAACCAGAGGAGCATTAATCATCTCTTCTCCACGACTAAGAAGGATTTTCAGAGAGGGAGATAGTCGACTATAAGATAAATAGAGAGTAGTGAGAGAAAGAGGAAGAAAAAGAGCAGCTCACGGCCATTGAAAGAGGAGACCGAGAGCTAGAGAGAGAAACCGAGAGCTAAAGCTAGAGAGAGAAAGAGAGAGTTTGGAAGTCTTTTCTGTTTCTTCTTCTTCTTTATTCTTCTCTTAGTGACAGAGAGAGGTTTATATTGAAATAAGAGAGAGAGAAAGCTATTGTTTGTAGAGAGAGAAAGAGATTGAATTATTTATAAACTCCATTAACCTCATCTTTTTCTTCTTCTTTCTTTATCATTACTGTTAGAGAGAGAAAGAGAGTGTTGCTGGTTTGGTTAGAGAGAGGAATAGAAAGTTTAGAAAGAGAAAGAAAGAGAAAACAGAGAAGGAAAGAGAAAAACCAGAGAAGGAAAATCATTTTCTCACCTGGAAATCGTTTCCGGGAAGATGAGAAAATAATTTTCCCTAAGGTTCTGTTTGGCTGCGCAGAAGAAAAAAAAAGCGAAAAAATGTGTTTTCTTCTCCGAATCTTTTTCTTTCTTTAATGTTATTAATTTTTATCTCTCCCACCATGATTATGATCTCTTTAGTTATGAGTAGCTAATTTATCTAATCTAGGGTTTCGATGAAATTATGATTTTGTGTAAATTTTCACTTAATATCGTAGTACTTTGATAAGCAACTCATGCATTGATTTTCTATAAATTCTCATGATTTCTTCTTCATTTATGTTTCCGAGTTGATTAGTCATATTTAGATAATCTCTTTAATGGCCAATACTCCTTAGTTAATAGGTGAATGTTGAAAACGTGTGTAAATCTTTCATTACCTATGCTTCATAAGTCTTGATTCGTCATATTTAGGTTAAGTCCTTTAATGAAGAATACTTGATAGTTGATAGGCAATAGTTAGAGTCGTAGAAAATCAATCAATCATAGTGAGCCATACACGATATAAGATTTAGGTCGATATTTATGCCTAGTTATAATGGATTCAAACCCTAGACTTCCATCCCACTGATTTACTCTCATCGTTATTAATTGCCCTCGTTATTTTAGTTTTAGTATTCTATCACAAAGAAAAAAAAACAATTTCAAAGAAAACCTTATTAGTCATAGGATTTAGAATAGATTAACTTAGTCTCTGAGGAACGAACCGGACTTACCGGAATTATCACCTGACGCCCGTATACTTGCGGGAGGTGACCTATTTAGGAAACCTTTCTAGGCCCATCACTCTAGTCTTAAGTTAAATGTCGAAGAAGCTCCTAATAGACCCTTTGAACATGAATTGACCGATAACCCTCATTGCTCATTCCCTCGACCATTGTTAACTCACCATGATTCGACTACATTTGATTTTGATATTGAGGATGATAGCTCTACGAGCAAACTTGGGAATCACACAATGTTGAACTTTCCAATCTTGAGCACTTGTGATTATTTGGATGGGTTATGTAGAATAGAAGGTGTTATGCCTAACTTTGAGGCTCCCGATGCCTTTAAGGACGTCGATGACATAGTAGTTAGAGACATAATGGATAGTTTATCGGACCATTTACCTAAGGAAATTACGGACCTTGACTTGGTCCCTGAGCCTATTACCTTACCCTTAGAGTCTAGTTCGACCTTCCACATGATCTCAGACTCGGTCGTTAACCCCTTATGGGACACTTCAGACGTCTTTCCTAGCATATCTAGGGACTTAGTGGATGTTTTATCCACTAAGCTTGAGTTTGACTTTTTACCTTCGACCGACTTCGTGACCCTTCAATTGTATGTCGATCCTTTTGACGACTTCTTAGTCGTCGCCCCTAGCATTCATGCTAACTTAGTGGACCGTGCATCCACTAAGTTTGGGGATGGCCTCTTTTCGGTTTTCGTCTCACTTGCACGTTATAGCTTGTATATATTTGTGAGACGATTACCATGTGTATATAGCTTTCTTTGGGTTGATCCCCAAATCTTCCGGCTTTTACTATATGATCGTTAGCCGACTAGGTGGCCTTTGATGTTTGTGGTTAGCATATCTGGAAACCCTCCGCGAGACATAACTCGTGCTCTTGTGTGAAAACAAGAGAATCAAAGGCTAATTGCATAGCTCGATGCAATCGTCTATACCCGCGTTAGTGGTAGACTTTATGTGGTCATGTCTTCTTTTGTGCTTCATTCTCATTATATTTTTGGATATTTTAGGAGCATTTCTTACTTGTTTTACTTTTATGGCGTGGTTTGTTCCAAGTTTGGGGATGGCGTGAGCTTGGCATCAACTTGGAACCTCTTTTTACATGAGCCTTGGTAGTATCCATTTTTATCTCCTTCGGTTATGGTAATATCTCTCCACTCTTCTCTTTAAATTGATGTGCCTCTTTATCTTTTGGTGAGTGTATGCTTAGAACATTGAGGACAATGTTAGTTTTAAGTTTGGGGATGCGGGATATGACCATAACCAATGCATGACCATGGGTTTCAAAGACAAAAGGGTTCAAATTAGCCAAAATTTGAAAAATTTTGAACATTTTGAGTAGATTTGCATGTGATTGTAGTGATAGTTTTAAGAATGTTGATGCATATGTGTCGAGTTAATGAGTTTTGTGATTGCTAATGGTCTTTGCATGAAAGTCGAGTCCTTGAGTGTTTGTGTTATACTATGGGAGTAACATCTTAGTGAAGAAGAAACATCTCTAAGAGACCTAGAGTAGTCATTAGTGGAGACTTAACCCATGTGAGAGCTCAAAGCCTAAATTGTCCTTCGAGTGTACTCTTCCGCGCTAACTCCGAGTATAATGAAGAGCTACTCAACCTCGTAACTATTAAAAGAGCTCATTTGATCTCGTGTGCTCAACTTCCTTAGCCACTAAGAGTTACATTAGGATAGCGAATTAACCTTGCCCTTGTAGTCCATGAAACCCAATAAGAGTGTCAACTATAGGAAGGCGGATACTCCATCATCATCCATCATCTTATATCCCGAGAATGAAGACATGAGAAGAAAAGAATGAAGAATGTCAAAGCAAGTAGGAAATAGAAAATGTTGATTGCAAGAATAGAGTTGTGTGTGTTGTATTTTGTTTGGGTTGATTGTATTTGTGTTGTGAAAAGAAAAATATGAAAAAAAAAATGAAAAAAATGAAAAAAAAAAAAAGTGAAAAAGTGAAAAAAAAAGAAAGAAAGACAAAAAAAAAAAAAAAAAATGAATGATGAATAAAGTTGTTATGTTATGTTTGAGCATGTTAGCTCTTTTGTGTGAGTGATGTGATTCTATATATGTTTGTTTGTGTTTGTGTTCATGAATAAGTATTCGAAGCAAGAAACAAATGTGGAAATGCTTAAGAGGTTCTATCATAAGGAGGTCGACATTCTCGGGAATCCACCATCATCATCCATTTCTAGTATCCGTTAACCTTTAGAAGGCATTCTTAGAGGGTAGAATGGGTGAGAAGGGCGAGTGAGCTTCCCCACTCTATTTAGTGGCTAATTTCTTTTCGAAGATCATTCATTCCAAAATGTTGTCCTCACCCCTTTTTATGTGTTGAGTCCATGTTTAGTGATCACACTCACACATACGAGCGAACCATTCTTGAGTGATTTCATATTTGGAGTGTATGTCCGTGAGGCCAAAGTCGAGGTGAAATGTACTAAACTAGGGATCAAGGCTTTGTGACTTCGGAACATAGATGTTGCTTATTATGGGTTGACACTTACACTTTAGGGTAAGATCATTAGTGAAGAGGTTTTTAGCTTTCACATGAACTTGTTTACTTGATTCATTATGTTTTGACATGCTTAAACCTTTCATTATATGAATCATGCTTATCTATGATGTGGTTGTTGGACCCTTATGCATTTGAAACTCGATGTTTGTGGGCATCATCAATGGAAACCCTCACGAGACCACACTCGTCCACTAGGGGTAACCTAGGGGTTTAACGGCTTGTTGCATATGCTAAATGCAACCGGGATTCCTCCGAAAGTGAGTTAGGCTTGTATTTTGTTTTATTTGCTCGAGGACTAGCAAAGTTTAAGTTTGGGGATCTTGATGTGACACGAAAATGTCACATTTGGAGAGTCTAACTTAGACTAATTAGTCATTTTCGAGTGTTATCAATAATATTTTATGTGTTTTTCATGTTAGGTACTTATTTTGGAGTTAAGCGTGTAAACCGGAATAAAGGGAACGAAATGTCACTATCATTTCATGTGCCGAAAACGAGAGAAAAAGATTTCAAGCAAATCATATGACAAGAGGAGTCAAAGACGAGTCTAACGATGAAAACGGAAGTCAATTCCGAGTTCGGATGGGGAAGTTGTGGAAGAAAGAAGTCGAGGTTCGGTCTTAAAACAAAGATTTTATGAAGGCACCCCCCTTGATTTCCAAGTGTAGATTAAAGTCTAAGTCTAAAACCCAAGAGCCTAGATATGAAGGAATAAAACCCAAGCCCAAAGAAGATGAAAGAAGGAAGAGATTTTGGAGGCACCCAATGGACCCAAGTTTGAGTCAAAGTCTAGGTTCACTAAGTCTAGGGTTTGAGTCAAATACACTATTCATCTTCTTCTTCATTCTAACAATCTTCTAGCTTGGGAAAGAGAGGAGAGAGAGAAAGAGGCGAGGGTTTTTGTTCTTGGGTTAGAGAGCTTGAAGGTTTGATAGAGAGAGAACAAGAGAGCAAGAAGAAGGCGGATCCGGCCAAAGCATAGGCCGGCCGAGCAGCAGCTCGGGCTGCACACGAGCTGCTGCTCGGGAGAGCTGCACGGGAGCACGAGACAGTAGCCTTCACGGGACGCGCACAGAAGCTCCGGACGAGCAAGGACGCGACCTGCTGCTCGGAACAGCAGCCCGAGCTGCTCCAAGGACGCAGCTGTTGCACACTCGGGCCTTCAAGGCATAGCTCGGTTGGCTTGGGAACGTGCTCGGGTTGCTCGGACATCGCATGGAAGGGGTCGACAGTGTGCACATGGCCGGATCTAGGGTTGGCCGGAACTAGGGTTTCTTTGACCGGATTTTTCGAGGGCTTCTGACAACTTTCTTGATTCGAAACCATAGGGCTTTTACTCCCCATGTCTTGATCTATCTTCCCATGTAGTTTGATTTGATTTTGGGTAAGAAATCTTTAGAGAGAGAAAGCTTGATGAAGCTTTAATGGAGTTTGTGTTCTAAATGGAGAAGATGATGGTGGGTGCTATGGGGAATCTGATTTTTACTCGGGGACACCCAAAGTTCACTATTAAAGGGAAATCCAGAAAATTGCTACGGGGAGATCGACTACACTTAGAGACTCATTTTTCTCGACGAACCTAGCCTCGCGCCACATCGAAAAAGGGGGATTTCTCATCATCTTCTTTTCATTTATTATTCAATCACCATGTTAGCTAAATCAAGTGTGTCGAATATATGAGATGAAATGTGATGAATTCGTGATTATGTTTAATATGATTTGATGTTTTGATTATGAGTTGATGTTCATTTGATTCGATTATCGTTTTGATCATAATTTCATGTGTCTTGTCATGCACTTCACATTGTTAGGCGACTAGACGACACTTTCGACGACTCAGGATTAACGTATTTAGGACGTTTGTTTGACTAAGTATGATCTCCGAATATACGTAGTGCTTATAGACATCACCTTAGGAGTCGAACATCGGTTGTATTTTGATACATTAAATCGGACAATACATAGTCGTAGATTTATCATTATAGATTCCCGGATTTCGATACATGAACTCTCGTATTCGGATACCCTTGAAGCATGATTTGAATGTGATGATTGGCTTATTATTTGTTTACATGTGAGTTTAATTGTCTTCGTCTAGTTTTATAAACTAGAAGCCTTGATCGTAATCGTCTATTGACACGAACTTTGATAATGCGTACTTAGTTGGATAATCGATGCTTAGTGACGTTTGATCGATTATACTTAGTTTGACGTATTATGCTTATTAGTGTCATACTTGTTCATTCTCAATTCATTAGATGGTGTGTGTAAGTTTGATAGTCGATGCTTAGTGACGTTTGATTGGTTATGCTCAGTTAGACACATGATGCTTAGGATTGTCAATGTGGGTGAAGTTAATTACACTTTCATGTGAATAGATACATAGTATTTGTCATTGTCGATCTTGTGGATCGAAGTATTCGTCTCACTTAACTTTTACCCGAATCAACTCTTACCGTCTCCCGACCCTTGTTCCTCCGACCCTTCTCTCGAATCTCTCTCGCCCATTTACTTTGTTGTTTAGTTTAGTTTTACTTGTCTTATTCTCTTCTTGTTGCTTACTCAATCATAAACCTCCCACTTTTATCTTGTTCTTTCCTCTTTAGTCTAAGTTAGTGAGTGACTCGTAGACCGGTGGGCTAGACTCTCCCGATAACCGGACTACCAACCTATCCTTGGATCGACTCCGGTTTTACCGGTTACTACTTGATACCTCCGCTTGGGTGTGCAACTTTTCGGGTTCATCACGGGTTCTCCAACAAATCCGCCGATGACGCCATGGATTTTCTTGAAGAACTAGCTGCACAATCCCAACAATGGGAAACTTCTAGAGAACCTATCACTAGGGCAAAGCCTAATCCAACTAAGGGCGGGATTTATAGGATCGATGATTCTGAGTCTAAACTTGACGCCATTACCAGAAGGTTGGAAGCCTTAGTGATGAATCAACCTAAAACCTTCACGGAGGATCCCACTCATGTCATGAGTGTTGGAAATGAACCTGTTTCTTACCTGTGTTCTACCTGTGGAGACCCTACTCACACGGGGAACAAATGTGCCTTATTCTTTGAGTCTGCTAACAAAGAACAAGCTCATGCTCTCTATCAAAACTCTAGGCAAGACAATCGTCAGAAGTATGATCCTTTCTCTAACACGTATAATCCAGGCTGGAGAAATCATCCCAATCTCTCTTGGTCTAAAGGTCAATACCAGAGTTAGCCTAGTAGTTCTATGAACCCTCATGGGTTTAATGCACCTAGCAACCCTTTTGCTCAGCCCAGTGTCCAACATCCACCTGAAAAGAAGACATCATTAGAGGACACCATGCATATGCTAGCTCAGAACCAGGACAGGTTAACTAAGAACCATGAGGAATTTCAGGAATCCACCCGTCAATCCATGACTAGGATAAAATCATCTACCCGTCAATCTTTGACTAAGCTAGAAACATCTACCCAACAATCTTTGACTAAGCTAGAAACCCAAATAGGTCTACTTCATGAAGCCTTGAGTCAGAGAGAAAAAGGTAAGTTTCCGAGTCAGGTTGAGCAGAACCCAAAAGGTCTATTGGGTAGACCACGACCAGATGAAGCTAATGCGATAACAACCCTTAGAAGTGGTAAAATGGTGGACAACAAGGTAAGAGTTCCTGAAGAGGAAGAGTTAGAGAACGAGCCATCTTCGTCGCCAACCAGAGTCTCGAGGGATGAGCCTGAAAAGGCTCCTGAGTCAGAAAGTCCACCCTTAGTTTCCGAGCCTTATGTCCCTAGAGCTCCATACCCTCAACGTTTGGTCGAGTCAAAGAAGAAATCTCAGTTTCAGGAGATAATGGAGTTGTTCAAACAAGTTAGTATCAACATTCCACTTTTAGATGCGATCAAACAGATCCCAGCTTACGCCAAGTTTCTTAAGGATTTATGTACTAGTAAGCTTAAGATGAATGTGCATAAGAAAGTTTTCCTTACTCAGAATGTTAGTTCGATCATCCAACAAAATATTCCACCTAAGTACAAAGATCCAGGAGGGTTATTTCCCTAATGGCCCCCTACTTTACGAAAAATACCCATATGGCCCCCTTCCGTTATAACACCGTCACTCTCTCTCCTCCATCATGTTTTCTCTCTCTGCCAACTCATGCCACATCATCTGTTACGCCACCTCATCACCATCTCCGGCAGAGGTCGTCGGCCGGCCAAATTTCCGGCCGGCGACCTCCAAAGTAAAAATTTTTTTTTTTTTTCTCTCTTCCTCTCTCTCTCTCTAAAATTACTCCGGCGAGAGGAAGAGAGAAAAAAAATAAAATAAATTTTTTTTTTAGTTTGAAGGTCGCCGACCAGAAATTTGGCCGGCCGGCGACCTCTGCCGGAGATGGTGATGAGGTGGCGTAACAGATGATGTGGCGTGAGTTGGCAGAGAGAGAAAACATGATGGAGGAGAGAGAGTGACGGTGTTATAACGGAAGGGGGCCATATGGGTATTTTTCGTAAAGTAGGGGGCCAGGCGGGAAGCTGGTCACAAAGTAGGGGGCCATTAGGGAAATAACCCGATCCAGGAAGTCCTACACTACCATGTACCATAGGAGATTATAAAATAGAGCGTGCTCTATTGGATCTTGGTGCTAGTGTTAACCTTTGTCCTTATTCTGTGTACTTACAGTTGGGATTAGGAGAGATCAAACCAACCTCTGTGGTCCTTCAGTTAGCGGATCGGTCTGTTAGGCACCCACGTGGCATAGTCGAAGATGTTTTGATCAAAGTTGGTGAATTCTTATTTCCTGTTGATTTCATCATTTTAGATACTGAGCCAGTCCATAATTCCAAAAGTCAAATACCTGCCATACTAGGGCGACCATTCTTAGCTACATCCAATGCTATCATCTATTGTCGTAGCGGCCTTTTGAAATTGTCTTTTGGAAATATGACTGTAGAGATGAACATCTTCCATGCTGGACTTCACCCCGATGATGTTGATGATTTTAACGAGTTAAATTTGATAGATATGTTGGTTCAGGATTCCTTACCAACAACTTTATCAGATAACCCATTGGAAACATTGTTGGCCTACTTTGGTTTAGATTTTGATGAGGAAAGTAGTATCAATGAGGTGAATGCTTTATTAGATTCCACCCCATTACTGGATACTGAGAAATGGAAAGCAAAGACTGAATCTCTCACAATCTCTGAACCAAGTATGACATCAACTTTAGTGACAACTCAACCATCCTCAAGTGATGAGTCCAAATCACCCTCTGTCTCAGAGTCGTCTCACCCTATTGAGAAACCACCATCCTTAGAGTTGAAACCTTTACCTGAGAACATGAAATATTCGTTTTTAGGACCTTCAGAAACCCTACCTGTTATTATTGCATCCGAGCTAGAGAAAGAACAAGAGGGTCGATTGTTAGATGTCCTAAGAGAACACAAAGAGGCACTAGGATGGTCTATAGCCGATCTCAAGGGTATAAGTCCGTTAGTTTGCATGCACCACATTTACTTAGAAGAAGATGCTAAACCATCGAGAGAGATGCAACGTCGACTTAACCCTCATATGAAGGAAGTTGTGAGATCTGAAGTCCTGAAATTATTAGATGCGGGTATTATCTACCCTATTTCAGATAGCACTTGGGTCAGTCCTGTTCAAACTGTTCCCAAGAAGTCAGGCATTATTGTAGTTAGGAATGAGTGCAATGAGTTAATACCCACCAGGATGACCACTGCGTGGCGTGTTTGTGTAGACTACAGGAAGTTGAACACGGTCACGAGGAAAGATCATTTTCCTCTTCCATTCATTGATCAGATGCTCGAGAGACTGGCAGGACATAGTTACTATTGTTTCTTAGATGGCTATTCCGGGTATAATCAAATTGCCATTGCTCCTGAAGATCAAGAGAAAACAACCTTCACTTGCCCATTTGGAACTTATGCTTATCGTCGTATGCCGTTTGGGTTGTGTAATGCACCCGCTACTTTTCAACGTTGTATGATGAGCATATTTTCCGATATGGTAGAAAGGTTTCTCGAAGTTTACATGGATGATTTTTCAGTCTTCGGGTCATCATTTGATGAATGTCTACATCACCTCACACTCGTGTTGGTTAGATGTAAAGAGAAGAATTTAGTGCTTAATTGGGAGAAGTGTCATTTCATGGTTCGTTCAGGAATTGTCCTAGGGCATGTCATTTCAGCTAAGGGTATAGAAGTAGATAAAGCCAAAGTAGAGTTGATAAAAAGTCTTCCTGTACCAAAAACAGTTAAAGACATCCGATCATTCTTAGGGCATGCAGGCTTTTATCGTCGATTTATCAAAGACTTTAGTAAGATATCAAGACCTCTTTGTAATCTTTTGGCAAAAGAGAACAAGTTTGTCTTTGATAATGCTTGTCTGGAGGCCTTTGATAAACTCAAATTTTTTGCTTACTACTGCTCCTATTGTTCAACCGCCTAACTGGAAAGCTCCTTTTGAGATCATGTGCGATGCATCTGATTATGCAATAGGAGTCGTTTTAGGTAAACGTGAAAACAAATTACTTCACGTAATCTATTATGCTAGTAAGACGTTGAATGATGCACAACTCAACTACTCGACCACTGAAAAAGAGTTGTTAGCTGTTGTTTATGCCTTAGAGAAGTTTCGATCATACCTACTAGTAGGTTCTAAGGTCATAGTATTTTCTGATCATGCCGCATTAAAGTACCTCCTCTCTAAAAAAGAGGCCAAACCTAGGTTGATTAGATGGATACTTTTGCTACAAGAGTTTGATATAGAGATACGGGATAAGAAAGGTTCCGAAAATGTTGTAGCAGACCACTTGTCTAGGCTTGTTGTGGAGTCCGTAAATGATGAGTTACCTATTAGAGAGAGTTTTCCTTATGAACAACTTCTTGTAGTCTCCCAATTACCTTGGTTCGCAGACATAGTGAACTATCTTGTTATGGGACAAATGCCCAAGCATTGGACTAAGCAAGATCGTGATAAATTCTTGTCTGAGGTAAAGCGGTTCTTCTGGGATGATCCATACTTGTTTAAGTATTGTCCCGATCAGATTATTAGGAGATGTGTCCCTGATAGTGAACAAACCAATGTCATCTCCTTTTGTCATGACCATGCATGTGGGGGTCATTTTAGTAGCAAAAAGACGGCTGGCAAAATTTTATAATGTGGTTTCTATTGGCCGTCTTTATTCAAGGATACCCATGCATATTGTGTAGCTTGTGAGCGATGCCAGAAATTGGGGAGTATTTCACGTAGAAATATGATGCCCCTAAATCCCATTTTAGTTATTGAGGTCTTCGATGTATGGGGCATCGATTTCATGGGTCCATTTCCAAACTCCTTCGGAAATCTATATATTCTAGTCGCAGTTGATTACGTGTCTAAGTGGATAGAGGCAGTTGCTTGCAAAACGAATGATCACAAAGTTGTGATCAAGTTTCTAAAAGAAAACATCCTTTCTCGTTTTGGTACACCGCGAGCGATTATTAGTGATGGGGGAACACACTTTTGTAATAGGCAGTTCGAAATTCTAATGAAAAAGTATGGTATTACTCATCGAGTGTCGACCCCGTATCATCCACAGACAAGCGGTCAAGTTGAGGTTTCCAATAGGGAAATTAAACGCATTCTTGGGAAAACGGTTAATCCAAATAGAAAGGATTGGTCATTACGACTAACTGATGCATTATGGGCTTATCGTACAGCGTTTAAGACTCCCATTGGAATGTCTCCATATAGATTGGTGTATGGCAAAGCTTGCCACCTCCCTGTAGAGTTAGAGCACAGAGCATATTGGGCTATCAAGCAAATGAACTTTTCGCTTGACAACGCAGGTAGAGAGAGAAAACTCCAACTTAGTGAGTTAGAAGAATTGAGGAATGATGCATATGAGAGTTCTAGAGTGTATAAGCATAAAATGAAGGTGTTTCATGATAAAAACATTTTGAGAAAATCATTTTCACCAGGTCAAAAAGTTTTTTTATACAACACTTGTTTGCATTTATTTCCTGGAAAACTTCGTTCTAGATGGTCGGGGCCTTTTGTTGTCAAATTTGTGTATCCTCATGGTGC
The DNA here is from genome assembly GCF_041429995.1 of Eschscholzia californica. Lineage (NCBI taxonomy): Eukaryota > Viridiplantae > Streptophyta > Magnoliopsida > Ranunculales > Papaveraceae > Eschscholzia > Eschscholzia californica. Next base: position 23,850,696 of record NW_028238420.1, on the reverse strand, counting down.
GGTTGATATTGAGGATAAAAATGGTGTTTGTTTTAAAGTCAATGGTCAACGTTTAAAACCGTTTTTAGAAATATCGCCCGAAACCGTGGATGTTTTTATTGAAAATCCAGTATATCAGAAGTGATTCCCGATGATCAGCTTAGTCTGGCTGAAGATTTTAAACTTAGCGCTTTTTGGGAGGCAACCCATGCTTCTGATATAGGACGGTAGCGTCTGGTAATATCTTTCCTCTCATCTTTTTATTTTGGCATGGTCTTCAGAACATTGGGGACAATGTTCGGTTTAAGTTTGGGGATAGGGAAGAACTTTTTGCTGAGTCCTTCATTTCGAAAATTCGAGAGGGTTCAAAATTTTTCAATTTTGACCGAAAATGTGAGTCTAATGGTTGTTTTTGGCTTGTTAATAGTTATAGAGTCGAGTTGATCGTACTATCTGGTTGTTAAAGTTTTTTTTCATGAATGTCGAGTCTTGAGGTCGTCTGTGTGCTAGCCATGTGAGTATTATGGAAGTGAAGGGTAGACGGTTCTGAGAGAACTAGATTAATCATTAGTGGAGACTTAACCCTTGTGAGATTTCTGAGCCTTTCTATTACCTTTGAGCGTACTCTTCTGCGCTGATTCTGAGTAGAGTGAAGAGCTACTCAACCTCGCAACTTTGTAAAAAGAGCTCACTTGATCTCGTGTGCTCAACTTCCATAGCCACTAAGAGTGACATCAGGATAGCGAATAAACCTTACTCTTGTAGTCCATGAAACCCGATAATAGTGTCAACTTTAGGAAGACGGATACTCCACCATCCATTCATCATATGACTCCCGAGAATGAAGGCATGAAAAGTAAAGAAAGAAGAATGTGAAAGCAAAGTGTGAAAAATGAAAAAGTTGATTGTTGAGATTACTGGTGTTGGTATTTGCATTGTTTGTAGTTGTGTTTTCAAAAAAAAAAAATCTCTGAAAAAGAAATTGTGTATAGTGTGTATGAAAGTTCATGTGAACTTTAGTTTGTTATGTAAAATAAGTGTTCGAAGCAAAAAAGCTAAGTATGGAAGTTGCTTGAAGTTCTCTAGCATTGAAGGCATCGACATTCTCGGGATCTCATCACCATTCATCTCATCACTTGTATCCGTTGACCTTTAGGAAGTATTATTATAGGGTATAGTGGGTGAGAAGGGTAAGTGAGCTTCCCCATTCCATTTAGTGGTTATATTCCTTTTCGTAGATCATTCGTTCTAAAATATTGTCCTCACCCCTTTTTATGTGTTGAGTCTATAGTCGTGATCACACTCACACATACGAGCGAACCATTTCTGAGTGATTCATCTTTTAGAGCGTATGTCTGTGAGGCCAAAGTCGAGGCGAAATGTATTAAGATAGGAATCAAGGCTCTGTTTGTTCGGAACTGAAGTGATTCTCATTATGGCTAGTCACGTATACCTTGAGTCGAGACTATTAGTGAAGAGATTTTTAACGTCTGTATAGTGTTGTTAACTTTGACTGATTCCTATCAGCTTGCTAAAATTTTCTAGGAGATAAACATTTTTGGTTCGTCTTAGTTGACTTTGAGTGCTTTTGGACCCTATTGTATTTTAGAAATGTTTTTGAATTTTGTGGGTACATTCTCTGGAAACCCTCACGAGACAACACTCGTCCACTAGGGCAACCTAGGGGTTTAACGGCTTGTTGCATATGCTAAATGCAACCGGGATTCCTCCGAAAGTGAGTTAGGTTTTTCTTTTATTTTGTTTTGCTCGGGGACTAGCAAAATCTAAGTTTGGGGATGTTTGATGGGTCATGAAAATGTCCCATCAGAGTCGTTTAAATTAGCCGAGTTAGTCTGTTTTGAGTCTTTATTGTAATAAAATGGTTGATTTTCTTGATTAGGTGTCTTCTGCAGGGTATTTTGGTCATTTGGAGTCAAGGACATTCTGGAAATTTGGCCAAGGTCAGTGTGTGGTTGAAAAGTAGAGGTTGAGACGAGTCCGTAGGAAAAAACGGAAGTCAATTCGGAGTCCGGATGAGTGAAAAATGCAAAGTCAAAGTCAGGTCAGCATTTGGTCAGCATTCGGTACAATGTCGGGCAAGTTTCTGGCCCGCGGTATGCTTAGGGACACGTGTCGATGGGCGGAGGCCGGTATATGCGATTCCCGTATTAGCGCTGAGTATCGAAACGAAGCTTATGAGTGTGATTCTGTGTTTCAGACGCAACTTAGTTCCGTACTCCCAGATCTATCGTTTTAATCTCAGCCGGTCGTTCCCGCGTTTTCACGATCGTGTGGCTGCTGTGTGTCCCGTCCTTTATTGGGTAATCCGTGCACCCGAAGCAGTTTAAGCTCCGTGCTCCGGGACACGTGGCCTTGTATCGTCTCTCCAGATCCGAGCGCGCCAAGATCAGACGGCTGTTGTCTCTACCGCAACTTATTAACTTATATCCGGCTATACATTAGTTGTTAAAATCCTAAATCTGTTACCCTCTCATTAGCCGACACTTGTCTCTTTCTCCCATGAGTTGCACAAACCCTAGCCGCCAGCCTTATTAGGGTTTTACCCTTTTAAACCCTCCTATTACCCTTTTAGCCCTCAAACTTCCCACTTTTTACCACTTTAACCCCAACCAAACCCTAACTCTATATAAAGACTTTTAGAGAACCAACCAAGCTCTCCCCTCTTAGCCTCTTTCTCCTCTTTTAGCCTCCTTTTCTCTCTAGCTCTTCTAAACTAAAAAACCCTAGCCCCCCATTCTTTTCTTCTACTTTCTCTACCACCTTCATCTCTTCTCTACATTTTCTTTCTAATTTCTTCTTCTAACCTTCTAATTTCTCCATACCTTCTTATCTAAAATCTCTTCTTCTTCTATCTCTCTTCTAAATTTCTCTTCTTTTATCTTCTAATAAGCTATTATTTGGAGTTTGGGTAATATTCTTGAAACACTTGGAACTAAAATTGGACATCAAAATGGAGATACATGGGAATATGGAATTTGAACATTCTTGGTGATTTCTTTCCATCAATCTTTTGTAATTCCATTTACTTTATAAATTCAATGAATATTACTTTAGTTTCCATGAGTAGCTAAATTTGTATCTAGGGTGTAGAGGAAACCCATATTTGAGCTTATTTTGAGATATGTTATAAATCAATGAATCCTTATATTGAGCTTCAATGCCTATTGATTGTCATTTCATGTTGATTCTATAACCTTATTATCATTCATGCATTATAATTAGATATTTCATGCTTTTATTGAATTATTAGATGAGATATGCCTTTTAGATAATGAATGATAGTGTAGGAATTTAGTTTTATATGATAGTCAATCAAACATTCTTGATTTTGAATTGTGTTATTAAAGAATATTATCCGAAACCTAATTAGTTCATTAAGCTAGGTTTTGAGTTATAAACAAATAGTGATTTGTTGATTGAATGCTTGTCTTAAGTAGTCCATTTATGTGGTGAAATCGAAATCCCTAGATCCTTTTTCTCATCTTGATTTCATTCTTCTTAGTCTATTAGTATTGTTTTCTTTCTTTAACTAGTTTCCAAATCAAATCAAAAATTTGAAAGGGGGTTTAATTCGAGATTTAGGTAAAATAGCTTGTCCTTTGGAACGATACTCGATCTTATTAGAAATACTATAACTTGACCCCTACACTTGGGGAATAGACCTAATTTTAGGCCTATCACAACTCAAGATTATATTTTGCAAGACTTGCAAATTATGTTTGCAATCTATATTTTGCAAACACAGTTTACAGTTTACATTATGCAAACACATGTTTCCAGAACTTGCTTGCAAACGTTTGTTTGCAGAACAAATTGTTGCAAACACGTTTATGCAGAACTTATTTGCAAACACTTGTTTGCAGAACAGATTGCTGCAAACACGTGTTTGCAGAAAAAACGTAAGGGTAAAAACGGTTTCGGAAAAAAAAGTATTGAAAGTGGATCTTGTTAGAAAGGTGATGAAAAATAATTTCTAAATATATAATTTTTGTAGAAATCCGACATCTCAAACAAAAGTTATATCGATTTAAAGTTTAAAAAAAAAAATAAAACAAGTTAGTTACCCAAAATGACAAAAAGGGTATTTTAGTATTTGTATTCTTCTTTACCTGAATAATAATTTTCAAATGTTTCATGCTTCTTTACTTATCTTCTATATTATTTTGACCTATATAGAAATTACCAAAAAAAAAACCTCATGTACCTCACAACTAGCCCCAAAATTTCTTCCAAATTTCATAATTGATTTGGTGGCCACAAATGGGATAGGTTTGACGGGACACATTAGTAATTTAGTAGCTTGCCCTAAGGCCAAACTGCGGCCCAGACCCTATCTTTTATGAAGATTTATAGGGAAGTCATATGGAACGATTTTATTTATATGTCGACCAAAATAATTTTTTTTACAACCCAATCAATAAACTCAAAACGATAAATGTCTCCAAATGCATGTGATATTGTATTCCAACTAATATCATGGACAATTCAAATGTTCAAAACAAGTGCTTTAATATATTTGAAATATCCTTAAGTCTAGTACATCGAATATTGAGATATATTTTAAATAGGGAGGATGGATTTTAGGTCCAAAATCACAAAGTAAATGGGCTTAAAGTCTAAAGATAATATTATATGGAAAATAAGTTTATTAGGAGTAATTTACATGTCTACCCTTTCTTTTCTCTATAAGGTAACATATCCCAAGTTAAACAAAATTACCTAGATTAGAAGATACAAATATTCTTTTCAGTTTCATGAAAATAATTTCTCAATAAAAAGTTTTCATCCCTACAGATAGTTGTCTTCTCTATTTAAATGAATGTTTCCGTAATCTATTGACCCAAAGAAAATAGATCGTAACTCTCTCTTCTTCAATTCACCGAGAAAAAACTAGAGAAATCGTAGGAAAAATCCATACACGCTTTTTAGTCTTCACCTGGAGAAAACCTAGAAAAACATGATGCTCAATGTATTAAATTTCTTCTTTTACCATATTCTCGTTTTTTTTAATGATTGATTGTTAAATGATAGGCCTAAAAAAGGTCTATTCCCCAAGTGTAGGGATCAAGTTATAGTAAAGTTTGTAAATCGGGAAATCGTTCCAAGGGACAAGTAACTTTATGTAAATCTTAAATCAACACCACCTTTTGATTATTTGATTTGATTTTGAAAATAATAAAAAAATGACAAACTAAATAGAAAGGGAGTAAGATGAGAAAGAAATCTAGGATTTAGAATCCACCATATTAGTTCACTTTTTAACAAATATAATTAATCAACTAAGCCTCTTTCTTTATAACTCAAAATTTAATATAATGAACTATATAAATTTCGGGAGGTATTCTTGATAAAAGCATTTCATATTCATGTATTTAAAGACATTAAAGCACAATCAAAAGGTTTAATTAATCAAATCACATATCTTAAAAAGATCCATAATAGGTTTCATCATAAACCCTAAATATAAGATTAGCTATTCATTGGATCTAGAGAAATATTCATTAAACTACAATTAAATGGAATTACAATGGAAAATGAAAAGAAATCACCAAAGGAGATCTAGATCTATAGCTCCATGTGCCTCCATGTTGATGTTCAATATTAGCTCCAAATGTGTTCAATAATATTACACCAAAGATTCCAAATAGTAGCTTTTTTAGAAGATGATAGAAGAGAAATTTAGAAGAGAAATAGATTTAGAGAAGAAGTTATAGAGAAATTAAAAGTTTAGATGAAGAAATTAGAAATAGAAAGAAATTGTAGAGAAGAAATGAAGAAATTAGAAAAGAAAACAGATTGGAAAGAAATTATGGTGGAATGGGTAGTAAAAGAATGGAGGCTAAAAGAGGAGAGGGAAGATGATTTTAGGGTTAGAGAAAGAGGTGGGTTAGAAAATAATGGAGGCTAAAAGAGGAGAGGGAATTGAGAGGGTTTTCAAGTCTAGAGAGAAATGAAAGAGGTAGAGATTTATTTATAGATGGGTTGATGGCTAGGGTTTTAGGAGTTAATTAGGAGAAAATGGGAGAAAGAGGGTTAAAATAGGAAGTTAGGGTTGCTTTCTACTCAAGAAATGATTTCTTATTGGTTGGACATAAAGTGAGACAAAAAGGAGGGGCATAAAAGTAATTTCCGGAGGGCTTAAAAGGCGAAAAGAGGGGACCACGGTACTGTCCGTTTTGTGCACTCAGGACGTGCCACGTCACCTTGTTGTGTCCCACCAGCCAGAATGGTGCCCAACAGTGTCCCACTGGTCTACTTCCTTTGACTCCAACTTTGACTTAGCATATTTCACTCATCCGGACTCCGATTTGACCTCCGTTTTCTCCTACGGGCTCGTCTTGGACTCTACTTTTCACCCAAGTACTGACCTTGGCCAAATTTAATAGAATACCCTTGTGTTCAAAAGACCAAAATGCCCTTCAAGTAACTTCCTCCCGTTTTTAATCGCTTTTCACACATAACTCTACAAAAGACACCTAATCAAGAAAACCAACCATTTTATTACAATAAAGGCTCGAAACAAACTAACTCAACTAAATTAAACGACTCAGATGGGACATTTTCATGACCCATCATTGAACCGTGTATGATTTTGTTGTTCTTATTCTTAAAATTAGGATATCAATCTATAGAAAAAAAAATCTTTCAGACCTTGTCCCATTATTTCTCTCTCTACATTGTTATTTTCTTTAGAAAATTTGTATGAAAGGTAATATCCATCTTTCATTCCATAAAGGAGCCGAATGAAACCAAAGTTTCATGTTCGGTTTTGAATTAGAGACGTTAAAAATTATGAATCGACGTCGACTATAACCCCTAGCCTTCCAAGCTAACGATGCGGGCTCGATTCCCGCTACCCACTCCATATTAAGTCTGATACACACATCATTGATGTGAATACGCATCTTGATTTACTAAATTCTCTCACATACAATCCGATTCTTTTTTCCCAAACAGGAACTGGTAAAGGCAAAATCCGAAAGAAAGAATCTCATTACATTACAAATAAATTTCTGAAAATTCCTTTCTTTTCTAGAAACCACTTCAGTTCTTGGTGTCAAAATAGGATATGTGGTATAAAAATGGATAATCTATTCCCTTTTTTCCAAAAATGATCTTGGAGATTTTGTAATGCTTACTCTCAAACTCTTCGTTTACACAGTAGTGATATTCTTTGTTTCTTTCTTCATCTTCGGATTCCTATCTAATGATTCAGGACGTAATCCTGGACGTGAGGAATAAAAAAAAAAAAAGCTTTTTCGTTTTCCTTGCTTGTTGATTTCTTCATTTTCTTATGATTCTTTTGATTCCAGACATTTAACTATGATAAAATCAGAGAGAATGAAAGGGTCTCGATATTTTTTTGAATTTGAAAGAAAAATAGAAAGTCATCAGAGGAAACGGAAAAAGATGGATTCGAACTGTTTGTTTATTCTCATAGTATTTTTCTTGATTCCAACAACATAATTACGTTTTGAAATTTTCTAACTTACCTAGAAAATCATTTACCTTTTGTTATTTTGAATGAGCAAGTTTGTTTTGCAGTCAGCAACGCCCTCGAATTTCTTGTAGCACTTCTTTGATTTTGCATAAGTTGTGGAAATTTTATCAATATTTTAATAGCAAACTTTACAAACATAACAGTGTTATTCTCAAAATAACTTTGTCGGCAGTAGAACTATACAGATTTTCCGTAAAGTTTTACATTTCAATTCTTTTACGTTTTCTTATCATTTCATGAATTACAAGCACTTGTGTAAACACTAATATATTTTACAAATTTACAGAGGATATTGTGGTTGTGTGTGATTTTGCACGTGGTTGAACTTGTGGTCGAATCTAACTATAAGCATTTTTCACAAAGGATGTAAACCAAAGATTTTACAATACAAGCGTAAAGAAAGGGGGTTGAATTAACTTGGTTGTTACTGGATGAATTGAATGACAAATAGAAAAAATATATTTATTAACTCAACCAGAAGAAATCTTTGGTTTACTATAGGTTAATATATATTTATAAGACAATAATGAAAAAAAAATAAATAGCTTCAAGCATAGGCCCACCAAAAAGTACACTTTTGGACTTATTTTTCATTTCACGTGGTCTTATAGTGTTTATTGATTTAGGAGTGTGTATTGCTGATGTCAAAAATTAGTTTTCCGTTAATCAGTCAAGAAATAGGGACTTGTTGTGTGACAGCATCCGTTATGATTGAATATTCTGTTAAGTTGATTGAGATTCCTTCTTTCCGCTCCCACTCCTTGCTCCTACTCCTACTCCTGCTCCTGCTCTTTGCTATTGCTCCTGCTCTTTGCTCCTGCTCCTCGTAAACCTGGCGGGAAAACCTGCAAAGGGTTCGAAAACCGCTCTGACGCTCAAGACAGTCAGACTGCTCTTTGCAGTAAAAGATTGAATATTGAATGAACATTTTGGGGGCGAGTTATGATTACTCAAGGTAAGTGATGGTGTCTTGTGGGAGACGATGGGGGCCCTTTAATAGGCTGAATTGGACCGACTGTAATAGACGGAGTAGATGAGGCGGTTGTGATCCACTGTTAGGAGAAGTTTTCCATTGTTCGTGGTTAGGGTTTCCCTTATAGTTTATCTCGTATCTAGGATAAATAGAAGTTTCAAAGTTCAAGGATACTTCGTGGATATCCTGTCGAGGTGATAGATCTTCTGGGAGATGTTTCCTCCTTTGAAACTCTTAAAGTCGAAGTTTGTTTAAACACTTAAGATTTTTAACTGACTGTGATCTTTTAGGGAGATTCTGGGATTGAGTCGGTAAGTTTGCGGTGCGGCATCGACCTAGCTTACGTGGACCCCCCTCATTTCTTTGGAGATTCAAGGGCTGATCTGATCGTGTTGTTGACGAGACAGGACTGATACCTCTTAGCTGATCCTGACCAACCTCCGAGTTAGGGGCGTAGGTGGTGCAGCATTGCGGGTTCAGCAGTCCAGCTGCCTTAAGTCAGGTTGACCCGTTGGACTTCTCGTCTATTCTTGACTTCTTGACGTTAGTCAACGTCTGGACATTTTATGCATCATCAGATATATGACTAATTACTCCATATTTTTCGACCTTAGTCTCAAATATTCTTTAAGTATCTAAAACCAATAACTCACTCATGCGTCAACATTGCATTGACACGTCAACACTTGGTTGCCTAAGTGGTTTAAATTGTTGACATAAACTCCAAATATCTCTGGAGGTCCCGGGTTCGATCCCAATAGGAGGTGGAATCCTTGAGTTATTGAATTTGGGTTATTAGGGTATAAATAATGTAGTTGGACTTTAGGCCATAGTTAGGCTTTAGGCCATAGTTTAGTTGGACTTTAGGCTAGTTCTTGTTAAACTTTGATGGTTATCGTACTTATTGCATCTTCGATGTGTCAATGCCATTGTAATGACTATCATAATCAATTGAAAAAAAAAAAACCATTACATTAACATTTAACAATAAACATATATTGTTGAGTGGTTGACTACTTAAAATGATAAATGTGCGATATTGTGGTCCAACTAATATTGAGAGACATTTTAAATATCTAACACCAACAACTTACTCATGCGTCAACATTGCATTGACATTTAACAATAAATATGTAAGGTTGAGTGTTTCACTACTTAAATAGACGTGACATGAAAAGATACCGAGATACTTGAAAGATTAAGCAATTGACATAATCCTTAAAATTTGGGAAATTTTATAGGCCCCCCTCATTTTTGTTAAAAGGCCTCCCCTCAGTGATAATTTAGCAAGTAAAATGGTTCATGGGGAGGCCTTTTAACAAAATTGGAGAGGCCTTATAAAACTTCCCTTAAAATTTTGTGTTGTGGCCAAATCATTAAAGATAGTTGAACATTGATTTCACCAATATTAAAAGGAAGATGCCTTAGAGGGCAAAGTTTTCCAGCCTAAATGTATTGAACCATTAGATTCCACAGTAATCTTACGCCAAATTTTGGGTTCCTTTCGCCATCATATTACAACTCTTTAGATTACTTTATTGATAACTAAAAATACTCATAATCTTTTGTAAAATTACAATTTGCATAAGATTTTATGTTTTTTAAGGGAAAGTAGCAAAGAGAAAAACATAACCAAAGATAAATTTAATATTATATTAACAAAATGTGGATGGAATTTTATAATAACAAGGGAAAGAGACGCTAAGTAACTAGACCATTGCTTGCCTTGACTACTAAAAGTCATTAAGTTTGATCATCTACTTCACCAGTAAAATGTAGAAATATTTCCCACTTCTTTCATTCACTCAACCACTCCATCGTTTTGTCCTGACCTTTCCCCATTTGCAAGTAAAACGTTTCAAATCCCAGTACTATTTATTCTTAATATATATATATATATTTAAAATAAATTAAAACCAACTCCCATAAACGGCACAAAATTTTGATTCGATTAGGAACTAATTTATGGATAGGTCGGTAAATGATAATAATTAGGTAAGGGTCCGTTTGATACGTCTAAAAATTATGTGAAAAATTGATTTTGTAGGAAAGTCGATTTTTCACTGATAAGACTATAAACGTGAGAAAGTCGTATTCTGTTAGAAAAAAAAAGATTGGAAAAAAAGGTTGAAAAATAAGTCCAAAATTTTTCCCATAAAAGAGGTAAGAAAACGGATTTCCCACCCTCTCTAAGAAAGCCACTCTCTTTCCTCCCGTAATTACTCTTCTTTTCCCAACAGAACTCTCTCGTTCTCATCTCTCTCTTACTTCTTCACGATCAATTTACTGAGCTCTTTTTAAATCTATACACCTCTGAACAATAAGAGTAGAAAAATTCATTTCCTAAACCTAGATGATACCAGTATCAAGATTCCTACTCGGGTAACAGAAATTTCCCTTTCATATTTTTTTTGACCCATCCCTTTCAAATTGTGGATATATTTAGATGGAATCAAGATCAAGATGTCAATCACGGCCTCCACCCGGATTGAAAAAATTAAAATCAAAATATAACTTTCTATTAGAGATAATTCCACTCTGGGGTTCAGATTTTTTGGTTTGAACTGAATTTTTTGTTCGAGATTTAAGAAAAGATAACAACTATAACATAAAGGATCTAACACCAATACTCAAACTAACCATCCTTCAATCACAAATCTTCATTCAACATAAACACTAACATTGTTGTTGTTATTTTCATTAACAAAGAAAAAGACATTCAAAAACATTAGATAATAGTCATAGATACATACCAATTGATTACTTCAAATTTCTTCACAAAAGGATATTCTCCAAAGAAAGCCCTAGTTCTTTCTCTCTCTAAGCTTATTCAAGTAGGGGTTCGAGGCACGCTGAACAATTAAAAAAAAAAAAGTTTATTCAAGTAGTAGACATAAGGAACTCTACTACCTCTTTTTAATTAATTCAAGGAGCCTTTGTCCTTCTTTACCCCTTCTAGTTTGATAAAACCATTTATCAAGCCCACATTTCATATAGGCCGAAACGCAAATATGGTTTAAAAGCCACTTTTAACATCCCCCTTAAACCAAATTTCCATATCTTCTCATACCTAACATCCACTTCAATCATTCAAAGACATCATGCTTCAAGGATTTCGTAATATATCAACTATTTGATCTTGGAACTTGCGATACATCATTTCAATATCACCTTCTTTAACATGTTCACGAATAAAATAGTAGCGTGTATCAATGTGCTTGCATCTTTCATCACGAACGGGGTTCTTGGCTAAAGCAATAGACGATTTATTATCAAGGAACACTTCGGTTGGACCAACTTGAGGGCATTGAAGATGGTTCAACATTTTTGTAACCAAATTGCAAGACAAACCATAGAGCTAGCGGCTACATGTTCCGCTACACAAGTAGATAAATTCACAATGGGTTGTTTCTTAGAAGACCAACTAAATGTCGTGTAACCCATAAAAAATACAAACCCCGATGTATTCTTTCTTTCATCTAAGTCTCTACCCCAATCACTATCGGAATGACAGATAAGCTTAAAATCTTGTTCACAAGAGAAAAATAAACCACCATTTACCATTTAGCGTACCTTTAACATATCGAAGAAGCCTCTTTGCAACATTAAGATGAGATTCATCCGGTGTCTCTATGTAGCTACTCAGTAGCCTAACTCTGTAAAGAATATTCGATCTTGTACATGTAAGATAACGTAGACTTCCTATCAAACTATTGAAATATGTAGGATCGACATCACTTCTTCTTGTGCATTTCCTCAATTCCTCTCTACTTTCAAGAGGGGTGTTTACCGGATTACATGACTCCATATTAGACCTTTTAAGGAGTTCCTTAACATATGTACTTTGAGAAATAAATATTCCATTTGCTTCACTTCAATACCAAGGAAATAACCCATCGACCCAATATTAGTCATATCAAATTCCTTAGCCATACTCTTCTTGAACTCATTAAATAGTCTTGAATCGTTATTGGGGAATATCAAATCATCAACATAGAGACAAACAAATAACATACCTCTGTCTTCTTTCACTTTCATATATAAATTGTGCTCATGAGGACACTTTTCAAACCCATTTTTTTGAAAATACTTATCAATTCTTGCATTCCATGCACGTGGAGCATGCTATAACCCATAAATGGCCTTCTTCAACTTATAAACTGTATCTTCTTTTCCCATTCTAACATATCCCAAAGATTGTCCAACATATATCTCTTCTTTAGGATACCATTCAAAAATGCCGACTTGACATCAAGTCGATAAATCTTCCATGAGTGTTGAGCCGCTATAGTTATTAAAAATCTTATTGTTTTCATACGAGGAACGGGAGCAAATACCTCACTATAACCAATGCCGATCAAGTCACCACACTTTGGTGTAACCCGTTGTAGGATCCGGTCTATGTTAGCCGCGAATCACCGAAGTGACCCGACGATCGTAAGCGGTTTTAGCTAAGCATTACGATCCCTAATTCGACCGGACTAGATGATCTTCCGGATAAGGTCATCGTTATCCTAACTGACAAATTGAGCGCATTGGTACCTTGGTTGAAAGACCTTCCTTCAGAAGGACATCTCCTTCTGACTGAAAGGATATATCCTTCACTATTGGCCACCTTTCGAATTACTCCTTAAGCCAATAGCTTGTCCACTTACTTTGCTATCTCCCCATTATTTTTGAGTGTCACGTTCTCTTTTTTCTGCTTGATTGGCTTACAACGTTCTTTAATATTCAACTTGTGGGTGTTGACAAAAGGGTCAATCCCTGGTCTTTCAACCGCGCTGAAGGCGAAAACGTATCGGTGCTCCTTAAGGGATTTGCTGAACTCTTCTTTCTCTTCCTATGTTAACGTACTTCCATTGTAGGTGACTTTGGAAGAGTTATCTCGTATCTGGATTGGTACAGTTATGTCAGCCATATTGTCGGTTTCTTGAATCAGATCTGATTCTATCTGCTTCAAGACGTGTCCCTTTCTGCCGGTTCCAGTTTGATTGAGTCGACCTCCATTCTGGTCAGACCTTCTTGCTCAGTGGAAGAGGTTATTTCCTTTTACTCATTAGACGTGTCTCAGAGTAACACCATTATGTCCTTCTGAAATAGTCTTTCGAAAGAAAAAGTTAGAGATGATTCCGAAGGGAATCGAATTAAGAGTTTGGGTTACCAAAGCTCGACGATGTTGCTGGAGCGAGCCCTCCTTCCAGCGTCAATTTGCTAATGTCAACATTTGTCACCCTATTATTAGTTAGAATACAAAAGACTTGATGATGTATCACATCTTGATGATTGATCAAGCTGCGTTGATTCCTTCCATGATCAATCCTATTCCCGTTCTAGTTCCTCAAAACCTGGGGGAAAACCTCCAAGGAGCTCGGAAATCTTCCATTGTCCAAGACAGTGAAATTGCCCTTGCAGTTAAAAGATTAGGTAATGAATGAACCTTGAAGTTCGTACCTTATTCAAGGTAATGAATAAACGATGATGATGAGCGTCTAGGAGATGTTTCCTCCTTTAGAGACTTTTGAAGCCCAAGTTAAGCAAATACTCGAGATCTTCAACGATTGAGATCTTTGATTAGATTCAGGATGAAGTCGATGAACGTGGGGCACACTTCTACCTTCCCATGTTTTAGGCTTGAGGTATCAGCCTTGGGTTAGGGAAAGACTTAAGGGCATACGATAATCGGTGACGTGAGGCACACTTACATGGATTTCCCTAGCTTTCTCGTAAATCTCAGGGCAGACCTGGTTGTACTTGGGTTAGGGAAAGGCTTAAGGGCATAGGATAATCGTGTCGACCCTCTAAAGGAGATGTCCTTCGACCAAAGATGCAATGAGAGCAATTTTTCAGATAGGACAATTGATGAAGAAGATCATCAAGTCCGAACGATTTAGGGGTCGTAGTGTTTAGCTAGGAACCAACTACGATCGTCGAATTACGAAGTAATTCGCGGCTAACTTCGACCGAATCCTACAACGGGTTACACAAAGAGTGTCAAATTGATCGGAAGATATGACTACAGGGATGAGACATATATACATGGGAGGGTCCCATAAGATATGCCCAAAAGGCCGAAAAGTAGTTTAGTCAAAGATAGTACAAAAGGCCCGAAAGGAGGGATTTTGAGTCGGGGCATCAAAGGGATGTTTTGAGCCCAAGAGGAGAGCCGACCATACATAATAGGCTGCTCATAAGGGGCCGCCCAAATCTGTATGGGATTCCTTGCATGGGACGACCACAATAGAGGAAAGAAGGAAAAGAGAAAGTAGTTCCTATTTTTGACTATTTCCTTAATCTTATTCAAGATAAACTTTTTGAGAAACCTAATTAGAGTGGGACTCTAACTAGGGTTCTATATAATGTCTCTTAGGCCGTGTTTGGCGCACGGGAATGGAATGTGATTCCCGGGAATTGCATTCCCATAACGCGATTCCTGGGAATTAGATCACCCACTTTGATGTTTGGTTTGACCAAGAAAGGGAATTCAATTCCCGATAGATTCCTAACTTGGTATTTGGTTCGTGCAGAAATCGGAATATAATTTATTGTAAAAGTCTTATAATATCCTTAAACTACATAACAAAACGTCAACTTTGTTACATATCTTGATCGGTATTATCTATTCAAATTTGTATATATGAAATAGTAACGTGATACACCAATTTAAGTAATATTTAAAAATTTATTTAAATAAATAAAGGTCTCGGCTAAAAACTTTTCGTTTTATACATTATGAAATCAATTGGAATGAAAAAAGAACATTAAAAAAGAAAAAAAATAGTCAGTTTAAATTAGAGAGAGAAAGAGAGAGTTGCGTTTGAGCGAGCGAAAGAATCGCTATGGTGGTGGCTAATCATAGGTTCTTAATTTTTTTCAGTTGTGATATTATGTGGATGACGATTTTAATAATAGTCATACTAATGTTTTATTAAGGATAATTTGGTCTATAAATATTAAACCAAAGCATTCTTGGGAATGGAAATCACAAACCCATCCCCCTCCATGGGTTTGCTATTACCCCATTTTGAGGGAATCCTATTCCCCGAGAATAGGATTTCGCCTGCATTCCCGCGAGCCAAATAGTAATCAAGATTGTGATTCCCAGGAATCACATTCCATTCCCACGCGATTCCTGCGTGCCAAACGTGGCCTTAGGGATTTGAATAAGGTGTGAAATTTCTCAAGAACCTTTCTTACTCTATAACATCAAGTAGAGAGGACAAAGGGAGCTAATTCCCAAGCTATCTAACCAGTCAATAAAGAAGAAGGTGTTTTTCGTGTCAAACCACCATTGGAGTGTAGGGGAATATCCTAGTGTATCTCATACACCTAATTGTCTAGTGTTGGTAGCGGAATCTCAAATATCATATGTTTAACACTAGTTTCCAGGATCTATACATGAACATACCAATGAACTAGATTGGAAAGATGATTACCTCTTAATCGCTTTCCCACGAACTAATTCCCGACCAGTATTCGGAAGATAAGAGCTCCAAGTGTAGCTCCTCTACTTGAGACACCGAGTAATGACTTAAACTCTCTCCTTTCAGTCAGCTAGGACCTTCTTGAAGGTTGATATGAAGAACTCCTTCTTCTTGACTAGATACTTGAGAAAACTCCTTTTTTTTCTCTCTCTCTGAGATGTATATTCTGAAACTCTTTCAGACACTCACAATTCTGTCTCTGAATTGCCTCTCAGTTATCTGTCTCTTCAGGTTGTATAATTAGGTATATATAGAAATCCCTAGAAGAGGTATTAGACTCAAACTAGGATTCCATAAACCTAATTATTAGGCAACACCCAAAATACCCTCCATTGGGTCACTTAAGTTGGCCGGCCAACATAGCCCTTTATGGGCTTCCTTGGCCGGCCCACTTAGGGCCTAGCCGGCCATCACATGGTCGGCCCTATTGCCTAGGTCGGCCATCATATGGCCGGCCTCCCTAAAGCCATTCTGGGCTTCCCTTTTGGGCCCGGACATGTTTATCTCTTCGGACTTCTCCGAATCTTTCAGGACTTACCAATAACGGATCCAATCCACTTATTTGCCATTATCCATCTAGTCAATTTTCTCCGTTCAAATTACTACTCTGTTGTGTAACCCTTGTAGGATCCGGTCTATGTTAGCCGCGAATCAACTCTTGATTCAACGATCGTAGTTGGCTTCTAGCTAAGCATTACGACCCCTAATTGGACCGGATTAATGATCTTCTGAGTAAGGTCATTAAGATCCTATTAGCCAAATTGCACGCATTGCATCCTTGGTCGAAGGACAGTCCTTCGGAAGGATACCATTCCTTCAGACTTTAGGCATCATATCCTTCAGTCTCCCACTTGTACTTAGAACAAGTGCAATGCTCGATTCCCATGTTTTTTCTTATCTCATCTGATATGTCATATTCATCAGACTCTCTTGATCCCGAGAACAACTTCCAATCCAAACGATTAACTCTTAATCCGTTTGAGCACGACCATGCATTTTTCAGTTGTTTCTCATCAAGTGGCCCGGAGATACTTTATCGTGATTTTACTCAGGAAAACATAATCCATTCTTGTACTCCCACTCAATTTCAAGTCTATCATGTCTCCCCCAGTATGCCGCTTTTATAACCACTTTTTACGGATGGCGTTTGACGGTACCAAAGTTCGACATTCCTTCCATAAACTGAGTGAGTACTCATGTTTTGAGGAATCTCTCCAATTTGCTTAAATGAGAATTATGACATCTTATAACTTCAACTCTTGAAGTACTCTCATTCGGCGGGTTTCCAGTGTATCAACTATACACCCATGAAGTTGACCTTTGAATACTCTTATTCCCATAGCCCAAGAAACAGCGCTATCTTGTCAATCACTCATGCTAGTCTTCTTAAGTCATTATTGTCCAACTAATGACCTGGACTAGGGATAGTAGGATGATGTGCTTCCATGTTCACTTAGTAAGGTTTCTTTCATTAGATCACGTATCTAATAAACCTACCTGGAACACTCCATCCTTTTGGACTGTCGTCTAAATTCTAAACCACAATTTAGATGACGAAATAAACCCAGTTTATTTCGGATAACAAGAGTCTGTAAAAATTGAGCACCCGCGTGAACTCCTTCACGTTCTCAATTTTACAAGTCATCTTAGGATTCTCCTTCCTAGATCCTAATTCCTTAGATCCGAGCATCTAATGATCGTTCTAAGGTGACAGTTTAGTTTCCTTTTCACTTCGCTTTGTTATTATCTTGCTTTCGAACTCTTCGTAAGCTGTTATGATAATATCAGTTTTCTCCCACTGAAATTAGTACTTCCCAAGTTCTAATTTTACTTTCTTATCTAGTAGAGTTAAGTAACGACTCCCAGCATGAAAAACTCTTTTCCACCTGTTAGCCCTTCCTAAAAGATTCCTATCTTTATTTTCGGAAGATTACTTTTATGACTTTCTTCAATCTTCTGACTTGTATGGGCGACGACATCTTTTCGTACTCCAAGTACTTCTTAGATGTTCGGGTAAACAACAATCATCTCATGATCGTTCTTATGTTTTCTAACATAAGTGTCTCTCCCATGTTTATCACGGGAGTTGGGTGTTTTCTCTCTCCAAGAGATCTTCTTATTCAGACCTCTTCAAAACTCCTTTTGAACGAGTCTTTATCATCCTCTGGTCTATCTCCATAGACTTTGATGCCCATAGTTAATTCACCCTCGTCTTCTTGTCCTCTCGTGTATGTCTCCTACATACAGGACATGAAACAACGCTTGTTTCACTCCCACTTACCTTCTTGTCTCACAAGATTTAACCATTCTTACTCTTATCTCTTTGGATTTCCGATCCAATTTCAGAGTGGTTTCTGCTATAGTTCTTTTGAATCTTCTCAAGACTCATTGGGGTTTTTGAGCAACCTTCTTAACTCCTTAAGAAGTTTCTAGGCGATTGTCCCTTGAACCATTCAAGGCGACATCCCTCGTCACGTAAGCCGAGTAACTCTTACTCTCTTTCGTTTTAAGGCAAGTAACTCCTTACTTCCTTTGTTTTGTGGCAAGTAACTCCTTACTTCCTCTTGTTGCTCTTTATCGAATCCTATTCGATTTTTCCTCCCACTTGTCTTCTTTGAAGGACCTTCCTTTTAATGAAGACACCATCGAGAGCAACAATCTCATTGTGTTTCGATGATTTGTGAGAAAACCCCGTTCTTCTTTTTGAAGAACTTATGTCTAACACGCTTTAGACATTAGAATAATTGACAAATTTTAGAACTCCTTCTAAAATAATATCCATATCCATATGGACTCAATTATTCACTATAGCTTTTCTAGGTTTTTAGTGGGTTGGCAGATACGTATTAGACTTTGTGTTTTCGGAAGACCGATGACTATTGAACTTATGATCTCATCATATTCTTTAGTCATCCAGACCCATTTCTTGAATTAGGATTTGTTTCCAAAACTTCTCCATAATCAAGTCTTACGTCCATTCTAATCACATTAATCTCAGACTTTCATGTCTAACATTATTTTCTACGATTAACTGAACTCTTGTACTCTTACAAGATCTAGAATGACTAAGTCGGATCATTCGTTAAAATTACTTAAAAGTTAGATAGGCTCTTTTAAGAACATCATAAAATATCTCATATTTTATTCACTCCCATAATCTCATTACAAAGTCAATGTTCTAAAAAGAAAAAGAAATACTAAAACTGCTTTAAAGTATTGCCTATCGAGTCTATGATCCTTCTTGAGCTTTTCCAGCAACTCTTACCTTCTTAGCTTTTGACAGGTTCATCTCCTCTTCAATAAATACTCAGCTCCCTCTTGCTCCTGTCATTCATAATGATAAGAGTCTTTTAGGTATCTCATACCTTGAGGAATTTGTATTTAATTGAATAACTTTTAATAATTTTTACCTTGATCGGAACTCCCAGCTCCGTTCTTTCTGTCTTCCAGGAATTTTGGACAGTTTCTTTTCCAATGGCCCGTGCCATCGCAATAGAAACACTTGGAATCAGAATGGGTACTCTTGTTCATGGCAACTTCTTTGCCTTTCCCTTTACCCGTTTTCTTCCTTTTGAATTCTTGCTTCCCGTCCTTCTTAAATCCCTTTTCTTTATGAACCATTAGAACTTCTTTCTTAGGTTCAACTATTGCAATGTTCTCTTCGGCTGTTTGGAGCATAGCGTGTAGTTCTTCTAGAGATTTGTCCCAGCCATTCATATTATAGTGCATTCTAAATTGATTAAACCCACTATGAAGCGAATGCAAAATAATATCAGTGGCAAAATCTCGGCCATTGTCGACTCCCAGTCGATTTAGTTTTTCAAAAAGACTAATCATTTTGAAAACATGTGGCCCTACAGGCTTTCCCTTTTCAAGACGCATATCCAATATCGTCCTTGAAATCTCATACCTCTCCATTCTTGACTTCTTTTGGAACAAATTCCTAAGTTGTCGAATCATGGTGTAGGCATCCATTTCTATGAACTTATCCTGAATATTAGGTTCCATGGTTGCCAACATGAGGCATGTTATGGGTTCGGACCTCTTCCGAATATTCCTTTCTTGCTCCCTTTCTTGTTCAGTCGAATCTTCATTGAGAACAGGAATAGGTGTTTCTAACACGTTTGCCTTATGTTCGGATCTAAGGACAAGTCCTAGATTCCTTTCCCATTCCATAAAGTTGTCACCATTCAACTTTTCCTTTTCCAGAAGCCAGCGTATGCTGCTTGAGTCTTTTGTTGTCATAATTAAACTACATGTAAGAAATGCGAAAGTGATCAAACTTGTTATCCTGGCAATTTTCTTAATTTGCCTATATTATTCTACTTTTGTTGTCCCCCTTAGAATAATATAATTCCAAGATCCCATTCCTTCGAAATTAAGCGGACTTTGGCACTGCCCTTAATTCGTCGTCCTGGGTGAGTAACTCCTTACTGATCATATCTCATATGACTCTTTGTTAACGATTTAAACATTAAATCGTCCTTTAGCCTCGAAGTCCAAAACCCTTTTGCTGACTCGTTTGAGAATAACCATTTAGACATGTAGACCTCTTCATAGATCTACCCGTATTGTCCCGAGGTAAAAGATGGCACCCTGCTTTGGCATGACCCACCATCGATGAACAAGGGCTCAACAGGTGTCTTAATCTGGGTAGGCTTTACTCAAAATTCTTTTTGGGACTTATTTACGTAATTTATCAAGTTGCGTTACTGTGAACTCTAGCATAACCATTCATGATTTATTACGTAAAAGTTTATGTGGGTTTGCGTAATGATTTGTTAAATCTTAGTATTACCCCTTAAAAGATCCCATCTTTTAAGTTTATTTCTTGTTCGCCTATGGTTCAATTGGATCCATATCCAAGAACCTCTATTGACTACTCCCACTTGAACCATGATCTCATCATTCAGTTCGTCAATAGATTCTAAGACCCTATACTCTAAGTATTATTCGGGCACAACTCCTTGCGCTTAGAACAAGAAACGATAATCCTATCTAAAGGTATACTATTCTACGCAATCACACACATTCATACATACAATAATATGACAATCATAATAAACAAAGTATGTATCCTAGATTCGTTTCTAGGTTTTGCTATGTATCGTATAGCTATTCGTGGGAATTTGTGACATCTCTATGTCTAATGGGCTCTAAAGTTTCGTATTCACAATACTTAAACTAGAAGCACATTACGTTTTTTCCTTAATTGTTTCCTAAATCAATATAAGGAAAAACTCCGTTCGGGCTCTAATCTAACCCGGGTCTATGTCGGAAAAAATTATGCTCGGAACCGGGAGAAAAGTCTGAAAAACTCCCTTTCAGATCATGGCCTAAAAGCCCTTGAGTCACACTAAAAAAGATCTGAGTCAACCCTGGTCAAAGTCCCTTGACTGGTCTCTGGTCAACTCTTGTTTCAACCTGGTCAAGGTCCGGTCCTTGAGACAGCACCTTCCTGTCGTGCATAGTCTCTCGGGCAGACGCGTCCTAGCCCGGCTAGACGCTTCTGTCCTAGGACAGACCATAGACATCTCGGGTGAGATGTCTAAGATGCGTCCTGGTCGCGTCCCAGACACGTCCAGACCATCCGGTCACCTTACATCCCTCTCGGGTACTCAATCCGAGAGGTGTTGGAACTCCCAGACGCGTCCCATACGTGTCTGGACCTGGGACAGCACATGTGCCATCTCGGATGTTCGGTCCGAGATGCACCCGTGCTCCACAGTCGCGTCCCAGACGCTTCTGTGCACAGACGGCAAGGCCATCCTACCTGGGATGCCTACTGGACGCGTCCAGACGCATCCTAGACGCTTCTGGATGCTCCGGTCGCATCCCAGTCGCGTCTAGAAGCTTCCAGTCGCATCTGGGATGCTTCTGGTCGCTCCAGACGCATCCTGAATGCGTCCGGACGCCTGTCCAGTGTCTCGGTCCTAGACCGAGACTCTAATAGGTTCCCTCGAGCGCGTCCCAGACGCGTCAGGGATATCCGAGACGCTCCTGTCTCGGAATCCTATTTCGTCTCGGACTGGGATATCCCAGACGCGTCTTCCACGCGCTGGGACGTCCGAGACCCGAGAGTCTCGGACTCCTAGTCCGTGTTGGACTGGGATATCCCAGACGCGTCCTAGACGCTCTTGGACGTCCGAGACCCAAGAGTCTCGGACTCCTAGTCCAGCTCGGACTAGGATTCCCGGTCCTTCACGGACTGGGATTTCCAGTCCCTGTCTGTCCGAGACGTGCTGGTCTGGCCCGGACGCGTCCTGGATGCGTCCTGGATGCGTCCTGTCCGGTCCGGCCAGTAGGGTTTCCAAACTTTTTGGAAATCCAACAGTTCCAACTGATTTTCTTTTTGTTTTTCTTTGTTCCAGCTGCTGTTAGGCACTGTTTTTGATCAATTCATCATCCAATCTTCATGGTTTTGATGATTTTTATCAAAATTCTAATACCCTAAAGCTTGTTTATGAAAACTCTTTTCATAAAACTATGTTTCTAGTGTTTTTAGGTCATGAATCTCATAGAAACCCTAATTTGATCTCATCAAACTATGCTTGAATCTCTATTAAAACATCAAAAACACTAGTATCTAGTTGTTCAAGTATGAATCTAATTCGTCTAGTCAAAGATAGTTCATGCAAACGGCTCGTGATGCCACGGAAGGGGAATATCCTAGTGTATCTCATACACCTAATTGTCTAGTGTTGGTAGCGGAATCTCAAACATCATATGTTTAACACTAGTTTCCAGGATCTATACATGAACATACCAATGAACTAGATTGGAAAGATGATTACCTCTTAATCGCTTTCCCACGAACTAAATCCCGACCAGTATTCGGAAGATAAGAGCTCCAAGTGTAGCTCCTCTACTTGAGACACCGAGTAATGACTTAAACTCTCTCCTTTCAGTCAGCTAGGACCTTCTTGAAGGTTGAGATGAAGAACTCCTTCTTCTTGACTAGATACTTGAGAAAACTCCTTTTCTCTCTCTCTCTCTCTGAGATGTATATTCTGAAACTCTTTCAGACATTCACAATTCTGTCTCTAAATTGCCTCTCAGTTGTCTGTCTCTTTAGGTTGTATAATTAGGTATATATAGAAATCCCTAGAAGAGGTATTAGACTCAAACTAAGATTCCATAAAACTAATTATTAGGCAACACCCAAAATACCCTCCATTGGGTCACTTAAGTTAGTCGGCCAACATAGCCCTTTATGGGCTTCCTTGGCCGGCCCACTTAGGGCCTAGCCGGCCATCACATGGCCGGCCCTATTGCCTAGGTCGGCCATCATATGGCCGGCCTCCCTAAAGCCATTCCGGGCTTCCCTTTTGGGCCCGGACATGTTTATCTCTTCAGACTTCTCCGAATCTTTCAGGACTTACCAATAACGGATCCAATCCACTTATTTTCCATTATCCATCTAGTCAATTTTCTCCGTTCAAATCACTACTCTGTTGTGTAACCCTTGTAGGATCCGGTCTATGTTAGCCGCGAATCAACTCTTGATTCGACGATCGTAGTTGGCTTCTAGCTAAGCATTACGACCCCTAATTGGACCGGACTAATGATCTTCCGAGTAAGGTCATTAAGATCCTATTAGCCAAATTGCACGCATTGCATCCTTGGTCGAAGGAGACTCCTTCGGAAGGATACCATTCCTTCAGACTTTAGGCATCATATCCTTCATGGAGTTCTAGCTAACTACAAGGTGGGAGATCAAGTTGATCATTCGAGTGTCCTGAGTAGATGAGCAACACGTGGGGCTTTTGGTCTTCGCATTCGATTGGAAAGGTTTGAGGGAAAAACTAGCGATTAAGGTCCTAAACTCTTAGTTGATTATTATCTTATGCATTATGATCTTGGGACCATACTAGTGTTAGACATGAGATGTCTGAGATTCCGCTTAGACCACTAGGTGACACCACAACCCAACAGTGGCGTCAGAGCCTCTTGCAATAGCTAATTTTTGCTAAGTTTCGGACTAATCCATGAATGATTAAATAGATAGTTATGTGAAAAAGTGTTGTAGGCTTCAATTTCATGATTTTGAATGTGATTTAAAAAATTTCAAATTGATTTTCAAAGTTTATGATTGAAAAGATTTGATATTAATTGATTTCGGTATTGAAAAGTGATTTCAAAAGAATTGTTCTTCATTGATTTTTAGAAATTGTTGAAAAAAAAGTTTTGGGTGTTTCTTAGAAGTGTCTAAATACAAGGGAATGGCTGCTTGAGAAGCAAAAAAAAAAAAAGGTTGGAAGCTCAAAAAATAGAAGTTGCCTAAGTTCCGACCGAGAACGCGTCTCAGACTTCTTGTCCGAGATGGTAGCGTCTCGGGTTTTGAGGGCGCGTCTAGGACGACCCCAGGTAAACCCGAGTGTGTCTCAGAATAATTCGAGACGCAATGGGACTTTAACAGACACGTATGGGACACGTCTGGGATGCTCAGGTAGTCCGAGCACGTCTCGGACATGGTCCGAAACGTCTGGAAGCTTCCACCAGACGTATAAGGATGCGTCTGATGTGCCTTAGGCATCTCGGTTTAGAACCGAGATGGCCTAGGTGCTTCGGCCAAGGGCCAGACGCATCTAGGATGCGTCTGGGACGACCTAAGGTGTCTCGGTCTTGACTCGAGACACCCCAATAGGCTCGCCCTAAGGCCAGATGCATTTGGGGCTAGCGTCCTGGCCTAAGGCCAGGACCCGTCCTTAGCCTGGGCCAAGACCGAGATGCGTCTGGACGCGTCTGGTCTCGGCCAGAACGTTCTGGGCAAGGCCCAATGCGCTCGGCCTTGAGCCGAACCGAGCATGGGTCGGACCCATGCACCACACGAGTCTTTTTTGGGCCGGACCATCATGTTAGGACTTGACCTTAGGGTCTTAGGCCTTGACCTATGATTGTCTCGGGTTATTCCGAATCTGACTTAGCACCATGGGCCGAAGTTTTACGGGTCTTTACTTGAGGGACAGTTTTTTTTTACGAAAGGCTTTACTTTTCTCCCGGTCCCACCCAAACATTACCGAAATTGTTTTGGGCCACCCGAAGACCTGAAACGGGATTTTCTTAAAATTGATTTGGGAAATCATCAAGAGTCAAACCATATTTTTCCGAGATTGACCCTGGGCTCTTCAAAAGCCCAAACGGAGTTTTTCTTAAACTTGATTTTAGAAATCATAAAAGATAAAAACCGCAACGCACCATTAGTCGAATTCTTTGAATTAAGACTTAAGGTCCGTAATGTGACATAGAGATGTGGACAAAAGTATCTCTCGGATGATCATGCATATATAATTGTTAGCCTTGAATATTATATGAATGCATGTGATGTGAATGCGGAAACTAGTATGGCCATAAAAAGTTATTTCTTTCATTCTAGTTTTAAGCACGGATGGGTGCAATTTGTAATAATTTTAATTTCAAGTTTATACGATCTGCGTATCTTTTGAGTCTTGTAATTAGAGTTTAGGGTCTATAAGTCCATTGAAGAAACTCAACGGTGGAGATCCTAATTCGAGTGGGAGAAATCAATGGAGGTTCAAAAATGGCGATCTTGGCGAACCAAAAGGCGAAACAAGAAGATATCCTAAGAAGATTAGATCTTTTAGGACTATGGGCCATACTAGGATCCGTATGTGTTTGATTTACTTCATCGCGCGCATTTACTTATTTATTTACGCTTTATGTCGTGGATGTTAGTTAGGCTAAATAGTTCATTATAATGCATACCAGACTAAGCGTAAAAGTCCTTAAAAGTAATTTTGAGAAAATGCCTACCCAGACTAAAACACCCTTTGCGCCCTTAATCATGGATGGTGGGTCGGCCTTTGCATGGTGCCTTCTTTATCTTGGTACAATGCGGGTAGACTCATGGTAGGAGTCTATATGTCTATGGTTTTTCACAACGAGATCAGCAAAAGAGTTTTGGATACTCGAGGCAAAAGGATAGAATTGACATTCATTAATGCAATCTATCAACCAAGAGTCACAAAAGTATGATCAGTGAAGTAGTTTGCTCACCTAGGACGACGAAGTTGAGGGCAGGGCCCTAGTCCGCTTGACTTCGTATTCTTAGGATCTTGGAATAACCTTATTGAATTTAGGGATGATTTTATTGAATAATGTGGGAAAACTGGATTTTTATGAAAAACGATAACGAGATTAAAACTTTACAATTCTTTCATGTAGATTTAAGATGACAAAAGAGAACTTCAACTTTCGCTCACTTCTAGACAAGGAGAAGTTGAATGAGCACAACTTCTTCGAATGGGAGAGGAACTAGGGAATAGTTCTCAGGATGGAAGGCAAGCTGAATATGCTAGAGAGGGAGTTTGAGAGCTTTTCTGTTTCTATTTCTTTTTTTTCTTCTGATTCTTCTCTTTGTGAGAGAGAGAAAGTCAGATTGAAAGAGTTAGAGAGAGAGAAAGCTACTGGTTTGTAGAGAGAGAGAGATTGAATTAATTATAAAAACTCCATTAAAATCATCTTTTTCTTCCTCTTTCTTTTCTGTTACTGTTAGAGAGAGAAAGAGAGAGTTACTGTTCTGTTAAGAAAGAGAAAGAGAGAGGATAGAGTTAGAAAGAGAGAGAAAACAGTGGGTTAGAGAGAGGTTGAAGAAGATCGCGTTTGGTTTGTGTGGGAAAATGATTCTCCTTGTGGGAAAATTATTTTCCTTAAGGGTCTGTTTGGCTGCGCAAAGGAAAAAAAGTGAAAAAAAAGGTGTTTTCTTCTCCGATTCTTTTTCTTTCTTTAATGTTATTGTTTTTATTATCTCCTATCATTATTATGCTTTCTTCCATCATGAGTAACTAACTTTCCCAATCTAGGGTTAGGGTTAAACTTTAGTTTTGTGCGATTATCTGACTTAATCACTTTTAAGTACTTAATACTTTGATTTCTTCGCGTATCTTTCACGACAACCCCTTTCATTAGTTATGCTTATGTTTGATGTTTCATATTTAGGCTTTAGGTCTTTAATGTTTCATGCTTACGTTTGATATCTAATAGTTAGAGTACTCGTGAGTTTATGTTCCGAAATTGAAAGTTTTAAAGTACGTGTTCTGAAAAGTCAAAATCATCCGAGGTTGGTTATTCTTCCTTGAGTTAAATAAAAAGAAGATCTGAATTGCATAAGTCCGGTTTCGTACATGCTAAAGTAGATCCCGAAACTCTAGGTTTTCCCTTCTCATAAGTTTCAGTTTATCATCTTTTTATTGTTTTTGTTTTAGTTATTTTACTTTTAAGACTATCTTTAAAAGAGGAAATTGCCATAGATACGAGTTTTAGAATAGATTATACTTAGTCCCTGAGGTTTCGACCCCGGTCTTACTGGGTTTTACTACTTGACGCCCGTATACTTGCGGGTGTGCCCTTTTGGGCTCATCAAGTTTTTGGCGCCGATGCCGGGGACTAACAGCGGATTTGTTCTGG
This sequence comes from Eschscholzia californica, assembly GCF_041429995.1. NCBI lineage: Eukaryota > Viridiplantae > Streptophyta > Magnoliopsida > Ranunculales > Papaveraceae > Eschscholzia > Eschscholzia californica. The sequence continues at coordinate 23,823,314 of NW_028238420.1, read as the reverse complement.
ACTTGTTTCTATTTTCAGTAATTTTTTGCTTTTTTTGAATTCTTTGACCTGCTTCTCAGTTTTCTTTGGTGTGCAGAACACTGAGGATCAAAAGAGGAGGTGCAACAAGATGAAGGACTCAAAAGGAATTTTTCTGATATATAAAAATATATATATATATATATATATAAGTCTCGGATTCGAACACCTAAGGGAATAGTGGTCCGGCTCGTCTGCAAAGGTCATCGCCCGTCTAGAACGAGAGGTAATTTTTCTGATCACCCACGAATCTCTTGTCAGTGGGTAATTGTGTGAATTTGTTTGCCTCATTGTTTTGCCGAACTGTTTAGTGTAAGCATTTTAGTAAGGGCACAAAACCCAATTACAAGATAGGAGTTCGGATTTCATCACCGTTCTCTTGCCCATTAGGAAACAACATTCACGATCCTAAGCCTCGTTAATAATTAAAATCTGATTTAGACAATGACCCTAGGGTATCGAGCTCATAGGACCTTCATAAACAACTCGAGAACTCGATTTTTATCTGGGCATTCTCAGAGGAAAGCGTGTGAGCAATTCTTGTCAAAAAGGCCGCCTCGAGAAGAGGAAACGTTTGCCAAAGAAAGACGGTTGTTACAACGTTCATCGTTGGCTGTCTTCCTGGAGAATTGTTTACCGTCTACTCTGACCGAGTAACCTTTATAACAGTCAGAGTTCAAGTGTTGTGGCGAAGTAGGAGCTGTCTAGATTATTAGGCAAATCTGACAAGCCATTCACTAAATCTATATATAATAACTTGTTGCTAGATTCTGTTTAGGTTGCTTGGTGGAGTCAGCTTGATTGTGTTTGTTTACTTAGGATCTTCGTAGTGATTCCGTGGTTTTCGAAAAAGAAAAAAAACAGTCTATTTGTTTCCGTGGTCATTGGTCTCTAGTTTATGCCCGATAGATATCGTGCTCAAAGAGGTCGTTTCATTAGTAGAGAAAGCCATTTAAGTCTTCTAAAAAATCCCTCTATGAGTGACACTATGGGTGAGAATCTGAACCGAGAACGGGAAGGAACCCAACCTATGACACTCAAGGATTACATGAACCCCACTACAACATGTCAGCCAGCATGTATACGGTTGCCTCAGGATACAACTCACTTCGAGTTAAAGCCGAGCATAATCCAAATGCTCCCTATCTTTCGTGGGATTGAGAACGAGAATCCCTACTACCATATTAGGGATTTCGAAGAAATCTGTGGGACCATGAACTTCCCAAATATGTCTGCTGAAGTCCTGAGACTTAAGTTGTTCCCTTTCTCTTTGAAAGAGAAAGCAAAATCATGGTTGTACGCCTTACAACCTCAGTCCATTATTACATGGGAAGAATTAAGCAGTTCGTTCCTTCTGAAATTCTTCCCTAAGCATAAATACCTTTTTAAGGCAAATCTTAATAGTTTAATGCAACAAGAAGGAGAATCTCTCTACAAATATCTTGAGAGATTTAAAGAACTTGTACTTCAATGTCCTCACCATGGGTTCGATCAAATGAGGTTAGTCCAGATTCTTTATGACGGACTAAACTATCCCACTACATCCATGGTCGAGGCATTCTGTGGTGGTAGCTTTACCCATAAGCCTACCGATGAGTGCATGGCGTTTCTAGAAGATCTAGCTGAGAAATCCCAGCAATGGGAAACTTCTAGAAGACCCCCCACTAAGACAAATCCTACTCCAAATCGAGGTAGCGTCTATAGAGTAGATGATTCAGAATTAAAACTGTCCACCCTAGCCAAAAGTATAGAAGCCCTAGAGCTTGGTCAGCCTAACGCATTCAGGGAAGATCCCACTCAAGTCATGAGTGTTGGAAATGAACCCATTTCACATCGGTGCTCCCTCTATGGAGACCCATCTCATACAGGGGACAAGTGTCCCCTATTCGGTGGTTCTCATGACGGAGAAGAAGCTATTGCTCTTTATCAAAACTTTAGGCAAGAAAATCGTCAGAAGTTTGACCCTTATTCGAACACTTACAATCCAGGATGGAGCAATCACCCTAATTTCTCATGGTCCAAAAATCAATATCAAGGTCAAAACCAAAGTCAACCTAGCAGTTCTATGCACCCACCTGGTTTCAATGCTCCTAGGAATCCTTATGATCAAAATCAGGGCCAACCGAGTACCCAATACATTTCTCAGAATAAAGAATCTCTAGAGGAGACCGTGAATAGACTAGCTAAGACCCAAATAGAATTTATACAAAAGACCACCCAGTCCATAGCTAGTTTAGAAACCCAGGTAGGCCAACTATCAGAAGCCCTTAGCCAGAGGGAAAAAGGTATGTTTCCCAGTCAGACTGAACAAAACCCAAAAAGTACTCTAGAAAAACAGTCAATGAGACAAGCTAATGCAGTAACCACCCATAGAAGTGGTAGGGTAGTTGACAATAAGGTAGGAGTGCCTGAAGATAGTGAATCAGATCCTGAATCCTCCTCCTTACCAACCAACATCCCTAGGGGAGAACCTGAGAAGGTACTTGAGCCTGAAAAACCACCTGTGGTACCTGAGTCCTATGTCCCTAAAGCCCCGTATCCTCAACTACTGGTAGAGCCAAAGAAGAAGTCTCAGTTTGAGGAAATAATGGAATTATTCAAACAGGTTAGCATTATCATTCCATTACTAAATGCAATTAAACAAGTCCCAGCTAACGTTAAGTTTCTAAAAGACTTATGCACTAGGAAGCGTAAGATGAATGTGCATAAGAAAGTTTTCCTCACTGAGAAGGTTAGTTCAATCATCCAAGAGAATATCCCACCAAAGTACAAGGACCCAGGAAGCCCTACACTACCTTGCACCATAGGAAATTTTAAAGTAGAACGTGTTTTACTGGATCTAGGTGCCAGCGTCAACATTCTTCCTTACTCCGTGTATTTACAGTTGGGATTAGGAGAGATCAAACCAACCTCTATTGTTCTTCAGTTAGCAGATCGCTCTATTAGACACCCACGTGGCGTTGTTGAGGAGGTCCTGATTAAGGTTGGGGAATTCATATTCCCTGTTGACTTCATTATCCTAGACACGGAACCTGTCCATAACTCTAATAGTCAAATCCCAGTGATACTAAGTCGGCCATTTTTAGCTACATCAAATGCTGGCATATATTGTAGAAGTGGTCTTCTAAGGTTGTCATTTGGAAATATGACTGTAGAGATGAATATTTTTAATGTTGGACTTCACCCTGATGATGAAACCGAGTTTAGTGAGTTGAACTTGATAGACTTATTAGTTCAGGATGCATTACCGACCACTCTGGTAAGGGACCCGTTAAAAACTCTATTAGACTTGTTGGGTTTGGATGTTGATGAGGATGGTAGTGGTAATGAGATAGATACTGCATTAGAGTCGAAGCCAATTATTTTGCCAGCTATAGAGACACCACTAACATCGTATGAGTCTATTGTTAATTCTGAGATGACTCTCGAGCCACTTCTAGAGGAACCAAGAGTTGATTCTGTATTATCTCATGTGCCTAAATCTTCTGCTCAACTTACCCATGATATTATTTTGGAGCAAAATGAAGGGGAAGATGAACTATGGCTAAGGGAAATGAGTGACGACTCACTCGATGTAGGTGAAGTCCTAGAGTTTTTTAAGGACACTGATGACCCAATAATGAGAGAAATTTTAGAAGGTCTGTCTGAATCTTTACCTGAGTTAAAACCTAAGGAGCATGGACCTAATGTAGTGGCTAGGCCCAATGATCCTATTTTAGAAACTCCTAGTTTGAGTATAGATCCAAGTCTTATGGAGAGTCCTATAGGTTGCTTTGCAAACTTAGTGATTTTACAATCATCTAAGTTTGGGGATGGTATCTTCACCCTGAAAGTCTCTTGTTTTGTCATACTATTTCATAGAGAAGAATTTAGGCCTCACTGGTGATTTTGTATTCTGGGTTGATCCTCAAGTTTTTCGATTATTATTTTATGGAGAGTCAGTAGGTTTTCATTAGCTTTTCTTCAGAATCCTCATCGTCTGGTTGAAGACGTTAAACTTAGCGTTTTCTGGGAGGCAACCAAAATATAGGACATCCGAATCTAGTAATATCTTTCCCTCATTCCATTATTTTTGCATAGTCTTCAGAACATTGAGGACAATGTTCGGTTTAAGTTTGGGGATGGGGATTGAATTTTTGTCCTTCATTTCAAAAATTAAAAAGGGTCAAATTTTTAATTTTTTAGATTTGTGAATCTAGTTATTTTTGCTTGTTAATAGTTATAAAGTCTAGTTGGTTAGACTGCCTGCTTGCTAAGGGTTTGTTCATGAAAGTTGAATCTTGAAATTGTCTGTGCACCGGCCATGTGAGTGTTAGATAGGTGAAGAGTAGACACTTCTGAGAGAACCTGATTAATCATTAGTGGAGACTTAACCCGTGTGAGATTCTGAGCCTTTCTTTTAGCTTTGAGTGATCTCTTCGGCATTAATTCCGAGTATATTGAAGAGCTACTTAACCTCGCAATACTACAAAGAACTCAGATGATCTCCTGAGTTTAAATTTCACAACCACTAGGGGTATCATCAGGAATGCGAACCTTTCTCTTGTAGTCTGAGAAACTTGATAACTGTGTCAACTAGAGGAAAATAGGAACTCCGTCCACCAGTTAGAATCCTGAGAATAAAGCATGAAAGTGAAAATAAAGAGAATTGAACTCAAGGAGGAAGTAGTCAAGTCAAAATCAAAATCAAAGTCGAAGTCAAAAAAAAAAGAAAAAAAAAAAAAAAAAAAAAAAAAAAGAAAGAAAAAGTGGCTATCCCTTGAAGAAAGAAAAAGAAGCTGGGAAAAGTGTTTGTTTGATTTAAGTATTTATCCCTTGAAAAAGTTCTTCAGATTTAAAGAAGCCGAGTTCTCAGGAGTTCTAGTTCATCTTTAGTGTCTATTGACTTCTAGGAAACACTATTAGAAAGTAGATCAGGTGAGAAGAGTAGGTTAGCTTCTCCATCCCGTATTAGTGGTTGTTTCCTTTATATGAGATCAGTCGTCCATCATAAATTCTAGTCCAGTTTTTATAATGTGTTGAGTTTACTTTCATACTCATTCTCACACATTGAGTGAACCAATTCTGAGTGATTTGAATTTTTGAGTGTATGACCATGAGGCAATAGTCGAGGCGAAATGTATTAAGACGGTAATCGAGGTCTTGTCTTTTCAGAACCGAAATGATATTCACAATGGCTAGTCACGTGCACTTAGAGTCTTGATTACTAGTGAATGGATTTTTAGCTTTTGGATGGTTTGATTGACTCAGATTGCGTTTCTATGAACCCTCAAAAATCTCTTGGATAAACAATTCCGGATCATGTATTTTTACACCCTTCTTGATTTTTGAAATGTTGAATTTTTTGGGTGGATTCACTGCAAACCCTCACGACACCACACTCGTCCTCTAGGGGTAACTTAGGGGTTTAATGGCTTGTTGCACATGCTAAGTGCAATCGTGATTCCCTACGAAAGTGGTTAATTAGGTTTAGTTTTATTTTTCTGTTTTGCTCGAGGACTAGCAAAATCTAAGTTTGGGGATGTTTGATGAGACATGAAAATGTCCCATCTGAGTCTCTTAATTTGGACAAGTTAGTCTATCTAGGGCAGTTACTCTCATGAATTACTCCTTTTTCTACTCAGGTACCTTTTTCAGAGTTATGTGTGCAAAACGGATAAAAGTCGGAGAAAATGCAAACTAGGGGTATTTTGGTCATTTTGTGATTCTGATTTCATGGTCAATATTAGTGTTCGGAAGGAAAGAAGAGTCCAAGACAAACCCGTAGGTGAAAATGGAAGTCAAATCGGAGTTCGGATGAGCAAAATAGAGCGAGTCAGAGTTCGGGTCAATTTCAATGGACCAAGAGTCAAGAGGGACACGTGGCGCGCATCCAGGAAATAATCGGATGGACCAGAAATGACACGGGCTACATTCTGTCATGGTCAGGAGTACACCAAGCTATTAGCAAAGCACGAAATATCTAACGGTCGCGATTTAATCAAGTAGCGTGTCAACGGATGAAGACATGAGCCGAACTCTCCCTCGTCCGACCGCGACACACGGGATTTCGGAAATTAACTCTTTTAACCGACTGTCTTCTTCTTCCTTCGTTTTCTGGTTTCTAAAACAAAACAGAGAGTGATAGTTTCGATTAGAAACTTAACAAGAAGATGGAAAAACCGACTCGAATGATTTAGTAATTGATGAAGGAGACAAAAAGGAAAGAGGGAAACATAGAAACCGACTCAATCAACCCTATATAAAGGAGAAGAAGCCGAATGGAGAATCATCCTCCAATGAAGAACAAAACCGAGGCTAGAGAGAGTTTGAGAGCTTTTCTGTTTCTGTTTCTTTTTCTTCTTCTGATTCTTCCCTTTGTGAAAAAGAGAAAGTCAGATTAAAAGAGTTAGAGAGAGAGAAAGCTACTGGTTTGTAGAGAGAGAGAGAGAGAGATTGAATTAATTATAAAAACTCCATTAAAATCATCTTTTTCTTCCTCTTTCTTTTCTGTTACTGTTAGAGAGAGAAAGCGAGAGTTACTGTTTTGTTAAGAAAGAGAAAGAGAGAGGATAGAGTTAGAAAGAGAGAGAAAACAGTGGGTTAGAGAGAGGTTGAAGAAGAACGCGTTTGGTTTGCATGGGAAAATTATTCTCCTTGTGGGAAAATTATTTTCCTTCAGGATCTGTTTGGCTGCACAAAGGAAAAAAAATGAAAAAAAGGTGTTCTCTTCTCCGGTTCTTTTTCTTTCTTTAATGTTATTGTTTTTATTCTCTCCCATCATTATTATGCTTTCTTCCATCATGAGTAACTAACTTTCCCGATCTAGGGTTAGGGTTAAACTTTAGTTTTGTGCGATTATCTGACTTAATCACTTTTAAGTACTTAATACTTTGATTTCTTCGCGTATCTTTCACGATAACCCCTTTCATTAGTTATGCTTATATTTGATGTTTCATATTTAGGCTTTAGGTCTTTAATGTTTCATTCTTACGTTTGATATCTAATAGTTAGAGTACCCGAGAGTTTATGTTCCGAAATTGAAAGTTTTAAAGTAAGTGTTCTGAAAAGTCAAAATCATCCGAGGTTGGTTATTCTTCCTTGAGTTATATAAGAAGAAGATCTGAATTGCATAAGTCAGGTTTCGTACATGCTAAAGTAGATCCCAGAACTCTAGGTTCTCTCTTCTCATAAGTTTCAGTTTATCATCTTTTTATTGTTTCTGTTTTAGTTATTTTACTTTTAAGACTATCTTTAAAAGAGGAAATTGCCATAGATACGAGTTTTAGAATAGATTATACTTAGTCCCTGAGGATTCGACCCCAGTCTTACTGGGTTTTACTACTTGACGCCCGTATACTAGCGGGTGTACCCTTTTGGGCTCATCAATGCTAGTTCAACTCATGAAGAAAAGGAACATGAAAAGAATATTCGAAAATGGGCAGAACCTGTAACGTGCCTGATGTTGGCAACCATGGAACCTACTCTCCAAGAGCAGTTCATAGACATGGATGCCTACTCCATGATTCGACAGCTTAGGGAAATTTTCAATTGAAGCAGTCAAAATTGGAAAGGTTTGAAACCTTCAGGACATTACTAGACATGCGCCTTGAGAAAGGAAAACCAATTAGGTCTCATGTTCGTCAAATGATTAGGCTCATTGGTAAGCTAACTAAGCTAGGTTTTCCTTATAGGCAAGAGGCGGCTACCGATACTATCCTTTACTCCCTCTATAGTGGGTTTAATCAATTCAAGATGAACTACAACATGAATGGATGGGACAAGACACTAGAGGAACTTCATGCGATGCTTCGGACGACCTAACATGATGTAGCTATAGTGGATCATAAGAAGGATGTTCTAATGATTCAAAAGGGTTCAAAAAGAGTGGAAAACAGAAGAAGAAAACTGTGTCTAAAAGAAAGGGCAAACGAACTGCCAAATCCGAAGACAAAACTCCACCTTCTGATACAAAGTGTTTCTACTATGACGGGAAGGGTCATTGGAAAAGAAACTGCCCTAAGTTCTTGGAGGACAAGAAACAATGGAACTATAGCTTCTACGTCAGGTATTAACGATTGATTTATCAAATACTGAAAAATTTCTCAATTTGGTATGAGATAGCTTTTCCCAATTTGGTATGAGATACCTAATGTCCCATCATTGTGAATGTACAGGAGCAGCTGGGAACTAAGTATTTGGCTAAAGGAGAAGAGATCCAAGAGGAAGCAGAAGCCAAGTCTGCTAAGGATGCTGAAAAGGATCGAAATCTTCTTTAGGCACTAGTCTAGATTAATTTCTTTTTCTATTTAGACATCATCTCTGTACTAAGTATTACGGAGAATCAATAAAAGAGTTTTATTTGAGAGGTCTTAAAAGTGCTAAATTAACAACATATACCGAAAGATTTCTAAACTTGGTTATACCTGTAAAAGAGATACACGAGGATGTGACTCATACAACGGGATCATCTCAATGACAAAGGGATGAGGAAAGTGTTTCCAACATAACCGAGAAAGCGTGAGATACGAAGAATCGAATTGACAAGAAAGAAGGTCTTGATTCAAATACAGAAGTTGATCGTCGCTTCTAAACCTATCCAATTTGGAGTGTCCAAAAGGATAAAATTGAAGAGTACGAATCAAGATCTGTCCTCCATTAAACACTATGTCTAGACACAACATCCCACACACAAGCGAAATCCGTCTAAAGTCTGAAAGTGTCATGTATGTGGATTACAAGGCATAAAATTAGCAAATCTGGCGCAATTTCTTCGAAAAGAAATTTGGGCTTTTCACAACCAATCAGAGAACAAAGTGTTTGTTGCTCATGATAGGTGTCATCCTAAAATTAATTCTAAAAGGAAGTAATTGATTTAGAAGGATAAGTAGGAGGAAAAAGTCAACTGCTTCGACCAAAAGCAACAAAAGGCTGTTATAGAACAGTACGAGGAAAGTTCCTACCTCGATAGTCGAACGGAGATTCGTCAGAGAACTCTCAAGTAGTTGAAAGTTGCTCAAAACGTGAATATCTCAGGGGAGTTTAGAGTATTCCAAATTGTTGTTTTTAAGCCCTGAAGGTCTTTAAAGTTTATCTAAGAGATCAGAAGATTGAAATCTTATTGATAAAAGATAAAGAATATAGACCTGCGCAGGGACGGAAACCAACTCTAATATTAGGTGAGAGTCAATAGATTATGGAGTCTTTTCTCATCAAGTATGAACTTAATAATTTGGTCAATGGAGCGAAACCATTGGACGGAAATTAGTTTTCAAGGAAGAAAACTAAGAAGGATGGAAACACTAGAGTTTCCCAAAACTAGACGAAGAAGATTAAGATCATGGATTCATACCAAGAGACTATGAACGAGATCCTACATCAGTCTTTGTTTAAGTCCATAACTAACACAAGGAAGTCAAAACTGGAACGATCGCGGACTTTAGTGGTTAGTAAACAAGCATGCTTCGGAAGATCCATGAAGGGATGAAGCAGAAAAAGTAGTTTGATTCCTAGAGAATGAAGAAAATCTTGAAACTCAGGATTTCAAGAAGGTTAGTGGGAGTAACTCTTTTCAGGTCTGGTGTGCAGTTTACACACCAGAATTGATAACAACATAAGGATGTTGGAATTAGTTAAGAAAGGACCACTAAAGATGAAATGCTTTGGGCATCAATGGTCTATGGATATATATCAAAAGATGATAGGACTAAGATTAGAAAAACTTGGGATTCTTAAAAGTCCAAATACGAAAGACTCCGAAAGATATATTCGACCCAAACTCATGGCGCATAGCTCGGCAAGACTCAGAGTCGGGGGACCCTGATAAGCAAGCACGCATGAGGAAGATTGTTATGCTAGAGGCATAAGATCGGTCATGTGGGACATGATTAAGCATTTGCCCAAGACATCTCGTTGATTGAGATTTGTAAACATCCGAACTCAGATAAAACAATCTGAAACCACAACTAACATCCTAAAAGGCTTGTAAAATTGCTAAGATGAATTAAAGTGAAGAAAGTTAAAGATGTTAATGCAAACTTCCAGGCACGGAAGGAAAGTAGGCAAAAAGTGTTTCTAGCCGGAAATTATTGCAGACTCTACAAACGAAAGAATGGAAGCCTTAAATCTAGTAAAGGGTTACCAAAAACTATCAATGGGAAATCAAAGGAATCGACCTTCGATTAGTTGATAATTCGCAAGGTTTAATCGGACTACACCCATAGTCAACTAAACTGTCACCTAAGACAAAGTATGAGAGTGATACATAAGTCTAAGGCATAAGGTAATTTCAGAAATAACCTTGATTAGTAAATTGAGTATGTAAAAGGGGTTTTACGGAAGGGACTCAAAATTTACAAACTCTCGTTATAAGAAATAAATTAGTTATTTCACAGTCGTCTAAATTTCGTTTAGTATTTAAACGACAGTCCACGGATAATAAAACATCCCAAAAGCTCGTTACGATTGGATGCACCTGTGATTTTAGCCCGTAAGTGAATACAATTCAGCATTATATAAAATTAAATCTCGACTACAATTATATGGAAATAATATAACCGAAGAGGACATGTTAGAGAGAATATATTCAACTTTCCACGCATCGAATATGCTCCTGCAGCAGCAATATCGGGAGCGTAGGTTTACAAAGTACTCTGAATTAATTTCATGTCTTCTCGTTGTTGCTGAACAAAATAATGAGCTGTTAATGGAAAATCATAATGTTCATCCCACTGGGACTGCACCATTCCTTGAAGTGAATGTTGTTGCATCAATGAACCGTGAACGCAGACATGGTAATGGGTGTGGTCGAGGTCGAGGTCGATATAATAATCGACAACGTGGTGGTCCTATTAGGCTTTCAAGTGAACAAAAATTAGCATCAAACCACGAGATGTGGAATAATACCAAATACAAAAATGACAAAGGAAAAGGTGTACAAACATCTAATCATCGTGAATATAATTGTCACCGATGTGGTATGAAGGGGCACTGGTCACGTGTTTGTCGTACTGCTAAACACTTGGTTAATCTTTACCAAAATTCCATTAAGGGGAAAGGTAAAGAAATAGAAGCCAATTTGACAGAATTTTAAGTACCGATGAACACAACTCCCTTGGATATTTCTGATTAATTCACAGATCATAGTGGCAAAGAATTTGAAGTATCCATAGATCCAACTCATCTGGATGTTTCACATTTTTTTGCAGATCCAAACGGGAAAGAGTTTGATGTTTTACTTAACAATGGAAATGTTAACTAGAATCGATGCTAATATTCTAGTTTTAATATGCTTTTAGGAAGATATTTTTTTTTCTTAGGCTATGTTTTTGCTTTTGTCATTTGCTTTCTAGACAATTGTGTTTTTATTATGTTCTTTTTATCATAAAATATTAAAACATATTCTATATTTTTCTTTTAGTTTCTGATTAGCATGGAGTTTACTAAAAATTTCAAAACAAATTGTCGGGATGAATGTCTTATCGACTGTGGAACGACAAATACTATTCTACGGAACAAGAAATTTTTTTTCCAACTAAAATTAGTTAAGGCTAATGTCATCACAATTTCAGGACCCACAAACTTGATGGAAGGCTCTGGCAAAGCTGTTGTTATACTACCAAATGGTACAAAAATTGACATCCCAAATATTTTATATTCTACTTAATCTGCACGAAATCTATTAAGCTTTATAGATGTTCGTCATAATGGATATCCTATTGAGACAACTTGTGACAAAGAGAAATAATACCTTTGTATTACTTCAATAGTCTCAAACAAAAAGCTGATAGAAAAGCTTCCAGCTTTTGTTTCGAGTTTATACTATACAAGTATAAGAACTATAGAGTCTAATTATTTGATGAGCCAGAAGTTCAATTCAATGACTCTTGCAATTTGGCATGATAGACTTAGTCATCCAGGTTCTATAATGATGCGTTGGATAATAGAAAATTCACATGGACATCCGTTAAAAAACCAGAAGATTTTTCAATCGAACAATTATCCTTGTGCATCTTGTTCGCAAGGAAAGTTAATTGTTCGACCATCTCAATAAAAAATAAGCATCGAGTCACCTGGTTTTTTACAACGGATTGAGGGAGACATATGTGGACCTATCCATCCACCTTGTGGGCCATTTCGATATTTTATGGTCTTAATAGATGCTTCAACACGATGGTCACATGTCTGTCTATTATCAACTCGCACTATTGCGTTTGCTAGACTTCTTTCTTAATAATAAGGTTAAGGGCACAATTCCCTAACTACAAAATAAAGACAATTCGTCTCGATAATGCATGAGAGTTTACATCAAAGGCATTTGATGATTATTGCATGTCAATTAGAATTATTGTTGAGCATCTAGTAGCTCATACCCATACTCAAAATGGATTAGCTGAATCTTTTATTAAACGCTTACAACTTATAGCTTGCCCGTTGTTATTAATGGCTAAATTATCTAGTTCGGCATGGGGACATGCTATATTACATGATGTAGCTCTAATTCGTATTAGACCATCTGCTTATCATCAATACTCTCTAATGCAACTTGTATTTGGACAACAACCAAATATATCACATCTTAAAATGTTTGGTTGTGTTGTATATGTGCCAATTTCACCCCTACAACGAACAAAGATGGGTCCTCAAAGGCGTCTTGGTATTTACACTGGTTTTGATTCACCTCCAATAATAAGGTATCTAGAGCCACTTACGGGTGATGTATTTACTGCACGACATGCCGACTGTCATTTTGAAGAAGAGAAATTTCCACCGTTAGGGGGAGATAAGCCACAAAATGAGGCAAAACGTGAAATTTCTTGGAATACATCCTCTTTGTCTCATCTAGATCCTCGCACTAGCCAGTGTGAACTTGAAGTTCAAAGCATCATTCACTTACAAAAGATTGCAAACCAATTACCAGACGCTTTCACAGATTCAGTGAAAGTAACAAAGTCACATATACCAACTGCTAATACGCCAGCACAGATTGATATTCCTAAAGATCAACTTAAAGATACAAATGTATCTAAAGAGAAGAACTTTTGGCTCTTTCCAATAGTACCCATTACTATCAATTTAATGACAACTTTATTCAAAAGTAAATTAAAATTTTTGTTGTAAATTAGAAAAGTTAGTGAGGATACAATTGGAAATCTCATGTTATTTTTGAAAGTCAAACTTTAATTAATGATGTTCCCTTAATAAGTTGAGTTTTCAAAATAGGTTATTCATTTTGGGACTGAGGGAATATACAGAAAAAGTCTTAAAACGCTTTTACATGGACGAAGCTCATCCTTTAAGTAATCCTATGATTGTTCGCTCACTTGATGCAAAGAAAGACCCATTCCGTCATCGGGAGGATGATGAAGATCTTCTTGGTGTTGAGGTACCGTATTTAAGTGCAATTGGTGCTATTTTGTATTTAGCAACTTGTACCCGACCAGATATAACATTTGCTGTAAATTTATTAGCAAGGTACAACTCTGCACCTACCAAAAGACATTGGAATGGTATCAAGCATATACTACGGTATCTGCGGGGAACTATCGATATGGACTTGTTTTACTCAAAAGGAATAAAATCACAATTATGTGGCTATGCAGATGCCGGATACCTCTCTATCCTCATAATGCACGGTCACAGATAGGGTATCTATTACTAGTGGTAATCTTCCATATCTTGGATATCGGTAAAACAAACTATAACAGCTACTTCTTCCAATCATTCTGAAATAATTGTTATTCACGAGACAAGCCGTGAGTGTATATGGTTAAGGTCTATTATCCAGCATATTCGGGAAACATTTGGACTTTCCTCAATCAAGGATACTCCAACAGTATTGTATGAAGATAATGCAGCTTGTATTGCACAACTTAAAGGGGGATATATCAAAGGTGAGTCGGTGATAGAACGAAGCACATATCTCCTAAATTTTTCTACACTCATAAGTTGCAAAGAAACGGTGACATAGAACTTAAGCAAATACGTTCAAGTGATAATCTTGCAGATTTATTTACTAAAGCTTTACCAACTTCAACATTCAAGAAATTAGTATATAACATATATAACATCGGAATGCGTCGGCTAAGTGATCTTGCACAATCTCAACAGTCCGAACGTCTATGAGGGGGAGTGAACTAAGAAAGAAAGTGACAAAGTGAAAATGTATCGTACATTGTAACTCTTCGAACTGTATTCTTATTCCGTAGCTACGGTTTTATCCCATAGGGTTTTACTTGGCAAGGTTTTAATGAGGCAGTTTATGTACGTCTAACATAATCGAAGATATTAAAGAACATTGTACTCTTTTTCCTTCACCATGGTTTTTCCCATAGGGTTATCTTGGTAAGGTTTTAATGAGACAATTTCTTATGTTGTGGAATCCAAGGGGGAGTGTTGTAATATTTTGTCTTCCACTACTATTTTGTCTTCTACACTAATGTGGTCATGTGTAACCTATAACTTAAAGGCACAGTCATGTGTATGCATGTAACTCCTTGTGTAAATGACCATGAGGCCATGAATGTCCTTACTTTGTAGAGCCTATAAAAAGGATTTTTTAACCCAATGTAATTGACACAACAAATAGTAGAATATTATACTACAATCTTAAGGTACAAATTCGGTGTTCTTAATCTTTAGTTTTCTCTTATTTCTAATCTCTCTACTTAGAGGGTGTTTGATTTTTTAGCACTTACTAAGTGATAATCACTTAGTAAGTGGTAGCACTTGTAAGTATTACGGCGTTTGTTTTCCATCACTTTTAAGTGCTTGATTTTTATTTTTATATTAATTCTAAATGTCATAAACGTGAGAAATTGTCTGTTTTGACCTTAAAGTATTTACATACTAGAATTTCATACTAATTCATTATGCTCGCGAGTTTGGATACAAAAGAATTACGATTTATGAATGCTATAAAAATATTAACCTCAAGTAATTACAAATTATGAAGGAGAAAGAACTTACGTTGCATCATGGAGTTTGGGTGGTTCCGTGATTAACGAAGGAAGAGATGTGAAATTCTTTTAATAGAAAAGCTTAGGTGAAGGATGAGTGAAGAAGGAAAAGGGTCATTGTTAAAGTCATAAAAAGGTTTTTTACTTATCAGTTGTTTAAGATTTTTTTTTTTTAGTTATAATTACATTGGTAATTATTATATTCGGTAGGGATAGAAATGTCTTTTTTTAGTTGGAGCTTACTTTTTTGCACTTACTTTGACCCCACTTACAAGTAATATTCACCTATTAAGTGAAAAAACAAACGACCTAAAATTGCCGGCCCACACTTATTAAGTGAAAATTACTTAATAAGTACAAAAATCAAACACCCTCTTACCTTTCACAACATAATGAAAATAAAAATAAAAGAGATTTTTTTTTTTGTTGAACTAAAAACAAAAGAGGTTGATTGCCCAATAAATATGTTCTATTTTTCCTGATTTCGTGCGTTTAGAAGATATCTTGTTAGCCCCGTCAGTGACGGAATAGGATTTTCTTTCTCGCAGGCTTCGGTTTCACCAACCGTATAATACTATGACTTCTCTATTCCTCCATACGCATCTCTCTTTCTCCCCCGCCATCTCTTCGTAATCCCCGAACCTCTCTCTCTCTCTCTAAAACTTCCCTTTCTCTCTCCAAGTTAACTTGATATTTTTTCTCAATAGTTTCAGAGTCTCTGCTTCTGTATCGTCGACATTAATGGCGGGGAAAGACGAGAAGAAGAACATATTCGATTCTAAAACTGCATCATCGCTAGTGAAGGATCTGAGAACAAACTTCGCTACTGGAAAGACAAAAAGCTATGAGTGGAGAGTCGAACAGTTGAAAAGCATGATCAAGATGGTCGATGAAAACGAAAAAGAGATCCTTGAAGCTCTTCGTAGTGACCTTAACAAACCTCAACTTGAGGCTTTCGTCTCTGAGGTCAACTCTCATCCTTCTTCCCTCGTTTTCTTCAATTTCTTATTTGATTTTATTCCCTATTCGCTCGAACTCGTTTCAATTTTCTCTCAATTTATTATCAAATTCTCACTGAACTTCGTCGAATATATATATGTAATTATAGATTTATTCATTAATGATAGTATTCAAATTGATTGGTATGTCTAAACTAATTTGATTGATACAGTACATATATCAATCAAATTGCATATGTACTGTATCAAGTAAGAATTCGTATGGAAATTTATTGTACAATAGACAGATAGATAGTGTGCGTGGTGTACTCCAATTTTCTAATCGAGCAGTTAATTGAATTGGTTGTATAGCCAGTAAAATAGCTCGTTGATAATAAAGATATATCGGGAGTTTGAATTCGTGATGTAATCGTTTATCTAAATATATGCTTAGAGGATGAAGAGTTTGCACAAATTCGTAAAAATTGGGTTGAATTGTTGGGTAATTTAATTTTCTGAAGAGACGCATATCTGATTGTTTAAAAGATGTTTGCCCAGTTGGTTGTGCATCTACTCCAAAAACCCCGGAGGTCACAAGTTTGATACTCGGTTGGAGTGGAAATCCATCATCTATTGACTTGTGTTAAGAAGTATAAATAAAATAGAAGTAGGAATGAATGAGCTTTTAGGCCCCATTGGATTGCCTTAAGGGTCTTCATATGGTCTTTTGGGTCCAACATATCTTTGATGATGGTAGTTATAGACTTAATCAATTCATGATGATGTATCTTCATATTATAGAATCATGATGTATCCATGCCATGCGATGAATTGGATTGCCTTAAGGGTCTTCATATGGTCTTTTGGGTCCAACATATCTTTGATGATGGTAGTTATAGACTTAATCAGTTCATGATGATGTATCTTCATATTATAGAATCATGATGTATCCATGCCATGCGATGAATCTAATGACTCTTGAAGTCCGTGTAAGAAAAAAAGTTCAAAAGGTTGAACTCTGGTGTGTATAAACGAATGGGCTGGCCCAAGCTAACCTACTAGTCCTTCCTCCCCTGTGTACAAGTTCAACAGATGACTATTGATGGTTGAAGCGCCCAACTTCGCTTGTCTCTTTGTTTGGCTAAGAGATTTCGATTCGACACCGCCGCATGACTAAATTAAAATGTTATTGACTTGTTGTTGTGATTGTCTTGAGCGTCTTGCATATAGAAGGGAACAGTCATGTTTGTTGTTCCTTGAAATCGAAAACGGATTAAAGAATTTATATAAATAAGTTGGATAGCTTCAAAAATTAGCATCGTCGCTATGTAAGGTGTTCCTAGATGTTGTTATTGTTGTCCACTGGATTAACTTTACAGATAAAGCTATAGAACTTTTATCGTTTGCTTTTCTTAATCGTTTGGTTCAAAAAATTTGACCACATATTTGTTATGCAGATAGGGGTTACTGTGTAGATAATAAAAACAACCATTGCTCCCACAGGGACTTGATACTGTCTATGTTGTTAGTCATTCGCGCTTTCTTTCTTCCTTGTTTTTTCTTCTCTTTTGTGGTGTTTTCTTATCACTCAGTTGATATATTACACTTTCCTCTAAAAAAAGGTCGTTAATAAATCCAGAATCAATAAGCTAAACTGTCTTAGTGATGCTGAAATATGTCAAGATATATATCTCCATTGGCCAATGCTGTACTATTTTTCATTGAGATTAATCTACTCAACAGAAGTCACAGTTTATCTACGTAGCTTATATTTTAGAGTTTGATTTGTCATGTAGCTTTCTTTGACAAAGGGCTCATGCGCATTGGCACTTAAGGAACTAAAGCACTGGATGAAGCCAGAAAAGGTAAATCAGAATCTTTTTTAGAAATCATTTGTTTACCTTCGCATTTTAAGTCCTCTTTTTGTCTTGGTAAGCAAACTTCATGCAACTCAGAGCTTTGACATTAATCATTATTGCAGGCCAAGACTTCAATTACAACTTTTCCATCATCAGCAGAAATTGTTTCGGAACCACTTGGCGTAATACTCGTCATTTCAGCTTGGAACTATCCATTCTGTACGTATCCTACCTGCTATCCTTATCTAACTATTTATCACTTTTGATCATCACCAGTGTACTACATAGTTTGAGATACGCTTTCCATTTTCTGATGTTGTATGTAAATTTACTTTCTGTTGACAACTTTCTCGCTAATGCAGCCTATTTTCATCCTTTTTTCTGATGTTCTCATGGCTTCATTTTATTCCAGTGCTTTTTCTTTTCCCCCTGAATAATAGAACATACGTCATTTATGTGCTTATGCGTGTGACTTAATAACTGAAGTATTTCCTTGACTTGTTTTTCTTCTCTGGATTGCTAAGTAAGCACAGTCATGTATATATGTAGAGATCAAAATTTAATATCTTGCTTCTGGTTATCCGATGTGCTAAAATAGGCAAGTCTCGACCATCCATTGATAGTATAAGTCGTCATGTTAATCTAATCAGTCAACTAACACTCTCTAGCACATTGATGTCAGGAATCAGGATCCTTCTATATACAAATGGTCTCTTAGGAATTAGGATTGAAATCCTATTTCACATAATTCTACTTGCATTCCAATTTAAAGGCGTATAATTACTTATTGGACTGTGTGTTGTACTCTACTATTCAAGTCAAACTGCAACAACAGTACTGGGCATGTTTTATTCGTCCTGTTTTAAACCCAACATGGGATATCTACATATGAAGCAAAACCTAGCTTTAAATCATATTATGTGTACTCTGTCTCAGTTTTGTCTCCTAACTTAGGCTATTTCTCCCTTTTAAAACTAAGGCCATTTCTCCCTCTTAAAATTAAGGCTGTTTCTCCCCAAGTCTCTTTTATTTCACTCTTATCTCAATGTTTTATGGCGGTGTTTCTACACTAAAAAAATTGTCAATATGCATTGATGATTATGAATTAATGTTCAACTATGCAAAGTATCTAATAAGATATTATGTTTTATATTTTCGTATGTATACACATTTTCGACTACCCTAGACAGATATTAGGTATGTATGAAGATAAAAATCTCACAACTTGAAATTTGAATCGTTGATAGATATTTTTCTAACTAAGAAACAATTCACTATCGACTTCATGATTGGACAAAACTGCTTTGTATTCTTTAATTTTATTGCTCAACTCAGTAAAGCGAAAAAATTCACACGAGTAATGATTTGTCCATTGCATTTGTGTTCTTCAGTGTTATCGCTTGATCCAGTCATTGGGGCAATAGCTGCTGGTAATGCCGTGGTTTTAAAGCCATCAGAAATCGCACCTGCGACATCTTCACTGCTTTCAAGATTCTTAGAGAAATACCTAGACAGCTCCGCCATAAGAGTTGTTGAGGGGGCTGTTCCTGAAACATCTGCCTTGCTGGAGCAGAAGTGGGATAAGATCCTATATACAGGTTTTGGCTAATTGATTCTCTATGAGCAACTACGGTTTCATGTCAACTAGCTTTTGCTTCTTTACATTTCTCTTTGTTATTCTTTCGTCATTGGTCATTCCATCCAACTCTTCTTTCTTTAGAGGTTAGACTTAGAGACACTTCAACATTTGCTTTGGATTCCTCATAGTATGTCAAATGGCGGTACTACCAATCAACAAAGTTACACTGAAATCTAAGAATTGCAACCACAAAGTGTTCAATGAGATTCACAATGGACCTCCTCGCCTAATCAGCTACTCCTTATCTGCAACACTCCTGAGTTCTGAAGGGTTCATAGTTCAGAATTGCTTAGTTGTACATTTGAAACTTGGGTCATATATGAAATAAGAATTGCTTTCAACACATATTTTCCTAATTAAATTGGGATTAGATTTAGGATTAGTTCCAATATTTTTTTAGAAATCCCGTAGTTTCTGCGAGGAGGGATTCATATCATGCAATAATCTCCATAATTCTTCCGGTCTTTGTCTGCGGAGCGAGTCTCAAGGCAATAATAGAGCACTAACATCTCTTGGGCGTATCCATTGCACCAAAATTGCCCTCCAAAGAAGCACCAAAACTTAACGGTTGTTCCACAACCTTAATGATTTTGGTATTGACTATTCAAAATTGTTTGACATTTAATTTTGGTGATGGTGACTCGACATGTAGTCCGACTTCTCTTGCAAGCAGGTTCCAAATTTATGATCTTAGCTCATGCATGACTCGACAGCGGAGGCATTTGCTGTAATAACCTGATCTCATCTCCTGATTACTTGCAGGAAATGGAAGAGTGGGACGTATTGTGATGTCTGCTGCTGCAAAACATCTGACTCCTGTAATTTTGGAGCTTGGAGGGAAATCCCCTGTTATTGTTGATTCAAACATCAATTTGAAAGTAAAGTTTTATCCGTTGTTTTCATTACCTGTGTTGATGTAAAAAAAATATCTCTGTTGGTAGAGAATATTCCGTTGATTAAACGTCACAAGTTATGCTGACAAAGATTAATTTTTGTGATCTAAAGGTTGCAACGAGGAGAATCGTATCAGGAAAGTGGGGTTGCAACAATGGGCAAGCATGCATTGCTCCTGATTACATCATAACCACGAAAACATATGCTCCAAAGTTGGTAAGATTGCAATACTTATTACTTCTGAATTTCTTTTCTTGTGTTATATTACTTTCTTGTGCTAACATGTTATTTATCCCATCCTCTTATCAGATAGATGCTTTCAAATGCACATTAGAGGAATTTTTTGGGAAAGATCCACTAGAATCAAAAGATCTATCTCGCATTGTGAATTCCAACCACTATCAACGATTGCTGAAGCTTTTGCATGAAGATAAAGTTTCCGATAAAATCGTCCTTGGCGGCCAAGTTGACGAGACCCAACTGTGAGTTTGTTTGTCAGTTCACTCTTACTTACTTTAAAGTTGAGGAAAAGTACTTCATGTAATACTGCTTATTGGGATTTATGGCAGAAAAATTGCTCCCACCATCTTGCTGGATGTTCCTGAAGATTCTCAAATTATGAATGAGGAGATATTTGGACCTTTACTTCCCATTATCACTGTAAGAGCAAAGAATGTTCCATAAAAGTTTTGTTATCAGGGTTTATCTTCATTTGTTCATATTTTGTTCTTAGATTAATCATTTACCTTGTGAGTTATCGCAAATAATGACTCCCGTGAATGCGAAAAATGAAGTGAATTTCTCATTCTTATGGTTTGCTAATAGGTTGACAAGGTGGAAGATGGTTTTGATATAATAAAGTCAAAATCAAAGCCTCTTGCAGCATATCTTTTTACTAGTGACAAGCGGCTCGAGAGGGAGTTTGTCAGCTCAATATCTGCAGGAGGAATGCTCATCAATGACACTGTCCTCCATGTAAATTCTGCACCTTACACTTGCATAAAATACATATGTTGCATGGCTACATTCTTTGTTGTGTTTGTTTTTCATGTTCCACGTGAGTAGAATCTACCTGTTTACAATGGCATGGCTGAGATTTTGGGGGGCCCGACGCAAAATCTTCACCGAGCCCCCTATATATGATAATGCGGAAGTTAAAAAATCATACATCCTAAACTAATTTGAATTACAAAACGAGTACAAAATAAATCTTCATCAACTCTTACTCGAAATAATTTTACTTTAAAACTAGTACAAAATATAACTTGAACATATTATATATATGCAAACTAATTTAATATGAAAATATCCAAAATGTGTTTAATGTAATTAATGAATTTAAAAAATACATTTTAATTATATAATTTCAGGAAAATTCCAGGATATACAAATAGAAATTGTCATACTAAAAAGAATATTTGGTTATGATTGCACTTTAGATATATATGTCTCCATCTGCTTCTGTAAAATTCCATCATAATAAAATTAGACATTGTCATACTTCATGAACTAATATAGTGTCTGGAAATGTTCTGAATTTTTTGATGCAGCTAACAAATCTTATGTTACCGTTTGGAGGAGTTGGAGAGAGTGGAACTGGTTCATACCACGGAAAATTCTCATTTGATGCATTTAGCCATAAGAAGGCAGTTCTTTACCGTAGTTTTATGGGCGATGCACCGGCTAGATACCCACCGTATACACCTCGAAAACAAAGGCTGTTAAGGGCGTTGCTTGGTGGTGATTTCTTTGGTGTCATTCTGGCCTTAATCGGATGGTCTAAGGCTTGATTTGTTATTCAGGATCAGGCTGGGTATTTAATGTGATTACTTTCCAACGCAGCTTGCTGTTTGATTTAAGCAAATAATATATTTTTTTTATTTATTATATGTACTCTAATTTGAATTAAGTTAAAGATATAAAGTACTTTCAAGTGCAGCTTGCTCTTTCAACAAAGAAAAAAATGGTGCAGCTTGCTGGGTATTTTTATTTATCATACATCGTCAACATTTACTTTTAGATATAAATTATACTTAATTTGAATTACACCTAAATTGATAGGCTAACTAGAACAAATTAAAAAACTTGCAAGTGCATGAACTGTTGATTATGACACGTATTACGAGGTCGATCTTACTCCGATTTGATTGGAATTAATTCTAAATCTTAAAGTAACTAACAAAGAAGGAAAAGAACAACTGATTTAGAGAAAATATTGGAAAATTGATAAGAATCAAAATTATCAACTTTGCCAACAACTCTTGGTTGGAGTCAATAATTGGTAACTGAAGTGGTTACAAGGTGTTGGCGTAAACTCCAGAAAGCCCTGGAGGTCCCAGGTTCGAATCCCAGAAAAGGTGGAATCTTTGATTTATTAGAATTGAGATTATTAGGGTATAAATAATTAGTTGGGCTTTAGGTCATTGTTTAGTTGGGCTATAAGCCCGGTTATGTTAGAGTTTGAGTGGGCAGTTATCGAGCTTATCACATCTTTGATGTATCAATGCCAAATGTAATAACATATATTGATCATAGTCAACTTCCAAAAAAAAAACAACAACTCTTGGTTGGAGTGGTAAGAGGTATAATCTTCCACGTAGAGGTCAAGGCTTCGAGACACATGCTGAACAATTCAAAATTTTTTTTATCAATTTTATATTAATCCCCTGTAAATCATCTTTTATGTGAAATGCACCCTCATCCAAACCTGTATGAACACTAATTATATATCAACCATCAGATAGTAGCTAGCTTTGACATATTCTTGGGATTTTCCCGAAAGTGCATTTAACTAAATGAGGTTCATCCAAATTAACAACAAACAACTGCAATTTAGCCACAATTAATCGAGTGCTAAAGTACTCATCAAACGTCCAAAACTTACATTTTGCTAGTTCTCGAACAAAACAGAAAAATACTGTATTAAGGAATTAAAAAAAAAAAAATCTAACTCACTTTCGTAGGTAATCGCAATTGGACTTAGTACTTGCATTAAATCGTTAAACCCTTAGTTCCGAGACTAAGCATAATAGTGAGAGAGTGCTTCAAAATCTCAATATCTTCGATAAATATAGCCTATTATTATGTCGACACTATTAGCACAATGGATGGTCTTATTCTATACTAGAAAAATCATATAGACACCAACATTATTTATTTTGACATTAATATGATCCATTCTTATCATTTCCCTCGTCAATTTGATCGGAAAATCTATCTTAAAGGTTCTTATGGTCTTCCTTACTCTTAAGTAGGGGTGGGAACGGGCGGGCTCGGGCAACTATGACCCGGACTCGGGCGGATCGGGCTGGGATAAGCAGAGCCCGTGATAGGGAGTCGGGCGGATCGGGCCGGACCAAACTCTCACTATAGGAGCCCGTAGCCCGGCTGCCCGAGCGGGTTTCAACGGGCTCGGGTTTTTGAGACTTAAAAAATATTTTAAAAAAAAACAATTCAATAAAAAATAACATTTTGTTGGTACTAGTAAAGTTCTTGATTTTGAACTCTTTCTATTATAAGAAACAAATTCCATTTTGGGTATTGATTTTCCATTAAAATTTGATCTAAGAAAACCTAATCCATTTGGAGTGATGAGTGTGAGATTTTCAGGTCCATTAAGAAGTATTGTTTAAGAATCCATGAAATGAAAAAAATAAACAAAACCCACAATAAGAAACTAGTAATAATCTTGGCAATACTCTCTCCCTCTCTCTATTACCATTATGAAACCCTACCATTATGAACCCCCTAGATTATCATAGGGTGAAACCCTAAACTAAAAATTTAGGAAAACTTAAACTATGAAAAGATTTAAAAAGATCTTAAACCCTAAATCTTCATACTAACAAATCCGATTTATTAAACCCTAGAGCAAACCCTAAATCTCCATAATAACAAATCTTCAAAAAGAAATTAAACCCTAGATTACCACCTACCTGATTACATATCTGATAAATTAAACCCTAAATCTTCATAATAGTAAACCATAAAAATAAAATGATTACAGAGAAGTAAAAGAGAGAGAGGAGTAGAGATAGAGAGATAGGCGAAGAGATAGATAGATAGAGGCGCAGAGAGAGAGAAAATCTACATACAACCTTCAAAATAAAATACAAAAAAACAAGTAACAACATTAAATCATAAATAAAATCAATGATTAACTTCTCTAATATGAGTTCGAACTTCGAAGGATGTTACTGTTGGATGGAGAGAGACGAGAGACAGTAGTATAATGGAGGTGATGAAAGATCAGAGAGCGATGAGAATACATAGTTATCTACTGGTAATAACTTGGTAGAGAGAGGGGCTGGGAGAGAGAGGTGGAGAGAGAGGCGGTGGGTGATTAGGGTAAACTGGAATAGGTTTAGGTTTTTTGTTTAAGAAGGCTATTTATAGGATATGAGGTAGGGCTCATTATATAAACGGGTAGCGAGCGGGTTACTTCGGGCGGGTTACATCGGACTCGGGTAACGGACGGACATAACGGGTCGGGACTCGGATTTGAGGTTATGTCCGAGTCCCGGCCCAATAAGCCCGATTCATCGGGCCGGGTTAGCCCGGCTCGGGTTGGCTACGGGCAGCGGTCTCTAACGGTCTGGGCCGGACCCCGGGGTCTCGGACCGTTTTCCCAACCCTACTCTTAAGGGAAGCTAAAACCCTGGCATACCTTTTCCACCCTAGGAACAAACATTACTGATCCTTGGGTCATTATCGGAGACCTAAACAATATTCTTTGCCCTAATAATTGGATGAAAGAAATTAACTCTAACAATGAAATTCAAAGAAAATTGAAAAATCTTAGTTATAAGCTCTCGGATTGGAACAAAGAGATTCCTGGTAACATCGATACGAATATAAAGACCCTCACCAATAATTTAAAAGATCCTTTTCAGTTAGATAAATATCCTCATCTGCTTAAGGATCTTGAAGAATTATATTGTAGACGAGAGAATCTGGAAAGAAAAATCGAGAGATAACCATTTCCAGGTGAGGGGCAAAAACACTAATTTGTTCCACTCTTTGGTCATTATCCGGACACCACAGTAATAAGATTGTCTCCATTCTGAGATAAGCAAAATAAATGGACATCCAATATGAATGACATTCATAAAATATTTTCAGATCATTTTCCCCTATCTCCTCTACTTCTAACCCCAATATTTATGAGGATATCTCATAACCATTCCTTGGAATGAAGAAATTGAGAACACTATTATATTCTTTAAGAACGATTTAGCCCGGGACCCTGATGGTTTATCCCCCTTTTTTTATCAAGAGAATTGAGACAATTGAACTGAACATCTTTCATATGATACAATATTTTTTCAAGACCTCCACTCTCTCACCTCACTGCCTGGCCAACCGAGCCCTCGACTAGCTATTACTGGCCAACCATAAGACCCGACGGTTCAAACTTCTCTAAACGGTGAGGTAGTTGTCAAAGATTCGCCCAATCCTCCCGCTTGCCACCTGAATGCCTAAACTCCATTTTATCACCCTGGTCTTTCATGAAGTGGGGGCAGGGGCGTGGGTGAGGGGGTGCGAGCGGTGCGACGGCACCGGGCCCCCCTCTCCCTCGCGGCCCCTTTTCTGAAAAATTTATTAAGTGATAAATTCATAGTAATTGGAAATCCACTCTAAATCATATAAACAAGATAGCTCAGCCGGTGAGTTGCTAGGCTCATACTATTGAGGTCGCGGGTTCGAAACCGTTGAGGAATTTCCATTCTTTTCTTTTTTTTACGTTTTTTATAGCATGGACCTGATATTATTTTCTTTATAGGCACTTTAAGGCCCAATGTTATTTTTTCTTATAGGCAACCTGATTTAGGCTAAATGGTTGGTAGTCCAATGTTATTTTTTTGTTGGTCGCTACGAGAGATTTCTAAGTAAGGGGCCCCGATTAAAATTTCGCACCGGGCCCCTAAATTCTCAGCCACGCCATTGAGTGGGGGATCGATATCGTACGCAAACGACCAAAAGCTCCAGGGCAACTGGTATACATGCTAGCCGTTACTGACTATTTTACTAAGTGATCGAGGCCGAATCCTACCATAAGTTCCAGATCGAGAGGTAAAAAACTTTGTCTTGACAAATATTATTTGCAGGTTCAGAGTTCTGAAAGAGATTGCCACAGACAACGAGCCTCAATTTATCAGTTTTATTTTACAAGACCTTTGTCAAAATTGAGGAAACAAACTCAGTTTTCTACTCAGAGGTACCCCCAATCGAATGGCCACGCAAAACCTTTAAAAAAACTATCATAAAAACCTTGAAAAAAAGGCTAAAGGAGCATGGGCGGTCGAGCTGTCTAGAGTCCTCTGGTCATCCCGAATCAACACTCGAACACTAACTGGCGAAACATCTTTCTCCCTTACATATGGCTTAGAAGTTGTTCTACGAGCCGAAGCAAGAGTTATGTCAGCTAGATATGAAATGATTAGTGAAGAATGGAACTGAGAGCAACTCAAACATAACTTAGACACTATCGACAAGTTACGAGACATGGCAGTGATTAGAAATGCAGATACCAACAGAAGGCAGCTGTCACTACAACAAAAATATCAGGGCTCGAACCTTCAGAGTGGGTGACTACTTCCTTTGGAAGGTATTTCAAAAAAATAAAGAAACTGGGGCTAGAAAATTAGCCCCAACTTGGGACGAACCTTACTTGATAAACTAGCGTAGTAGGGAAAGGTGATTACAAAGTACAAGTCAGAGATTGACTCAACATCAATAACAACTGGAATGAAACACATCTAAAGTCGTACTCCCTCCGTCCCATTTTGTTTGTAGTTTTGGGGAATTCAACTTATTAAGGAATGGTATTTATTGTTGACAAGTATAAAGACTTTCCCTAAACTACCCTCATTTAATATAGAACATTTTATTAAATACAATATTGGTAGAAGTGTACAACCAATTAGAACTTTTAAATGGTATTTAAACTAAAGGGTAGTCTTGTAAGTTTCACATTTTAATAATTAAATGAATGGATATAAAAGGAAAGTGACCAAACATTTTGGGACATCCATAAAAGGAATAACAACCAAACAAAATGGGACGGAGGGAGTACCATTTATAAACTCTAACCCTTTTACACAAATTTTTGTAGGTTAGAGCACCTGACCCAGATAACCGGATGTTACGCCAGATGTGTATCTCTAACCTTCTACACTCTGCCTTAAAAGTCTGCACTGCCTCAATACTAATTAACTTTCGTACTGGGAGGTCGATGGGCGTGCCATCAGCCTCCCTTTCCCCCTCAATTACGGAGCGACAACAAACCAATCAGGGCACACGCATGGATGAAAAACAACACATCCATTATCCACCAACTTTAGTTAACTAAAACAATAACTGTCTAGAAAGTTAATTCAACTTCTAGAATAAAAGGCTTGAAACATTTACACCTTCATCAAAGGTAAGTCATATCAAATGAACCCTTGAGAGCACGACCTAGCCAAAACAATGTCAAGTCTTCCACAATCCTAGCCTCCATCCAAGGTTAGGTAACGTGTGTCTCAACTCCCAAATACATAACAAGAAGTATTGGATGCCTTCACCCATCGCTTTTTATCCTTTTATTTACTGATACAACATTACTAACTTAGGCGTCTAAGGTCGATGGCGCTGCTATCGACCATCATTTTCATGTGTGTAGCTCGACCAAAGCTCATGGACAAGCAGGAGAAGCATGACTTTCACTCATCCGCTTAAGCTAGTCGGTCGATAATCAACCTAAGTCTAGGAACTATGTTTCTGCACTTAGGCTAGGGGGACAAATGGTGTCTAAAATTCAAGCTCGAATTCCCTCAACTTACTATCACTTCAACGCAGCAACAAGGTTCATGTTCGAGTTCCAACTGGCTTAAAAGGCACCAGATTTGAATTGGTGACACGAGGATTTTCAGTCCTATGCTCTACCGGCTGAGCTATCCTGTATGTACTACTAGACTGCACACCTTCTTGTACCCCCATTTGACCCACAAAATACACAAGGTGCCACTAATGTCCCTTCCTCAATTTTCCATTCCGAGGGTTCCTCCTACACATTGTAGTTCATGCGGGCCGACACATCTCCAAGACTCCACCCGACCTAAGGAAGGTTCGAGATAAACACAACCCTAGGAACAGTAACGCCTCAAGTATTACCTAAAAGAAGGAAAACTCGAGAACTCGAAGTCATAAAAATAACACACTGACTTGAAGACCTCACTTTCTTCCTGAAAGAATGCAACCTCGAGCTATACCTGAAAAAATTACGCCTCAAGGCTTTTGAGTCTGCACTTCGACTATGATGCCTCAAAAATTTTCCATTCCAGATGGTCGCATTCAAGAATGCTATCTAGAGAGGTCACTCACTGAATGACAGAAGGGCCTCAAAGGTTAACCAGTACACCGTCAAAATTAGACGACTATAGTCGAGATAGCAAACCTCGACTCCTTGCTTGTATTATTTTCTTACTTAACGTGTTCTAAATACGTAAATTAAATTATGAATTTCATTGAAGAGATTGCCATCTTTTTAAATATTCAAGAGTTCAATACTACACTTCTACTGAAGAAACATGAATAAAGTGCAGTTAGAACAATAATAAAACACCACAAAAGCCCATGGGCGTTCGAAGTCATACATGCCTCGAAGGTGTTCAAAACATGTCTCAAAAATGAAACAACGTAAAAGCCCCATGGACATCCAAAATGTTAACTGCGTCGAGGGCACCCAAAATGTGTCTGAACAAAAACCCTACTAAACACTAAAGATCTGGTCAAGCATTTGATTCATCGGTCGTGTCATAATTGAACTCATGTGTTTTAGTCATTTGTTTAATCCCGTTGAATGCCAACCATCCTTTTACATCTCATTCGTCATAGAGCCTTTTCTAATGGTCCTTCATCATCTCAGCTCGAGCACGCAATCCAACAGATTTCCTTAGCTCAACATGTTTGCCTCACATGTGCCATTTTTGCCTTCAACTCGTCATCTATAAGTCTCAACATCGAGATCTCTTTCTCGAGAGCACGAACACGAGCCTCAAGTTCGACTTCCTCTGCCTTACCCTAGGTGTAGTTTTACTTCAGCTAAACGATATACTCTTTATAGTGAGAGACGACATTCTGAGCTTGAAAGATCTCAGATACAATGTACACCAAACAAAGAGGTATGTGAATCACCCGACTAAATAAGTATAATATGCATTTGCAGAGCCTAGAGCTATGAAAGTGACCTATTTCCACCCTAATGAGCCTGCATTTGCGAAGTCTAAAACTTTAGTTGTTATTTCCATTTCACTCAAATGGATCGATTTGATACTTAGCCCACTTGGACTATGTTGTGCGCTCCGCTTTTACATCTCATTCCTTATAGAGCCCTCTCTAGTGGTCCTCCATCATCTCAGCTCGAGCACGCAATCCGACAAATTTCCTTCTCTCAACAATATTGTGTGCCTCACATGTGCTATGTTTTGCCTTCAAGTCGTCATTTGTAACTCTTAACATAGACATCTCTTTCTCGAGACCACGAACATGAGCCTCAAGTTCAATCTCCTATGCGTTACCCCAAGAGTAGTTTGCCTTCAGCTCACCGATCTACTACTTATAGTGAGAGAGGATATTCTGAGTTTGAAAAATCTCAGATACAATCTACACCAAACAAAAAGGTATGTTAATCACCCGACTAAATAAGTATTATTTGCATTTTCAGAGCCTAGAGGTACGAAAGTGACCTCTTTCCTCCCGAATGCGGTGACATTTGCGAAGTCTAAAAGTTTAGTTGTTTTTTCCATTTCACTAAAATGGGTCGAGTTGATACTTAACCCACTTGGACTATGTTGTGCGCTCTTAACATAGTTATAAACTACATCTTAACCTATATGAGTTATTATAAGTATGGTTGCATTTAGAAAGTTATAAAACTCTAAATTTATTCTCATTTTACTGAAATAGAACGAGTCGACTATAAGTCTATCGAGACAATATTGTTAAATCTTATAGCAAAGGAAAGTTAGAAAATTATAACTATACAAGGTGTGCGACGCGCCGTGCCCCATAAGTAGACACGAGCACGCCCCCGCAATTTATAGACGACACGAAATTTCGGCAGAGTCTTCTTTGTAAATCAGACCGGTCGTACCTGCTAAACCTGTCATGCAAATTATACATTCGCATACACACACATTCATCCTAAACACAACGAAAGCTAAAGAAAATATAAAACAACCAACAACTCTGGTTGGAACTCGAACCACCAACCTACTAACTCAACCTGCACTAGTTCACCAATCTATGCAAGAACTATGCAATAGTTATATATACATATTAGTTCTTTGTATTGTTGTGAAACATATAATGTCAAATATAATGAAAACAAAACAAAAGAAATCAAATAAGACAACTGTGAAGCCACCTCACACCCTCTACGGACCACGACCCTCAGTTGTCTCACAACGATAACCAAACTACTAAAGAAGTACATGCACACGAAGAACCGGTAGGGAGTCAGTAACTCACGGACACGAGTTAAACTGGTAGAGGAGTCCCAACACAGAACTATGATAATAACCTTTTTGCAAGTAAAACATGCACACATATAAATATATATATATCAATCCTAATACTAGCATACAATAGCAAACTTAACTGTCCACCCATGGTATGCTCTCAATCAATGGAGAATTAACCAGAAAACTCTATAGTACTTTGGCTAGTACCGTCCCATACCATCACTAACCAAGGTGCTAGCATTCTCTCAAGAAAGTGTCTTACCCCTAGGTAGGGAAGCTACTCGCTTACTAGGCGACTCAACAATCATTGAAAAGCTAACCTCATGATAAATATATACGCCTAGCTTAACTAGATACATTTTAGCTTCACCGAATCGAATAGTCACGTCCCACAAGTATTCGTCTTCGGCCGAAAAGCCTATTCTCATCGATACACTAACATGAAACTACTTTGTCTTGTGTTGAAAAAGTATTTAACATATCAAAAGCAGAATAATACCTTTTTCTTGTAAGAACATCCTTTACCCACCATCTCAGCGGATTTAGAACTCGCCTGGTACGCCTTCGACTGAGATATGACTTTTTAATACATTACTTATCTTAGCACACACAGAAGTGGCACAACAAAGAGTCATATCAAAACGTGCAGAGGGATCCCAATCACCAAACTAGGCGGGCGGTCCGAGGTGTACAACGCTTGAGCCACAAGGGTAAGAACAAAATAGACATAAATGCCAGTCGAGCGGTCAGAGGTAGCAAATCCCTGAGCCCTGAGTGTCCAACCTAACATGAGAATCCTGGCCAGAGAGTGGACCACTACAACTTCCAAGGCCCTCATGACTCATCTCAGTTTACTTCACTAGTCACATACATCATACAAATCCTTTATGTTCTCAAAACATCGATTATTACGATCCGTTTCAAAAACCATTTCTGGGAAAATCATTTATGCGACATTTTGCATGTATAACACCATCACATCAGTAAGAAAAGTTCACGATAAAAGTTTCATTGAACTCAGAGTCTAAATCATCAATAATCATCAATAACCTAATCAACAATACAAATTTCATCATAACACCTTTACTGAAATAGGCAAAATTAGCGTTATAAACTTCACTCAAATCACTTGTATAAATCAACCAATATGATCATCTATCCATCTACACATAGTGATACATGAATGTCTCCTAATCCTAGCATGAATCTAGATAATAATATAAAAGAAAAACAAAAGAGCTCCCCTACCTAGCGATTTAGGAATTCGTCCTTCACTTTGCCTCGAGCAACTCGCTTTACACTTGTTTCGGCTCAATCTCTTACAAGATCAAACACAATACACATAAATGTTGAATATTCCAACAAGCGTTTGAAATAGAATAACGAATTAATCAAAAGAATAAAAACCCTAAAACACTCATAACCCCAAATCGAACTCGCTTAACCTCGGAAGAACCCACGTGTGACTTTTTTTTGTCATAGATTCAAACCAGTCACCATTTAGCTCCGTTTTTATAATACCATATTCCCAATGCATTTCTAACATTTCATTACTTGATATCTCGGCCAAATTTTCAAAGCACAATCCTCACAATGGAAGAAGAACGTACAACGGTGCATCAGTTTTCTCCTAACAACGCGTTGCACACTTAAATTGTCACAAATCTCTCATCCAAAGTCCAAACGGCTATTACTATACTTTTTCAGATGCCTCTCTAAACAAAAAACAAATGTTATTACGACTTAAAGAGCTTCTAACACTTCCTTTGACTTCTTAAACTCGAAAAACAGTACAACAGTACTCCAATTTGTGTAACAGCGTGCTGCATACTATAACATCCATAACTTTCTCGTACGAACTCAAATGACATGTTCCATATCAATTTAGAAAGCTAACATCCCAAGCTACAACTTACCTCTACTTATATGACTTCATCCGGATACTCAAATAATACAGAAATGCTTGACAACAGACTGTATTGTGCAGTCCTATGAAATCTTCGTTCGGTCGACAGTCTAACCATATTAACTTCTATAACATTTCTTAAATGCCAATTTACTTATTTTTCAAATATCCAAACCCTGGAATTACATGAAATTATAACAATCCCCAATTTCCTAAACATCCAACCTTACAATCCATGAACCTATAATGTATCTCAAGGATTTGCAAAACTTACCCTACACATGCAAGCATAAACCTCCATTAAAACTAGTTAATTAAACCCACCATGATCACCTAGAGAGAGAAAGTAATCGTTCTTATTAAAACTTCCATAAAACCTAGCTTAAATCACATCTTCAAGCTTGAAATCGACAAAACAAACATTCCCACTTGAAATTGCCGACGACTTTGGGTCATAAGAAAAGTCTTAAGGGAATAAAGACTTAGTCAATCAACATTGACTTGGGGGCATATTTATTTTTTAGTTCAAAAATTTCTTTGCTTCGCATCAACTTCACCACCATTTCCGACCAACGATTATCAACCATCACAATCACGACCACTAATCATCACTGCTACTTCTTCTTTTATCTCATTCTCTTACTCACTCTCTTTATTTCACTCTCTATTCGACTGTGTTGGTTAGTTTCCCTCTCTCTAAGTAGTATAAAGATAGCCCTCTTCACCATAAATCCAATAAGAACCATGAAAAAGAACAAATTATCAACTTACAATTTGACGAATCACCACAAAAAATAAATCCAATAAGAAACATGAAAAATCAAAATGTTCAATTTTTGGACTCAAAATGATTATGCCCCTTAAGTCAGATCTAGTTGACCAAACTCTTTATCCTCCTGACACTTTTCTTTATGCCTAAAGTCGCAACCTTGAACTTCTACCCAAAAATTCTTTCTGTTTTCGATTTGGTTCGTTCGAACCCTAACCCCAAACTAAAACTATCGAACAACTTAATCCCATCTAATGTCATCCCATAACAGCCGAAGTTTAACTTTAGTCCGTGGATTTGGTAGGATTGCAGAATACCCCTAAATTTGTACTAGCCCCTGTTTTGACTTAGTCTGAAATCAGAATGGTCCCTCATCTAACTTAAAATCTTAACATGTTATAAAGTGATTCGACGTCTAGCCATACGAAATGATCTCATTACGCTCAATAAGGCGAGTCGACACTAAGTTTACTTAGACTACGGTGTGCGTCCCTAAAACAACTAAAATACAACCAACATGAAGTATACGACCCGCTCGAGGCTAGCGAATGGTTGAGCGTCTAAAGCTACCAAGATAACCCCATTCCACTCGAATAGGACGAGTCGGTGATTAGTCCACTTAGATTACTCTAGGCATCTCTAATGCAAAATCCATCTAAGTGAATGAAAATTGGTCCTCCGATACATGCATTAACGGGAAAAATTCGTGTAATTTCTGGTAAAAAAAAGCATATATATATAAAATGTTAATAATAAAAAAATCCAAATTGTCGTAAGCAAGTGTACCTTATAACTATATTACGGCTTTTGCCTCCAAACTGCCTTTGGGCGGTTTGGAGGGGTTTTTCCTCCAAACCTTCTAAAGGCAATTGGGAGGGATTTTCTCCAAACGACTTTTGGGCAGTCTTGAAAAGGATTCTCTAGACTTTTGGGCAGTCTTGAAGAGGATTTTCTCCAACCGACTTTTGGATATTTTCCCTAGGTCGACAAAGATATTTACGACTTCTCAGTTTAAATACCCAAACAACGGTTTTGAATTATTTGGCGAACTATCAAGATTTCTAGGTCGACGTAATAAAGGTTGGACTTAGACAAACTGTGGTACTAGTATGAAACTAAACCTCGACACTACAAAACCCACTCTCTAAGTGAGCAACGCACTAACTTGGAGTAGGGAATAAATTGTAACGGCCAAAATTCGTATTAGTTCCACACCCCCTAAGCACCATCTGGGCCCAGCCTACTATGCACAAGTATCACTCGGGCCCGACCAACTCTCCTATTGGTTGGACACTCTCCAACATGAAATCCAACCCGCTGGAAATCTAATGGCTTCGAGCCCATTTGAACGTCCATCTAAAGAAACAATCATCGTTCAAAAGTGATAATACTCCAAGTACCCCTTGGTTGCCCTCAACCGAGCCTACTAGTTACTGAGCTAACTTAAACTCTGAAGATCTCGCCACGTATACCTTGACTAGGTCACTCGAAGACCCCAGGTCACCTCAAAGACCTTAGATCATCTCAGGTTACGAGGGGTTTAAAGTTGAGGCGGCGCAATTTTACAGTCAAGTTTCTCTAGGTGATAGATCAACCATTCAGATGATTCTCCCTTAGGGTTCAAGGCCCCCTCAACCCCAAAATTTTTCGGATCGGATAAACTCTACGAGTCTATTAGTCACATATAAATATAAGGGGACTCAGACTCAAAAGAATATCAAGTGTCAGCTAGAACTAGACGACTCAAATATCTTCTTAATCACTCTACCGATCTAATATCCTTTCTGCCACTTATTATCTGTTAGCAAAATATTCCAGACGACGTTATCTTACCTTCAACCTCCAACACCACTGAAGCTCTGTTAGAACCTCTGATTGAGTCGACCTTTCAACCTGCTCTAGGAAAATACCCTGACAAACTATCCCGTAGAGTCGAAGCTCTAGCCACTATACGAGCCAAGACACCCTCCGAGGATACAACACAGGGTTACCCTCAACATTCCATTTATTTACTTTATTTATAGTTTGCTGACTTGACCGTTGAAACCTCTTTGGCTGGTACTATCCCACGATTCAACTTGCACTTTGTCTGTCTAAAGGTCCATCTGGAGGTTTAAAGCCCAAGTTGTTTGTGGCCCACCAATCAAACTTCTGTTAATTATGTGATTTTCTACCCTCCACACTGGGCAATATGAGTAACCATGAATACAGTGAGAGTGAGACACAAACCATTGAAATGTCAAGCGAACTAAACTTGAAACGAGGCCCCATTTTTCATTTTGGTAGAGAAAATAGGTATCTTCATGAGATGCTTAGGGTAAGGTGCTGATGTGACATGAAAATGTCATATTTAAAGCGCCTAACTTAGACTAATTAGTCAGTTTCGGGTGTTATTTCTAATAATTATTTATTTT
Source organism: Eschscholzia californica (assembly GCF_041429995.1). Taxonomy (NCBI): domain Eukaryota; kingdom Viridiplantae; phylum Streptophyta; class Magnoliopsida; order Ranunculales; family Papaveraceae; genus Eschscholzia; species Eschscholzia californica. The sequence goes on along the minus strand of NW_028238420.1, from coordinate 23,787,436 downwards.
TCTTGTTAGGTGACTTACATGGAGCTGGACACGTAAGTCGGAATAAAAAGAGCAAATTATCACTTTTCATCTCATGCGGCCAAATCGATAGCTCAAGGGTTCTTTGGTCATTATGTACTAGGGTTACTTTGGTCATTTTGGTCAAAATCAGTGTTCGAATGACAAGTGGAGTCCATGGTGAACTCGACAGCGATAACAGAAGTCGAATCGGAGTTCGGACGAGCAAGTTATCCAGGAAAGAAGTCGATGTACATTTCGGCCCCTTCAAGAGATCTTAAATGTAGAGACATATGATGAAGGCACCCCTTGGGTTTTAAATGAAAGCCATAGTCCAAACCCAAAGCCTAGAGCCCGAAGAAAAATGACAAAAAGAGAATTTATGGGCACCCCTTTTGTGGTCCAAGTCAAAATGGTCTAAAGAGGAAGTCAAGTCAAGGATTTTAGTTAGATATATCAAGTCTTTTTGGGAGACATCTTCTACGTCTACTCTTGGAGTTAGAAAAATAATTTGAAGGCTAGAGTTCTTGAGGGTTTGAAAGAGAAGAAAGAGCTTGAAGGAGGAGCAGACCAAGCTTTGGCGGACAGCGCACTAGGCCAGCCAAAGCAAAGCCGACACAACAGTGTCTCGAGCTGCTGTGAGCAACTGCACCAACACGAGCAAGCATGATTCTTTAAGGGGTACACGCAGGGCAGCTAGCATAGGCCGGGTCTTCAAGGACTTTTGGCCAGAATCCTTCATCTTTGGCCGAGTTCTTCAAGGGTTTTCCTGCAATAATCTTGGCCGGAAACCATGGGTTCTTACTCCCCTCATCATTGTCTATCGACTCTTGGTGATTGATTTGATTTTGGGTTAAAAATCTTAGAGACACAAAGCTAGGGTTAAGCTCGGGACACCAACTCGTTTCAGCTCGGGATCTTCCACCATAGCTCGGGACGCCAAACTGAAGGAGTTGAAGGAGATGTCCGTTGACCAGGATTGCAATGCGAGCAATTTTTCGGCTAGGACAATTGATGAAGAAGATCATCAAGTTCGATTGATTTAGGGGTCGTAGAGTTTATGCTAGGAACCAACTACGATTGTCGAATTACGAAGTAATTCGCGGCTAACTTCGACCGGATCCTACATCGGGTTACACATAAGAATGGGTATTTAATCGGATGATATGACTAGTGGGAGTGTGATATAACATTGGGAATATCCCATAAACATATCTCACATGCCTAAATAGAATTTGGCCAAAGATAGTACAAAAAGGCCAAAAACGGGGTTTTGGGCATAGACCGATTCGGGCACTTTTAGGACTCGGATTGGGCTGATTTTTTTAGGGACGTTTCCTTATGTTATGAACATCAATTCTGCCAATTTTGTCTGGGTTTTGATGTTATCTCCTTAGGGAATTGAGAAAATATCAACTAGTTGCTATTTTCGATAATTTCTCTAAATCTTATTCTAAAGGGTCTTTTAGGAAACCTAATTGGAGGTGGATTCTTATTAGGGTTCTATATAAATACTCTTGGGGCATTGAATAAGGTGTGGAATTTCTCCTTAAGCTTTCTTACTCTACCACATCAAGTAGAGAGGAGAAAGTGAGCTAATTCTCAAGCTATCTTCTAGTCAAGCAAGAATAAGGTCTTCTTATTATCAAACCACCATTGGAGTGCTAGCAAGCTCTCAAGGAGGAAGATTAATACACCGTTCGGTGTCCTAAGTAGAGGAGCGACGATTGGAGCTCTTGGTCTTCTTTAATCTATTGGAATAGTTCGAGGGAAATAACGATTAAGGTAATCTACTATCTCCTATTAGTTAAATATTAGTTTATGCATGATGATCATGGGACCAATACTAATATCAAGACATTAGATGTCTGGGATTCCACTTATACGATATTAGTAGACACCGTCATAACCTAACACAAACAACACCAACACGGGCAAGAACGATTCTTCAAGGGGCACACACGGGGCAGCAAGCATAAGCCGGGTCTTCAAGGACTTTTGGCCAGAATCCTTCATATTTGGCCGAGTTCTTCAAGGGTTTTCCTGCCATAATCTTGGCCGGAAACTATGGGTTCTTACCCCCCTCATCATTGTCTATGTGCTCTTGGTATTTGATTTGATTCTGGGATAAAAATTGTAGAGACACAAAGCTAGGGTTAAGCTTTAATGGTGGATTTGTGATTTTGAGGAAGGAGATAACTGATTGCAATGGGGAACCCTGATTTTTTCTAAGGGGGATCTAGTGCATCGGAAAATGAGGTTTCCTCATCATCTTCTTGTAATTTATTATTCATTCACCATGTTTAGTTAACTTTAGTGTGTCAATTATGGGATGAAGTTGTGATGATTTCTGTGATTATGTTTGATATGATTTAATATTTTGATTATAGATTGATGTTCAATTAACTCGATTATCGGATCGATCATATTTTCATGTGTTTTGTCATGCACCTCACATGGTTAATAGATGAAGCGAAGTCTTCGATATTGATTGTAGTCTAAGTCATAATTTCATGTGTCTTGTCATGCACTTCACATATTTAGATGACTAGACAATACCTTCGATGACTCGGGTTCAACCGATTAGGATGTTTGTTTGACTACGTATGATCTCCAGATATACGTAGTTCTTAGAGACATCAACCATAGGAGTTGAAATTCGATTGTACTTCGACGCTAGCTCGGACGACACGTAGTTGTAGGTTTATCATTACGGATTCCGGACTTCGACACCTGTCTCACTTGTTGTCCTCCGACTCTCCTCTCAAATCTCTCTCGCTCGTTTACTTAGATTATTTAGTTTAGTATTACTAGTTTTCTTCTTTTGTTGCTTTTTCGATAACAAAAACCCTTCTTTATCTTTGTTCTTTTCCGTTTTAGTCTAAGTTAACAAGTAACATCTAGATCGGTGGATAATACCATTCAATATCAGAGTTACCTTCTTATCCCTGTGGATCGACCCCGGCTTTGCCTGGTTATTACTTGATACCTCTGCTTGGGAGTGAAACCTTTCGGATGCATCAGGTGCAACAAATTTTGACATGCCGAAGGCACGGGTTATACCTAGTTACAATCTAAATTCTAATCCAGTTTTCCTAAATATTATTCTGGACTTTCTTTCTTGTCTCTTCAACATATAACTCTTGTAGATTCTGACCAGGTTTATCTTCGTAGATAATCTTATAAATGTATGATACCGACTTTTAATGCATGCATAAATGCAGTATTTAATTGCACGAAATCCATTTGTACATTGTGAATGTGTGTAATTGTTCTAAACCTAGGCGGAACTATAGGTAGGAACCGGTCTGGCTCGGGCACCCGCAGGTAGTTTTCCTTCTGACTCGGGTTGATCGGGCCTTTTTCCTTTATGACGGTTAAGATTGATGGACGAACTTGATTTCCTAATGCCCGTAGCCCGCCTGAGCTCGCCAAATAAATCGGGCAAGTCGGGTATCGCGTCATCGGGCTTCGGGCAAAGAGTCAAAAAAGTATTTTAGTTTTGTTTTCAAACTTGAGTTAATCAAGATTCATTAGATTTGTTTTTTTTCCAGTTAGATTCAAGGTTTACAAAAGGTTTGTTTTACTACATTGACTAAATACATGTTCTTGAAATGAATCAATCTATAGATGCACAAATCTCCTGTGTAAGTGAACATATCTCTTAATGATATGAACATATCCATAGATGAAGACATAAATTTTTAACAGGAAATTGGGTCGGAGGCCCAATTTCTTGTATTTTTTTGTTAAAAACACAACCCATCTTTTTAACTAGCTAGGCCCCAAGTAAGTTATAAAAATAGGCTTGAAGGACATTTTTAAAAGCACCAACTTTTTAAGAGTCAAAAATACCCTTCATTCAATTAGAAATACCTTGTAATAATCTAACTAATAAATTAGGAACTTGAGTTTTTCTCATGAACGAACCGAGTTGGATTGTCGATGCCGATTAGAATTTCTGGGGTTTGAATCGATTTTGGCTATAAGATAGGTTGAGGTTTTTAGGATTTGGTGATTTAATCTATTTGCTTGTTGTTTGAAGAGGCTTTTAAGGGGTTTGATTTAGTTTTTGGTTCTAAATTCTAGAGAGAGAAAGTTTTATATACTTTCAATGGAAGGAGAATTTGATAGTGTTTCAAGGTGTAATCCAACTTCTTCATTGCTTTATTTTCATTGAGTTATGAATGATGGATGACAATTTGTTAGTTTTGATGTTTATGTTCAAACTTATTTGTTGGGTTTATATGGAAGTTGTGAAAGTATAGTTGATGCAAGCAATGTGTTTGATAAAATTCTTGAAAGAGATGTTGTTGCTTGGAATGCAACGTTAGTTGGTTATACAAGACTTAGGTTGATTGAAATAGCAATAAAGTTGTTAGTTGAAATGCATGTGAGAAATATTTTTTCTTGGATAATCATGATTGGTATTTATGTTCAAATTGAGAATTTCATGAAAGCTTTGGAAGTTTTTCAAAGAAATGTAAAATGATGGGCGCTAGAGCTTATAAAATGACTATTATGAATTTGTAGGGGTTTTAGCTAGTTTTTCGATACAACATTCTATTAGACAATATATAATAATTTGTAATAAATTTCATGTTAAATCAATTCAAAAACTAATTTGCAAACCATTTGCATGGCATTGCAAGGTGTTTGCAAGGCTCTGCAAGGTGTTTGCAAGGCTCTGCAAGGTATGTGCAAAGCTTTGCAAGGCTCTGCAAGGTGTTCGCAAGGTTGTGCAAGGTATTTGCAAAAGTTATGCAAGGTATTCGCAAGGCTCTGCAAAGTTTTTGCAAGGCTCTGCAAGGTGTTCGCAAGGCTCTGCAATTTGTTTGCAAGGCTATCTAAGGTGTTTGCAAAAATCATGCAAGGTGTTTGCAAGGCTCTGCAAGGTGTTTGCAAGGCAGTGCAAGGTGTTTGCAAGATATTTTCTCAGACTAGGGTTAGGTTAGTCTTTTTACTGAAATTGAAAATTACATAATTGCCATCAGGGAGGTGAAGCCTAAAAAACTTTGATGAATCCTTTTTAACTAAAGTCATAATTTCTTAGGGAGTTTTGGCCAAAACTCCCAATTTTTAAATCAATTTTTTTTTTATAATATATGATTTTTACAAGAAAAAGATAGTGAAAGAAATAAATAAAGATGAATAAAAATGGCGACGGAGAACATAGAAGGTTAACCAGAATAACTATAAAAATGGCGGAGAACGATGTATTAAGGAATCTCTAGTATGTAGAAAAATTGGAATAGGGGATGTGTGAGAGACTGAGAGGAATAAGGGACAATAGATAATGAAATACTAATGGAGAAAGAAGCTATATATGGTGGTGAATGTACGAGTGAGATTTTTAACAAATGGTTGAGATTTTCTCTAAAAGATAATATAATCTCAGCCATTGAGTTTATTTACTTTGGCATGCGGTTCCTACAAGGCGAGATATTGGGTTGGTGGTCGCGAGATCTTGTGGGCTGGGTCTATCGAGTCGGATGTCAGGTGAAGGGCTATTTTCGAGTCCCGCCCATTAGAGCCCGCCTCAACGGGCCAGGTAATTTTCCTGCGGATGTCTTGTGGTTTGGGTGGACACCTTCCGATCACGTGCTTGCAGACCTTTTTCCCAATCCTAGGCGTTACTAGGTGAAGACAGACCCAGCTTATAGCCTGGGTTAGTTCACATATTTCTGGAACCAAGTATAAACATAGTTTTTTTTTTAAACCACGCGAAACCATTTTCATTCATAAGTGATTAAATCATAATGTTACATGGATGATAATTGTTATTTCTCTCCTCTGAAAACGTCATGAGAGTTAACATATATACATTTAAATGTAAAGTACCTCATAAAGAGAAAGAAATTGACTAGACACCGACTCGATAAAATGACCCTAAAGGTCGAAAGATGAAAAGATCCTAAAGATCGAGAATGAAAAGACCCTAAAGGTCGACAAAATTACTATACGAATACTAAAATAACCACCTTTGCCATCACCGGAAAACCGCCGTCGTCACCGGAAAACCGCTTCCGTCACCAGAAAACTGCCTCCATCACCGGAAAACCACCACCATCACCGGAAAACCGCCGCCACCACAGAAAACCGCTGTCACTCCGAGCACCCATTATCCCGGAAGAAGCCACCCTGTGCCATCCACAAACCACCATCGTCTCATACCACAAAGCATACCCCCACCATCACCACAATACACCATGAACCCACCACCACCATTAATCACAATCCCATTCTTCACCACCACACCACCACCACCACCACCACTACCACTATCACTAAACGCCCCACAGAACCCACGCCACCACCACATCACCTTCTCGTAAACCAGCAAATTATGCCCAGAAATCCAGTCGCACCACTACCACACCACCCCCACCATCACCATTACTGAACTCCACCGCAGAAACCACACCGCCAACACACCACCAACACAAAACACCACATAATCTTACCATACACCCCATTCGCACCACGACCACCACCACCACGAAACGGTTTAATTGTAAAAGAGAGAGAGAGAGCGGAGAGAGAGGAGAGGGAGATGCTATAAAAGAAAACATAAAGGTTCCGACGAAGGGAGGACCCTTTGCCGGAGGAAATCGACGAAATCCAAAGCGGTTTTTCCTTTAGAAACTTAGAGAGAGGGAGAGAGCATTTTTTCAAAGTATAAACATAGTTAGGTGTTAGCCTAGTTGGTTGTAATAATGGTCTGGGCTTTGTATATCCTTGAGTTTTCCAACCTTTTTATTTTAAAGGAAGGGGAGTTTTAGAGACGCTTCTTATAATAGTTAAAGGCGCCTCCTGTGGGAAGGAGGCGCCTCTAACACTTATGGGTCTTTAAAACTTACCTTTGGTGAACGTTGGATTCTTTTTGGACCTCCAATAACCACTTATCTTATCGTTTATGTATATAATTGTGTTTGAACTATTTTAAGCCCTCAAAATTTGTTTTGTTTTTCTAATTATACTCTCGCTTTTAGTTATATCTTATTTGTTTATCTATCCTTCACTTCATAGTTTGGTTATTACTTACTAATGTGTCACCAGTCGACAAGCCAGTCGTCAGCAATTGTCGACTGACCCTCCAATCTTGCTTTTCCCTTTTCTTTTTCCCTTTCCTCTTGTTCTTTATTTTCTTTCTCTTTCTGTGACAACTTCAACCATCACCATGGGCCTCTCCCCTACCTCTTCTCGACAAATTTAGCGTGATATGTCAAAAATCTAAATACAAAAAAGAATCGCGTCTCAAATTTTAGACATGTCTAGTGGTAGAAAAATAATTTGTTTTATTATTTTTTTTTTATGAGAGAATTTGTTTTATTATGAAATGGCACAAGTATGAAGAAATTTTGTAATTGAACAGAAAATTTCATCTTAGGTCGCACGCACTAATACCTTCTGGATAAAAAATTCATATGAAATTTTTTTTAAGTCAACCGCCCAACCATGTCTAGAACAACATCCTGGCTCCGCGTCGAGTTGGAAATGTAGACGACTACACTACACTAAACCATTATAAGTTTATAACAGTACGAATTTGATTCAAGAGATGAATATTTTGTTACAAACTATAACAGTATTAATTTGATTCAATAGATGAATCTTTTATGACAAGCGATGTTGGCTTCTTGTAAATGTACACAACTACATTACCCTAAACCATTATAACATTATGAATTTGATTCAAAAGATGAATCTTTTATGACAGACATATATAGGCTTCTTGACTCTAACCCCTTCCCATGACTATAAAGAAAAATGAAGGTTCTTTTAGTTTGGACTCTGTTGTAGATTTCATCTAAGAAAGCTAATATTTACATAATCCTGAGTATATAAGCTCAAAACTGATTTATTATAATCAACTTCTAGATCTTTTAACACATTTCTAGATTCTGATTTTAGTAGTAACAATACGATTCAAGGACATAGTTAAAGAACAAGGGGTACAACATGAGGAGAAAAGCTAAAAATGTATATCATACTAATGCCTATAAAATTATACCTTGTAAAAAAATATGATACATTTATGCAAGATTTGATGCTGGAAATGATAGAAAGAAGATGAGAGGACGGATAGTCCAACTAAACAAACACTTGGGTGAATCAAGAGGAACTGTTAAGAAGGGTAAGAATATCGACACGTTGTTCATCGGTTAAATTAGTAGGAAAAACAATATGGAATTTGATGCGGAGGTCTCCTCTCCTTGTATGATCTTTGGTTGATGGCATTCCTTGGCCTTGAATGATTTTTTGGTAACCGGGGTATATTATATCATTGAAAGATAAATTCATCTTATCCCCACCCAAGAGAGGTATTGAAAGCGTGCAACCAGTAAGAGCCTTAACTAAGCTTATCTCAATTGCTAAAATCAAATCATCTCCTTCCCTCTTAAACAATGGGTGTCGTTTTTCATCAATCAATAGTATAACATCCGCTGGTACAGTCCCCGGTCTCTCATTTCCTATTCCATCAAATGTAATTTTCGTACCTTTCTTCCATCCCGGCTTTACCTTTATTTTTAGCAACTCCTCTTCTTCAACTATCATCCTTCAAGAAATCATAACAACATTTTGGTTTCTCAGACCATATTCATCTAAAGCAAAGCACTATAAAAAGATGAATAGAAAAATGGGTAGAAATTAATTCAATGTACTGACCCGTTTTCGTTTAGGACATCTCTTGTGACCTTAATGTTCTTTACACACCCATGGCATAGTTCTTCGAGCGTGCATTCGAGTGTTTTCTCAACGGGTGGAAGTTTTGCTTTGATAGTTGAACAAGAAAACATTATAGGGGTGGTGCTCCGCCGACTGACACTCTTTGATAAGGTGTCGGGGCGAGTACTGCTCGGTGTAGGGGTGGTGCTCCTCCTGCTCAAACTTTTCAAGAGAGAGCCGCGACCACTACTTGGTGTTGGGGTGTGGCTTCTTCGGCTCGAACTCTTCGATAGAGAAGTAGGAGTAGTTGAAGGCCTACTCCGACTTTTCGAGAAATAAGCATCTTTAGGAGTTGTCGGATCATCCCCTAATCTTGATCCAGCTCCTCCAACACTGTTCTCTATCGTAAAATCCTGATAAACACCATTTATATTCCCATCCATCTGTTTCTTGTCTTTAAGAGCCTAAATTTAATGAAAAATATGATACTCTATTCATAACTTTACAAGATCAAGAATTAATATGTAGATATATTATGATTCAATTAGTTATTTTGGTGATAAGGTGCATCTCTCTCTGCAGAGAGACCAGAATAGGAATCTTACTGTTTCAAAAGAAAAGAAAAAAAATTACTGCTAGCGGGATCCAATCTAAATTCCTACCTCTGTAAGCAGCCTCAGATGTTGGGTTGACCTATCTCAATATTTACCAAAATTAACACAACAATAAAAATTAAAAATTTATCAGAATCAGGAGTGCTTTTCGGGCCCGACTTTTGGAGCTGACCACAGCCCGATGTGACGTGGCCGGCTCCCATTGATTACCCCATTTCACTCTCCACATGGGTTGATCAGTTGGAGCCGGTCGCGTCACCATTCGGGCCGCTGATGGCTCCAAAAGTCAGACCAACTAGCATTTTTGTGTCGCAATTCAACCAGTTCAATTACGTTATTACATATATAACACGACTGCATTCATGAATGTATAAACGAAGAAAGGCAAAGATGATAGATACATGTGAATATAATAAGCAAAAACCGTCAAAATATGCATCCATGTGTGAGTAGATATATATAGGTACCTCATAAGCTTCGTTTAAGGTTTTATACTTGGGTTCAACTTCGATCTTAGGGGAGTTTGGTTTTTTATCAGGATTCCAACGCATAACCAGAGATTTGTAAGCTTTGCATACATTGGAGGCATTTTTAGCTAGGCCAAGGATATTATGGAAGTCTGGCGTGGTCGAAGTTTGATGATGATGATCTGCCATGGACGCCTAGACAGACTAAAGAGATCATTCAAAATGGAAGAAGAGGAAGAAAAGAACCATGCATCTCTATATCCATAGAAATGGAAGGTTTACCCAAGAAAACGCCTTCTTTTTAGGCCAAATTAGTTATGTCATTCTATCTATACATATGTAGAAATTTCTAACTTTTACACAAGTCCCTAAGTTCTTACTTAATTTAGAGTGGAGTTAATTATTTTCCACCCTCTAGTTTGTGACCAACTTCCTTTTTAGCCCTCTATTTCTCGTAAATTCAAAAATAACCCATGTTTTATAAAACCGTTAGTTGGCTCTAACATCTGATTGTAACTTTTCCTAAATTACTCTTCCCATATAAATAAATTGCTTCTTCTTCATATTTCCTCTTTCTTCTTCTTTTTATTTTAGTTCATACTTTTTCATAATGAAATAATCAGAGCTAAACTTTTCAGTTCATACTTTTACAATTTCATCTCAAACTGGATTTTTATCTTTCATCATCTCTCCCAATTTCAGTCATTCTTCAAACTCACCACATTCAACTTCAAATTGTTCACCCAAAACTATTTTCACTTGCATACACCTCCATTATTGAAATTGAGAGCTTCATTCTTTGTTTATGGATGAATTGAAGTCCAAATTTGATGTTCAACTATCAAATCTGCATTAGAAGCAACAAAATAACCTTTCCAAGCAACCCTAGATCATGGAAACTTTAATGGTTTCTTTTCATGTTCACAAATTGCACCATAAACACAATTAACACTAATTAATTTCATCAAACTATAAGGAGAAAACCCAAATATCACACCAGGAAGATGAATCGACCCAAGTCAAACCCTCTTTCTTTTCAACTTATTTAAAGAGAATATCTTCTTGGGTATAATAGAAATTAGGGAATTTTAATTTAGGCGTTTCTTCATGAAATTGGGGATCGTGACGTTCAAACTGATTATCCTCAAATGATTTGAGTGGACTAAGATATGCTTTTTATTTTATTGTAAAAATTATTCTCATATAGTTTATACACTTGATGGGGGTAAATAAACAAAATACAAACATCAATGTTGTAAGAAAAAAAATAAGAATTCAAGTTCTTAAAATAATACTCTTCACACAAGACCAACAATCATGAATTGTAATCTAATTTATTAAGCAGATACGTGGAGTAGTTATAGCTACCTAATATCAAGGGATTAATCAAGATTAGCTATAACAGCATCAGCAACTTCTTGTGTAGTGTTATGTCCACCGAGATATTTCGTTCGATGTTTTCCTTCTAAGATTACTTGCTTTACAGAAGTCTCTTACTGAAACTTAAACAAACCTTGGGGGATTCCTCCTTTTTTTTGAAACTTAAACAAACATTGGGGGAATCCACCTTTAATTCAATCGTGGGATCCATGAAACAGATCTCACTGTAAGAGCTGGACTGAAATCACATGTGTTGACAATCCAATCACTGAGATCATAGTTCCTGATAAGAACATCACTGAAGAAATCCCACCCTTCATTAGTAACCTCACGAAGCTCACGAGAATCGATCTCTCATGGAACTACATCCGTGGAAAATTCCATTTCTCTATCTATAGCTGATCCTTCTTGGCTTACCTGGATCTCTCTCGTAATTATTTTACCGGTACGATACCGTCAGATATTTACCAGATTTCCAATCTTCCTTACCTAAGTCACCCATATCACCAATTTTTAGAGAGAGAGAGAGAGATGGTGGGCAATTCTGCTTCAGTGATATCATTTCTTCACTAAAATCACCCAAATCACCAATTTCTTCATCAAAATCTAGTCATAGGTACAGATCTTAAAACGAACAATGGGTTGAATAAGCCCAACCATTGCTTTCTAATGCTCCTAATAAACCAAAACATGATGGAGGAAAAAGAAGAAAAATAAATCTCATGGGAGAAAGGAAAGAAAAGATAAATGAGAATTCATTTTGAAAATGAGGGTAATAATGGAACAATAAAGTCAAAAGTTAAAGTTAAGTGACGGTTTTAGAAAAAATGGATCAGATTTCAATTTATGAAAACAAAGGGTCAAAATGGAAGCTGGTCAGAAATTAGGGGGCCAAAAAGTAAATAACTCTTTTAGACTGTTGGGACTAACTTTTTCAAACTTCACAATTATACCTGAATGGAATTGGTTGCACGTAAATCGTCGAAAAGAATCCAAACCTCGTGCTCGGAAGTTGCATAAAAATGTTGTAGAACGAAAAATGGGGAAAAAAATAAAAAGTTAGAGAATAAGAAAGTAAAATTTATTTCTTTTAAAATTCTAGAGAACTTTTTTTTACAATGACAGATCTTTTACATTAGGTTAAAACTATCCACATTAGATATCTGAAGAGTTATAACACAAAGGAGAGCAGATAAAAGGAACATGGGGGAGTCCCCGTATTAGATTCGAATATGAAAAGGTTTAGTAGATATACAGAATGCTGTGGTAATCTAGTAATAGGTCGTCGTTTTGGGAAACAAGAAAATTTACAGGGTACAAGATTTAAAGGGAAATTGTGGACTTTCTGCCACACAACTCTTCTTCCTCATCTATTCCCATCTCCGACCACATTTAGCCACCATTTCTCCCGCTCCGTCGCTCTCTCTTTTCTCGCACACACACTCTGTATGTCCTCTCTCTGCTTAATCTCTTTCTCCCTTTAAAATTTTGACTTCCGGTCTCTTTCTCAATCCACATTGTTCTAGCGAAGGGTTCACTTCGCGGGAACTTCCTTCGTTTTAGACAAAAGAAAGGATTTCAAGCAAAAATCTATGGAGAGTTTCACCTAAAACCCAAACATCATGGAGAAGGGTTTTTTGTGAACCCCTCCTCGAAGTTTTACGATCACAGAACCCTCGATCGAGGGTTTTAGAGTTTCAGGTGAAATCCTCCATAAGGTGAGAGAGATTGTGGGTGATGATTGAAATGTGTGTCAACTCGTGTCCAAGTCATTATGTAGGTGAATCCGTAAGGGCTCTACCACCTTAGTCCAAACTGGGAGGTCGACACGAGTTTTCTAGTTGCCTAAAGCCCTTCTCTTAAAAAGATCTCAATTTCAAAATTCTACTGAAATCCAGTACGTAATAGTAATATATGAATAATAACCTTTCAATGAAACAAATATTTCAATGAGTCCTATGTTCGTATTTGTAACGGAAAAGAAGATACACATGAGATAAAAAAATTTCCAACCGAACTCTTCTTAAATATTCTATTTCGATTTCTGGCTCCAAAAACCAACCAATTTTTTCCTGGCTAAGGCTTTGCTCTGGATCTCGACTACATCAAGTAGAAAGACAACAATATAGAATTAATTTGATCCCAGCTATCTATCAAGTTAAACTGGGAAGGAGTTCTCATCTGTACTACTCAAGTAAGTTCTACTTAACCTAAAGAAAGGGAGATCGAATCGATTAATCAGCTGTCTCAAGTAGAGGGGCTACACAAGTGGAGCTCTAGACCTTTGGGGGAACCAAATCAAATTAGTCAGAGGGAAAAACAAAATATAAGGTAACTTGCTATTTCTTCTATTTCATCCTTAGTTTTGGCATGAGATTAGGGCAACCTAATGTTAGATGTACATAGACGTCTTCGATTCCTCTTAGAACATTTTGGCTAGTTTCAGACTAAATTTTGACTTACTTAGATAGATAGATCTGAAAGAAGTTTCAGATGGAAAAGATGAGCAAGTGACAAGGAATGCCGCGTGGAGAAACGGAAAAGGAAGTCAAAATTTCCTTTCATTCATGAGTAAACAAATCTATTACAGAAGAATTACAGCTCGATATAATAGACTTAACGATCCCATCAGGATCTATTACTGAAGAAATTACATAGCAAAGGAGAAGAAAAAAGTTGAGAGGAAATTAGAGACAAATTCCTCTTATCAACTAGATAAAAAGGAAAAGGAACGGAGCGAACCACTGCTAAGAGGAAAACAATAACCTGGAGAGGTGAAAATGAAGAGGCCCAAAAATCCACCTCAAACCAACAAGTTCCTTGAATCGATCACTAACCGGATTTTATGAGAAGAACAAGAGGGGAGTGGATCTTCATTACCTCCTTAATCACGTTCCTCCCGGTGGAAAGACCTAAATTGGCATCCCATGTTAGCATAGTTTCGTTGAACAACGCCCCAAATTTACCATGGCTTCGTTGAATAGAAAAGAGAGCAAGCATCTCCGAAATTAAATTCAAATAAAGGTCTCATCATCTTAAACTTGAAAAAAAAAAGAAAATCTGCGGAAATAATATCAAGTAAAGAATACAGCTAGGGAGGTCGGTGGAAGCCACCTCGACACATAATTGTATGTGTAAAAAAAGTGATCATATCAGACGACACACCCGTGATCAGTGACTATCTTCCTAATGGCCATGCCACGTGGCTATCATGGAGCCTGTTTCTTGCCACTGCATCATCTCAGTCGGTTCTTTACCACTGTTATCCAAGTTTATATAAGCATAAAAGGTTTGCCTTAAAGTGGGTGAGACCTTTTATTACCAATCTACTTCCATAACCTGCAAAAAGAATCGAGTTAAGCATCAGTGTGTCTTTGCAGGTACCCCCGCCCAAGTCATTATCACATAAGACGATGAACATACCGACATCAGCAGAGGGGACTACTTTCGCCGATCCTACTTTGTAGCGCGAGATTGTGTGTACTCCTAAATACCTTACGCTTACTCGTCCTGACTTGGCTTATGTTGTCAACGTAGCTTCCTAGTTTATGTGTCACCTCTCTACCTCTGGTTCCTAGCTCAAGATTCATGGATGATAAACTGCAATATTACATGGGCATCGCCATCCTCTCGTGGAATGTTCTAGAATTGATGAGACATGAAACAGTCTCATTTGAATCTCTTAACTCGGGTTAGTTAGTCCAGTTCAAGCGGTTACTCTGATTATTTGTTTGATTTTCTTTCTCAGATCTCATTTACGGAGTTCGATGCGAAAACATTGTGATAAAGACATACTTGAGGGGCATTTTGGTCATTTTAATGACAAGGGTATTCTGGTCAATATTAGTACTCATGTGAAAGTAGAGTCCAAGACGAGTCGAACGGAGAAAACAGAGGTTAAATCGGAGTCCGGATGAGATAATTATATTGGGTCAAAGATTTGGTCAAAATTCGATCAACTTAGGGCTTTTCACAGACACGTGGCATTAGTTTGACGGATCAGATAACGTACGGGATAATTTCGGGCATAGTAGGGGGGACGCGAGGTTCTGTATAGGACGGGATCAGGTGCATCACGACCCCGGTAATCCTCGCAAAGATCTGACGGACAGGGAGAGAGACCGCGTGGATCAGCCATCTCGGTCAGTGGTCTTATTTCACTTCATTACTCCGCGAAGCACGGAATCGCACCCAACTACAACCCGTAACCACTCTGGTTGTCTTCTTCTTTCTCTCTTATCTTCTCACTCAAATTTAGAAACTATATAGAGAGAGAAAGAATGGAGACAGAGATGGAAAGTGAATCATGTAGAGAAGGAAAGAAGAAGCCGAGAAGGAAAGGGAGAGAGATTTGGGATTTCAATATCCTTCTCTCCTCCTATATAGTATATCTCTCGGCTGGGGAAAAAAGGGGAAGGATTCGGTTGCAGTTTTTAGAGAGAGAAAGGAAGAAGGAAAGAGGGGAGTTTTTATTTTCTCTTCTTATTCTATAAAGACAGAGAGAAAGGATCATCGGATTATCATCACTCGGCTGGGACATCTCTCCAGAACTCAAGTAAAGATAAAAACAGAGTACAGAGAGAGATAGAAGGGTAGAGATTACAGAGAGAGACAGAGAGAAAGAGGAAATTCATCATCTCTCCACGGCTAAGAAAGAAAAAAAGACTTAAAGAGAGAAAGGAAAAAAAAACCAGAGAGCTATAATTCATTGGATCATCTTCTTCATCTTCATTTTCTGAATTTCTTTTAGTGACAGAGAGAAATTAAGAGAGGTTGTAGAGAGATTAGACAGGAAGGAAGAAAAACAGAGAAGGTTCTTAGTGAGAGAGAGAAAAAAAGAAAGAACAGTAGAGAGAGAAATAACCGAGAAGCTTATTTTTCTGATTTTTGTTTCTTTTATTTGTAATCTCAAGTTCTTAGTGAGAAAGAGAGAGAGATTACAGTGGAAGAGAGAGAATTAGAGAGGAAGACAGAGAGATTGTAGAGAGAGAGAGAGATTAACAGTGAGATCAATTCTCGGTTTTTAAATAAATTTCGATTTGTTTCATTGATTCCGGTTAATTAAGTTAAAGAGACAGAAAGTAAAAGCTAGAAAGAGGCTAAGAGAAAAGAAATCAGAAGGTTAGAGAGAGAAAGTAATTGGAGAAGACGAGAAAAAGGCGTGGAAAAGAATTTTCTCACGGGGAAAATACTTCCGGGAAGACGAGAAAATCGTTTTCCCAGAGGGCGTGTTTGGCAGAGCAGTGGAAAATCAGAAGGAAATTACTTTCCTAAGGCTCTGTTTGGCTGGAAAATTTAGTAAGAAATCCAACTTTTCTACTTTTCTTTCCTTTTTCCATATATTTAAGCTTCCATCCTTTATCATGAAGAACTAATTTTCTATCTAGGGTTTAGATGAAGTCGTAATAATCATTTTCTCGACAATTTATTAAAGTTTTTACCATTTTAACGATAAAATCTTCCGGGTTTTTAGACCGTTCATGGACTGAAAACCTGAGTTATATAAAGAACTATCTAATCAGACCAAAATTAATTTGTCGTTAGAATTGTTAGGAAGACGGATTCGAAAAACCCTAGGTTCCCTTTATCTGAATATCAACTTTAGTATTATTTCAATTTTAACTATTGTTTATCTTTTTATTATTTGAAAAAAAATATTATCAATCAAACCATTTTTTGAAAACCTAATAGTTTTAAGATTAGAATAGAAATTCGACTTAGTCTCTGAGGAACGAACCGGTCTTACCGGAATTTTACAACTTGACACCCGTGCACTTGCGGGTGTAGACCTATTTAGGAAACTTTTTAGGCCCATCAAGTTTTTGGCGCCGCTGCCAGGGACTTAGTTTGAATTGAATCTAAATTTATTTCTATTTTTGGTAAGTTTTTATTTTTGGACACTTTGACTTGCTTTTCCATTTTTGGTGTGTAGAACGCTAAGGAGCGAAGGAAAAGGCGCAACAAGGAGAGGAGCTCAAGAAGGAAAATTTACATTTTATTTTTAGTAATTTTTTATTTTTGGTGAGAGAGAGACTTTTAGACTTTCTAGTTTTTATTTTTGGTATTAAAGTTTTGACCCTAAATTGGAGGGCTTTATAAATTGTAACCGAAAAACCAAAAACGAAGCCTCGGGTTGGAACACTCAAGGGGAGAGTGGCCCGGGTCGTCTGCAAGGGTCATCGCCCGTCCTGAACGGGAGGTAATTTCTCTAATCACCCACGAAGCCCCTGTCAGTGGGTAATTGCGTGTTTCGTGTGCCTAATTGTTTTGATCGAATTGCTTAGTGTAAGCATTCTAGTAAGGGCAATAACCCAATTGAAAGATAGGAGACGGATTTCATCACCGTTCTCTTGCCCAAATAGGTAACAACATTCACGATCCCAAACTTCACTTAAAATCTAAAATTTGATTTAGACATCAGCCCCTAAGGTGACGAGCTCATAGGATCTTTGAAACAATTCAGGGACTTGATTTTTATTTGGGCATTCCTAAAGGGAAAGTTCACTCAACTCTTTATAAGGTCGCCTCGAGAAGAGGAAACGTTACCAGGTTGGACGGCTATCACAACGTTTATCGTTGGTCGTCTCCAAGAGTTGTTTGATCGTAGTACTTGGACGGAGTAACCCTCATAAACATTATAGTTCAAGCTTTGTAACGAAGTAGGAGCTGTCTAGATTTTTAAGGGAAATCTGACCAACTTGTCTTTCGTCTAGATTCTGTTTAGGTTGCTTGGTGGAGTCAGACTGATTGTGTTTGCTTTCCTCTAGGGTCTTCGTAGTGCTTCCTCAGTTTTCGTGTTTAAAAAAAAAAAAAAAATATTGTTGAGAATATCCTTGGTCATTGGGCTCTAGTTTATGCCCGATAGATATCGTGATAAGAGAGGTCGTTTCATTAGTAGAGAAACTCATCTAAGTAATCTTCTAGCCAATCTCTCTTTGAGTGACACTATGGGTGAAAATCTAAACCAAGCCAGGGATGGAAATCCACCTATGACACTCAGGGATTACATGAACCCTACTAGAACATCTCAACCATCATGCATACAGTTACCCCACTCCACGGCTCACTTTGAGTTAAAGCCGAGCATTATCCAAATGCTCCCACTCTTTCGTGGAGTTGAGAACGAGAATCCCTACCACCATGTTAGGGATTTTGAAGAAATCTGTGGGACTATAAGATTCCCCAATATGTCTGATGAAATAGTGAGGCTTAGGTTGTTCCCTTTCTCTTTGAGAGAGAAAGCAAAATCTTGGTTGTATGCCTTACAACCTCATTCCATCACCACATGGGAAGAATTAACCAGTTTGTTCCTTCTGAAATTCTTTCCCAAGCACAAAACCACCGCTTTAAGGCAAAGTCTTAATAATTTTGTGCAACAAGAAGGAGAGTCTCTCTACAAATATCTAGAGAGATTTAAAGAACTGGAACTACAGTGTCCACACCATGGTTATGAAAAGAGTAGACTAGTCCAATTTCTCTATGACGGACTAGACTATCCCACTACATCCATGGTAGAGTCATTCTGTGGTGGCGGATTTACTTATAAATCCGTCGATGACTGCATGGCGTTTCTAGAAGATCTAGCTGAGAAATCCCACCAATGGGAAACTTCTAGAGGACCTCCTACTAGGGCAAATCCTACTCCAAATAAAGGCGGCATCTATAGAGTTGATGAGTCCGAACTTAAACTCGCCGCCATGACGAGAAGGATAGAAGCCCTAGAGCTTGGTCAGCCTAAAGCAGTCAGGGAGGATCCCACTCAGGTCATGAGTGTTGGAAATGAATCCATCTCTTATCTGTGCTCCGTCTGTGGAGACCCATCTCATACAGGGAATAAGTGTACCCTATTCTTTGTTTCTGACGAAAAAGAGCAAGCTAATGCTCTTTATCTAAACTCTAGGCAAGATAACCGTCAGAAATATGATCCTTACTCAAACACTTATAATCCGGGTTGGAGAAATCACCCAAATTTTTCTTGGTCCAAGGGTCAAAATCAGGGTCAGGTTAGTAGTTCCATGAACCCTCCTGGGTTTAATGCTCCTAGGAATCCTTTTGCTCAAAATCAGGGTCAATCTAGTACCCAATATCCTTCTCAAAACAGTGAGTCTTTAGAGGAAACCATGAAGCAACTAGCTAAAACCCATAGAGAGTCTATACAACAGACGAACCAGGCTATACAACAGACCAACCAGGCTTTACAACAGACTAACCAGACTGTACAAGAGACCAACCAGGCTGTAACTAGTTTAAGAACCGAAGTAGGTCAACTTAGAGAAGCCCTTAGGCAGAGAGAACAGGGTAGGTTTCCTAGTCAACCAGAACCAAACCCGAGGGGTAAACAGTCGATGGACCAGGCCAATGCAGTAACCACCCTTAGAAGTGGTAGGGTAATTGATAATAAGGTAGGAGTTCCCGAAGATAGTGAACCAAACTCTGAACAACCCACCTTACCAACTAGTATCCCTAGTAAAGAGCCTGAGAAGGCTTCTGAGTCTGAAAACCCACCCATTGTACCTGAGCCATATGTTCCTAGAGCCCCATATCCTCAGCGTTTGGTAGAACTAAAGAAGAAGACTCAGTTTGAGGAGATAATGGAAATGTTCAAACAGGTTAGCATTAACATTCCATTACTAGATGCAATTAAACAAATCCCAGCTTACGCTAAGTTCCTTAAAGACCTATGTACTAGGAAGCGTAATATGAATGTGCATAAGAAAGTCTTCTTGACTAATCAAGTCAGCTCTAGTCTCCAGCAAACCCTTCCAACTAAGTATAAAGACCCAGGAAGCCCTACCTTACCATGCACCATAGGGGAACATAAGATCGAACGAGCATTGTTAGATCTAGGTGCCAGTGTTAACCTACTTCCTTACTCGGTTTACTTACAGTTAGGGTTAGGAGAAATAAAACCCACTTCTATAGTTCTCCAGTTGGCAGACCGGTCTGTTAGGCGACCACGTGGAATAGTGGAAGATGTTTTAATAAAAGTTGGTGAGTTTATCTTTCCTATAGATTTCATCATCTTAGATACTGAACCAGTTCATGATACCCAAAGTCAAATACCTGTCATTTTGGGTCGACCATTTTTAGCTACATCAAATGCTGTCATATACTGTAGAAGTGGTCTTTTAAGATTGTCATTTGGAAATATGACGGTGGAGATGAATATTTTTAATGCGGGACTTCACCCTGATGACATAGATGAGTTCAGTGGGTTGAACTTGGTAGAGTTATTAATTCAAGATGCATTACCAACAACTCAGTCGAGAGATCCTTTAGAAACTCTATTGGCACTTTTATGCTTAGATGAGGAAGGTAGTATTAATGAGATAGATAACATATCAGAGTTTACTTCCTTATTAGTATCTGAGTCGATTAGTTTGCCAGTCTTAGAGTCACCACTTCCATCGTATGAGTCAATTGTTAGTCTTGACGAAACTTTGGAGCCCCTTCTAGAGGAGGGAGAAGTCGAGGTCATGTCAAATTCGATATCAACACCTCGTTTTATCGATAATCTTATTGATAAACACGAAAGTCTTTCCAGAAACGAAGATGATGAGTCATGGGTGCTCAATCTATTAAATGAGAGTGATGACTCGTTCGACTTGGATGAAGATCCAGAATTCTTCAAGGACCCTGATTACATCATGATAAAAGAGATCACAGAAGGTTTATCTGAACCAATTTCTAGGGAATTTGAGTCAGGAAGTCGGGTTATTCCTTTGGAAGTACCCAACATACCTGTTTTGGAAACCGCTAGTCTAAGTATAGACGTCTTTGATAGTCCTCAAGATCCTCTTGCATCGTGTCCATCGGGAGCATGTTGGGAAGTTTGTGCAATCTCTCACTTGGTTTCTCCTCCATACCTAGATCCCTTCTACGAGGACTATACTCTTTCTAGTCCATGGCCAAACTTAACGACTTTATTGTCCTCTAAGTTTGGGGATTCTTACCTGATCATGATAGTCTCACGGGTACTGCAACATATTTGCACAAGTGTGAGACTATCATTCACTAATCACTTCGTGTCTTGGGTAGATCCTCAGATGTTTCGCCTATTGGTTTATGGAGATGTTACTTAAGGATTGTTGAATCATCTGTATCGTCTGGCTGAAGACGTTAAACTTAGCGCTTTCTGGGAGGCAACCCATGCATAAGACTTCTAAATCTGGTAACATCTTTCCTTACATCCTATTATTTTTTCATAGTCTTCAGAACATTGAGGACAATGTTCGGTTTAAGTTTGGGGATAGGGGATTGAATTTTTAGTCCTTATTTCAAAAATACAAAAGGGTTCAAAATTTTTAATTTTTTGATTGAAAATGTGAGTCTAGTTGTTTTTGCTTGTTAATAGTTATAGAGTCTAGTTGGTCGTACTTTGCTTTTGCTGAAAGTTCTTCCATGAATTTCGAGTCTTGGAGTTGTTTGTGCACTAGCCATGTGAGTGTTAGATAGGTGAAGAGTTGACTTTTCTAAGAGAACTTAATCGATCATTAGTGGAGACTTAACCTATGTGAGATTCTGAGCCTTTCCTTTTGTTTTGAGTGATCTCTTCTGTGATAACTCCGAGTAGAATGAAGAGCTACTCAACCTCGCAATATTCATTAGAGCTCAGTTGATCTCTTGAGTTCAAATTTTACAACCACTAGGGATGTCATCAGGAAGTAAACCCTTCCCTTGTAGTTTGAGAAACTTGAAAGCAATGTCAACTATAGGAAAATAGATCTCATCCATCATTTAGAACCCTGAGAATAAGGCATGAAGAAAAGTGGAGAAAATTATACCCAAGGAAATTGTTGAGAAAATAAGATGTGTATTTTGAGTTGTATCGTCAAAAAAAAAAAAAAAAAAAATATACAAAAAGAAAAAAAAAAAAAGTGTTTGTGTAGTTTTGTTTAAGTGTTTATCCCTTGAAGTAATTGAAGATTTGAAGACGTTGAGTTCTCAGGAGTTCTAGTCACATCATCATTATAGTCAATTGACCTCTAGGAAGCATTGTTAGATAGTTGATCAGGTGAGAAGAGTTGGTTAACTTCCCCATTCCGTATTAGTGGTTGTTTCCTTTCTATGAGATCAGTCGTTTACCAAAAATTTAGTCCGTCTTTTGTAATGTGTTGAGTTTTTCTTCATGCTCATACTCGCACATTGAGTGAAACATTTCTGAGTGACTTAAATTTTTGAGTGTATGACCGTGAGGCAGTAGTCGAGGCGAAATGTATTGAGAAGGTAATCGAGGTCTTGCCTGTTTGGAACTGAAATGATACTCATATTGGCTGGTCATGTGCACTTCGAGTCTAGATTACTAGTGAAGGGAGTTTTAGCGTTTGTATGGTTTGATTGACTTGGATTTCATTTCTATTAACTTTTGAAAATCTACCGGATAAACATTTTTAGTCCATATCATATTTAGACCCTTCTGCATTTTTGAAATTTTTGAATTTTGTGGGTATATTCACTGCAAACCCTCACGAGACAAAACTCGTCCTCTAGGGTAACCTAGAGGTTTAACGGCTTGTTGCACGTGCTAAGTGCAATCGTGATTCCCTACGAAAATGGTGAACTGGACTTGGTTGTATTTTTCTGTTTTGCTCGAGGACTAGCAAAATCTAAGTTTGGGGATGTTTGATGAGACATGAAACAGTCTCATTTGAATCTCTTAACTCGGGTTAGTTAGTCCAGTTCGAGCGGTTACTCTGATTATTTGTTTGATTTTCTTTCTCAGATCTCATTTACGGAGTTCGATGCGAAAACATTATGATAAAGACATACTTGAGGGGCATTTTGGTTATTTTAATGACAAGGGTATTCTGGTCAATATTAGTACTCATGTGAAAGTAGAGTCCAAGACGAGTCGAACGGAGAAAACGGAGGTTAAATCGGAGTCCGGATGAGATAATTATATTGGGTCAAAGATTTGGTCAAAATTCGATCAACTTAGGGCTTTTCACAGACACGTGGCATTTGTTTGACGGATCAGATAACGTACGGGATAATTTCGGGCATAGTAGGGGGGACGCGAGGTTCTGTATGGGACGGGATCAGGTGCATCACGACCACGGTAATCCTCGCAAAGATCTGACGGACAGGGAGAGAGACCGCGTGGATCAGCCATCTCGGTCAGTGGTCTTATTTCACTTCATTACTCCGCGAAGCACGAAATCGCACCCAACTACAACCCGTAACCACTCTGGTTGTCTTCTTCTTTCTCTCTTATCTTCTCACTCAAATTTAGAAACTATATAGAGAGAGAAAGAATGGAGACAGAGATGGAAAGTGAATCATGTAGAGAAGGAAAGAAGAAGCCGAGAAGGAAAGGGAGAGAGATTTGGGATTTCAATATCCTTCTCTCCTCCTATATAGTATATCTCTCGGCTGGGGGAAAAAGGGGAAGGATTCGGTTGCAGTTTTTAGAGAGAGAAAGGAAGAAGGAAAGAGGGGAGTTTTTATTTTCTCTTCTTATTCTATAAAGACAGAGAGAATGGATCATCAGATTATCATCACTCGGCTGGGACATCTCTCCAGAACTCAAGTAAAGATAAAAACAGAGTACAGAGAGAGATAGAAGGGTAGAGATTACAGAGAGAGACAGAGAGAAAGAGGAAATTCATCATCTCTCCACGGCTAAGAAAGAAAAAAAGACTTAGAGAGAGAAAGGAAAAAAAACCAGAGAGCTATAATTCATTGGATCATCTTCTTCATCTTCATTTTCTGAATTTCTTTTAGTGACAGAGAGAAATTAAGAGAGGTTGTAGAGAGATTAGACAGGAAAGAAGAAAAACAGAGAAGGTTCTTAGTGAGAGAGAGAAAAAAAGAAAGAACAGTAGAGAGAGAAAGAACCGAGAAGCTTATTTTTCTGATTTTTGTTTCTTTTATTTGTAATCTCAAGTTCTTAGTGAGAAAGAGAGAGAGATTACAGTGGAAGAGAGAAAATTAGAGAGGAAGACAGAGAGATTGTAGAGAGAGAGAGAGAGATTAACAGTGAGATCAATTCTCGGTTTTTAAATAAATTTCGATTTGTTTCATTGATTCCGGTTAATTAAGTTAAAGACACAGAAAGTAAAAGCTAGAAAGAGGCTAAGAGAAAAGAAATCAGAAGGTTAGAGAGAGAAAGTAATTGGAGAAGACGAGAAAAAGGCGTGGAAAAGAATTTTCTCACGGGGAAAATACTTCCGGGAAGACGAGAAAATCGTTTTCCCATAGGGCGCGTTTGGCAGAGCAGTGGAAAATCAGAAGGAAATTACTTTCCTAAGGCTCTGTTTGGCTGGAAAATTTAGTAAGAAATCCAACTTTTCTACTTTTCTTTCCTTTTTCCATATATTTAAGCTTCCATCCTTTATCATGAAGAACTAATTTTCTATCTAGGGTTTAGATGAAGTCGTAATAATCATTTTCTCGACAATTTATTAAAGTTTTTACCATTTTAACGATAAAATCTTCCGGGTTTTTAGACCGTTCATGGACTGAAAACCTGAGTTATATAAAGAACTATCTAATCAGACCAAAATTAATTTGTCGTTAGAATTGTTAGGAAGACGGATTCGAAAAACCCTAGGTTCCCTTTATCTGAATATCAACTTTAGTATTATTTCAATTTTAACTATTGTTTATCTTTTTATTATTTGAAAAAAAATATTATCAATCAAACCATTTTTTGAAAACCTAATAGTTTTAAGATTAGAATAGAAATTCGACTTAGTTTCTGAGGAACGAACCGGTCTTACCGGAATTTTACAACTTGACACCTGTGCACTTGCGGGTGTAGACCTATTTAGGAAACTTTTTAGGCCCATCAAGAATATGGGAACTACAATAACCGAAAGCATATTATCTCTATCAATTAAGCATAACAAGCCAAATATCATTTTCCTGTCTAGGACTAAAAGCATCAAAAGTAAAGTTCAAAGATTCATTACTATCAACAAGGATTATGACCTCCTTACAGTTGAGCCCATTAACAAGGCAGGGGTCTTGCTCTTTACTTGAACCGTTCGATTCATATGGATATCCTTTTCTCTGATAATATCATCTGTCACGTTAATTGTTCCTTGAACAAGCATAATCAAAATTTTGTGCTTATAGGCTTCTACGAAAACACTTATGACAATAATAAACTCACCCAATGGAAGAACCTTGAGAAGCTAAGTCATGGAAGGATAATTGCTGATGTCAAATTTATCTTCTTGGTATCAGTTAGAATAGTGAGACTGCTGCTTTGAATCTCGATCCACTCCTCATAAATCGGGGAGGAAACCTGTAAAGAACTCGAAATCCTCTCTGATGCTCAAGACAATCAGATTGCCCTTGCAGTTAAAATAATGAATATTGAGTAAACCTTAGAGACTTACTCATTTAATTGAGAGAGTTTGTTTGCTCGTTTGGCTTATGTGTTCTTCGAAGCAAGTTGATCGCCTTTCATAGGCTGCTTTGACTGACTGTAGATAAGCAGTGATGATGAGGCGGTTCAGAGCCACCGTGTTGGATTAAAACTGCAATTTTGTAGTCTGAAGATATTAGGATTCCACTTTGGGATTGTCCCGTATCTTTGATATTTAGGAGATACCTTGTTCAACGATCATTCATAGATTACGTTTCCGAGTTTGCAGATTCTTTAGGAGAAATATTCTCCTTCAAAGACTTTTGAAGGCCAAGTTTCATAAATACTTAAGATCCTTACCGACTGAGATTTTCGATAGGATTTAGGGTTAAATCGGTAAGCATCAGGCACCCTTCTACCCTCCATCTTTCGGGTTGAGGTATCATCCCCACTTATGTGGATCCCTTAGTCTTATTTTAGATCATAGGGCAGACCTGGTTGTGTTTGAGTCAGGGCAGAGTTTAGGCGCCTAGGATTATCGTACAAACCCCCAATTCTGGGCTTGAGTGGCAGACCTCTTTCGAATTCAACCTCCCTCTTGACTTGATACGGGTTGACTTGTTTCCTTTTGGTCTTTTCTTGACTAATTTATTGTAGCCAACTGATGACCATTTTATGGATCATCACGAGTCCCGCCACTTCTTTGCGAAAGTAGAGTAACTAAGGAGTAGAAGAATTTAGAAGTCTTTCCTCGGATTTTCTCGCGTAATTGTATGTGAGATAATGCACAATTATGATGATGCATGAGTAATTCAAATAAATAAATCTTTAACGTTTGGAACATACCTCAACTAGGGTTGTACGTGAAGCAACCGATACTAGATGCAGTGCTTCGCTATCCCAAAAGACATGCAAAAGCATCAAGACGTCTTAGAACCTTTTTGGTAGGAAATCTTAAGGCATCTTTACCAAAGCCTGGTCTTCTATATGCCTTCCAAAGAAGTGAAGAGGTCTTGGTATACGGGACCCATAGTTGGATAATTGAGCGTTCTTGGGGGAACTGGTATGTCGTCTTAAAATGGAGCCAAATACAACCCATAATCCCTTGCTAGCCAAACCAGCCAATTCGTGGACTTGAAGGCCATTCGCAAAAAGATGGATAAGATTAATTCCCTATATGGGAAGCCCACAATGGACCAAATATAAATATACAAAATGACTATTGAATCCCTAACCACCATCTTCCAATTATCAACACTCATAACACTACCCTTACCCGGGTGTTAGAACTCATTTGAAATAATCATTTGAATGACAACATTATTTCCAATACTTTTGATGCTAACATATGTAATATCGTTAAAACTATTGCAATACAAGATGTAGTTCAGGATACCATAAAGTGGACATTAACAAAATTAGGAGATTATGTTGTTAGCTCCATTTACGACCAGCTGCTAGTAGAAGATAATATTTTTCATAGACAGAGTGACACCTATTGGAACTTCATTTCGAACTTCAAGACGATTCAGCGTATTACGATCTTCCTTAGGAAGTGTTGTACCAGTAGTCTCCCAGTGTGTCATTATATAGGTAAATACATAGGCAACATCTTGTCCTATTTGTATTGTCATCAAATTAAAACTCAAGTTCACGCTTTACTTCTATCAACAAAAAAAAATTCACGCTTTACTGTATTGACAATTTGCAAAAAATATTTTTTTCTAAATATTCACTCCACCCTCTCAAAAAAAAAAAATTCAATCCACCAACATTATTTCCATTGAAGAATAGATAATTTCTTAGAATGATCCTCAAAAGCTAGACAACTTAAATTTAGATACTTTTTATGCTACTATTCTCTAGCTTAAAGAATGGATAATTTCTGTCACCCAAACAAGTTATCTCTCAAATTATGGCTTTTATTAACTTTAATGATAAAGGTTTTATCAGACTTACCCCACCAAAAGAGTCAAATGGTCGACACCTACCAACACTTACGTAAAACTATATACGGATGCCTCTTTTATAAACATTAGTTAAAGTGTTGGTACCAGAACCAGAAATGCAGCAGAAAACGAGATCATAGCTATTTTAAATGTCAGATAGGCCGCTAGCAGCAACCTCAAATTCATACATCTAGAAAGCGACAATTAGGCAATCATCAAGCACCTACATAACTGAAGCAAACCGACCCAATGGCAGTCAAAGGTTTATGTCAGGTGGTTAGAAAACTTCTCCGTAATTTTTTCGGCTTCAAATTTTCTCATATTCGGCATAAAGGAAGCACTGAAGCAGACAGACTAGCTAAGTGGGCAAGAATCAACAATAGCAATAAAATTTGAATACTAGTCCCCCAGTTTCTTCTTCACATGTGCTGTAATAACACTGTGATTTATTAATATATGCAGTCCTTGCAAAAAAAAGAAAAGAAAAAGACCGAGTGAGGTAAAAAGAAGTAATTTCTTCTACTGATATTTAGGGGTGACGTGGTCCTATATTGGACGCGAAGGACTGCCTTAGATAAGTTGTTACAATTTCCTTAAACAAGGTTTACATTATACTGAACTTCCAATTGATACATTGCGCTGGGCCGTGCTCAACTGTTCTTCACCTACTGTTACGCTGCACTTAGGCTTGGCCTTGGTCTTGGCCTTGGTCTTGGCCTTGGCCTCGGGCTCATATAAATTAACACATGTACCTAAATATTTGTTTATTAATGATTATGAAGAAATTTCATATTGAGCTATAGCATGGAAAGATCCTCAAGTATTTCTCATACATATTTTGACTTAGAGCAAAGACTGACGGTAGCTAAATTTGACCATAAAAAACTAACTAGACTCTAGCACCCGAACTTTATGGATGTTGGTTTTGACAGTTGGGCCTTGCAAGAAACATGGACAATTCTTAAGGTGTTTGACTTTGAGCTATTTGAGTACAAATAACATTCAAAACAAGTAAAAAAAGTAGTAAACATTTTAATTATTGAATAGAGAAAGAAGGTAGCTAATAACATCACTATAAGCATGAATCCATACGAAAATTGAATAAGAAAAAAGAGACAGAGTTACAGGCAGTGGTGGGAAGAACAAGGAAAGTTGATAGCTAAAGTTTGATTTAGTTGAAAACTCAACATTAGAAGAAGATGTCGCGAGCCAATCTTGTCTTCCTCCAGAGGAGAGAGTCCTAGATATTAAAAGAATATGAATAGGTGTTATGCGAGGAAAACCATTAACCTCCCTTGTATATTTATATTGTTAATAGTTTACATAAATATGTAATTGACATAGATAGCTATACACAAGAGAGAAAAGAAAATACATAAGTGAGGAAAGAAAATACATTAGGTAGGAAATAGTATATACAATATATTGGAAAGAATCAAGTCCAATCTCATCCAACATCTTTAGTCAATTATTTCCCGAATCTGATTATTATTACCATTATTACCCTCCCGCAAATTGAGCTTCGAGAAGACGCGAAGGTTCAATTTGGGACAAAGCTCCAAGAACCCGAAATGAGATAAGCTTTTCGTCAAAATATCAGCGAGCTGATCATGAGATGGGACAAACTGAATCTTCACTGATCCGGCTGCCACCTTTTCCCGAACAAAGTGGTAGTCCAAAGCAATGTGTTTAGAACGACCATGAAAAACTGGGTTGGCAGTCATGAGGATGGCACTTTTATTGTCACAATATATACTAATAGGAGTAGATAGGCGAATACCCAATTCCTGAAGAATATGACCAATCCAAGTTAAGTCAGCAGTAGTGGAGGCAAGAGCCCGATATTCAGCTTCGGTGCTGGAACGAGAAACCGTAGGTTGCTTACGAGCACTCCAGGTAAGAAGATTCCGACCAAGAAAAATGGAGAACCCAGATGTCGAACGACGTGTATCAGGGCAACCTGCCCAGTCAGCATCAGAGTAAGCATGAAGAGAATTAGAGGCAGAGTCTGCAAACAAATGTAAACCCATGTGAATCGTCCCCTTAACATAACGCAATATGCGTTTAACAGCTTGAAAGTGGTCAACTGTGGGAGCGTGCATAAACTGGCACGCCACATTGACTGCATAGGCTAAATCTGGACGAGTCAACGTAAGATACTAAAGAGAACCCACCACCTTACGATATTGAGTAGGATCTGAAAAAGCAACACCCTGTCCTGACAACTGAATGCCTGTAGTCATAGGTGTAGAAGCTGGTTTGACACCCTCAAAATTTATAATTTTAAGGATGTCTAAGGCGTATTTAGATTGAGTAAGTAAAAGACCATCCTTATTCGAAGTTGCTTCCATACCCAGAAAATAATGTAGAGAACCCATATTCTACCTATTTAACTCAGAAGATAGTTGAGAAATAATAGTATCAATGGTGGAGGAATCAGCTCCCGTGAGTATAATATCATCAACATAAAGCAACAAATAAATCATACCCACTGGAGTCGCACGAATAAAAAGAGAGGTATCAGACTTACTAACACGAAAACCAATACGGAGTAGGTAAGAGCTGAATTTGTCATACCATGCCCGAGGAGCCTGCTTCAAACCATAGAGAGCCTTGTGAAGACGACAAACATACGATGGATGGGAAGTATCAACACAGCCAGGAGGTTGGGCCATGTAAACCTCCTAAGTTAGATCCCCATGAAGAAAGACATTCTTCACATCTAACTGAAGAATGGACCATCCACGAGACACTGCGATAGATAAAATAATCTGAATAGTTGTAGGTTTGACCACAGGGCTGGAAGTCTCATCAAAATCAACTCCAGGTTTCTGGGTAAAACCTTGGGCAACCAAACGGGCTTTATACCTGTCAATAGTGTCGTCAGGTTTGAGCTTGGTGCGAAAAACCCATTTAGAACCAACGATGTTCATAGAGGGGTCAGGGGGATTAAGTACGTTGTTTTATAAGAGCTTTCATTTCTTCTTCCATAGCACGTTGCCAATGTATTGATTTACTAGCCATACGATATCCCCGCGGTTCCGTGATAGTAGATAAGGCAGCATAAAAGCTGGAACCAGAAGAACCAAAAATATCAGAATCACAAAGAGAAATAGGGTACCGAGAATATACTTGAGATGGAGTCGTGTCAACTAGTAGAGCATCACGCATGATTGAGTCCATCAACCTGTAACCTTGAGGACCACACTCCGAGCTAGAATCTAATGAAACCGTCGGAGCAACCCCTCCCGTAATCGAATCCGTCGGAGAACGCATTGGAACCAGAGTAATACCTGTCAAAGAACGAGGACCCAATACTAGAGGAGTGGTAGGAGTAGATTCCGGTGGTGTAGTAGAAGGAGCTGCGGAGGGGCCCTCAGTCGAGACTGAAGGCACCTCCCCAGTAGGTGCAGGAATAGGGGTCACTAATGAACTGACAGGGGTATCATCTAGACGAATTGTGGTAACTAAAGGTGTCTTTGAGGCAGAATCATCAACCGGAATGGGAATGGGATTGGCTTCAATGCTAGGGGTAGTAGGGGAAGACGAGACAGACATTAAGGGACGGGTATCAAGAAAACTCACTAGATCATCAGATGAAGACACAAAATCAGACTTTTTAAACGGGTAAATAGCTTCATCAAAGATAAACATGACGAGAGATAAATACCTTCTTGGTGGTAGGATCTAAGCATTTGAAACTCTTATGAAATTGACTGTAACCGATAAACACACATGGGAAGCTCCGAGATGAAAGTTTGTTAGAAGCATAAGGTCGCAAATAAGGGAAACAAAGACATCCAAATGAACGCAACATGGAGTAGGAAGGTGGCTTACCGTATAAAGTGGAGAAGGGAGAAGCATCCTGGAGCACTATCGTAGGCATTCGATTAATGAGAAAATTTGTTGTTTGAAAAGCTCCAACCCAATAAATAGCAGGTAACCCACTATGAAATAAAAGACTCAGTCCAGTTTCAGTTACATGACGATGTTTACGCTCTACACGAGCATTTTGAGCAGGTGTATACGGACAAGAAATACGTCTGTCAATGC
The DNA here is from genome assembly GCF_041429995.1 of Eschscholzia californica. NCBI lineage: Eukaryota > Viridiplantae > Streptophyta > Magnoliopsida > Ranunculales > Papaveraceae > Eschscholzia > Eschscholzia californica. The sequence continues at coordinate 23,755,992 of NW_028238420.1, read as the reverse complement.
CATTTGCACTTAGAAAATTTAAAAATTGAGTATTTTGAAATTCACCTCCTCCATCTAATTGAAGAGTCTTAATTTTAGAGTGCAATTGATTTTCCACAAGAGATTTAAATTTTACAAAGACTTGAAGAAATTCAGATTTAGCACAAAGTGGATAAAACCAAGAAAATCGACTGTAATCATCAACAAAAAGCACATAATATTTAAAACCATTAGAATTAGGAACAGGAGAAGGACCCCATAAATCAATGTGTACAAAAGCAAGAGGAGAAGAAGCTCGTTTATTATTCAAAGTAAATGGAAGTCTATGACTTTTACTCATATTACAAGAAATACAAGTAGAAAACATAGGATTCTTGGAAACAGACTGAATTAAATTATCCTTAATTAAAATATCTAATACCCTAGAAGACACGTGACCAAGTCGACTATGCCATATAGCAAGTGGTGCTTTGACTGAGACTGAAGTAGAACTAAAAAATGAGGAATGAGCTTCATCCAAGATAAACAAATTTCCTCGCCTAATGTCGGTGCCCAAAATCCTTCCTTTCTCCTGAAAAATAACAAAGCCATGTTTTGAAAATGGAACAAAACAATGAAGATCATCAACAAGTTTGCCTATAGATAAAAAATTCTTAGTAAGAGAAGGAACATGAAGTGAGTCAGGTAAGGTGAGGACACCATGAGGAGTGGGAAGAGAAAGGGAACCTTTATGTCGAATGGTGAGAGGCGAACTGATGGGCCTAGAAGGTTACCCTAAATAGGTCACCACCCGCAAGTATACGGGTGTCAAGTAATAATAATTCCGGTAAGACCGGTTCGTTCCTCAGAGACTAAGTGAAACCTATTCTAAGACTTGGAAGTAACTCGGTTTTGTTTGAAAATTGGTTTTTGTGGTTTTGGTGATAAAATAATAAAGAACAAAATAATAAAACAAATAATGATACAAGGAACTCAAATGGGGGGGAGATGACCTAGGGTGTCTGGAATCCACCAATTAACTCACTTTTAAACACATGAAATCAACTGACTAATTCTCTCGTTTTATAACTCAGAATTTCGGATAATGAACTATCCTAATTCCGGGAGATGTTTTCGATAAAATCGGTTTTTAACTCATGATTGTAACTTATTTAAAAAATGAATTTCTAAACTACTACCTATCAATCAATAAGTATGTATCGTCAAAGGATTTAACCTAAGCACGATACATCAAACCTAAAAGCATAGATAGTGAAAAGATAATCGACTTGACAAATTAAAACAATTTAAACATTAAATCACATTCAAAGAATTAACCAAATAACTCGTGTTTCTAAAAGCTCGAATATGGTTTCATCCTAACCCTAGATTAGATAAATTAGCTACTCATCACTAAAGAGATCATAATCATGGTGGGAGAGATAAAAATTAATAACATTAAAGAAAGAAAAAGATTCGGAGAAGAAAACACTTTTTTTCGTTTTTTTTTTCTTCTGCGCAGCCAAACAGAACCTTAGGGAAAATTATTTTCTCATCTTCCCGGAAATGATTTCCAGGTGAGAAAATAATTTTCCTTCTCTGGTTTTTCTCTTTCCTTCTCTGTTTTCTCCTTCTTTCTCTTTCTAAACTTTCTCTTTCTCTCTCTAAAACAAACCAGTAACACCCCTTTCTCTCTCTAACCGAAATAGTAAAGAAAGAAGAAGATAAAGAAATTTTAATGGAGTTTATATTAATTCAATCTCTCTCTCTCTCTCTCTACAGTATCTCTCTCTCTCTTAACTCTTTATATCTAATCTTCTCTCTCTCACAAAGTGAAGAATCAGAAGAAGAAGAAGAATAAGAACAGAAACAGAAACTACAAATTTCCCTCTCTCTCTAGCTCCTAGCTCTCGGTTTTTCTCTCTTTCTTTCTCTCTCTAAACCGAGAGTTCCCTCTCCTCTAAACTTCTGTCTTTGTTGTAGTTTGAACCGTGGAGAGCTCCCCTGGTTCATGAAACTTTATCTTTCTTATAGCCGAGAGAGCTGTACCAAAACCGAGAGCTTCCATTTCTCTCTCTCTCTAGAAGATATATCCGCCCGAATCCTTCCTTCCCTTCTCGGTTTCATTTCATCTCTTTCCAATTCTGTTTCTCCTTTCTTTCCTTTCCTGTCTCATAACTTCTCAAAATTCTCATTCTCTCTCTGTCTCTTTCCATCTCTAAAACGATTTCCTTCTCTCTTTAAGAATCACAGAAGAGATAAGGAAACAAGGACTGCCCAAGATAGAGGAGAGAAAGAGAGAGAAAATACGTGAGCAGTGAGATGTCCATCACGGCCCAATCAAAGTGTTCCTGAAATGTTGTCATCAATCACGTGGGGACAGCTGGATTCGTATCACGTTGCCAACCAGGGAGTGATTCGGTGTATCACAGAACACCAAATTAAATCTCACCAGCCGTCCGATCCAACCTGCTCCTCTGTCTGTCCTCAGATGTACACGAGTACATTTTAGCAAGTTGTAGTCGGTGTACTGAATCCTCATTACGTGACACCCTTTGCGCGCCCAACTCTTGTACCGAAAACCTCATGTTGCCATCAGATTGAACGACGTAACCCCACTGGATTCATGCCACGTGTTTTGTATTTGAGTTGGTCAACCGACTTGAAACAAAACTTTGACTTGCTTTAGTTTTCCCATCCGAATTCCGATTGGACTCCCGTTTTCGCCTTCGGACTCGTGATGGACTGCACTTTTCAACCGAGCACCAATGTTGACCAAAATTTCCAGGATCACAAAAGACCAAAATGCCCCTTTTATCTATTTTCGAGCTCCACTCCGTAGAAGACACCTGAACATGAGAAACACACAATTCATGAGAGTAACAGCACGAAAAGGACTAACTAGCCCGAGTTAAGAGAATCAGATGGGACATTTTCATGTCTCATCAAACATCCCCAAACTTAGATTTTGCTAGTCCTCGAGCAAAACAGAAAATTAATACTAAACCCAACTAACCACTTTCGTAGGGAATCACGATTGCACTTAGCACGTGCAACAAGCCGTTAAACCTCTAGGTTGCCCTAGAGGACGAGTTTTGTCTCGTGAGGGTTTGCAGTGAATATACCCACAAAATTCAAAAAAATCTCAAAAGTGCAAAAGGGTCTAAATATGATGTGGACTAAAAATGTTTATCTAGTAGATTTTCAAAAGTTAATAGAAACGAAATCTAAGTCGACCAAACCATACAAACGCTAAAAATTCTTTCACTAGTAATCAAGACTCGAAGTGCACGTGACCAGCCAATATGAGTATCATTTCGGTTCTAAACAGACAAAACCTTGATTACCTTCTCAATACATTTCGCCTCGACTACTGCCTCACGGTCATACACTCAAAAATTAAAGTCACTCAAGAATGGTTCACTCTATGTGTTAGTATGAATATGAAGGAAAACTCAACACATGAAAAAGACGGACTAAAATTTTCGTAAACGACTGATCTCATAGAAAGGAAACAACCACTAATACGGAATGAGGAAGCTAACCAACTCTTCTCACCTGATCTACTATCTAACAGTGCTTCCTAGAAGTCAATAGGCTCTAATGAGGATGTGACTAGAACTCCTGAGAACTCGACATCTTCAAATCTTCAAGAACTACTTCAAGGGATAAACACTTAAACAAAACTACACAAAAACTTTTTTCTTTGATTTTTCTATTTCTTTTTTTCTTTTTCTTTTTCTTTTTTTTTTTCTTTTTTTTTTTCAGTACACTGGTTACTATACTCAAAATACAAATACTATTTTTCTTGACATTATTCTTTCCTTGGTAATATTCTCTTCCTTCTTGCTTCATGCCTTATTCTCAGGGTTCTAAATGGTGGTGAGGTCCCTATCTTCCTCTAGTTGACACTGCTTTCAAGTTTCTCAGACTACAAGAGAAAGGTTTACTTCCTGATGACATCCCTAGTGGTTGTAAAATGTGAACTCAAGAGATCAACTGAGCTCTAATGTATATTGCGAGGTTGAGTAGCTCTTCATTCTACTCAGAATTAGCTCAGAAGAGATCACTCAAAACAAAAGGAAAGGCTCAGAATCTCACATAGGTTAAGTCTCCACTAATGATCGATTAGGTTCTCTCAGAAAAGTCAACTCTTCACCTATCTAACACTCACATGGCTAGTGCACAGACAACCTCAAGACTCAAAATTCGTGAAACAACCTTTAGTAAAAGCACAGTACAACCAACTAGACTCTATGACCATTAACAAACAAAAACAACTAGACTCACTTTTTCAGTCCAAAGATTTTGAAATTTGTAAAAATTTTAAACCCTTTTGAATTTTTGAAATAAGGACTTAGCAAAAAATTCAATCCCCTATCCCCAAACTTAAACCGAACATTGTCCTCAATGTTTTGAAGACTATGCAAAAATAATAGGGTGAAGGGAGAGATATTACCCGATTCAGCGTCCTAACAGTGGGTTGCCTCCCAGAAAGCGCTAAGTTTAACGTCTTCAGCCAGACGAAACAGATGGTTCGAAAAATAGAAAAAATTATACCTACTGGATTACAAATATGTGATTAACTGTAAACCAATAATCGATACATCTGTGGGTCCACCCAAAACACAAAGTTTTCAGTGAACGATAGTCTCACATTTTCGTAACTTGGTGATAGTGTAAGTGAGACTATCAAGATAGAAGGGCAATCCCCAAACTTAGACGACAATAAGGTCGTTAAGTTTGGTACTGCACCAGAGAGATCACAGACCGGATAGAATGGGTCTTCATATGGATGATCGACAGAGGGAGTGAGTGCTTCAAAATCTACACATGGTTTTGAGGGACAAAATACAAAGCAATCTAGAGGACTATCAATGACACCCGGACTTAAACTAGGGTTCTCTAAAATAGGTACTTCGGGTTCCTTCAATGGAGAAACCCTACTATCAGACTCACAATCCCTAGAAGTCGAGTTAGATAGTCCTTTTATAATTTCTTTTATCATGTTATCATCGGTGTCCCTAAAGAATTCTAAATCTTTGCCTAAATCAGGCGAGTCAATCCTCTCATTTAGCAAATTGGTCAACCATGATTCATCATCCTCAGTTGAGTCAAACGACTTCAAATCATCTTCAACTCTAGTGAACTCTTCATTATGGTCTGAATGTATTTCAAGTTCGATACAATGAGAGGATATCTCAATATCGGGATCCATCGTTTCTGAGAATTTAGTCTCAATAACGATGTTGTCGGGAGAACTATACTCCTCTAAAATTGTATCCTCGTCATCATAATACACAGGACACTGTGGACCGTACTCTACATTCTCATGGTGATCTTCTTCTATAATACTAGTTGTTATTTCTTGTAGAGTTCTATAGGTATTGTCATTCTTTTCTTCTAAAGTCTGACAAAACTCGAAAGTACTCTTTTGAAGATCACTAACAGTTTGGGTCAATGAAGATGATCCTAAAGATGGAGAGTCAATAGTTTCACCGTTATCCCACTGAGGTTGAGACACGTGTGGAACATAAGACTCTCCATTAATCCTCCTTAGCGCACTCATAGACTCTTCTAACATACTCATAGTTTCGGCCAACGAAGGTGATGCTAAAGATGAAGGATCAATAGTTTCACCGTTATCCCATTGAGGTTGAGATACGTGTGAAGCATAAAATTCTTCGTTATAATGCATGTAAGAGTCATTAGTTTCAATGTTTTCCCATTGAGGTTGGGACACATTTGGAGCATAAGACTCTCTACTATAATGCATGTAAGATGATCTGTCAGAATATCTATAATATGGCTCATAACCTTCTTGAGGTTGGTAATAATCCCTACGACCATCATTATGCACATTGTCTCTAGGGTGACTACTACTATTCTGCCCATTTGCTAAATACCACCATGGTAGACTTGAAAAACTCTCGTCCCTTCTGCCATTATGTTGGGACCACGATCTATCCATTTCTCATCAGTTTTTTTTTTTTTTTTTTTTTTTAACACGAAAACCGAGGAAGCACTACGAAGATCTTATAAAAAGTACCCACTAACAGGAGATTCGTGGGTGATTAGAGAAAGTTACCTCCCGTTCGAGAAGGGCGATGACTTTGCAGACGACCCGGGCCACTCTCCCCGCGAGTGTTCGAACCCGAGGCTTCGTTTGATTTTCGGTTACAATTTAAAAGCCCTCTAATTTAGGGTCAAAACTTTAATCCAAAAATAAAATTCAGAAAGTCTAAAGTCTCTCTCTCACCAAAAATAAAATAAAAACAGTAAAACTGTAAATTTCTTCTTTTCGACTCCTCCTCCTTGTTTGCGCCTTCTCTTTCGCTCCTTAATGCCCTACACACCAAAAATAGAGAAGCAAGTCAAAGTGGCCAAAAATAAAAACTTACCGGGCCTAGAAGGTTACCCTAAATAGGTCACCACCCGCAAGTATACGGGCGTCAAGTAATAATAATTCCGGTAAGACCGGTTCGTTCCTCAGAGACTAAGTGAAACCTATTCTAAGACTTGGAAGTAACTCGGTTTTGTTTGAAAATTGGTTTTTGTGGTTTTGGTGATAAAATAATAAAGAACAAAATAATAAAACAAATAATGATACAAGGAACTCAAATGGGGGGAGATGACCTAGGGTGTCTGGAATCCACCAATTAACTCACTTTTAAACACATGAAATCAACTGACTAATTCTCTCGTTTTATAACTCAGAATTTCGGATAATGAACTATCCTAATTCCGGGAGATGTTTTCGATAAAATCGGTTTTTAACTCATTATTGTAACTTATTTAAAAAATGAATTTCTAAACTACTACCTATCAATCAATAAGTATGTATCGTCAAAGGATTTAACCTAAGCACGATACATCAAACCTAAAAGCATAGATAGTGAAAAGATAATCGACTTGACAAATTAAAACAATTTAAACATTAAATCACATTCAAAGAATTAACCAAATAACTCGTGTTTCTAAAAGCTCGAATATGGTTTCATCCTAACCCTAGATTAGATAAATTAGCTACTCATCACTAAAGAGATCATAATCATGGTGGGAGAGATAAAAATTAATAACATTAAAGAAAGAAAAAGATTCGGAGAAGAAAAAACCTTTTTTCGCTTTTTTTTTCTTCTGCGCAGCCAAACAGAACCTTAGGGAAAATTATTTTCTCATCTTCCCGGAAACGATTTCCAGGTGAGAAAATAATTTTCCTTCTCTGGTTTTTCTCTTTCCTTCTCTGTTTTCTCCTTCTTTCTGTTTCTAAACTTTCTCTTTCTCTCTCTAAAACAAACCAGTAACACCCCTTTCTCTCTCTAACCGAAATAGTAAAGAAAGAAGAAGATAAAGAAATTTTAATGGAGTTTATATTAATTCAATCTCTCTCTCTCTCTCTCTACAGTATCTCTCTCTCTCTCTTAACTCTTTATATCTAATCTTCTCTCTCTCACAAAGTGAAGAATCAGAAGAAGAAGAAGAATAAGAACAGAAACAGAAACTACAAATTTCCCTCTCTCTCTAGCTCCTAGCTCTCGGTTTTTCTCTCTTTCTTTCTCTCTCTAAACCGAGAGTTCCCTCTCCTCTAAACTTCTGTCTTTGTTGTAGTTTGAACCGTGGAGAGCTCCCCTGGTTCATGAAACTTTATCTTTCTTATAGCCGAGAGAGCTGTACCAAAACCGAGAGCTTCCATTTCTCTCTCTCTCTAGAAGATATATCCGCCCGAATCCTTCCTTCCCTTCTCGGTTTCATTTCATCTCTTTCCAATTCTGTTTCTCCTTTCTTTCCTTTCCTGTCTCATAACTTCTCAAAATTCTCATTCTCTCTCTGTCTCTTTCCATCTCTAAAACGATTTCCTTCTCTCTTTAAGAATCACAGAAGAGATAAGGAAACAAGGACTGCCCAAGATAGAGGAGAGAAAGAGAGAGAAAATACGTGAGCAGTGAGATGTCCATCACGGCCCAATCAAAGTGTTCCTGAAATGTTGTCATCAATCACGTGGGGACAGCTGGATTCGTATCACGTTGCCAACCAGGGAGTGATTCGGTGTATCACAGAACACCAAATTAAATCTCACCAGCCGTCCGATCCAACCTGCTCCTCTGTCTGTCCTCAGATGTACACGAGTACATTTTAGCAAGTTGTAGTCGGTGTACTGAATCCTCATTACGTGACACCCTTTGCGCGCCCAACTCTTGTACCGAAAACCTCATGTTGCCATCAGATTGAACGACGTAACCCCACTGGATTCGTGCCACGTGTTTTGTATTTGAGTTGGTCAACCGACTTGAAACAAAACTTTGACTTGCTTTAGTTGTCCCATCCGAATTCCGATTGGACTCCCGTTTTCGCCTTCGGACTCGTGATGGACTGCACTTTTCAACCGAGCACCAATGTTGACCAAAATTTCCAGGATCACAAAAGACCAAAATGCCCCTTTTATCTATTTTCGAGCTCCACTCCGTAGAAGACACCTGAACATGAGAAACACACAATTCATGAGAGTAACAGCACGAAAAGGACTAACTAGCCCGAGTTAAGAGAATCAGATGGGACATTTTCTTGTCTCATCACGAACCATCACCGATGTAGACTTTATTTGAACCAGAATATGGAGTTTAGTGAGAAAAGTTACCGGAACCTGACGTCATATGACTTGAGGCACCACTATCGACATACCATGACGGATTGGTGACGACGAGAGACTGAAGAGCATCAGCGGCGGCTTCAATAGATTCAGCATCGGCAACGTGGGCTTCTCGGCGAGGTGATAGAGATCGATCATGAGGACGACGACGAGATGAGTCACGGGTCCGACGAGGAGAGGGTTCTCGGTACGGTTGTCGTGGTGAATATTGATCACGGCGACGAGGAGAGTCTCTTTGACGTTGCGGTGGTCGACCAGTAAGCAAAAAACAGCGATCAGTAGAATGGTCAGGCTTCTTGCACCACTGACAGACAAACGTCGGTGTAGACCGAGAGGGTCGTCTATCATGGCGAGGGGGAGACCGAGAAGACCGATCATAACGAGAGGAACGTTGTGGAGACCGATATTGGCGATGACCTGGATTGTGGGGAGAGACATAAGAACCTTCAGTAATAGGAGAAACAACCCGAAAGGATTTTATAACACCTTCTTGAGCCTGAAGCATAGTTAAAATATCTTTAAAAGTTGGAAGAGGTGGTTTAGAGAGAATGGATCCGGCTAAAGTTTCATAATCCGAGCCGAGACCTTTCAAGAACCAGTATACTTTCTCAACTTCAGAAATATGATGACCAGTGGTGGCTAAGGTTTCACATAAAATCCTATAATTACGAGCATAATCCGCTATAGATGCATTACCTCGTTTAATACATTGAATTTGTTCCTTGAGCTGAAGAGAGTGAGTGATGCATGGACTAGCATAAGTATGATTGAGCTGAGCCCAAACATCAGCCGCTCTCAAGCCTATAATATCAGTCATTGCCTCTTTAGAGAGATCTATAGATGATCGAAAAAACAAGACGATATGTAGTTTACCAAGATTCATAGAGAGGATTAGCAGTTAACGAACCGGTAGGGGAAGCAAGTGTGGGTTCCGGTGGAGGGATCATATTATCAAGATGATGAACCAGACTTTGACTTTCCAATAAAGATAAAACCTGAGGATGCCATAGCAAAAAAATTTCTGAATCAAGTTTTAAGTTGATCATAAAGCTAAGATGCGGATAAGATATCATAGTTGGTGCCGAGGGAGATAAAATAGCACTTGAAATAGAAGAACCGGGTGAAGATTCCATAGCAAACAAACTTAATAATAAAACCTTTTGAAGATTTTAACCTCGATATGAAATCGGAAAAATAGATCTTGAAAAGAAGAAAACCTCGGTAAAGATGAACCGGACAATAGAATAATGATCTCGGTTGGAGACAGCCGGAAAAGAAAAAAATAACAAGGGTCGAACTCGTTAGAGAACGGCTCTGATACCATAAAAGAATATGAATAGATTTTGTGTGAGGAAAACCATTAACCTCCCTTTTTTTTATGAAGAAAAATAACATTACTGAACAAGCAAATACAAAGTTTTTAGCGTACAGCCGTAAAAAAAGAAGGTATTACATTCCATACTTTCCTTTGACCATTTCTTCTGCCCCATTTAGCTAGAGCATCAGCCTGAGTGTTTCATTCCCTAGGAACGAATGTGAATATCGTACCGTCAAATTTGTCTATGAGTTCTTTAACTTGTTGCATAATCTTTTTGGATTGCCAGTGAAGGCCAACATTTTGACCGTTGATGAATAGGATGAGAGCTTGGTTATCGCTTTCGATGTGCACATGGGTGATATTCAACTCTAAGGCCCATTTAACGCTGAGTTGTATGGCGATGCTTTCACATTCTTCCGCATTCTGACATCGAACTGAGTCTGCCGCTGCGATAATAAAAGCAAAGTGTTCATCTCTGATGATACAACCTATGCCGGCTGGTTCTATGCTCTTGGAAAAAGATGCGTCGACGTTAAGTTTTAGGAATGGTGTCGATGGAGGTCTCCATGTTTGTTGCTTAGTTTTTTCCCTGCATTTGTTAGTGATAATAGATTCAATCTTAATTGGCGTAATAGAGGTGGTATTTATCCTGTCAATGATTTGTCTCGGATTTTGTTTCTTTGTGGTGAAGCAATTTTCACATCGTGCTTTCCATGTAAACCACAGAATTTTGGCATATAGTAGGCCCAGTTCATCATCTAGATTTTTCCATTGATGGATCCATTGATTTGTAGAGTCTATTTGATCTAATCTAACCTGAAAGTGAAACCATATCGCTTTCGCGAAGGTGCAGTGAAGCATAACATGATCTAATGTTTCGTTTTCGATACAATTAATACAAGAGAATTGGTTTCCAATGTATTTACCTATTTTTGCCTTTACTGGTAGCCCATTAGTACAACATTTCCACAGAAATAGTTTAACGCATGGTATAGTATTCATATTCCATATAAAAAACCAGTCGGTTTGATCCTGCATAAGATTAGTACTTCCTATTCTCAGAAAATTATACATCGATTTAATCGAAAAATTACCTGATTTTGTTAGCGTCCATATGGGTTTATCCTCTTGGTTGCTTTGGATATTAATGCTTAGGATTGAGCTGTAGATATCACTGTTAAAACAACTTTGTAGAACATTAGTATTCTAAGTATTATTATCCATACGTTGCGCTACCCATTCAAGGTTAGACTCGTTATGGTTAGTAATAGGAGGAGGGTGATCTGGGATCCAGTAGTCCTGCCAAATGTTAATTTTTTCTCCTTTGTTGACGTCCCAGAATATCAGATCCTGCATCTAATTGAACTGTTTATTGATGGATTTCTAGGGCCAAGAGTGGTTAGCTTGGGGAGATGTGGGTTTATGCGACTTAGGGAAATATTTACCTTTAAGAATTTTAACCCAAACAGCGTTGGGATTGTTGATAAGACGCCAGTTGATCTTGTTGAGGAAGGCCTGGTTGTCAAGATGAAGGAGGCGAATACCAAGTCCTCTAAATTTGCGGGGCTTGCAAATGGTGGACCAGTTGAGAGTATGGAATGTTTTGGATTTTCCCCACCAGAAAGTCCTTTGGATGGACTCAATGCTGTTGCATATGCCTTTAGGTATGGCAAAGCATTGCATTTGGTATCGGGGAACGGCCTCTGCGATAGTCGAAATGACTACCGAGCGACCAGCCTGAGAGAGAAGATGAGTTTGCCATTTGGCAAGCTTAGTCTTAATCAGGGTAATAAGAGGTTGAAAAGCCGACTTCTTGTTACTATTGATGAAAAGATTTGTGCCAAGGTATTTGTCACCCGTAGAGGAGTAATGGACTTTGAGTTCGCGGGTGATCATACGTTTAAATTTCGGGTGAGAATTTTTAGAAAATATGTTAGATTTGGAGTAGTTTATCATTTGACCGGAGGCATCGCTAAATTCTTTCAGAATGAGTTTAAGATTGTGGATGTTATCAAGCGAATTCTGCCCGAAAATGATACAATCATCTGCGAAAAAAAGATGATTGATGGTGAGCTCCGAATTAGGAATAGGGAAACCTATGAAGGCAGAATTAGAATTATGCTTCTCAAGCAGTCGACTGAGACCCTCTATAGCAATCGCAAACAGGAACGGCGAAAGAGGGTCACCCTGTCTAATGCCACGACTAACATCAAAGGTTAAACCCGGACACCCATTAATGAAAACTGCCATGGAACTAGTCGTAAGACAAGTGTTAATGAGATTAATCCAATTAGGGTGAAAACACATAAGATGTATAACACTCGCTAAATAATTCCATTCTATCTGGTCAAAAGCTTTGGACATGTCTAACTTGAGGCCAAAATAACTTTTCGCCTTTGCTGTCCTTATAGTAGTGAATAATCTCTTGGCTAATAATGATATTATCCGTGATTTGTCTGCCCAGCACGTAAGCCACTTGGAAATGAGATATAATATCAGGAAGAATAGGTTTAAGCCTATTAGCCAGGATTTTGGTAATGATTTTATAAGTGGTGTTGAGAAGACTAATCGGTCTATAATCAGCTGGTGATTGAGGAGTTTTAGTTTTAGGGAGGAGACAGATGTGAGTGTGATTAGCCATAGTCGGGAGGAAGGCCTCCCTGAAGAAGAGAGACACCATGTGGATAATGTCTTCTTTGACCGTATCCCAATTGGCCTGGTAGAAGAGAGGGGGATAGCCATCAGGCCCCGGGGCTGCTCCCGGTCTAATAGAGAAAGTAGCCTTCTTGATTTCCTCCTCTTCAGGAATCTTGATAAGATCCTCATTCTGGGAAAGAGGAATTTGAGTTGTGAAGCATTCCGAGAGATTATCAGACCAAGAAGAGCTGACAGAAGTGGAGATATTCTGAAGGTGGGTAGAAAAAATGGTGGAGATCTCAGCCTCATCATTAGTCCACAAGTTATCATTGATTTTGATGGAATGGATTTGATTTGTACGGTTTCTAGTGGGAAGGGAGTTGAGTTTGGTTTGTATAGAATTAGGACGAGTGATCCAGTTAGATTTGATGAACTGAGCACAATTAGGGTGGGACATCTAGGTACGAATGAATTTGAACGGTCTACGTCCCAAAGACGAATTAGGTTTAGTGGTGAGCAGAATAGGATTGTGATCAGAACCAAGGGTAGGGAGATGCGTGAGCTTCGCCTGGGGATAACGGGTGAGCCAATTGTAATTGACTAAGGCTCTGTCGAGCCTATCTTGGATGAGGTTACCAGTGAATTGCTTGTTAGACCAGGTGTAGGGATTTCCCACATATCCTGTGTCATGAAGGCCTAAATCATTAATAGTCTGCTTATTCTGAGAAATAATGGTATGAGAGACAAGATTACCTCCACGCTTCTCGGATTGATCAAAAATGCAATTCATGTCCCCAATAACAAGCCACGGGTGGTTGGTATCATAAGCATTGTGAGCCAAAGTCTCCCAAGGCTTCATTTTGTTTTTATTATACGGGCACCCATAGAATCCCGTAATATAGAAAATATTACTCTTGTCTTCGTTGGTGCCTTTCACATGAATCATATTATTGTCCGAGTACATGATCTCAATGTCAAATTGAGGGAACCAGAACATAGCCAGCCCCCAGCTTTATTAATCGGCTCAATAACATGTTTCTCGTAAATGTTATTAAGGTTGAGGATTTTGTCAATATTAGTGTTGATACATTTGGTTTCTGAGAGGAAGACGAAGTCCGGGTTATACTCTTTAATGAGCCTGCTAAGGTGTTTACGGTTGGCAAAGTTGCCACAGCCTCGCACATTCTAGGCTAGGATTGAGAGATCCATAAGGCAGAAGACAGCTAGCTAAGGCCACCCACAAAGGAAAAGGCCAGACCACACCACACAACAGCGGGCGGCCCACAATAGGAAGGCAGCCCACGACAATGATCAAAGCGAAAAGACACCAGAAAGGTCAAAAGGGCACTCTAAGGCCACAAGTCAAAATAAGATGCTAAAGGCCACCCTACGGAGGTCAAAAGAATAGTCTATAGAGAGAGAACCTAGTCAGAGAACTAAGTGTCTAGGCAACACCAGGACACAAGTCAAACAATATCGGGTATACTATAGGCCACCCACGACACTCCCAAACCCTAAGCCACAATACAAATCTAGCTGCTGGATGCCACACTATAGGGTTCAATCGGCCTGACTACAGAGAAAGACCCTTTACAGAAGTGTCTAGGCTACTCTAAATTACAAGGCAGATAAAATAGAAAATTCTAAAGGCCACCTCCAACACACTCAAACACAAGCAGAGAGAAAACAATCCACCAAGACCAAGATGAAGGCAGAAAAGGAAAAAAAACTAAGAGAAAGAAACCAAACAGAATTAACCGTCCCAAAAGATGGAGAAGAGAAGGAAACGGAAAGCAGTAAAGAAATTACAGAGATAAAAGAACCAAGAACATAAAAGAGAACTAGCTCAAATAAACAAACAATAAAATAGATAACTAAAAGCAGTCTGAAATATATCTTTACTGCTACTACACCAAAAAAGATGACTGAAACTAAGGTGTCTAGTACCACCCAGTTCAGACTATCTCCTGAAGCACCAAAACAAGTCCAACTATGGACAGAAGCTCATAGAGATAGAGATCAGATTATGACCTCAAAGAAACAAACACAACTAAAGCCAACCTCACTAGGAAGCTGAACCCACAAGACAAAATATAAACAGACTACACCACCATAAACAGCTAAAACAAAAAGCAGAAACTAAAAACAGACACCCAAAAGAGCTGATGAGAAGATGATCCTGAAAGTGTAGCTTCATCCCTATCCCCTGCATTGGTTAAGATATTAAGACTTCGTCTCAGCAGCAATGATTCTTCCAACAATCTTCTAGCTTCCACATTATCTAACAAAGTTTCATCCTCTAAAGAGTCATCACGGGAAAGATTAGAATTCCCATCAGAAGATGGCCTCGAATTATCTCTGACTCTCTTACCTGAAGCTTGAAAAAGCTGATGCGGAGGGATGACACCAAGGAGAGGTGAAGGAGGAGGAGCAATGAGTTGAGGTGGTTCAGGGATAACCTGCATAGAATCTTCCATCACTGCTTCTATCGGTTCATGGTTGGATTATATCTCTTCATCAGACAAGTTAACCACAATAGGACAGCTATTCAGAGGGTGTTCCACTATACGACATAACTGACAAATCGCTCCTGGAAATTTTTGACAACTAATCTTGATCACCTTCTCACCATTTGAGAAGATAGGATTAATGACAGCCAATAAAGGAGATCTTGTGTCATACATGAAATGAACTCTCACAGTGTTATTGTTTACTCTCCCAAAATTCTTGGGTTTAATACTGATGATTTTACCCATGCAACTAAAGATAAAATCGAAATCTTCTTTGTTCTGTAATGCTTGAGGGACTTTGTACAAAGTGCATCTCATAGGCTCGAAGTAAAGATCATCTGTGGAGTCAGTGAGAGGAAAAACCGCTTCTTTGAGGACCAATATCATCCCTCTCAGGATCCAAGGTCGACCAAAATTGAGAGCATCAAGCACGAACTGGCTCTTGGGTTTGATAAGGAACGTGTTCACTGGTCCTTCTGTCGGATAGTAGTCACAATCACGTAAGAATTTGGACTGAGGGTACAACATCTTCTTGATAAAAGTAAGTCCTACATCATAAGGACAAACCCGACGAGCTATGAAACCAGTGTCGATGGGTTGGAGCTCCTGTTTAGACGATGGTTTGGTAAACTTAAGAGTTAGCTTACCATGAGATGATATTGGTCCTTCTGTCGGATAGTAGTCACAATCACGGAAGAATTTGGACTGAGGGTATAACATCTGCTTGATAAGAGTAAGTCCTACATCATAAGGACAGACCCAATGAGCTATGAAACCAATGTCGATGGGTTGGACCTCCCTTGTATATTTATATTGTTTAATAGTTTACATAAATATGTAATTGACATAGATAGCTATACACCAGAGAGGAAAGAAAATACATAAGAGAGGAAAGAAAATACATAAGGTAGGAAATAGTATATACAATATATTGGAAAGAATCAAGTCCAATCTCATCCAAAATCTTTAGTCAATTATTTCCCGAATCTATTAAACATACAAAACCTGGGTTAGTTTTGAAGAGAGAGAAAGAGCCGGGCGGAGAAAATATGTAAAAAGGTGGCGCCGCCAAGTAGGAGCGGTTACTGGTCCGATCTCCGGTCATAGGAGCGGTTATTTTTCAGTTTTTGGGCAGTTATTTCTTCTTTTTTCGGTTATATCTTTCATCTGGTTCTCTTTTGGAGAATTTCATTCTGAGATTAGTCTCTTTTTATCATTGTACTTATACTACCTCTCAATTCTCTACTTGCTTTTATCATGGATACTTCAAATGAACAATTCGTTCAACAGTTCGCTTCCTTAACGACGGAGGAGATTGTCCCGATCACGGTGGAAGGATCGGACTTAATCAGTTCCTTCTCGGAAAATAACAAGAGGGGCGTTATTAAATTTCTAGGTTCAAGGAGAATAGATATTAGTCAGGCCATGATTAGGCTTTCTAGAGTTATTCATGGCCCAAATAAATTCAATCTGACGGAACTATTAGATAATAAGTTTCTTATAAGGTTCGAAACTTCTACGGAACTGGCGCTTGCATTGGAGAGTTCACCTTGGACCATCTCGGAAGAATTGGTTATACTACAAGAATGTAACATCCAATTGGCCCCTGAAGAACACTCATTCGAATCTGCGTACTTTTGGGTTCAGATGCATGGAATACCACTCGGATTTCTTAACCACATCACCATCAATAGGTTGGCCGAACATCTCGGCAAATTCATCCCCACTACTCAAGAAGATGCTTCTCGTTGGAGTGTTTACGGACGAGTAAAAATTGAATTTCCTATTTCCAAGCCACTTCGTCAGGATGTGTATCTCAAACTCTCTCCCACTAAATTAATACGCATTGAATTACGTTTTGAACGTTTGCCTAGATTTTGTGTATCATGTGGCCTAATTGGACATACAATTAAGTTCTGTCCTGTTGTTTTACGATTCAATGACCTCCTTAAATGGAACTTAAATGACGAACAACAAACGTTAATTGCTAAGGCTATTAAGCCGAATTATCCTGACTCTTTTAAAGTCCCTTTTCATGCTAGAGGAACAGGTAAAGGAATGGAATCATTCAATGCGACCGGGACTCATAAAGGTGAATCAATCGGGGAAGTCAACAAAGAACAACCACAGCCGATCCCTCCAATTACAGATTCCTTTGGAGAATTGCTCTCTCATCTATCAAAAGTTAAGAAATCAAAAACTATTTCTCAAGACGGACGGGTTATGGGCATTTCAACAGGATTTCAACCAATGAGTTATATTTCGATAACGACAGGAGATCAATCTGCCTCACCGGTCACGGATAATCAAGCATCGTCCAGCAATGATAGACAAATTCGGAGTTATAAGAGAACCACCAGAGGGGATACTATTACTTCTACTGTTGAAAGGGCCACGGCACCCTTAATGCCGCCAGAACCATGAGTTGCCTGGCTTGGAACTGTCGGGGTCTAGGGAACGCTCCGACAAAATCAACACTGTTCCAGTTCCTTACATCGGTTAAACCCGATCTAGTTTTTTTATCTGAAACCCGTCTCTCTAATTATTCCTCTATTCCAAATTTTAATGCTTATGGTCTTACTAATTCCTTTCCTGTCTTATCTAGAGGTCGGAGTGGAGGTCTCCTCTTACTTTGGACCGACAATGTATCTGTAGTTGTAAATTTTTCCTCTATCAACCTAATCCATGTCACTATTAGTGGATATCATAATAATCCAGATTGGGACCTCTTATGCATTTATGGTCCTCCTAGATTAAATGATCGGCCTAGATTCAGGGACGACACTTTGAATCGTATCCTGTGTAACACTTATCCTACGGTCTGTATTGGAGACCTTAACAGCATTGCTTCTCCTAGTGAGAAGTGGGGTGGAAGCACGAATAACCTTTTCTCGTCGAATTTTAAATCGTTTATCTCTCACTCGGGTCTTATAGATATTGGTTTTAACGGTCCGGCCTTCACATGGACCAACAATAGGTCGACTCACCATCTAACTCGGGAGCGTCTTGATAGAGCCCTCTGCTCCCATGACTGGCTCTTAAATTACCCTAAAGCCGGATTGTTTCATCTCCCTAGGTACAACAGCGACCACGCCCCGATCCTTCTTAGAACCCATTGTGAGGGGCGAGTTCTCCAGACCATCGCTCGTTATGAGACATTCTGGTCTAAACATTCTGACTTCACGGACACTTTAAAACAAGGTTGGAATGATAGTAGTGGACCATTCCATGAACGTGTTTGCACCATTAAAGATGTCTTATCCTCTTGGAGTAAATCGGCTTTTGGCTTTTTGAATAACAGACTTAAAATTCTTCGAAAACGTTTATTAGATATTCAATCGAGACCCCCTACTCAAGCCTCACTCTGCATAGAGAGTGATATACAAGAAGAGTTGATTCATCTTGAGGAGGTCCATCGTACCAAGTTAGAACAAAGGTCTAAACAAAAATGGACCCATAATGGAGACCGTAATACTAAGGCCTTTCACTTGGCCATATCTCAAAGGAGACAAAAGAATAAAATCACTCAGCTTACACTTCAAAATGGAAATATCTCTACGAATGATCAGGAAATTGCTAATGATCTCATTTTGTTTTTTCAGAATTTATTCACAGCAGAACCAGTCGAGCCGGCTCCACCTGAGATTCTCAATGCATACAAAGTTATATCGGATACTGAAATGGGCTACATCTCAAGGGTACCGGATTATGAAGAAATAAAGGAAGTAGTGATGAAGATGGGGTCAATCAAGAGCCCGGGACCGGATGGACTGCCTTGCCATTTTTTCCAACACAATTGGGACATTTTGGGCAACGAATTGGTACTATACATTCAGCAAGCGTTCTCCTCGGGTAAGATCGACTCAGCCATCAATGCCACTACTCTAGCCCTTATCCCTAAAACCCGAAACCCGAGTATGGCCTCGGATTTCAGACCGATATCTTTGTGCAATTCACTCTATAAATTCATCACAAAAATCTTAGCAAACCGAATAAGCCCATTCCTAGACCAGTGTATAATGTGGACGCAGAATGCGTTTGTACCATCTAGACAAATAGTCGATAATATCATTATTACCCAGGAGGTTATCCATTCTATCCGCAACTCCAAGGCTAAAAAGGGGGGGTTCTCCCTTAAAATTGATATGGCGAAAGCCTATGATAGAGTTAATTGGGAATTTCTGAAACAGGTCCTTAGGACAATGGGTTTCTCGGGTCTGATATTAGACCTCATTATGTCCTGTGTTACTTCCCCCTCTTTTAGTATCCAAATCAATGGTCGCCTTCATGGGAATTTTACTTCCACTAGAGGTATTAGGCAGGGGTGTCCCCTCTCCCCCTACCTTTTTTTACTTGTCTCCCAGTCCCTCTCTCTCCTCATCCACTATTATGAAACAAAAATGTTGTTCAGTGGTTACAAGATAAATAGAAATAGCCCTACTATATCTCATCTTTTGTTTGCCGATGACCTCATCCTCTTCGGGAGAGCCACCACATCAAACCTCAATGCGATTAAAGAAATTATCAATACCTATTCAAGCTTTTCGGGTCAGAAGGTCAATTTTGATAAATCTTCAATCCTCTTTGGTAAAAAGATTCCCATTGAAATGAGAGACCAGTACTCCAACTCTCTCCAAGCACCTGTCATGACCAACCAAGCAAAATATTTAGGGTCCTTTTTACTCAAACCAGGCAACCGAGTGGAATCCTTCTCTTGGCTAGTAGATAAATACGAGAAAGCTTTATCTGAATGGAAAAGTAAATATATCTCTCAAGCGGGTAAAACGGTTCTAATCAAATAAACATTGGGAGCATATTGCACATACACTTTTAGTCATCAACAAATTCCAAAACAGGTAACCAACAAATTGGAACAGATTGAGAGAAGTTTTTGGTGGGGTCATACATCATCAGAGAAAAGACTACATTTTATAAATTGGAAGATTATTAGTTCTTCAAAACAGCATGGAGGCCTTGGCATTAGACCTCTCTCAGAAGCCAACTTATCATTGATAGGTAAGACTACATGGAGATATTTAACTAATCCGGATCAGGTATGGGTCAAAATTCTCAACTCAAAATATAATAAGGACAATGACTTCTGGAATGCTCCTAATCCTACAAATGCTACGCCTCTATGGAGGTCCATGTTAGAGACAAGGAACACCATTCTCCCAAATATTTTGTGGATCCCAGGTAAGGGAAACAATATTAATATCCTCTCTGACCCTTGGTTGAGAGATCTTCCAAATAACAAGCCTATTCTTATCAATGATCTACCAGATAATATAAAAACAGTGGCTCATCTTAGAAATAATGCTAATACAGATTGGAATCAAGAGACTCTTCATGCTTATTTTAACTCCGAAACCATAGAGGCCATTAGAAATTTTAATCCTGCTACATTTGAGAACCCAGATAAACTCATTTGGACTCCCTTGGAGTCTGGAAATTTCTCGACCAAGTCATTATTTCAAGTTTTATACAGTAGACCTGAACTAAACAGTGACATTAGGGATTTCCCATGGACAAAACTATGGAGCGACAAATTCATAAACCCTAGAACTCAAATGTTCATTTGGAAATTAGTCCACAATGGATTAGCAACCCTAGGTAATATAGCAAAGTATAACCAGAACATAAACCCTAGTTGCAGATTATGCTCCACAGGAGAAGCCGAAACATCAGACCACATCTTCGGGACATGCCCGAGGTTCATTGAGTTTGTATATTTTACTAATAACAATAAACTCAAAAACCTCAGCCCTAATCATATTAATAACTTGAAAAACTTGCTAAATGATAAATCGAATTATATTGAATGGATATGGTATACTTATCTACTGTGGACTTGGTGGAAGATCCGAAACGAGCTTGTTTTCAACAATACTCAACCAGATTACACCAAAGGCTACTGGAAAATAACACAGGAGGTGAGCTCGATTCTTCCAAACCTTTCTTCTGTTTTGAATTCCAACATGCAGGTGAACAACTGGCTTCCTCCACCCGAATCAAAACTAAAGGTAAATGTTGACGGAGCTTACAAACCACCGATGGGTTCGGCAGGAGCGGTGATGCGAAACTTCAAAGGGGAAATTATCAGTACAGACTCCATAGTCTTCCCAGCCATCTCACCATTGCATAGTGAGATGATGAGCTTTGATTTGGGTTTAAAGCTAATAGAAAACATGAGAACGGGAAACTTTATTCTTGAAGGAGATTCGAAAATACTGGTGGAGCTGCTAGGGGATGAAGACGGCATCCCTCCTTGGAGGCTTTCGAATGATATAAGTAGGCTGAGATCTAGGGTTTTGGCCCTCCAAGTTGAATTACAACACTGCCCTCGGATTTCGAATTTAGAGGCACATAACCTGGCGAGATTGGCGTTGGGTCCACAGACGTGAGATAGTTTCATCTTTCGTCCTTTCAGTTAACACCGTTACCCATTGTATTAGTTCTTTCTACAACTTTAGTCCTTGGGACTGTTATTTGTAATACTTTGGCACTCGGTTATTTTTTGAAAGCTTATTCCAAAAAAAAATTATTTCCCGAATCTGATTATTATTACCATTATTAGATATGAACTCAACCATTAAAATGGCAACTTGGAATCATAACTAATACCATAGACTACCTTAACGGAGAAGTGAAGAAGATGAAAGCTAAGACATTCTAGAAAGAGAAAAAATTCTAGAAAGAGAAAAATGAAAGTAAAGACTAAGAGAGGACGGGGTATTTCTAGAATGTTTTTTTTTTTTACAAATGTCTCGAAAATAATTAGTCATATTATTATCTAAATTATTACTTTAAACAATAAAGACAATTACATATTATATTATAGAACACTATAGTTATTTGAAAAAACCAAGTGTCGATTTTTTTACTTATTAAGTAAAATATCTTTACTCAAACACTCATTTTCTAATGACTTACCACCAAGTGACTGACGGTGACAAGCTAAAATTTTGGTTAGCTTTTAACGGTCAACTGACCGTCAATCTTCACCCCTGTCATCAAATCGTGCTCCAAAGTCATCCCCAAAAACCTTTCTTTGACCTTTTTACAAAAGGGCCCCTTTAATAATTCTATTAGGGAAAACAAAAACTAGTTATGTTCTGTACGTACATGCATGTGGTCTGAAATAGGCCTTGCGTTTAGACACAATGTTTCTCTAGTTCATCCTTTTTCAGTGATCCTTTTTCAGTTTCATAGTTCATCCTTTTTTCAGTGATCCTTTTTCAGGAGTAGGCGAGTAGAGCTACTCGCCTACTCCTGCCTTCAGTTTCATAGTTCATCCTTTTTCAGTTCATATATGTCTTCTTGGGGAGAAGTTGCAGGACAATATTCTTCTCTTAGAGTTCCGATAGCGTCACTATATGGCAGAGAGATGCCTTCTTTGTCAACGTCTACTCTGTCGAATAAGAAAGGAAAAAAGATTTGAATGGTGAGAATCTCTACATGGTCAGAGCTACATAAAACAAGGAAGGAAATCACAAGAAGGAATAATACAGACTTCGAAGGCCTACTGCAATCTGCAGAGCCCCATCCGATCTGCTGCTTCTCATTATCGTATATCACAACTTTATCTTGAAAAAAATTATCTGCAAAAATTGAGGAGTTCAGTTACTAATGTGAAAGTAGTTTAAGTATCCATCTTATGAATAGTTGTTTTCAGTACGGAAGATATCTTACCACCAATAATATTGAATGGCAGATCGATTTCAGTACCATTCAGAATTCCCAAGCAAAGATTACCATATTCCTGTCAAAAAAGAAACTGTTGGAACCTCGAGTTGATGGATCAAATGGTCTCTTTATTTGGAACAAGGAGGTGAAGGATGCTCTTACAGAGAGGATCAAATAAGACTCTGGGGGTATTTCCATTTGCGCCTTCTTACCGTCTGTAAAACTTATTATCACAGGCTTGAAGTATTTCTTGACATCGATCATGGATTTAAATGGTTTTTTGCCTTTCCAACAGATAGGTAAAGTCTCGTCTGCGATTGTTTTCAGTGGTTGCCCAGTTAAATCTTTCATCAGCTACAAATGAACGACATAAAAGAACCAAAAGGGACACTAATAATCAGTCCAGAGCTTAACTCATTGGAAACATGGCAGAACTCGTGAATGACTCTGTTTCGAACTCACAGAAGAAATGAGTGCATCGTAAGCCATGGAATTTAAATAGGTGTAGGAGCTCCCACTGTCTAAAACTATATCAAGGCCCTTCACACCAATGGACTTCTTTCCCAAAATGATTTCTGCTGGTCCAGGGGAGTAGTAGTTCTCCCTAATATGAAAGGATTAACAAAAAGTAGTAGCAGTAGTAGTAATAATATGAACGGAAGAGATCCTACTACGAAGGTAATTTTGTTCATCCACCGCCGAGCGCTTGAATAATAAAGTCAGCAGTTTAAGAAGGGGGAAATGGGATACTTACATTATAGGATTATGCGAGACTGGTATCCAAACTATCCCAGATGAAGGTACAAGATCATCCCCCAAGAAAAGAAAGCCTCCACCACGGCTACTAAAACAGTACCCAATCACATTTCGAATCAGACCAAGACTTGTGAGTTGAGATAGAACGCTGGCTTTTCCACTTCCAAGACCTAGTACACCGTCTGTTGGGGAGGTAGTTCCGGCTGATTCGGATTGGTCATATCCACAACTACAAACAAGAAACCCAAAAATCGTGATCTTTAACGATTCTCAAGAACACTGAGGGCAATTTAAGAAAAAAGAACAAAGAGACTTTTTTGAGAAATTTAGAAAGTAGGTAGTAAAGTTGCCATACCCAAACGCCACAGGAGTACTCAGAAAGGATCCATTGGTTAAGCGAAGAGGAAATATCTCCTTCACAAGGTAACCCTCAGATGAACCTTGATCTGCATATTCAATCTTGTATTCACATTTGTCTGTCGGATTCTCACATTTGCGTCTTTCAATAGAGGGAATGGGAACGCATAGGGGATCTGGACAAACAACAAAACTGCTTGTGTTGGGGCGGTATAATGGATGAGGAACCTGCTCATATAGAGGGAAAAAGAGATGAATTAATCATTTAAGAAGGTAGTTTACAACCATATATGCTTCCTTGTATATCAGGGATGGTACTATACTGAGTATACTGGAAGATTAAACAAAAACAGATAATAATGTTGATTACGACAATCTGTACCAAAGAACCAGCATTTGGATGAGAAAAAACCGTCTTTCCTATTGTGGATTTTAACTATGAGAAAAGACATTTGGAACAAGGAATAGATGGTAATCATGATGTGAAAAGAATATAAATATCGTATAAACAGAAGAGACATTACCTTAGCACAGCGTTTACATGGGGCATCACAATGGACCCATGTGAGATCACTGCCAGTGTCGATATCAAGGAAATATGGTTTGGGTGGATCACCGATATAGAAGTCGACGTAATAATATCTGCAAAGCTAAATTAATTAAAACACTTACCTAAAGTTGTCGATCAAACTATAATGTGTTAAAGAACACGATTGCTCATTAGCTAAGCAGCTGGGCTCGGGGATTGGCTCATCGCCCAAAGGCCGAGCCCGAGTCGAGCCTGAGCCAGCGCGAGTAACTCGGCTAAGTCAGGCCGAGTAACTCGTCGAATCAGGCCGATTATAATTACTTCAGCATACTTACATATATATATATATATATATATATATATCATGTTTACATGTACATACAACATATATTAACTATTGGATGAATCAAAGCTTTTCTCTCCTTTCTTCTTCAAATAGATGTCTTGATATTTGGATGTCTAGGGTTTTGATTCTTGTATTTTAAGTTACATGATTTGATCTTGTATTATAATTCATAAGAAGATTTCCATTCTTTTTTTAAGTGGTGTATGTATAAAATTAGGCTATAATATTTCAAATTTTAGAAGGGTTTTTTGAGCTTACCCCCTCATCACTAAATTGGTAATTGAGTTTACCCCCCTCAATAATGGGTAATTGAGCTTACCCCCCTTAGATTTACTACACAAAGGTTGTGTTTGGGGTACGTGAAATAAATGTGACTACCAAGAGCAATTATCCTTCAATATGATCTTCGTACTTATTCCACCTTACTTTATTTCTTGATTTGGTAGGTAATATGATTAGCAAAGATTGATTTTAGTTATAATTTATGATTTTATTATCTCATGCCAAACATGTCCTTAGTATTTTTGTCAAAAATTCTGAACTCAAGGGGGTAAGCTCAATTACTGATTACTAAAGGGGGTAAACTCAATTACTAATCAATTTTGAGGGGGTAAGCTCAAAAAAACCCATTTTAGAACCATCATGTTTCTTATTAAAACAAAAACAGCAGTTGCCCAAAAACATTAAGAAAAACAAGTGACCCACTGACTCGCCAAGTCAGTAGGTGACTGGGGAGTGGGGACTCGGCTGGGCTAGGCTGAGCCTAGCCAAGTTACTCGCCAATCCCCTAGATGGGGGCTCGGCTATAAATCGGCTAACACTACCAACCGAGCCGATCCCCGGGTGACTAGCCCAATTCGGCCGAGTTTTACTACACAGCTCATTAGTAAATATGATACCCATATCAGATTAGTCTATTGAGGGGAATGGTCCTGAAACAGAAGTATAGACTGAAATCTTGTCTTAACAGGGAATAGGCATTGATCCTATAGTTAAGTTTGCTATACATGAACTTTTTCGTGCAGAAATTTGCACGTCATATGAAGTTGAAAGAAGTGGGTTGCTAAAGAATAAGATAAATTAAGGAAATGTTCTCAGACAGCAGAAAACCTGTATTAAATTGTTGATGCTCTGGTTGGTTTACTGAGTTAACCCTCTCTTTGTTTTATGCAACTAAAACAGAGTGTTTAATTATTGCTAACATAATATTTCTTTCTCTGATTGAACAGAGAGGTAATGATTTTTGCATATTTCAGATTACAGTAACTATACCTTTGCTATTCAACAGAGTTAGACTAATGGGAAAAAGAGAATAGCCGAGTTGCTTTCCTTCAAAAATGCTACACCCCTGTAATAGTACCAACTACCAACAGTCGGTTGTACGTCTCCTAGGATTCAACAACTTTACCTTTCAATTTGTTGATGGTACTTCTATGTACTAAAAGTGTTTGAACTTTGAACTCTTGTACTGACTTGATTTCCTGCTCAAACTAGAGAGCTCTAGCTTACACTCGAAAATGCTAGGAATGAATTGAATGATTTGCTTGTTGAATTAGGTGGGTATTATTGGAGGTGAGGGGCATTTTCTGGAGTAGTGACACCTTTCCTAAGCGTCACTATTCTGGCGAGCGTGCACCATGTGGCGCGTTCGCATTAGTTGGTTGGTCATACCCACTTCCAAGTGGCACACTCCCGAGAGTCAAGATCTGAGAAGGCTTCAATCACCACTAAAGCGCTTACGCAACATGCGCACGATTTGCAGAAAGTGTTTTATCATTTTTTAGTCATTACTTATTATTAATGTTAACAGCTTATGGTAAGGAAAAATTTGTTCTTCTCTTTGTTCGATGTGAGACTAACTCAAGCTCACTACTGTTTGAGCTAGTACTCAGTACAATTTTATACCCAACTTTAAACCATAATAACTCATTCATTAGGAATCAAAAGTAGGAAATCTTAGGTCTAAACTCAAGCACTAAATTAGACGAATCCAACGATCTGTAGAGCTTCTGATTTCGACGAGTGTAGGTCACCCAAAATAGGGAAAGGAAAACCCAGCTATAGGATCCGATTCCAGCATATGAATCCATTTGTTTTTCCTACCTTTTTTCCCTCTATAGTGGAATTAGATGTCACTATAAGTTTTCTTATGAACTCCATTTGTGTTTCTTAAATATATGTGTGACTTTGAGAAGACGACTTATTCTTATATCTTAGAGCATCTACAATACAACACTGAAGCAAAACTCTAAAAATCCTAGGTGTCAAGGGTGAAGAGTGGATCTGGTCTCTTTCTACTTGGCCATTTAGAGATACTCTATTAGACAACCTTCTCCATTGCAACATTCAACAAAAACTCTAAAGCTTATTTGACCATAGAATTAATTGATTTGCTTATGTGGCATTAAGAAATCCTCGCCAGTCGCCGGGTCACTCTAATTTTAGAATGTCCTCTTAAGTATCTCTATAATAAATGATGCCACATTGATGTTGAGTTCTGTAATAGAGATGGTTTTTATAGAGAAACTCAAAAAAATTAGAGGTGACAATCTAAAAAAAGTATGAAAACTAATTAAGATGAGATTAAGGACAAAAACAAAAACAACCTATAAACTTATTTAATAAAATAAAGCCAAGAGCTACCAAATAGAAGTATAAAAATGAAGTTAATTGATGGTTGAATTGAAACATACCCAGTAGGAAACACATTTCCACGAACAGGGAAGACTAGAGAAGATCCAATGGTGTTGATAGATGAGGTTACTCCAAATAATTTATTTTCCTTCACTTGTTGATTTGAAGCAGCCGAACAAGCTGAAAATGTCTTCATTGAGAGAACCAAAGATAGTGAAAATACCTCCCATAAACTAATCAATTTCCCCATCTATTCTCTCTCTTTAGGTTATGTGTTCTTTCTAAAACTTTATACCACTACTCTCTCTCTCTCTCTCTCTCTCTCTCTCTCTCTCTCTTTCTAGGTATGAAGAAGTTTGAAGTTTTATAATAAGCATACTCGTACAAAGAAACAAGAAATTCAACACCGCTATTCTCCATTCCGCCTAGAGAGAGAAAGAGAGGAGAGGAGAGGAGAGGAGAGAGAGAGGAGAAGAGACAAAATCAATGCGGGTTTTCTTGTATCAGTTTTGGATAGTTGGAAATAAATATGACCAAGGGAGAAAGAACCAAACAAACAAGCACCTAGTAATTTGATCTTCCTCTCTCTTCACTGAATCACTCTGGCTCTCTCTCTACCACTCAAGTAACAGTGAAGTCCTCGGTAAATTATATGTTTGTTTGTGTAAGCCACTCAACTGTTTAATCTGGTGTACCTCGTTTCGAAGATCTTCCTGTTCCGGGGGATCTTGAGAAACATGTTTCTAGCCGGGGCAGGCCCTGACAATTTGGTGGTTCGAAACAAGTGTTAGAATGTCGCTCTATACATTTTCTTTGTGATATTAACTCGACATATATAACTATCAATTTATAAGAACTTTTTAGACGTCAATGGAAATGATCTAGTGTTAATTTTGAGTCGAGATACCCAAATTATCATATCCAGAGTCACGTCATAGTGAATCTTATAAGACATCGAAAACTGTTGAATTAACTTGCCACCTTTTCTTTCTTTTACTCAATGATTACAAAGATTAATTTATTTTGGAAACTGAGAGTTGAGATGAGTTATCCGTACTTGTTGTTTTTCAAAGATTAATTCTATTTTGACCTCCAATTTATGACCAACTGGTCGTAAAACAATGTTCAAAGTCATCGTCAAATTGTTGAAAGGGCAATCTGACTGTCTTGAGCGTCGAGAGGTTTCCGAGCTCCTTGTAGGTTTATTTCCAAGTTTGAAGGAGCGGGATAGGGATTTAACGAAGCAGATTCATCAATCGCAGCAGAATCCAACATTACAGGTTCACTCTTCTGACTGATACCACATTGACAAATTTTGAAATCAGCAAATTGACACTAGAAAGAGGGTTGACTCCAGCAAAAATCATCATTCGGTAACTATGATTTACAACTCGGTTCCTCTCGGACCCTCCCCTAACACTTTGGTTTAAGGTTATTTCAAAAGATTAGAATGTCTTCCCCAAAAGACACAAAAAACAGGGTAGAACACCTCGGAGTCGAAGAGCTGGCTGCAGAGGTTGAACACCTCAAAGCCAAAAAACTGCGAGACGTCGAAAACATACGATATTTGTAAGAAAGCCTCTCGAAAGAATGAAAAGAGGCGGCGTCCATAAGGAGGGTTCAGGAAGCATGAAACAGATGACTAAGTTAGGGACCCTCTCGCGAAACTTTTTTCGACCCTTGCTATCGCTCTCGCACCTCCTCTGGACAAAGCATCTCAGAAGCTAAGAGGATTGCCAAGCTCCTAGAGCAGGATCGAAACAAAGATCTTCAAGGTGAGATCACCCGATGGTAGAGATTGATTCAGGGCGACCAACTGTTCCATGTAACAATAGAGGAGTGGGACGAGCCATGGATAAGCGGTCTGATTATCCATCAGGTGTCTAAGCTTACCAGAATGTACGAGGAGAAGAACACGTCTAGGAAAGCAGTATTAACTTGACTCGTTTAGCTCTGAAATACTTGGAGCGTATTGTAGGATATATGTCCTTGGAGTCTGAAGGTATATCCTTTCGAAGGAATGTCCTTCGACCAAGATGGCAATGCGTACGATTTGGCTCATAGGATAATGATGACTTTATTGGAAGATCAATCAATCTGGTTCAATTAGGAGTCGTAATGCTTAGCTAGAAGCCGCTTACGATTGTCAGATCATTTCGGTTATCCGCGGCTAACATAGACTGGATCCTACAACGGGTTACACATAAGAACTAGTAACTTGAACCGTGAGAATAGACTAATGGGAACTAGTATATAGATGGATATGATCCAGTCTAAGAGATAGAAAGAATCGGGCTCGAAAGAGAAGCCCGAAAAGGCAAAAACCCACTTTAAGGAGGCAACAAGGGATTCCCTTAAGGGGGGATCCCTGGCCGACCTTATTAAGGGGGTGGGCCAGGCAGAGTAAGCCCATTAAGGGCTATTCTGGCCGGCCAAACTATGGGGAAACCCTAATTAGGGTTTTCTCCATATTAAGAGTCTCAGTTAGTTTAAACACGAACTTGTACTTATCTTTTTTGAGGCACTTTTAGGATTCCTTGTTTGAGTGGGACTCTACTAAGGTAATGCCTATATAAAGTCTCATTATGACTTCAGAAAAGGTGTGGAATTTTCTCTCAAGAAAATCATTCTCTTCACACAATTATTGAAAAGAAAGGATTTTAGAGAAAAAGTTTTCATTCTTTCTATCAAGTCTAGAAGAAGCAGTTCTTCAGGTCAACCTTCAAGAAGGTCCTAGCTGACTAAAAGATGGGAGTTCGAGTTATACAATTAGGTGTCTCAAGTAGAGGAGCTCCACTTTAAGCTCTTTATCTTCCGAATACTGGTCGGGATTTAGTTCGTGGGGAAGCGATTAAAGGTATTCTTCTTCCTTCTAGTTCATAGTTAGTTCATGTATAAATCCTGGATAACTTAGTTTTAATCATTAGATTTTTGAGATTCCGCTACCAACACTAGTTAGATGTGTATTAGATACATGTAAAACCCTACAGTTGCATCACGAGCCGTTTGCATGAAACTATCTTTGGCTAGAACGAATTAGATTCGAACTTAAGATTGATAGATAAAATTGTTTGAATAGAGATTCGGACAAAACTTTGATTAGTTTGAAAAAGTTTTATACACAATCAAACATGTATTTGAAAGGGTTTCAATGCATAGAATCGTGAAAATTTTATGTTTTTGAAAAGGGTTTTCGAAAACGGATCTAACGGATCAAAAATTTTGAAAAACGGATTTTAAAATCATGGATTTTGGGTGTTGAATATGAGAAAAACAGCAGTTTTTTCATGAAAAACAGTAGGAAGAAGAAGGTAAAAGTCAGTTGGAGGGAGGAATTTTGAAAAATCAAAAGGCCTTATAGGTTCTGACCGGCCAGGATGCGTCCGGACCGACCAGCAGGTCTCGGGACAGAGTCTCGAGACCATAAAACACGGGACAGGAAGTCCTGGTCCGTCTAGGACCGGGATTCCTAATCCCGGACGGACTGGGAGTCTGAGATGTTCACATCTTGGAAATCCCAGACGCGTCCTAGACGCGTCTGGGAAGTCCCAGTCCGAGTTGGACTAGGACGGTCCGAGATGTTCGCATCTCGGGAGTCCCAGATGCGTCTGGGATTCCCAGCTGGTCTCGATTTAGGACCGAGACCAGGGACGTGCGTCTGGAGCAACCACATGCATCAAGGATGCGTCTAGAAGCATCTAGGATGCGTCTAGAAGCATCCAGACGCGTCTAGGACGCGTCTGGCATGTCCAGGCACCTGTCCAACCCGTTCCAATCGAGCATGGCCTAGGGCCATGCTGTGCTAGAACGCGTATTAGGATGCGACTAGCACGTGCCATCCAACATGGTCTAGGACCCATTTCTCGAAAATCCGGACTGTTGACTAGCCTTGACCAAGACTAGTCAAAGGGACTTTTGACCAAGTTTGACTTGAGTCTTTTCGAGTTTGACTTGAGCCCATTGGGCCTTGACTCGAATGAGAGATTTTCTTACTTTTTCTTCCGATTCCGAAACATTACTTTTCCGACATTGACCCGGGCTATCCGAAACCCCAAAACGGAGTTTTTCCGAGTTTGATTTTAGAAATCATAAAGGAAGAAACTAAATGTGCCATTAGTCCGAATTTTACGAAAATAGACTTAGAAAGCCCATTAGACATAGATTTGTCACAATATCCCACAATTGGCTACACGAAACATAGCAAAACCTAGAAACGAATCTAGGTCACATACTTTATTTATGACTGTCATATATTTTGTATGTATATGTGAATGCGTAGTATTGTATTGCCTTTAGTTAAGTAAACGATTCTTGTTTCTAAGCACAAACGAGTATGTGCCTGAATAATACTTAGAGTTATAGGGTCTAGAAAAGCCGTTGATGAATCGGATGATGAGATCATGATTCGAGTGGGAGTAATCAATGGTGGTTCAAGGATGAAATCCAAAAGAACCATTAGGCAAACAAGAATAAACTAAAAGATAAAGATCTTTTAGGAGGCTCTACTAAGGTTTTATCTAACCTTACGAGAATTCAAATAAAAACTTACGTATAAAAGTCACGAATGGTTACGATAGAGTTCACAGTAACGCAAACCTGATAAAATACGTAATAATCCCTAAAAGAATTTTGAGTATAAGCCTACCCACAAATAAGACACTTGTTGATACCAGCTTGTTTATCGATGGTGGGCCTGCCTCCGCAGAGTGCAAACTTTACCTCGGGACAATACAGGTACATCTATGAAGAGGTCTACGCGTCTAAACTAGTTTTACTCAACGAGTCAGCAAAAAGGTTTTGGATTTCGAGGCAAAGGAAAGTTTGACACTCAAGTGTGAAACTAATCAACCAAGAACTATAGGATTATGATCAGTAAAGTTGTTACTCACCCAGGAAAATGGAGTTAAGGGCAGTGCCCTAGTAAGCTTAACTTCGAAAAATTGGGATATTGGAATCGTGTTATTCAAACAAGGGATAAAGAATTTTGAATGATATGGCAAAATTAGAATTTTGATAGGATCACAAGTTTAAGTCACTTTGCATTCTTTACATGTAGTTTAATTATGACAAACAAAGAAACCTTCAACATCCGCTGGCTCATAGAGAAGGAGAAGCTGAACGGAGATAACCTTAAAGTATGGGAACGAAACTTGGGTCTCGTCCTCAGATCCGAAAATAATGCAGCTGTTTTAGAAACTCTTATTCCGATATTCACTGAAGAATCGACTAATGAGGAGAAGGAGCAAGAAAAGAGGCTTCGTAGGAAATCCAAACCCGTAACGTGCTTAATGTTAGCAACCATGGAACCTAATCTTCAGGATAAGTTCATACAAATGGATGCTTACACTATGACATGACAACTTAAGGAATTGTTCCAAAAGAAGGCCGGAATGGAAAGTACGAGACGTCAAAGGCAATACTAGATTGTCGCCTCGAAAAAGGTAAGCCTGTAGGGCCGGATGTTTTCAAAATGATCAGTCTTTTTGAGAAACTAGTACGACTTGGAGTCGATCATGGCCGAGATTTCGCCACTGATATCATCCTGCACTCCCTTCATAATGGGTTCAATCAATTTAGAATGCACTACAATATAAATGGATGGGATAAATCTTTGGAGGATCTACACGCAATGCTCTAGACAGCCGAGGAGAATATCGTGGTAGCAGAACCTAAGAAAGAAGTTCTTATGGTTCAGAAGGATAAAGGATTTAGAATGGATGGAAAACAGAAGAACAAGAGGAAATTTGGCAAAACAAAAGGCAAACAAGTTGCCAAAACCAAGAATTCCTCTTCTGACTCCAAGTGTTTCTATTGTGATGGCATAGGCCATTGGAAGAGAAACTGTCCTAAATTCCTGGAAGACAAGAAAAACGGAACTGTGGTTTCCGTGAAAGGTAAAAATGTTAAAAGTTGATTCAATTAAATACCCTTAAAGGTATTGGATACCTAACGCTCATTTCATTACGAATGACAAGAGCAAGTGGGAGTTGAGTATTTAATTGGAAGGAGAAGAACCTGTTAAAGAGCAGAAGAAGCCAAAGTTGATGAGAAGGCTCCAGAAGGATTTTAGTCTCCTATCGGCATTACTTTTATTAGATATCAGTATTTTTCCTTTTCTTTGAACATCTTCTCTAGAATTGGATTTACGAGAAATAAAGTATTCAGTTTTAATATTTGGGTTATTTCCCAAATGACCCCCAACTTTGTGACCACCTTTCTGCCTAGCCCCTACTTTATCAAAAATACCCAGATGGCCCCTTTTTCAGATTCCGTTACAACACCGTTAACTAGTCATCATCTCTCTCTCTCCTCCATCTTATCTCTTCTCTCTGCCACCTCATCTTCTCGCCACCTCATCATCTTCTCCGGCGAACACAAAAAAAACAATTTTTTTTATTTTCTCTCTCCTCTCTCTCTCTAAAAAAATAAATAAATATATATATATATATATTTTTAAAAAGAGCTCTCTTTTCTCTCTCTAGATCTGGTCTAAAACCATGGTAGATATAAACACTAGTGTTTTTTTGGAAGCGAGATCGTTGAGATCGAGTCTGTCATACAGTTCAAAGTAAACAAATCGGTGGCGCCACTTATTCCTTCCACCACAAAAACCGCCGGTTCACTTCCTTCATCATCTTATAAGACGAAGATTTCTTGTTTCTCTGTAG
Organism: Eschscholzia californica; assembly: GCF_041429995.1. Taxonomy (NCBI): domain Eukaryota; kingdom Viridiplantae; phylum Streptophyta; class Magnoliopsida; order Ranunculales; family Papaveraceae; genus Eschscholzia; species Eschscholzia californica. Next base: position 23,721,946 of record NW_028238420.1, on the reverse strand, counting down.
ATCCAGATTTAGGTTCTTACTCTGATAGTTCTTCTATTGATGATGTTGAGAGTAGATCAACAAGTACTGATGATGATGAGGTTGGAGAAGATGATGAGACTGAAATCCAGAGTAAATTCAAAGGTTCTTTATGTTCTTTGGACTCTTCCTATCAAGTAAGTATTATTCCCGATCTAACTCAAAAATAGCAGAACTGATCTGAAAATTCATTAATGATCTTCTTGATTATACATATAATTGATTTTAGTTCAGATTTGGAAGTTTGTGATTGAGTAATTTCTGTTTTTTTGTGAAGAAGATTCAATAACTAAGTAAGTTTAGGGTTTTTTTTTTGTAGGAGAGGATTGTCAAATTACTTCACAGGAAAACCATAATCATTTGCAAATTTATCAGAAGCAACAACAGTAAGAAATTTAGGAAAGATTGAGAATCCATTTTATAAGAGAAGGAGAAGCTTGTAAAAGAAGAAGATCAAGAACATATTATACTTGTTTAGTTAATCCAGTTTCAATGCCTCTTCTTACACTTATTGAAGATGATGATGAACAAAGTGATGTTGATCATGAATCTGATAAAAACATTAACAACATTAAAGAAGAAGATGAAGAAGATAATGTGTACTATTTGTCAAAGAAACATGAAAGGAAGATCAAGAGCTATAAACCAACCAGGTGTTTCTCTCTTACAGATTTTCATCATCACAATCATCATCTTTAACAACAACAACCATCAATTAACTCTTTAAAACTAGTTTTTGTATCTACCATGGTTTCAGACCAGATCTAGAGAGAGAGAGAGATGGGAGTTTTTTTTTAAAAGCATTTTTTTAGAGAGAGAGAAAAAAAATTATGTTTGAAGGTCGCCGGCCAGAAAATTGGCCGGTCGGCGACCTTCACCGATGAAGACGTGAGGTGGCGAGAAGATGAGGTGGCAGAGAGAGGTTATGAGATGGAGGAGAGAGAAATGATGACTATTTAACGGTGTTATAACAGAATCTAAAAAAGGGAGTCATCTGGGTATTTTTGATAAAGTAGGGGGCTACGCAGGAAGCTGGTCACAAAGTTGGGGGCCATTTGGGAAATAACCCTTAATATTTTATGATGTTCTCAAAAAGGTGCCTATTTCAACTCACAAACATTAAGACCTATCGATACAATTAGTTATTATAATCTAGTCAGCCAACTAGGATGAACATCAAATTCGAAAGAATAAACATGGTTCAAACTAATTAGTCTGACAAGATCTTTTATGACAAAACAAAGGTCAATTAATCATTAATACTTATGTTAAACATAAGATTATGGTTAATATGACTAGAATCAACTAGGTACTCGAATTTAGGAAAAGGTTTTAGAAACTTGACCTAAATCAAGTAATGAATCGAAATGACTGAATATCTTAATAAAATCAATAATCTCAGTCATAACAAGTCTTCCGAAACGATAGTGTCTAAATAAAAGCTGCATAACCACTAAACCTATAACTGCTATAGAAAATGAAAGAATACCATGTTAGTAAGCCTGTCAATGGATATCCGAATATTCGACATCCGATCCACATCCGTATTCGAATTTCAAAAAAATATCCGAAATTTCGGATTCGGATGCGGATTCGGATATTCCTTATCGGATATCTGCTTATCGGATATCGGATATCGGATACGGACATATTCGATCCGATAAATATCCGTATCCGATAAGTAATATAAAAAATTAATAAAAATTTAAATTTATTCATAATAATATATAAAATGTATGGTTGAGATTTATTGTTTAGATATAATGGTTAAAAATTTAAAGAACAAATTTGAAATTTTGTTAAAGTTTCGGATATCGGATATTATCCGATATCCGTTAATATTATCGGATTCGGATTCGAATATTGATCTCTAATATCCGTCGGATAATTATCGGATTCGGATATTCGAATAGCTTATCGGATTCGGATACGGATATGCCTATATCCGATCCGATAAGCTACCGTTTACAGGCCTACATGTTAGTATGGATTTTTGAAAGATTCTAATGTAGTCTTTTATTTATAGTCTGATAACTTCAGACATAGTTTCTTCTTCATAAGAAGAAATATAAGGTTTTTCCTCACAACATCGAAACAAAATAAGATTGTTGTTCTCGATGATGTCTTCCTTGAAAGGAGTCGTTCAAGAAGACAAGTGGGAGAAAATATTCAAATCGAATTCGAACCGAGCAACAAAAGAACACAGTAGGAGTACGAGAACTCACCTAGTAACTTCTTAAAAGAGTTAAGAAGGTTCTAAAATATTGTTCAGAAACCCCATTGGGTCTTCAGAAGACTCACATAAACTATAGCAGAACCAGACTCCGAAAATTGGCTTAAAGTCAATAGGATCAAAAGTAAGAGTTGGTATCTAAACATTCATGAAAGAAATTCAAGAGTTGATTTTCTGAGAAGAATGATTAGATTCTTGTTTGACAAAAGGGTAAGTGGGAGTGAAATAAGTTAGTTTCACGTCCTGTATGTGAGACATACTAGAATTGAAAAACAATTAAGGAACTGACTCAATAGGACACCTGACAAGGGTAAATAAATAAATTAGGCATCGAAATCTATAGAGTTACAGATTAACAGATGATAAGACTTGTTCAAAAGAAGTTTTGAAAAGTCTGACTAGAAATACTCTAAGAGAGAGATTTTACCCATCTCTTATCAATCACTGCTAAGTAAGAAATCAGAATTTGGAAGTCCTGATGAGCAAAAGCACACATGAGGAAAATACTAATGTCGCGAGACATGAGATCGATTATGAAGATGATCGATGTTTACCCGCACATCTAGAAATACATAAGTATTTGATGTCGTCGCCCATAAACAACAGAGAAGTTCTAGGATACTTGGAGTATCTAAGAAAGTGTCTCTGAATGTAAAAGTTGAAGAAAGTCATAAAAGCAATCTTCCAGAAATAAAGATAGGAATCTTTTAGGAAGGACAACCAGGTGGAAAAGAAGTTTTTCACCGTGGGAGTCGTTGCAAACTCTAAGGCCATGTTTGGCACGCGAGAATCGCGTGGGAATGGAATGTGATTCTTGGGAATCACATTCCCGACTATTGTTTGGCTCGGGGGAATGCAGGGGGGATCTTATTCCTGGAGGAATGGGATTCCCCACAAATGGGGTAATAGCAAACCCAGAGAGGGGGTGGGTTTGTGATTCCCATTCCCGGGAATGATTTGATTTAATATTTCTGGACAAAATAATCCTTGATAAAATATTAGAATGACTAATATTAAAATTGTCATTCTTATGATATTTTCACTAAAAAAATTAAAAACCTAGGGCTTCAACTACCACCATAGCAACACACTCTCTCCCACCCTCTCTCTTGCTCGAACGTATCTCTCTCTCCATATCTCTAGTTTTTTTCTTCTCTCTTGCTCTTTGTTCATTAAAAATTGATTTCATAACGTTTAAAAAAAATTAGTCGAGCTTATTTATTTTAAATAAATCTTTAAATACAACTTAAATTAGTGTATTACGATACTATTTCATATCTGTAAATTTGAATAGACAATACGAATTAAAATATATATAACCAAGTTGACCTATAATTTATGTAGTTTAAGTAAAAGGATATAACAGGACTTTCGTAAAATTTACATTCCTATTCCTACACAAACCAAACAAGTTAGGAATCCATCGGGAATGGAATTTCTATTCCTGGTCTAACCAAACATTAAACCAAAATAATCTGATTCCCGGGAATCGCATTACGGGAATGTGATTCCCGGGAATGACATTCCATTCCCGCGCGCCAAACATGACCTAATAGTAAAGAAAGTACAATTAGGACTTGGGAAGTGTTAGTTTCAATTTAAGAAAACTACCATTATTGTAAAAGCTGACGAAGGCGTTCTTCAGCATAATAATGATAAGCAAAGTGAAAACGAATAGTGGATTCAATCCACAAAACTAAACTGTCACCTTAGATCAAACATGGGAGATGTATTAATCTAAGGAGTTAGGGTCATGAAGGACTGCCCTAAGAGACTTAAAAAATTGGGCACGTAAAAGAGTTTACGTGGGAAACTCACATTTACAAACTCTTCTTACCCGAAATAAATTAACGTTATCTAAATTGTGGTTTAGAATTTAGACGACAGTCCAAAAATAATGAAAAGTTTCAGGCAGGTTTATTAGATACGTGATCTAATGAAAGAAACTCTGCTGAGTGAACATGGAAGCATTCCATTATATATAATAACCCTAATCCAGGACATTGATTGGACAACGATGACTTAAGAAGACTAGCATGAGTGATTGACAAGATAGTGTTGTTTCTTGGGCTATATGAATTAGAGAATTCAAGTCAAACTTCATGGGTGTATAAAGATACACTGGAACCCACCAAGTGAGAGTACTTTAAGAAGTTGAAGATATGAACGTCATAACTCTCATTTAGCAAATCAAAGAGATTCCTCAAAACATGAGTACACATTCATCTTATGTAAGGAATGTCAAGCCTTGGTCCCGTCAAACGTCGCACTGTAACAGGAGGTTATAAAAAACGGAGGCTGGGTGAAACAGGATAGACATGAAGCTGAGTGGGAATACAAGAATGGAATATGTCTTCCTAACGAGAGTTAGGATAAAGTATCTCTAGGCCACTTGAGGAGTGACATCTGGAAATGCATGACCGTGCTCAAATGGATTAAAAGTTAATCATTTGATTTGACAGTTTGTCCTCCTGATCAAGAAAGTCTGATAAAGTATGACGTATTAGATGAGATATGAAAGACATGGGAATCGAGCATTGCACTTGTTCTAAGTACAAGTAGGAGACTGAAGGATATTTGTCCTTGGAGTCTGAAGGTATATCCTTCCGAAGGAATGTCCTTCGACCAAGATGGCAATGCGTACGATTTGGCTCATAAGATAATGATGACTTTATTGGAAGATCAATCAATCTGGTTCAATTAGGAGGCGTAATGTGTTAGAAGTGACTCGAATATGGATTGGTATCGAACCCGGTTTACGACCCGCCAACCCGTTTACAAGGCAATGGTAATTGCCTACCGAGACCGAAGGTCTCAGCGCCGAATTTTGGACCCGTTAGCAGAGTTGATTGCTGAGACAGAGCTGGTATGCGAAGCAGGGCTGTGAGGCAGAGCTGGACTCCGAGACAGAGCTGGAATGCGGAAGCTAGGCTTATGTCGATGATTAGTGTTATCCGTTTTTAATGTCGGTTGTAGAGAGTCGGTGAGGCGGTGGGATTAGGGTATAGTGGCTATAAAAACTAAACTCTAAGGAGATATCAGTAAGCACAATCTCACGAATCTCTTGTGTAAACTTGTTTGCTTATCATAGTGGAAATCATCGCGCCGTTGTCGCCGTGGAGTAGGTCTCACCAACCGAACCACGTAAATCTCTGTGTTCTGTTCTTGATTGTTCTTTACTATTCCTATTGCTTGTCTTGGATTACTCGTATTGATCACCTTAACCCCGATTGGGATAACATAATGCTTAGCTAGAAGCCGCTTACGATTGTCGGATCACTTCGGTTATCCGCGACTAACATAGACCAGATCCTACAAGGGGTTACACATAAGAATTGGTAACTTGAACAGTGAGAATAGACTAACGGGAACTAGTATAAAGAAGGATATGATCCAGTCTAAGAGATAGAAAGAATCAGACTCAAAAGAGAAGTCTGAAAAGGCAAGAACCCACTTTAAGGGGGCAACAAGGGATCCCCTTAAGGGGAGATCCCTGGCCGGCTTAAGAGGGTGGGCCTGGCAGAGTAAGCCCATTAAGGGTTACTCTGGCCGGCGACACCATGGGAAAACCCTAATTAGGAGTTTCCCTATATTAGGAGTCTCAGTTGGTTTAAACATTAACTTGTACTTATCTTTTCTGATGGACTTTTAGGATTCCTTATTTGAGTGAGACTCTACTAAGGTAATGCCTACATAATGCCTCATTATGAGTTCAGAAAAGGTGTGGAATTTTCTCTGAAGAAAATCATTCTCTTCACACAACTATTGTAGAGAGAGGATTTTAGAGAAAAAGTTCTCATTCTATGTATCAAGTCTAGAAGAAGCAGTTTTTCAGCTCAACCTTCAAGAAGATCCTAGATGACTGAAAGAAGGGAGTTCGAGTTATACAATTCCGTGTCTTAAGTAGAGGAGCTCAACTTGAAGCTCTTTATCTTCCGAATACTGGTCGGAATTTAGTTAGTTAATGTATAGATCCTGCATAACTTAGTGTTAAACATTAGATGTTTGAGATTCTGCTACCAACACTAGTTAGATGTGTATTAGATACATGTAAAACCCTACACGTAGAGACCCAAAAATTCCAAATGTCCTCACTTAGAGAACTATGATGGTTTCCACGACCCAAATGTATTTGTGCGAGATTAAATATTGTTAATGACCATCACTGATAAATCAGTTTGGGCTTTGGTATTCCCAACAGTCCTGAAGTAACCGACCCAGTCATGGTACAAAGCTCTCGAACCCGGATCCATCCACCTATTCGATGAGCTCGTTTCGGCTCTCTACTGAGCTTTTCAGAATAGCCGAATAATGGATAAAACTGACGAAGACCTGTTCAAAATTGTTCAGTGGAAGGGAGAATCATTGACTGACTATCGTAAAGGTTTCAAAACATAATGGTCCAAATACCTTACTAGGACTCTAAAGTCATTCACATAGCTCTGAGAAAAGGATTGCGACTGGACAGGATCCAAGGGAGATAGCCAAAGATGAACCGCCTACTATGAAGGAGATCATTAAGAGGGTTCAATATGTTTTTAGTCATTCAGAAACTTTATAAACAAATTATGAATTTTAAAATAAAAAGGTGTAGTTACATAAACGGTCATCATGAGGCACCAAAATAAATTAAGTAGCCCGAAGGACCCAGAAATCAAAAGAAGCACTACTCTTAAGGCATAAGCCCTTGTGGCCTAAGCTACGACCACGCCTAATTAAGGAGGATTCGAGTCTAAACTCAATTCAGGAGAATGCCTATTCGAAACCCAAAATAACCTAACGAGGAGTCCTATTTGAACCTCAAAAATAAAACTAAGGAGGAGTCCTATTGGAACCTCAAAAATCAAATTAGGGAGACGTCATATTCGAATCTCGAAATAAACTAAGGAGGAGTCATAGTTGATGATGCATAAAATGTCCAGACATTGACTAACGTCTGAAGAGTCAAGATCAGACCTTAGGTCTCTTGGATCGACTCGGCTTAAGGCAGCAGGACAGCTAAACACCTGACGGTTTACCATACGTTCCCCTAACTGGGAGGTCAGCCGGAAGAAATCAGCTCTGCACTAAACGCCCTTGGCATGGATAGATCAGCCCTGGGATCTTAATAGGAATAAGGGGGGTCTCCACGGGTTCGACCCATATCTTATGCCCAGAACTGGGGAGATATCAGCGCTGCGCGACCTAATGACTTAATCCCGGACTTTCTAGAAAGATCTCAGTCGGCCTCACATCTTGAAGTGTTTAAGCCCGATTGGACTCCACGTATCTAGAAGAGGAAACTTCTCCTTTAAAGTCTATCACTCTGGCAAGATATATACAAAGCATCCTTGAACTTAGGAACTTTCACTTATCAAAGATCTGGGATAAACTCGAAGAGAAACCCTAGATACGCAAAAGAGGTAACTTCCGTTACGGTTTGACGACCACCGCCTCACCACCGCCACTAATCACAGTCGGTTTAACTTCGCCTATAAAAGGCCCCCCACTTCGTCCTTCACAGGACACGATCTCTTCACCCCAGAAAAGATCACCCCATACTCAGAGTTCTCACAACTCGCCCCCAAAATGATCGATCAATATTCATTTTTTTATTGCAAAGAGCACCCTGACTGTCTTGAGCGTCGGAGCGGTTTTCGAACCTTTGTAGGTTTTCCCCCCTCGAGAACAGACGAACAGGAACAAAGAAGCAGAGCAGAGCAGAACAGACGAATCTCTCCTCTCCAAACAGAATATACCATCATAACGGAGGATGTCATGCATCAACTCTCTTTTTCATGCTGATTTAACCGGGAGCCAATTTTCGACATCAACATTTGGCGATAGAAGGAGGGGGATCTCTCCAGCAAATTATCAGACTCGGTAACCCGAACCTTATTCAACGTCTTTTCAGAACTAATCATATCACACAGGAAAACACTCTGGCCGACGCGCTGTCAAAGATGATCAGCGGTCAACCCACGATCCCCGGAGTAATATTTCACACCTCAGAGGAAAGAAGCGTCGATAGAGCACAGGAAATTATGGCAATCAGGATAAACCAGGGGGATACATGGATGAAGCCCTACATCGAATACCTGCTGACTCAGAAACTACCTGAAGACGCCAGTGAGGCCAGGAAAATACGCAGGAATGCTGCAAGGTATACCCTACTGGGAGGACTGCTATACCAAAAATCCTTGATTCACCCTCTGCGGCGTTGCCTAGCAAAAGACGAACAAGAATACGTCATGAAGGAGATACACGGAGGAGCAGCCGGGAATCATGTAGCCCCAAGAACTTTGAACAGACAGCTGGCCTTGGCCGGATATTATTGGCCAGGGATGTTGGAAGATTGCATAAACCATACCAAACATTGCACGCCATGCCAGGTATATGCGAACGATTATCGCTTGCACCCCACAGAGCTGACACCTATCGTAAGCCCCTGCCGCTTCGCACAATGGGGAATCGACTTGGTGGGACCATTCCCGGCTGGCACGGGAGGAAAGAAAATGTTACTAGTCATGGTGGATTACTTCACCAAGTGGGCGGAGGCAGTAGCGGTAGCTAGGACTCGCACGCAAGAGATCGCCAGTATATCATGGACGAACATAATAACCAGGTTTGGAGTCCCGAGGATCCTGGTCATGGATAACGGACCTCAATTCAACAATGACGCCATGAAGCAGTTTTTGACGGAGTATGGAATCAAGCCGGCTTACGTTAGCCCCGCACACCCCGCTGGAAACGGACAAGTTGAGGTAACCAACAAAACTCTCGTCAAATACATTAAAACCAAATGCCATAAAAACAAAAACTGGGTAGACGAGCTCCCCGACGTACTGTGGACATATCGCATCACACCACAGAGAGCCACGGGGGAGACGCCTTTCCGAATGGTGTACAGCATGGACGCCGTACTACCCGTAGAGATAGGCAAGCCAAGTCTAAGGATAAGACACTTCGATCCCGAAACCAATGAACAGCTAGTGTTAAAACATGTAGACTTAGTCGACGAGGTCCGAGATCGAGCAGAGTTGCGGAACCTTGCCTTCAAAGACACTATGATCAAACAGCATAGGTTCCACATGAGGATAAGAAAGTTTGACGTCGGAGACATGGTATGGAGGAACTATAAATTCACCCAGAAACCATCAGCGGCCAAACTCTTTCCCACATGGGAAGGGCCCTATAAGATAGTAGAGGTCGTAAGACCCGACACTTACAGGTTAGAGAATGCATCGGGGCACATCCTCACTCATCCCTGGAACGCGGAACACCTCAAATTCGCCTTCCAAAATAGAAACACCGATGTACCATAAACATGATGGGGTGGACCAGACTTAAGGAGTTGAAACATAGATTTACTTATATAAGACGCTATGCTAAATAAGGAATCCATAAAGAGTCTGACTACGTCCTAGCAAACTTATGAGCTTTTACTAGTAAAGCACCTCCTGAAGGATATATTCGTTCGGTCAGAAGGAGATGTCCATCCGAAGGAGTGTCGTTCGACCAAGATGACAATGCGATCAATTTGTCGATTAGGATAACGATGAATAAGTTATGAAGATCATCCAGTCCGGTCCAATTAGGGGTCATAGTGCTTTGCTAAAAGCCAACTACGATTGTCGGATTACTTAGGTATTTCGCGGCTAACATGGATCGGATCCTACAACGGGTTACACATAAGAGTGGTGACTTGATCGGAGAGATTTGACTAGATGGGACTAGGCTAACGATGGATTGGATCCAACTAAATAGGCCAAAAGGGTTCGAATAGAGATTCGAAACAAGATGGAAACAATGGGGCATAAAAGGGGGTGCCCCTAACCAAGGCTACTATGGCCGACCATGTGATGGCTTACAGGCATAGTGGGCCGGCCACATAAAGCCCGTAATGGGCTGATATGGTCGGCCACACAAGGGGATGCCCTAATTAGGGTAAAACCCTAATTAGGGAATCCTAGAGGACTAAAACTCCTCTATGCTTATCTTTTCTGAAGGAGACTTTTTTGGATTCCATATTTGAGTATGACTCTACTAAGGTAATGCCTATAAATAGTCTCATGAGTAGTTCAGAGAAGGTGTGGAATTTTCTCAAGAATACACATCTCTCTCTCACAATATACAACTAGTGGAGAGAGGAGATTGTAGAGAAAAAGCTCCCATTCTATCAATCTAGTCAAGGAGAAGGTTCTTCTCAACCTTCTATTAAGTCCTATCAGACATTAAAGAAGGGAGATCAAGTTAACCAACTCGATGTCTCAAATAGAGGAGCGACGATTGAAGCTCTCGATCTTCACACGCGAATTGGAATGGTTCGAGGGAAAAACGCGAAAAGGTATTTATCTCTCTTCTAGTTCATTGTTTAGTTCATGTATAATCGATCCTGGTAATCTAGTGTTAACATATAGATGTTGAGATTCCGCTTAGAACACTAGATTTAATGTATTAGATACGCATGAAACCCTACAGTGGCATCACGAGCCGGTTACATGAAACTAACTTTGACTAGTCGAATTAGAACTTAATTGATTATATAATTTCATGTTTGACATAGAATTGATTAGTTTAGAACTAATCGGATAGAAAGAAATCGAATTTTGAAAAACGTGTTCGAAAGGACGATTGAAAAAGGTTGATTTTTTGAAAAAGGGTTTTCAAAAAGTGTTGTTTTTTGATGGATTTCCATAAAAAAAACAACAGCTATAGCAGCTTGGAACAGGAAGAAAACAGTAAAAACAACAAGTTTTTAGGAGGAAGAAGGGGTTTGTCCCAGGCCCGACTGACCTGGACGCGTCCGGTCAGTCGCGTGCGCTGGCACGTCTCCCAATCGTCTCGAACTGGGAGTCCGAGAATATCTCGGATGGGTCCCAGTCCGACTCGAACTGGGAAGTCCGAGATTATCTCGGAAGGTCGCGTCATCAGACGCGACCATGAGAACTCCGAGACGACCAAGGATGCGTCCTAGGGACGCGACCGATAGCTCCCATGCATCTCGGATGCGATCCGAGATGCAGTTGCTTGGGGACGCATCTGGCCTAGGGCCAGGAAGCGTCCACCCGAGGGACACGGCACGACTCGGAACGTGCCGAGCCGGGTCCGGCCAGAGTCCGGACCTTGACTTTGACCTATCTTGGTTCCATCTTTGACTGGTCAAAGGTCCCCTGACCAAGTCTGACCCGGATTTTCAGAGTTTGACTCGGGTACCTTTTGGGCCTTGATCCGAGTGGGAGTTTTAGTCTGTTCTTCTTCCGACCTCAACCTTAATTTTTCCGAAATTGACCCGGATTATGTGATAATTTAAACGGAGTTTTTCCTTAAAACGATTTTAGAAATCATTAAGGAAGAAACGTGACATAAATTCGTCTGTATTTTACGAAAAATAGACTGAGAATCCATGATAGACATAGGAATGTCACAATTTCCCACGAATAGCAAACCTAGAAACGAATCTAGGACACATACTTTTTCTATGATTGTCATATTTATGAATGTATGTACATGTATGTGATTGCATAGTGTAATGTACCTTTAGATAGGTAAACGTTTCTTGATTCTAAGCACAAGCGTAATGTGCCCAAATAATACTTAGAGTATAGGGTCTAGAGAAACCATTGACAAATCGAATGATGAGATCATGATTCGAGTGGGAGTACTCAATGGTGGTTCACGGATATGAATCCAAACGAACCTTAGGCGAACAAAAAAAACATTACGCAAACTCACAAAAATCTTTACGTAATAAATCACAGTTAGTTATGCCAGAGTTCACATTAACGTAACTTGATAAATTATGTAAAAGTCCCCAAAAAATGCCTACCCAGACTAAGACACCTGTTGATCCCTTGTTCATCGATGGTGGGTCAGCCTTCACGGAGTGCCATCTTTTACCTCGGGACGATACGGGTAGATTTGTAGCAGAGGTCTACATGTCTAAATGGTTATTCTCAACGAGTCAGCAAAAAGGTTTTGGTTTCGAGGCAAAAGGATGAATTTAACACATAAGTGTTATTCATCAACCAAGAGTCATAAGTGTATGATCAGCAAAGAGTTTGCTAACCCAGGATTACGGAGTTAAGGGCAGTGCCCTAGTACGCTTAGCCCCGTAGCAATGGGATCTTGGAATCATATTTTTCAAAGGGGGACGCTTTTTATTGAAAAATATGGCAAAACAGTCGCTTTTGCACAACAATTGAATGTAGTACTTAGCAAATTTCCTTTTTCTGTTAATGTAGAGTAGAAATGGCACACACGATTAGTTCAGATTTAGATAACTTTCTATATTGGGAGAAGGATCAGAGAAGACTTCTCGATACTTCGAAGAAAGAAAACGTAATAGAGGAACCAAGAAAAGGAGAGGAAATTAGCGCCTATGTTATAGAGGTCAATTTGGCAAACACAGCTGATTCCCCTATATGGGTATTTGATACCGGATGTGGAGCTCACATAATCTCGGATTTGAAAGGGCTAGAGGGAATCAAAAGTCTGTCAAATAGCGAAATGGTTCTACGAGTCGCAAACAAAGCAAAAGTTGTTGTTGCGGCTGTAGGAACCTATAAGCTCAGTCTAGATACTGGTTTGATATTAGTGCTGCATAAATGCTATTATGTACCTACTATCTCAAGAAACATCATCTCTGTGTCTGTTCTGGACAAAGAAGGATATCATACTGTTTTTTAAAACAGGCAATGTTCTCTATACAAAGATGATGTGTGATATACTAGTGCTAGACTTTGTAATGGTCTTTATGTTTTGAACATAGAAGATGAAATCCTGAACATAGACACTAAACGGCTTCGCACTCATGATTCGAACCAAGGTATCTCTGGCATTGTCGCGTAGGCCACATAAACATGAAACGCATGCAGAAGCTTCATACAGATGGACTAATGGGTTCGTGTGATTTAGAATCATACGATACATGTGAACCATCCTTAGTGGGTAAGATGACAGGATCACCCTTCAAAGGGAAAGGTGACCGAGTTAGTAAACCATTAGGACTCATACATACAGATGTATGTGGACCTATAAGTACACCCGCAAGAGGTAACTATGGCTACTTCATCATATTTACTGACGATTTCACTAGATATGAATACATATATCTTATGAGGAATAAGTCAGAATCGTTTGAAATGTTTAAACAATTTCAGAATGAAGTAGAGAATCAACTTGACAAGAAAATAAAAGACATTCGATTGGATCGAGGTGGTGAGTATTTGAGTCAAGAATTTGAGGATCATCTTAGGAGTTGCGGCATCGTGTCCTAACTCACTCCACCAGGAACACCTCAGATGAACGGTGTGTCCGAAAGGAGGAATCGAACCTTGATGGATATGGTTCGATCAATGATGAACTTAGCCGATCTTCCTACCACTTTCTGGGGATATGCTCTTGAAACGGCTGATTTCACACTTAACCGAGCTCCGTCAAAAGCTGTGGAAAAGACGCCATATGAGTTATGGTTTGGAAAAGTTCCAAAGTTGTCTTTTCTCAAAGTCTGGGGTTGCGACGTTTATGTAAAACGTCTACAAGGATATAAACTAGCACCCAAATCAGACAAATGTTTCTTTGTGGGTTACCCAAAAGAGACTAGGGGTTATTTCTTCTATAACGCATGAGAGAACAAAGTGTTTGTTGCTCGTGATGGTGTCTTCCTAGAAAAGGAGTTCCTTTTCAGGAAGACAAGTGGAAGAAATATGGAAATCGAAGAAATTCGATCCGAGCAACAAGCTGACACCAATGCACCGATGTCAGAAGTCGTGGTTCCTATCTATACTGAGCTGATACAAAGGATTAGTGAGGAAGAGATAGTAGATCTCGGAGATCCTCCCGCGCAAGAAAATTCTCAAGAAATTGAGAATGTCTCACCAGTTGTTCAACCCCGACGTAAGTCAGCAAGGTTAATCGAGTTATCTCAACGGTTAGATACACTGTTGGTAGAAGATAACAAACCTAGCACTTACAAAGAAGCTATGACGAGCCCAGACTCCGAAAAATGGCTTGGAGCCATGCAATCTGAAATGGAATCCATGTACGAGAATCAAGTTTGGAACTTGGTAGATTTGCCCGAGGGAGTAACATCCATCGGATGCAAATGGGGTTTCAAGATGAAAACTGACATGGATGGAAACGTGAGCGTTTTCAAAGCAAGACTCGTGGAAAAAGGTTACAAACAAGTCCATAGAATAGACTACGACAAAACCTTTTCCCCTGTTGCATTGCTTAAATCTATTAGGATTATTATAGCGATAGCCGCTCATTATGATTATGAGTGGCAAATGGATGTCAAAACCGCCTTCCTGAATGGGAATCTGGAAGAGGATGTGTACATGACACAACCTGAAGGTTTTGTAGATTCCAATAATGCTAGAAAGGTTTGCAAGCTTCAAAGGTTCATTTATGAATTGAAGCAAGCAAGTTGGAGCTGGAATCTTCGTTTCAATGAGAAAATCAAAGAGTTTAGCTTTCTGAAGAACGAAGAAGAATCTTGTGTATAAAAGAAGGTTAGTGGGAGAAACCTAGTTTTCTTGGTCTTATATGTAGATGACAAACTAATCATTGGAAACAACATTCTGATGCTTAATTCTGTAAAAGAATAGCTTAGGAAGTGTTTCTCAATGAAAGACCTAGGAGATGCAGAATACATATTAGACATCAAGATCTATAGAGATAGATCAAAGAAGATGATTGGACTCAGCCAAGAAACTTATATAGATAAGATTCTTAAGAGATTCAAAATGAAAACCTCTAAGAGAGGATTCATGCCCATGGCTCATGGCACAGTGCTAAGGAAGACCCAAAGTCCTAGTGACCCACGTGAGCTAGAAATCATGCAAACGGTACCTTATGCTTCGGCAATAGGATCCATCATGAATGTCATGACCTACACTCGCCCAGACGTCTCATATACTCTGACCATGTGTAGTCGGTACCAATCAAATCCAGGTGAAAATCACTGGGCCGCAGCTAAGAATATCCTTAAGTACTTAAGAAGGACAAAGGATTATAATTTCTTGGTATATGGCGGGAAAGAAGAACTAATCGTGGAAGGCTATGTGGACGCGAGCTTCCAAACGGATAAAGATTATTACCGATCACAGTCGGGACATGTTTTTTGTCTGAATGGAGGGGCATTATGCTGGAAAAGCTCAAAGCAGACTACTGTAGCGGATTCTACCTCAGAAGCAGAATACTTGGCCGCTTTAGAAGCAACAAAGGAAGGAGTTTGGATGAAGAAGTTTATCTCCGAACTTGGTGTCGTTCCTAGCATCGAAAAAGGGATTACTCTATATTGTGACAACAATTGAGCAATCGCCCAAGCTAAGGAACCAAGAGCACACCAGAAATCCAAACATATCCAACGGAAATACCACTTGATAAGGGAGATCATTGAGCGAAAGGAAGTGGTAATTTGCAAAGTCCATACGGATGACAACATTGCCGATCCGTTAACTAAACCACTACCTCAGCCCAAACATGAGAGTCATACAAAGGGGATGGGGATAAAGCACATTGCATAATGACTTTAAGTTTGTAATCAGATTAATAAAAGGAGTTTTATGTAATTTGATTAGCTACGTCCAATAAAAGAAATAAACTTAATTATTTCGTCATTAAATATTGGTTTAGTATTTAATTGACAGTCCAAAATAATGAAACTTCTACCAAGTAGGTTTATCAGATGCGTGATCTGGTAAATGAAAGCCTACTAGGTGAACTTGGAAAAGATTCATTATCAAAACCCTAGTCTAGGTCATTGCACGGACAACAATGACTCAAGACGACTAGCATCTGAGTTTGACTGATGGCGCTGTTTCATGGGCCATAGGAATATAGTATTTAAGTCAATTACATGGGTGTATGATTGGGGAATATACACTGGACAATCCAAAAATGAGAATTCTTCAATGAAGATTGAAACACGTCAGGAATTCTCATAAGACAAGATTGGAGATATTCCTTAAAACATGAGTACTCCACTAATCTTCTATAAGGAATGTCGAACTATGGCACCGTTAAACGCCGCGCCGTAAAAGGAGGTTATAAAGGCGGATTGCTGGGAGAGACAGGATAGATATGAAGTTAAGTGGGAGTACAAGAATGGATTATGTCCTCCTAACTAGGTTAGGAATTGTATCTCCGGGCCACTTGAGGAGAAACAACTGAAAATGTACGGCCGTACTCTAATGGATTAAAAGATTAATCATTAGCTTGGCAGTTATTCTCCAGATCAAGAAAGTCTGAAAGGATATGACGTATCAGATGAGATACGAAGTGACATCGGAATCGAGCATTGCACTTGTTCTAAGGACAAGTGGGAGACTGAAGGATATATCCGTTCGGTCTGAAGGAGATGTCCTTCCGAAGGAGTGTCCTTCGACCAAGATGACAATGCGATCAATTTGTCGGTTAGGATAACGATGAATAAGTTATGAAGATCATCCAGTCCGGTCCAATTAGGGGAAATAGTGCTTTGCTAGAAGCCAACTACGATCGTCGGATTACTTAGGTAATTCGCGGCTAACATGGACCGAATCCTACAACGGGTTACACATAAGAGTGGTAACTTGATCAGAGAGATTTGATTAGATTGGATTAGGCTAAAGATGGATTGGATCCAACTAAATACGCCAAAAGGGTTCGAATAGAGATTCGGAAAAAGATAGAAACAATGGGGCATAAAAGGGGGTGCCCCTAAGCAAGGCTACTATGGCCGACCATGTAATGGCTTAAAGGCATAGTGAGCCGGCCACATAAAGCCCATAATGGGCTGATATGGACGGCCACACTAGGGGATGCCCTAAGTAGGGTAAAACTCTAATTAGGGAATCCCAGAGGACTAAAACTCCTCTATGCTTATCTTTTCTGAAGGAGACTTTTTTGGATTTCTTATTTGAGTATGACTCTACTAAGGTAATGCCTATAAATAGTCTCATTAGTAGTTCAGAGAAGGTGTGGAATTTTCTCAAGAATACACATCTCTCTCACAATATACTACTAGTGGAGAGAGAAGATTGTAGAGAAAAAGCTCCCATTCTATCAATCTAGTAAAGGAGAAAGGTTCTTCTCAACCTTCTATTAAGTCCTGGCAGACATTAAAGAAGGGAGATCAAGTTAACCAACTCGGTGTCTCAAGTAGAGGAGCGACGATTGAAGCTCTTGATCTTCACACGCGAATTAGAATGGTTCGAGCGAAAAACGCGAAAAGGTATTTATCTCTCTTCTAGTTCATTGTTTAGTTCATGTATAATCGATCCTGGTAATCTAGTGTTAACATATAGATGCTGAGATTCCGCTTTGAACACTAGATTTAATGTATTAGATATGCATGAAACCCTATACCTCCAGCTCCGAAGCCCAAAGGAGGAGTCCTAGTTAAACTCACCTCGCTCTGAACCGAGCAGGTAGCCCTGATAGCGAAAGCCACGACCAGTGGACCTAAAGGTAGCCTTGGTAGCGAAAGCAACGACCAAAGGCCCTAATTTGAAAACAACCCTGCTAGTGAAAGCCATGACCAGGGACAGGACATCCTCTGTAGCTACGGCAACGACCGAGGGACCTAAGGAGCAGTCCTAGTTAAACTGAACTTTGCTCGAGTAAAATTGACCCTCCACCAAGGTTCCAAGGAGAAGTCCTAGTCAAACTGATCGGCTCAAGCCGGCAAATGAGGTAGCTCCGGTAGCTACGGCTGCGACCCGAGGCCTCGCAAGGAGAAGTCCTAGTTAAACTTAAACTCTTTACTCGAGTAAAACGTGGTCCCTGAGGATCCCCAAGGAGACGTCCTAGTTAAACTACAGCTCCGGCGAAGGTGACCGGGGGTATAAGGAGAAGTCCTTGCGAAACTATTCATACTTAAAATGAGGAAGACAACCCTGGTAGCTAAGGCAACGACTAGGGCACGAGAGGATTTCCGGCGAAAATTAGTCGAGCTCAAGCCGACGAAACCAGCTCTGGTAGCGAAAGCCACGAATAGAGGTCTAAGGAGAAGTCCTAGTGAAACTAGTCGAGCTCAAACCGATGAAACCAGCTTTGATAGCGAAAGCTACGACCAGAGGTCTAAGGAGAAGTCCTAGTTAAACTAGTTGTGCTCAAACCAACGAAACCAGCTCTGATAGCGAAAGCCACGACCAGAGGTCTAAGGAGAAGTCCTAGCTAAACTAGTTGTGTTTAAGCCAACGAAACCAGTCCTGGTAGCGAAAGCAACGACCAGGGGTCCAAGGAGAAATTTTAGCTAAACGGTTCAAAATCATATTAAATAAAACACAGCCCTGGGAGCAATAGCCGTGATCAGGGGCAAAGGTAGGCTCGGAAATCGTCATGATTTACAGAGTCGCGCTAATTTGGGTTCTATTTTTGCAGAAGGAAATAGTAAGATTAGAGTATGATAGATTAAACCTAACTTTCTTTAAATTTTGCAGAAGCGATTATTCGGACCATGCGTAGTAAGTTAGGAAATGCATTAGTAAGATTAGGGCTTTAGATAAATAACCATTCCACATTTAAGTATTTGCAGATTAAAACAGAGTAAAAAAGAAGAGCATCAAGAGACGCCCATCATCAACTATTTACAGGTTAGACGAAGAAGAAGAAGAAACAGGAGAGGAGGCAGACAGAGAGATTACATCAGGAGGAATTAGTTCTACGGAAGTTCGTATAACCACTGCCACGAGACTACCGTCTAGCAAATAAACCAAATATCCCGTTATTTCAAAAGTCACTCGCCGACCGTCGTCCAATACCCCTCTCTGGGAGAGTTGCAAGGGACAGAAGGGTTCACCGAACAGAATCGCTTCAAAGTTCTAAAAAACGGACAAGCCGATAAACCGAAGGACCCTGACCGGACCTTCACCTTCAACATTTATCTGATAACGGCGAATGTAAAAACTTTCAACAAGAAGCGTCAGGCGAAAACTAATCCCAAGGTTATCTCGGGGAAGAAGCCCCTCGATGGACAAACTGGCCATGAAGGAAATGGATGGAATTATCCACCAATTCAAGTAATATTTATAGGTTTAAGTCAGGGGAAGGCAGAACGAACAGATGGGTCGGTCAGGGAAAAATGAACCGAACAGTCAGTATTGAAGATACATCATCGCTCTTACATAAGAGGGTGGCCAATATCAGGAAAATAATAAACAGTAAGGAAAGAGCTCTAACAGGTGATTGTATTCAATTACTTAACTAAGCTTATTACAGGAAAAAAAAAATTGCAACACGAATATATCAAGAAGAGTACGACCATTCAGATCTATTACAGAAGAAATTGCAAATGGGACGAAAAATTAGCAAAAAGAAGAGACAGGGCAAGGAAAAAACCAAAGAGCACTAAAGACTAGGAGAGCAGCCCCGCGATTCTGTTGGAGAAAAATGGAGAAATTACCGAGAGCCACCTTCAAGAGAATTGCCACGACAAGAAGACAACCAAGGGAAAAATAACCCCCTTTGTCATCATCACCTTGCCCAGAGCCTCCCATTTGAATGCAGCACTAGCATATCAACAACCTTGAGGGATCCTCCAAAATAGCTCATGGGATTACCACGGCCAGTATGAAGAAACTCATCCTTTATCATGGTCATTATGAAGAAACATTCCTCAAAGTAGGCGACTGGTATAAACTCGAACAAAGGCCTCATCTCGAATCCTTGATGAAAGCAGGAAGAAGGAAATCAGAAAACAACGCCTGAAGAAGGACCACCCCCAAAATCGTCTTTCAAACTTTATTGATGAAGAATTGAAAGGCCAAAGCACACATGAGGAAAATACTAATGTCGCGAGACATGAGATCGATGTTTACCCGCACATCTATAAATACATAAGTATTTGATGTCGTCGCCCATAAACAACAGAGAAGTTCTAGGATACTTGGAGTATCTAAGAAAGTGTCTCTGAAAGTAAAAGTTGAAGAAAGTCATAAAGCAATCTTCCGGAAATAAAGATAGGAATCTTTTAGAAAGGACAACCAGGTGGAAATGAAGTTTTTCACCGTGGGAGTCGTTGCAAACTCTACTAGTAAAGAAATTACAATTAGGACTTGGGAAGTGTTAGTTTCAATTTAAGAAAACCGCCATTATTGTAAAAGCTGACGAAGGCGTTCTTCAACATAATAATGATAAGTGATGATGCATAAAATGTACAGACGTTGACTAACGTCTGAAGAGTCAAAGATCAGACCAGAAGTCTCTTGGAACAGCTCGGCTTGAGGCAGCAGGACAGCTAAAACCCTTGATGGTCCACAGCACATTCCCACAACAGGGAGGTCGACTAGAAGAAACCAGCTCTACACAAATCGCCCTTGGCATAGATAGATCAGCCCTGGGATCTCTAAGGGAATAAGGGCGGTCTCCACAGGTTTGGCCCATATCATACGCCCAGAACTGGGAAGATATCAGCGTTGCGCAACCTAAATGACTTAATCCCGGACTTTCCAGAAAGATCTCAGTCGGTTACACATCAAGAAGTGTTTAAGCCTGTTTGGACTCCACGTATCTAAAGAAGGAAACTTGTCCTTTAGAGTCTATCCTTGAACTTAGGAACTTTCACTTATCAGAGATCTGGGGTAGACTCGAAGAGAAACCCTAGATATGCAAAAGAGGTAATTTCTATATTGGTTTGACGGCAACCGACTCACCACCGCCACTGATCATAGTTGGCCTAACATCGCCTATAAAAGGCCCCCCACATCGTCCTTCTCGGGACACGATCTCTTCTCCCAAAAAAGATCACCCAAAACTCAGAGTTCTCATAACTCTCCCCCCAAAAGGATCAATCAATATTCATTCTTTTACTGCAAAGAGCAACCTGACTGTCTTGAGCGTCGGAGCGGTTTTCAAACCCTTTGCAGGTTTTCCCCCCTTTGGGAACAGACGAACAGGAGCAAGGAATCAGGAGCTGGAGCTAGGAGTCAGCAGCTGGAGCAAAAAGCAGGGAACAGAGAAGCGGAGCAGAGCAGAGAAGCAGAGCTGAACAGAGGAATCTAACCTCTCTAAACAGAATATTCTATCATAACGGAGGCTGTCATGCATCAACTCTCTTTTTCATGCTGATTTAACCGGGAGCTAATTTCGACATCAGCATTTGGCGCTAGAAGGAGGGGATCTCTCCAGCAAATCATCACATTCGGTAACTAGAATCCTACTCAGTACTTCTTCAAAACTAATCATCTTTTCCTAAAAAACCTTCCGGTAGACATGCCGGCAGAAAAACAAACACCCGGTGAAGACCGAGAAGGATCTCTGTACCTCATAATGATCTCAGCAGCTCTCGAGCGACTTAAAGCTGAAAGAAGGAAACAAGTAGAGAGAATAACGAAGCTTCAGAGCGACCTAGACGTAGCAGAGTCTAGGTTGAAATCCTTGCTGGGTAAAAATCCCATAACAGCAAACGACCTGAGAGGCCCAACATTCTCAGGAATAGGATCGCTCTCAGAAACAAGAAACTTTACTAATCTCACCCAAGTTCTCCTCTACACGTTCGGAAAACCCTCCAACGAAAGGGCCGCCAACTCACGTCAAAAAGACCAGACTGAGAGCCAGGGAGCTCGAGACACGACCCTAGCAGTAACAACAATCAGGCGCTTGACAGTACTGGCGAAAGAGCTCGGCGAAATATCAGAAACTCTGATGAAAATATTCACCGAGGCAGAAACAGAATCCGAATCCGAGGGCGAAGAAAGTGTCAACGTCATAGTTGGAGGGCCAACTCAGGCAGAGAACAAAAGTAACAAACGACGACGAAAGGACCTGCAGATCACGATGGTACAAAACGAGGCCACACCTCCGATAATATTCACTAACAATGACCTGAAAGGAGTGATCGCACCTCACGCAGACCCCCTAGTGATAACAGCGTTGGTTGCCAATCGAAGAATAGGGCGTATCCCAGTGGACACGGGAAGCTCCACAGAGATCATAAGCCGAGCATGCTTCCAAAAACTCCAGGTGAGAGCACATCACACCGAGACTTATGACCGTTACTTGACAGGTTTCGGCGGAGATCGACTACGAGCTGGGGGAAAGGTCACTTTACCCATACTCATCGGAGAAGGAACGACCAGTCGAGCACTAATGATGGAGTTCGTGATCATCGACGAACTACACGCGTACAACATTATTCTGGGAAGGAACTTCTTGAAGGAATCACGAGTTGTGATCTCTTTGAACCACTTAACTCTGAAATTCCCAATTCCGGGAACGAATCTGGTAGGAACAATAAAAGGAGATCAAGCGGCAGCCAGGGAATGTTACGCCGTTTCAGCTCGACACTGTCGATGGCCAGCAGTGGTCCCCACCCTACCCAACACTGGAAAAATCACTGACTTCGATCACGCCGCAAACATGCAGGAATAGCGCCACCAAGGTCAGTATTGCTCACACAGAGTACCATCATATATATATATTATTTTAGCTGCTAGGCAAGAAAAGTAGTGTTACTAGCTATATTTTTTATATACATATATCCATATATATATATATATATATATATATATATTATTTTAGCCTCTAGGCAAGAAAAGTAGCGCTGCTCGCTACATATTTTAACTAGCAAAATAAAATATTTTCAGCAACTAGCTACCTATTTTATCTAGCAAAATAAAATATTTTCTGGAGGAGTCCTAATTAAACTCATCTCGCTCTGAATCGAGCAGGTAGCCCTAACAGCGAAAGCACCGACCAGGGGACCTAAAGGCAGCCTTGGTAGGTGAGAGCAGCGACCAAGGGCCCTAATTTAAACAGCCCTGCTAAGCGAAAGCCACGATCAGGGACAGGATAGCCTCCGTAGCTACGTCGACAACCGAGGGCCCTAAGGAGCAGTCCTAGTTAAACTGAACTTTGGTCGAGTAAAAATCGACCCCTCACCAAGGTCCTAAAGAGAAGTCCTAGTTACACTGATCGGCTCAAGCCGGCAAAGGAGGTAGCTCCGGTAGCTACGGCTGCGACCTGAGGCCTCACCAGGAGGAGTCCTAGTCAAACTCAACCCTTTACTCGAGTGAAACGTGGTCGACCCTGTGGATCCCCAAGGAGAAGTCCTAATTAAACTACTGCCCTGATGAAGGTGACCGGGGGTATAAGGAGAAATCCTTGCGAAACTATTCATGCTTGAATGAGGAACACGGCCCTGGTAGCTAAGGCCACGACTAGGGGAATGAAAGGAGTCCCGACAAAAACTAGTCGTGCCCGCACCGACGTAACCAACTCTGATAGCCCAAGCTACGACCAGAGGTTTAAGGAGAAGTCCTAGCGAAACTAGTTGTGCTCAAGCCAACGAAACCAGCTCGAGTAGCGAAAGCCACGACCAGAGGTCCAAGGAGAAGTCCTAGTTAAACTAGCCAAGCTCAAGCTGGCGAAATAAGCTCTGGTAGCGAAAGCCATGACCAGAGGTCCATGGAGAAGTCCTAGTTAAACTAGCCAAGCTCAAGCTGACGAAACCAGCTCTGGTAGCGAAAGCCACGATCAGAGGTCTAAGGAGAAGTCCTAGTTAAACTAGCCAAGCTCAAGCTGGCGAAACCAGCTCTGGTAGCGAAAGCTACGACCAGAGGTCTAAGGAGAAGTCCTAGTCAAACTAGTCAAGGTCAAGCTGGCGAAACCAGCTCTGGTAGCGAAAGTCACGACCAGAGGTCCAAGGAGAAGTCCTAGTTAAACTAGCCAAGCTCAAGCTGGCGAAACCAGCTCTGGTAGCAAAAGCTACAACCAGAGGTCTAAGGAGAAGACCTAGCTAAATTAGTTGTGCTTAGGCCAACGAAACCAGCCCTGGTAGCGCAAGCTACAATGAGGGGTAGAGCTCAGGATTATAAAATATTCGATACTTTTATACAGGGCTAATTTGGGTTCTATTTCTGCAGCGGGAATTAGTAAGCCTAGGTCATGATAGAACAGGTCTGACTTTATTTTGTTATGCAGGAGCGATCATTCGGAGCATGCGTAGTAAGCCTAGGAAATTGCATTAGTAAGTTAGGATGGACTAACTATATTCTACTATGGGAGGTTCTTATGTGTGCAGCAGCAAAATATGGAAGCAAATCAAAATCATTAAGATTGAAACACAAAAAAAAAGCCATTGTATCAAGGTCACCATTCGGACAAGGAAAGGAAGAGCATCTTGAAGACAAAAGAAAAACAAAAACAACTACGGTTCTTCACTAGAAACGATAGGACCAGAATGACCATCAGGACCAGGAACAGAGAAAACAGAGCCTTCGTCGGAATCGTCACCCTCATGGACCACAGAATTGGTGACCTCCTGGTCCCTCTCGTTCTCACTAAAGGGAAAGTATTTCTCCAACCCTCGATCAACAACGGCGGAATTGACGGACAAGGCGACTCGCTCTTTATCAAGATGACGCAGGGGAGTAGTTTCCTTAGGAACGTAGAAACGACGAGCTGCATCCCAAGCAACCTGAAACGCGGATTTACGTTGCCGCCTCAAGATCGCCGAGAACTCATCCCCCTCTTTGAAAGTCGTTATCACCCTCTGACGGCTCACGTCGGTCATCTCAAAGATGTTCTTGTAAGAAGCTTGAAGAGCGGCCTTATCTTTGTCCCTCTGTTGAATCAGAGTAGCCTCCTTCTCCTGAAGGGCTTGAAGCCTCTCTTCCAGATTAGCGACACGAGCATCAGATTGAGAAGACCGAAGTTCAGCACTGGTCCTAGATTGTTCCGCTTCCAACTTCCACAAATCTCGTTCAGCGGAGACAATCTTCACGTCGTTGGCCAAAATCTCGGCTTCAGCTTTGTAAGACAAGGCATCCTTCTCGGCCTTCGCAAGTTGGGATTCTAGGCTCTCGATCGAGGATAACTGAGATGCGACGTTGTGATTAACTTGATAACTCCGAAAAAGGCAAAGAAGATACGCAAGATTGGGAAAAAGAGCATAAGGAAGAAAAGAAGACAGAAAAATAGTGCCGGAAGTACCTCATTCTGAAAATACAAATAAAGACTATCGATCAGGGGGGACACACGATGGGGGACATCTTTCGGCAGAGAAGACACCTTCGCCGATAAATCTAGGCCGGACAAGGACTTCCCTTTGCCGGCCACGGAATGAACACTCGCCCTGGTCCTGGAAGCAACATCACCACGACTGATCAGAAGAGGAACAGGAGGGGAAGAGCTGGTAGCAACCAGAGGTGAAGCCGGACCAACAGGTTCCTGAATAATGACACCAGTCATACTTCTTTTACCCAAAGATTTGGTACGAGACTTTTTCACACCTGAGGAGGACGGCATGTCATCAGTCATACTCCGTTTTCCCAAGAAAGCTAAAAAAGAAAAAGGAAATCAAGGAAATCAGACGTACAAAGAATACCGAAAAGAAAAAAAGAGACATCTTCAAACCAAGACTTACTAGGCACAAAAGGGAGCTTCTTTTGCTGATAAAGACCCCGCATATCAGCAACGCTCTCAGGAATAAGACCTTCCTTGTCTCCGACTAGAGCATTTAAGGCCGCTAAACACTTAACATCTCCTTCATCAGGAACAAGAGTCGGACGGGTATAGGTAGGATCAGGCGAACGGAAATCATATTTTTCAGTCACAAGAGAAGGACGAACAAAAAAGAACCTACCCTTATAAACCTTCGGAATAGTCGGAGCAGAGAAAAACGGACCGACGCGAGAGGAAAAATAATGCCAACATTTGTCACTGAATTTGAGAGAAAAAGTCTTATCAAAAGCAAACAAGCTTGCCTTCTCACCAAGATGAAGACAAAGGAAGTAAAACGCCATAATGGTCATAACGACGTTGGGACTCATCTGAAAGAGTCGCAATCCATAAAAGTTCAACAAATCAACAAGAAAAGCAGGGAAAGGAACCATCAACCCTAGATTGAAGAAAACCTCATATACGCCAACACGACGATCATCGGAAAGGTAGATCTTATCATTAGGAGAAGGCAAAAGGAGTTCGACGGAAGCAGGAATCGCATGATCACTTCGAAGAGTATCAAGATCACCTTTAGTCATCTGGCTCGAGAAGCAGTGTTGACCAGCGAAATCAGCAGCGGGAGAAGAAGTTACCATTTTCTTGAAATAGAACAGAGGAGGAAGGAGAGCACAACCCAAGAAATGAATAATTGACTAGACGAAGAAAGAAAAAGAAAGAAATATAAACAAATCCGGAGGCTTAAAAAGACTCAGCTTGAGGGTTAAGGCTAACACACACCGAGCCAATGGGAAAGAGACACGCGATAGCAGTCGCAGCTGGAAAAACCCTAAACATCTCTTCAATCAATAGCTAGAGATAATCGACGGTCCAGATTAGCCCAAAGATGGCTTTAGGAATTAATAGAACCCTAGGGAACGTACCCGCTTTCCCACTAGCAAGATACCACGGGTCCACGCATGCCAAAAGCGCTACCCTGAATAACAATTCAGAGGGATCAGCGCCGAAAATAGGCAATCAGAGAATTAAATTTGTGACGTCACAAAATCACGCATGGAAAGGAATTAATTACTTGCTCAGAAGACAAAACGTGCCCTGGAATAATAAGCCACGTATAAAAACACAGCCGGATCAGCTCTACCAGAGCTAATACACAATCAAAGAAAATCTCCAACCAGCTTTGAAATAATGACAGTAAAACAGAACTCCACCAAACAGCCACGGTCTAGGTAAGGCCCAAAGAGCTTTACGATACAGCTCTGGGACAGGTAAAACTTTCGACTTCTGGCCTTCAAAGTAAAACACACGAGTTACGTCTACTCCTTAGCCTCTCTACTTTCAACTAAGGAGTGGCGAGACTCATGATGATGCATAAAATGTCCAGACGTTGACTAACGTCTGAAGAGTCAAAGATCAGACCAGAAGTCTCTTCGAACAGCTCGGCTTGGGCAGCAGGACAGCTAAAACCCCTGATGGTCCACCGCACATTCCCACAACAAGGAGATCGGCCAGAAGAAACCAGCTCTGCACAAAACGCCCTTGGCATGGATAGATCAGCCTTGAGATCTCTAAAGGAATAAGGGGGGTCTCCATAGGTTTGGCCCATATCTTACGCCCAGAACTGGGAAGATATCAGCGCTGCACAATCGAAATGACTTAATCCCGAACTTTCCAGAAAGATCTCAGTCGGTTACACATCTAGAAGTGTTTAAGCCTGGTTGGACTCCACGTATCTAAAGAAGGAAACTTCTCCTTTAGAGTCTATCACTTTGGCAAAGATAACAACGAAGTATCCTTGAACTTAGGAACTTTCATTTATCAGAGATCCGGGATAGACTCGAAGAGAAACCCTAGATACGCAAAAGAGGTAACTTCTATATTGGTTTGACGGCAACCGCCTCACCACCGCCACTGATCATAGTCGGCCTAACATCGCCTATAAAAGGCCCCCCACATCGTCCTTCTCAAGACACGATCTCGACTCCCAAAAAAGATCACCCAAAACTCAGAGTTCTCATAACTCTCCCCCCAAAAGGATCAATCAATATTCATTTTTTTACTGCAAAGAGCATCCTGGCTGTCTTGAGCGTCGGAGCGGTTTTCGAACTCTTTGCAGGTTTTCACCCCTTTGGGAACATACGAACCGGAGCAAGGAATCAGGAGCTGGAGCTAGGAGTCAGCAGCTAGAGCAAGAAGCAGGGAGCAAAGAAGCAGAGCAGAGCTGAACAGAGGAATCTAACCTCTCTAAACAGAATATTCTATCATAACGGAGGCTGTCATGCATCAACTCTCTTTTTCATGCTGATTTAACCGAGAGCCAATTTTCGACATCAGCAATAAGCAAAGTGAAAACGAATAGTAGATTGAATCCACAAAACTAAACTGTCACCTTAGATCAACCATGGGAGATGTATGAATCTAAGGAATTCAGGTCATGAAGGACTGCCCAAAGAGACTTAAAAAATTGGGCACGTAAAAGAGTTTACGTAGGAAACTCACTTTTACAAACTCTTGTTATCCGAAATAAATTAACGTTATCTAAATTGTGGTTTAGAATTTAGACGACAGTCCAAAAATAATGAAAAGTTACAGGCAGGTTTATTAGATACGTGATCTAATGAAAGAAACCCTGCTGGGTGAACATGAAAGCATTCCATTATATAAAATAACCCTAATCCAGAACATTGATTGGACACCGATGACTTAAGAAGACTAGTAGGAGTGATTGACAAGATAGCGTTGTTTCTTGGGCTATATGAATTAGAGAATTCAAGTCAAACTTCATGGGTGTATAAAGATACACTGGAACCCACCAAGTGAGAGTACTTCAAGAAGTTGAAGATATGAACGTCATAACTCTCATTTAGCAAATCAAAGAGATTCCTCAAAACATGAGTACACACTCATCTTATGTAAGGAATGTCAAGCCATGGTCCCGTCAAACGTCGCACTATAACAGGAGGTTATGAAAACGAAGGTCGGGTGAAACAGGATAGACATGAAGCTGAGTGGGAGTACAAGAATGGAATATGTCTTCCTAACGAGAGTTAGGATAAAGCATCTCTAGGCCACTTGAGGAGTGACATCTGGAAAATGCATGGCCGTGCTCAAATGGATTAAAAGTTAATCAATTGATTTGATAGTTTGTCCCCAGACCAAGAAAGGCTAATAAAGTATGACGTATTAGATGAGATATAAAAGACATGGGAATCGAGCATTGCACTTGTTCTTAGTACAAGTAGGAGACTGAAGGATATCTGTCCTTGGAGTCTGAAGGTATATCCTTCCGAAGGAATGTCCTTCGAACAAGATGGCAATGCGTACGATTTGGCTCATAAAATAATGATGACTTTATTAGAAGATCAATCAATCTGGTTCAATTAGAAGGCGTAATGTGTTAGAAGTGACTCGAATATGGATTGGTAACGAACTCGATTTACGACCCGCCAACCCGTTTACAAGGCAATGGTAATTGCCTGCCAAGATAGAACGAGGAGTCCTATTTGAACCTCAAAAATATAACTAAGGAGGAGTCCTATTGGAACCTCAAAAATCAAATTAAGGAGAAGTCATATTCGAATTTCGAAATAAACTAAGGAGGAGTCCTAGTTGATGATGCATAAAATGTCCAGACATTGACTAACGTCTGAAGAGTTAAGATCAGACCTGAGGTCTCTTGGATCGACTCGGTTTAAGGTAGCAGGACAGCTAAACACCTGACGGTCCACCATACGTTCCCCTAACTGGGAGGTCGGCCGGAAGAAATCAGCTCTGCACTAAACGCCCTTGGCATGGATAGATCAGCCCTGGGATCTTAAAAGAAATAAGGGGGGTCTCCACGGGTTGGCATGGATAGCTCTGCACTAAACGGCCCATATCTTACGCCCAGAACTGGGGAGATATCAGCGCTGCGCGACCTAATGACTTAATCCTGGACTTTCTAGAAAGATCTCAGTCGGCCTCACATCTTGAAGTGTTTAAGCCTGATTAGACTCCACGTATCTAGAAGAGGAAACTTCTCCTTTAAAGTCTATCACTCCGACAAGATATATACAAAGCATCCTTGAACTTAGGAACTTTCACTTATCTTAGATCGGGGATAGACTCGAAGAGAAACCTTAGATACGTAAAAGAGGTAACTTCCCTTATGGTTTGACGGCCACCGCCTCACCACCGCCACTAATCACAGTCGGTTTAACTTCGCCTATAAAAGCCCCCCCACTTCGTCCTTCACAGGACACGATCTCTTCACCCCAGAAAAGATTACCCCATACTCAAAGTTCTCACAACTCGCCCCCCAAAAGGATCGATCAATATTGATTCTTTTACTGCAAAGAGCACCCTGACTGTCTTGAGCGTCGGAGCGGTTTTCGAACCCTTTGCAGGTTTTCCCCCCTATGGAACAGACGAACAGGAGCAAAGAAGCAGAGCAGAGCGGAGAAGCAGAACATAACAGAACAGAGGAATCTCTCATCTCTAAACAGAACATACCATCATAACGGAGGCTGTCATGCATCAACTCCCTTTTTCATGCTGATTTAACTATGAGCCAATTTTCGACATCAGCACTAGTCAAAACTCAAAAAAAAATTAAGGAAGAGTCCTATGCGAAACTCAAAACAAACCAAGGAAGTCTCCTAATCGATACTCAAAATCAAAACATAAGCCCGGGTAGCCCAAGTGATAACCCGACAAACAAAACGAAGCCATGCCTCGCAGGCACAAGCCCAAACAACCCGACAATCCAAGGAAAAGCCACTAGAGGAAGTTGTGTTTGAAAGAAAGCTCACAGATAAAGGAGGTTATTTATAGTGGAAGAAGAAGATCAAAGGATCCCCTCAACAGAGGAGATGGCATAAAGCAAAGGAATAAAACACTTTGGTAACACCAAGTCATAATGACTGGGCGTCAAACCGCGGCTGAAGGCTGACCAAGTCAGAGAAGGGAATTAATGAGACTCGACAAGACTCATTCGTTCCTCAAATCAAAAGACGCCATGTACCTCAGGCATGCCAACAGAGGTACCTTGGGCAGTTACCCAAAGGATTAAAGCCGAAAGCGCGTGATCAAAAGATCAGATCTGTGACGTCACAAAATCAAGAAGAAAATCCCTCTACCAATGCATGAAACCAAAACGTGTCACGCACAAATCGATACGTGGATGCGTCGATTAGAATTCATCACCCGACCTGTTTTGAAGAAACAACCCTGACAAACGAAGGGATACCCGAGCTAAGCTAAAAGAGAATCAGCTTCACCATTAGCCAAACAACTCAGCCAAAATCTGTTCTGGAATGCGGAATCAAGTCACATGGAAATCAACCCAAGCTAAAACCAGCTACGCCACATGAGCCTCATGAGATCAAAAATCCAAAGAATGACCGAGCTTCACGAAACAGCTCTGGTCCAGGTATACCCGTTGTCTTCAGGGTTATTTAAGTTATTTAATGCTTTGAACCTGGGAGTTACTTCTACTACTTGGTTTTTCTACTTTCAACTAAGGAGTTGTGGGACTCATGATGATGCACAAAATGTTCAGTCGTTGACTAACGTCAATAAATCAAGAATAAACCAGAAGTACAACGGGTCAACCCGGCTTAAGGCAGCAAGACTGTTGGACCCGCAACGCTCCGCAATCTACGCCGAAAACTGAGAGGTTGGCAAGGATAAGCTATGGAGCTCCAACCTTGCTTCGCCTAAAACACAATCAGGTCAGCCCTGAGATTCTCTAAAGGAGTAAGGGGGTTCACGTAAGCAAAGCCGATGCCTTACGCCCTAAACTAGGAAGGCAGAAGCGCGCCGCGTGCTTACTGACTTAATCCCGATATCTGCCTAAAGATCTCAGTCGGTTAAAGATCTTAAGTGTTTAAGCAAGCTTGGACTTCAAGAGTCTCAAAGGAGGAAACATCTCCTAGAAGAGTTATCACCTCGGCAGGGTATCTACGAAGTATCCTTGAACATAGGAACTTCTATTTATCCTAGATACGAGATAAACCAAAAGAGAAACCCCAACTATGAACAGTAGGAAACTTCCCTAAATGGTGGATCACGACTGCCTCATCTACACCGTCTAATTACAGTCGGTCCAATACGTCCTATAAAAGGGCAACACATCACCTTTTTCAAGGTTACTAACTTAACCTACGTTGAGTAAAATCAATAAATTCCCAAAAGGTTCGATCAGTATTCAATCTTTTACTGCAAAGTTCAATTTGACTGTCTTGAGCATCAGAGCGGTTTCCAAACCCTTTGTAGGTTTTCCCACGGGTTTCTAAGGAGTTAGGAGCAAGGAGCGGGAGCAGGAAGAAGGAGAATCAATCTACCTGACGGAATATCCATTCATCACAGACGTTGTCATGCATCAAGTATCGATTTATTGCTGATTAACGGAGAGCCATTTTTTGACATCAGCATCACTGATACTAGTGTTATTACTCTCAAGAAATCAATTGATGATTTTTTCTGTAGATATGGGTTAAGTTTATAAATTACGTGGGCAAGTTATTGAGCGTTTTTTTGGGTGGTGATCATGTCACTAATACTAGTAATTTTTGGACCCCCCCCCCCCCCCCC
Organism: Eschscholzia californica; assembly: GCF_041429995.1. Taxonomy (NCBI): domain Eukaryota; kingdom Viridiplantae; phylum Streptophyta; class Magnoliopsida; order Ranunculales; family Papaveraceae; genus Eschscholzia; species Eschscholzia californica. The sequence continues at coordinate 23,689,755 of NW_028238420.1, read as the reverse complement.
TCTCTCAAACAAAGTCCTGGATACGCCACTGCACACCCATCATTTCTATTTCAGTACTTGTACTTTCCCATCTTCTCATTCTAGTTTATACTCTCTTTTAATTTGAGAAATAAAATCTTATCTTATCAATAGAGTTAGATAGATAAATCATACTTGATTATGAGATTAATAGAGTTTCAATCTTTGTCTTCATCTCTCTCTATTACAATATAAAATATCAAATATTTTGTGATTTTCTACTCATACTCAATAATATTTGACCTATTTAGTTAAAACCTCATGTTATAGTATGTTCTGCATCAGTTAGTCATGTTAACACATATATTATCTTTTTAGGAAAAAAATAAGTCCCACTGAGTCTTGGATAGGGTCAACGCAAGGATATTTATACTTACAAACATTCCGTACGTTAATTAATTTATCACTTTTCATCTTGGTTGCAGATAAGAAAATGAGGTCGGGACTATTGGTTTAATAAGTCTATTCAAGTGTTTCCTAGTGGTATAGGAGCCACTTCTTTGCATGTTCAGGATAGATAAATTTAAAATAGCATGCATGATGCATGTGTTTGAGAATTCTTAAAACCTTCTAAAAGATATTCTTATCCATAATTACTTCCTCGAGAAATTGATTTATTGCCATCAACCAAATTAAGAATAAAAGGCCATACCACATGGTCATAAATACACATTCACAAGCTGGGTTGGCATCCGTAGGGAGACTGCTCGATAGCACGGTAGACAAGCCACATGTGATATCCATGGAAAAGATATGTGGGCGCTGAACTAGGGATAGGGCAAATCTTTTCAAGGCTGGGGCCCAATAACCCAACTCCTCTTCCTTGAACAAAATGTTCTGGTTCTGATCTGGCTTCGGATTTCATTGTCCTAGGAGACCATACCTTTTTCCCCATAATCAATTAATCGCCTCACCCGGAGATCTTTCATTTGTCTTCAAAGATAGATCTTTCATTTATTGTTGGAACTTTTAATTTATCAAATAGGAGGCTGAAAAACGATTGCTTAGTTTTATGGTGGATTTTAATACACTCCAAGACAGTTGGAGATGAGAGTATACTGTCCTAATATCCAAGAGTTTACCATAAAGTATGGGCCTAAAGCATCTCAAAGTTCAATAAATTTTGGAGTGAATTTCACAAACTCTATATTTTGTTATGTTTAGCTTTATGAATTATGAGTGATTGTTAAGTTCTAACAGTACTTTGTGAACAAAGGTTTAGTTAGAACTTAGAAGGCTCTGTGAACAGGATTTTATTATGGGGCAAAGGCAGATAGGTTTGGGCAACCAAGTTGAGAAACCACGACTAAATAAGAAACTTAATAATGACCTGTGAGTCCTGTATATAAATCTTATGGTGTGTTTGGTCGCAGGATTCTTAAGTAGGATTCTTATCAAAAGTGGGATTTGGTAGGAATCATGAATCCTTGGTCTATTCGGCTACTAAGAATCCTAGGACTCTTGAATCCTAAGGATTCCTAATTCCAAAATTTGTATTGGATCAAAATCCCACCCTATCCCTTGGGATTTGCTAGGATTTCGGATTAATCTATCCAAATTTCAAACTTAAAATCAACAAAAAAATATTTCATTCAACAAAATAATTATTTTAAAATATTATGTTCTTCAAAAATCATTACTTTTCCCAAAAAAATCATTTTTTTCCCCTGAAAATCATTTTTTTCCCGAAAATCATTTTTTTCCATGAAAATCATTTTTTTTCCCGAAAAATCATTTTTTTTTTCTCGAAATTCATTTTTTCTTCAAATTTTTTTTCTCCAAAACCCGTTTTTTTCCAAAATCTGATATTTCCTCGAATAAAACGATATCTGAAAAAACAAGTTTCAAGAACAAGGGTTATTCAATATTTTTTTCTAAGGAAACGTTTAAAAATACTCAAATAATAATAAATCATAGGATTCTTATTAGTTGCCAAACAAACCAAAAAATATTACTTGGATTCATGAATCCGTGGAATCATGAATTCCAAGGACTCATGAATCCGCAGATTCATGATTCCGTCATCCAAACACACCATCAATTCTTTCGTCTAGATTCTAGTTCTAGCAACGAATTACCAATTATTTTCAATAGTGTCCAAAGTATATGTGTGATTTTTTTTTTCTTGAAGGAAAAATATATGTGTGGTTAATGTTTGATTTGTTTGAAACAAAAAGTAGTTTACTTCATTTTATTGTTGATACGAGCATATGTTTGCTGAAATCAAACAGTAGTTTGTGTTTATCATGATATAAACTAGCAAACACTCGTTTGGTGCATACAAAAAATTATTTGTTTCATATTATATTACACTTTTTTGTTGAAACATGCTGATGTTTGGTGAAAACAACATTCTCAAATAAACTAATTCTTGGCTTGAACAAACTGTTGTTTGTCTTGAACAAACCGTTGTTCGTTTATTTATTTTCGTTTTTCTTTTCGTTCTTTTCCAAATAACTTGTTTGTCCTATATGTGTAATTATTTGTATTGAACAAACTGTTGTTTATATCGAGCAAACAATCATTTGTGTCGAACAAACTACGACTTATACAAAACAAACAACTGCCTATATCGAACATACAAATGTTTCCAGACATATATAATTTGCAAAACATCACAAACGTACACAAAAATACATCAAATATATATCAAAACACAACAAAAAAAATAAAAAGAATCATCAAACATAGATCAAAACAGATAAATACTAAAGCTTAATCAAAATTGAAAACATATTGAAAAACTTCATCATAACTCAGAAAATATCTGATTTTCTAATAAAGACAACAATTTGTAGAAACCAAACGACAGTTTATAGAAAACAAACAATCATTTGTAGAAAACAACCAACCATTTGTAAGGTTTTCTTAGTTCAACTTCAGTTACGATTAAAACTCTATGGGTTGTTTGGCACAGGAATTTAAGTCATGTGTCTATCGAATATTAGGTGTTTTGCTTAAGCTAAATTTAATTCAGTTAGATAGTGAAATCTTTTTATTTGTTCAGTTAAATAAAAAATGTGGATGAACTTGGTAAGAAGTTAAAGAAAACTTACCAAGTAATGAACAACAAAAAGATCGAAATGATTATGTGAGCTAAAAATGATTATAACCATTGAAAAATCTTTTGCAAACAAATACTTGTGTACAAGCAGAAGTAATTTTGACAATTTTGTCATATTTTGCATTTCATTTGTGCCGACTAGGGCACATGTATAACTAGGCAAAAAAGTCATCTGGCCACGGATCAACCCGTCCTTAACCTAAAGAAAGGCTTCGGACTCGGATCAGTACAGGTTTCGAACAGGATAGTCTGAGCCCTTGCTTTAGGGTTCAGACTGTCCTGTTCGAAACCCTTTCAGATTGGTCTGAAATCAGTCTGTGAGTAGGATTCTTGGGAGTATTTTTACTGGTGGTTTTGGATCAAGGTTCTCTCTTTAACTTCTCATCATGGATCAAGGTTGATTTGAAATCAAAGTTTTTCCTATAATGATTTTATTTTCTTTCTCTCTCTAAAATAAGGTTCTCTCTAACTCTTCCTTGTTGATTGATGATGATGGATTTAGAAACAGGTTGTTTCCATGATAAAGTGTTGATGAAAATTCTAAGAATGAGAAGAGATGAAGAAGAAGAATGTGAAGAAAAAGATCAAAAAAGAAGGGGCTAGGCGGGTGCCCCTTAGTAGGCACCCTGCCGTATCAGTTGCTTATAGAGACAGGGAGCTAACAATAATTTTAGCGGGTCGGGTGCTTATAGAGACAGGGAGCTAAATGTTAGTAGCCGCTCCCGTTTCACTTTTAGTGTCTTTGACTGTTTGTAAAGACACTTTTTTACGACTAATTTTTTCCATTGACTTAGATTCACATGTTCTCCTTAATCTTGTCCAATTTACTCAAGAATCTTAACTATAATTGATTCTTCAACAAAAAAAAAACTTGTTATAATTGATTGTTCATGTTGATTAACGTCACCTGTCAGCAAAAAAAAAAAAAAATGTTGATTAACGTCACAGCGTACTTCTCTTCTCTCACCTCAATTTATTAATTATTGTTTCCCCGCGTAAATGAACAAACAAGACAAAAACGTAGTTAAGCTATCCTGGATAACTCTCTTGCTGTAAATTTTACGATCATCTTTGGTCTCTCTGAAACCCTAAAAATCCTCCTACCGGATCTCTCTCTCTCTCTCTTACATTTTCAACGCGTGTTTCTTGGCTTATAAGTTGGTGGCATTATTACCTCCAATCATCTTCTCTTCCACTATAAATCCACTGTTTTCTACTCTCACTCAATCTCCTCACTTCTCCTTCTTCTTCTTCTTCATTTTAATTCATGAAAATCATCTAATAAACGGATAAGTTCACTCTTTCTCTCTCTAAAAATGGCGGAAGAACGGAATAGAAAGACAAACCTCACTTTCTCTTTCTCCATTTCACATTCTCTACTAATTCTCTTCCTTTTCTTCTTCGAATCATCTTTAGCAGCTAGTAATGTTACTTATGATCGTCGTTCTTTAATAATCGATGGCAAACGGAAACTTTTTCTCTCTGCATCTATACATTATCCTCGTAGTGTACCTGGAGTAAGTTTAACTTCTTCCATCACTCATTTCTTCTTCTGAAATTCAGCAGTATTTGATTCAATTACCATTAATTAATCAATTGATCGATCGAATTGATTCTCTGTTTCTTTTTCTTTTGTTGTTTGTTTACTGGTTAATAGATGTGGCCTGGATTGATTAAGACCGCAAAGGAAGGAGGAGTTAATGTGATTGAAACTTATGTTTTCTGGAATGGCCATGAACTTTCTCCTGGCAATGTGAGTTTTAAATTACTTACATATTTGACAATTTTTATGGAGCAGAATTGATACTTTTATCCAGAATAACTGAAAATTGGTAATGTTTTTTTGGAAAAATGTAGTATTATTTCGAAGGTCGGTTTGATTTGATGAAGTTTGTGAAGATTGTTCAACAAGAAGGGTTGTATTTGATGCTTAGAATTGGTCCTTTTGTTGCTGCTGAGTGGAATTTTGGGTAATTCTTTGGAATTTAGGATTATTTGGGTACCACTGGATCTTACTTTCCCTTTCTAAATTCTTATATCCTAATTCTTTCTTTTAAGATTCTAACCGAATTATTGTTGTTGTGTCTACCCTAGTGGTGTACCTGTTTGGCTGCATTATGTGCCAGGAACCACATTTCGAACTGATAGTGAACCCTTCAAGGTGTGTAAAGATAGGGTTTTCTTTTCTTGTTTCCTCCTTGCTATGTTTGGGTTATCTATCAAATAGCTTATATTTGTTTATTTAGCTATCCAATGACTATCTTCGGTTATCTTTAAAGTTAGCATTCTGATCTTGAGTTGGTAAATCAATATTATTCCTAACTGGGCTGTGGTTTTGCGTTTTGCCTTTTCAGAGTCACATGCAAAACTTCACTACATATATAGTAAACATGATGAAGCGTGAGAAGCTTTTTGCATCACAGGGAGGCCCTATAATCTTGGCACAGGTGAGTGTTTCTTAACTTTGAGATCCGGTAGGCTGTGAAAGTACTTAACAACGATCCGAAGTATCTAATCATGCTACTGACTGAAATAATTTTACCATAAAATTTCAAGTCCCTAAATCCAATCTATGCTTAGACGTATGTAGCATACATATCAGGGATGAACTAGCTAACAAGATGATAACTAGGTAAAGATGCTAACTAGTTAAAGATACATATGGAGTTTCATCTGTTCCAGAAAATTGTAAGCACATTCATCTTTCTTCAAGAAACATGGAAATTTTTTTTGAAAAAACAACAATGATCGTTGATGATGAAATGGTTATGCCCTCTCTAATGCAAATACTGGGGCAATCTCATTTTTTCAAGGTTTGATGTAGTGTCTACAAGTCAACCTAAATTTCGTGCCAGACTGTCCTAGACCCTCACTTAAGTAGGTTTGACGTAATGTCTATAAGTCTGTTTCCTCAAGTTGTATGATCACGTGTAAATCTAGCTGGACTAGGCCCTAGAAGATATGGAACGGGGCGGACCAGCCTGGTATGAACGAACAACAGTTTGGTTGGGTTGGCCTCAATCCTAGCCTTGCCCACTGAACTACACGAGCCTGCGCATCATCCCTCTATAATTCAAAATGTAACTGTTATAGACCTGAACTATTACGATCCTTTTTGAAAAGCAATTACTAATTTATAAATAAGCTATAGAAACCTCAATAGCACACTAATAAAATCGAAAAGGCTAGAGTGCATCTTTTTGAAACAAAGCAAGAGTACGTATATACTGAAAATAATGCTGTAGTATTATTTGTATAAATAAAAATATAACATACATGATTAGAGATAATGCATGAAAATTACAGATGTACGACTACGATGATTAGATCACTATAGATAGAGCGTTCCCAGCTCAAACCATTGATCATTTCTAACTTTCTTTAGATTATTAGAAAACTAGAACAACTAATTTCCTATTTATAAGTTTTCAAAATTATGTCTTTTATTGCCTATAACCTGAATCATTCTGCTCCTTCAAGCATATCATTCTTCAAAGGCATCCAGATTTCATCGACTCCTTTGTCCGTTATTTGAACACTAGATAACATGCATTACAATTGGATAACTTACGTCATTTGTTAGTATGTACATTGTTTGAGGAACTTCTCGCATCACCTAAACAATTCGTTTGACATTCTTCCTGTTCAAGTGCCTATAGCCTGCATCTAAATTTTTTATTTCGTAGTAGGGCAGTAAGCTTGTCCATCTTGTTTTTGTGCTTTCTCACTCTTCATCTATTTTTGCTACTTAATTTAGTTGGATTTGTAAGCATGTAATTGTTTTTGTAACTTTTCATGTGTTCTAGATTATGTTATGCCATTCATTTTTTTTTTCTTATGCCAGGAGCGCAAGTTAATTCTTAAGTTAAAGCTAATATGTTTTTATTGATTTCAGGTAGAAAATGAATATGGAGACATAGAAAGGGTGTATGGGCAAGGGGGCAAGCCCTATGCCATGTGGGCTGCAAGCATGGCTGTTAGTCAAGATATAGGTGTACCTTGGATTATGTGTCAGCAGTATGATGCACCGGATCCTGTGGTAAAATATTCTAAAAAAGTTGTTTTATTTTTGTAGTCGTAATAACTATTTTTGGGCTGAAAAGATGGGTTAATCTGCGAGCTTCATAATAGAGTACATTTCTCGAAAGAGAGAAAAATATGGTCAAAGTGCAGTATTCGTGTGAGAACTGTATTATTGTGTGAGGAATCAGACGCGCAATGAAACCTATCAGGCATTGGGATGGTACTAAAGGACACTGCGCCTTCCTCTCAATTCTCTCTTTATTTTTCATATCCATGAGCTTTAAACATAAATTCCTCCCACTAATGAACCCCTGGTTTGTTACTTTGTTTCTTGTTTTTATTGCACTATTGCCCTCTTAAAACTATCCTACTACCAAAGTTGAGGAATATTTTCTTTTCATGCTAGTGAATTGCTTCTGGTGTTTTCTTGGAATTCTTCCGTTTCAGAACTGAAAAGTGATAATCTGTAATGTCTTTTACGAAGGGCTTACATATACATGGAAATGCATATTTACTTTTGCACTTCAAAGCTGCCATACATCGATTTTGCAAATTTAACCCACATAAAACGTTCGAAACTTAGTGTATGCTCTTCTCCTGATGCATTTGCAGATCAACACATGCAATTCCTTTTACTGTGATCAATTCAATCCCAATTCTGCCAACAAGCCAAAAATTTGGACTGAGAACTGGCCTGGATGGTAACTCTTCACACTAATGTCATTTTCTATTATGTTCCAAGATCACTTTCTGAATTTTGTGGCATTGATAACTTATTCAGTTGGTAATGGTCACAAACATAAAAAGTATGGTATTTTTACAGTTTTCAGATGTCATGTCATTCGATAAGCAAACTTGTGTTTTTTTTACCTATAATTAAGGGAACTAGATAGGAAAGGAACTGCTGAAAAATATTGCTTTCAAGCATATGGTTATTGACCCTCTATTAAGTGACATAGTCATCCATTGTGTATGAAGCAACAAGTTTTGTTGATCTTTTTCTTTTTATGCTTTTATTGTTCTTATTTAATGGCTTTTCTAGTGTCATGTTTAAGCCGGCCGCACTAGTATCACTTTTTTTCCTTTTTCGTTCCTTCATTATTTTGTTTTTCTTCATCTCAGGTTCAAGACATTTGGGTCCAACGATCCTCATAGACCACCTGAAGATGTTGCTTATGCTGTTGCTCGTTTCTTTCAAAAAGGCGGTAGTGTGCATAACTATTACATGGTATTTAATTATATTTTCTTAGTACCGAGACATATCCTGTTATTTACTTATATCCTTTATTCACTTAGTGTAGCATAAGATTGTTTCTTTATCCTGGTCTACTATTTCAAACATGATTTGAATCTTCTTTCGTTTGGTTAGTATCATGGTGGTACAAATTTTGGGCGAACTTCAGGAGGGCCATTCATTACTACGAGCTATGATTACGATGCACCAGTTGATGAATATGGTTAGCAATTTCTTTGGCATTTAGTTTAAAAGTGTATTGGAATTCTCGCAGAAGCAGCAACCTGCAAAGGCTTTTAGATTTTGATAAGTAAAAAAAATATGTTAATGGATTACAGGAATGGCTAGGCTACCAAAATGGGGACACCTCAAGCAACTTCATGAAGCGATAATGTTGTGCGAACATGCACTGCTTCATGGTGAACCAACTCTTGAGTCTCTTGGTCCTTCTCAAGAGGTGAATCTGTTCTCCTTTTGAATTGTAGATACATATTATATGCTGAAGCTTATCTAATCTTTCAACCTTTAATGTTTCTGTATGTCTTGTTCTAGTTTTCATTCACAGCATTGATTCTGTTGGTCTAACTGGTTAAATTGAGTTTTATCTCAATAGAAATTTGCAACTTAGGGTTGTCAATATATTTAATGGAGATGGACCTACATTTTGAGGAGATTATTAATTTTTGCAATTTATTTCATTAGTATGATCTTGATTATAAGTTGTTGGTTCTCCCACAAATTTATATTTTATATATTCGTAACTTTAATGTGTTGACGTATGAGGTTGAATATAGTTTGGAGCATAAGCTAATTGGGGTTCTTACGAAGTAAAAGAGAAGAGCAAAAGTATTTGTGTTTACTTTTCAGGACTGACGCATTTACCTCAGAGTGTATCTCCTCTTGGAGTAGGCTTAGGCCGAAGAAGCCATATATTACATGCTAAACTCAAGCCAGATTCCTCTTGAAATATTGACTGTGTAGATACAAATGATCGTTAACTGTTGAATTCTACGTTAGCCTTTGTTGTTGCGGAAAAAAAAATTCTCCTAAATTTCAGTCAACATAGTCTAATGGAAACATAATTCATTTTTAACCCAGGTCAACTCTGCTCGTGCAAATGTTGATTGAAGTTCTATCTCTTTGCAGGTGGATGTATTTTCTGAACCTTCAGGGGCATGCGCTGCATTCATTGCCAACAACGATGAAGAAAATGATAAAATAGTGACCTTTCGCAATGTATCATATCACATTCCAGCTTGGTCAGTTAGCATCTTGCCAGACTGCAAGAATGTTGCATTTAACACAGCAAAGGTCTCTTCTAGTTTACAGTACATATGTTTCTTCTTAAATTTTACTAAAATAAGTGTTATTATTGCTTTAACTATTGCATTATACGTACTCTGACGAAGCAAAAGAGAAATTGACTCCATGAGTTTAAATACTAGCATAACGGGGACAACGTTAGAAGCGTTTGTGATGCATTTGGTACTTTTGGTTTAGACATCTAAAATTATCAATGAACCTAATTAGTGAAATTACACATGACTATGTTACCTTCTAGAAAAGAATGGAGAAATGCATATTCGGTACTTTAGTTCGTTGGAGTTGCAATTGATCCATGTCTACTTATACGTCTAATTTTATGCAGTTATCCCCGTAGTCCCATGCAAACATTAGTATATTTGCAGGGTGTTTTAGATGGATTCCTAGTACTCTTCTTCTTCTGCATAAGTTTTAACCCGTTCAGCTGCTTGTGATTTACAAAAGTAATTCTCAACAGGTTGGTTTCCAAACTTCCATTGTGGAAATGGTGCCAGAAAGTTTGCAAGCATCAGTGACGCTATCAGATTTATTTTTGAAAGTAATGACGCCATCAGGTAAAGGCTCAAGCAGTTTGAAATGGGATGTATTTACAGAGAAGGCGGGGGTCTGGGGAGAAGCTGACTTTTCTATAAATGGTTTTGTGGATCACATTAACACAACAAAAGATACTACTGATTATCTTTGGTATACAACAAGGTCAGTCTTTTCATATATGAAGAAAAGTAAAGAGTGCATTTCGATTGGTTTAAACTTTACAAATCCGGTTCCCTGTATTATTCTGAAAAATTATGGTTGGATGTGAAAACTATATATAGGCCCAGCCTAGTTATATGATGCTGACTTGCTGTCGCTCCTTTCATATAATAGGAGGCCATGGATTGTTATGTTTAGTTATTCTTTAGATTGTAATTGCACAAGCATGGGTTTATGACACAACTAGAGTAAAGCGTGATCTCACGAGACCTTTTACCTTTTATTATTATAATACTGGGTGACTGTCCAAATCAGAAGTAAATATCAATGTTACCCATGTGGCCATGTATAAATTTATCAAGCATATCTAGGGCCAGGAATAGAATAACCCACTAGTTATGTAAAAATATCCTCCAACTTAGAGTGAAAAACAAGGAGTAGCTTTAAGCAATTTCATTATGTTTGAAACAGATTTGCAAAGTCTTCTCAAGCTTACGAGTAAAACTTGCAGAATCACAAAGATAAGAAATGGTTTCATGAAGCCATTACTGCCACTTTCATCAATAAATATCTCTTTCTATCAAGCAAGCAGGAGTAAAATATGTAAACAGAAACACCCTTTTTTATATTGATTGAAGGTCGCAGATAAATACTAGGATGTATAGCCATTTTATCTCTTTCTGTTGCTCTCGACATTGAAATAACACCCACTGGATGAAACTAAGTAATTCAACCTGAACTGAATGTTTTCCTGTGGTTCTACTTGGTTAGATAAATTTCCTAATGAATGTGATTTGCACATATTAGTTCTTGTAGCTTGCGATCATTTAGGAAATTAAATACACATAATATATCCAGTAAATCATAAACACAGTTTGTATACACATGAAATACCACTCTTATAAGTTTTCAAATAACCTTGTATTCACAGTTTGGATGTTAATGAAAATGAGGGGTTCTTGAGCAACAAAAGCAACCCAGTGCTTGTGGTTTCTTCAAAGGGTCATGCTCTCCACGCTTTCGTTAATCAGAAACTTGAAGGTATATATGTCTAGTTGTTAAACTGAGCAGTACTATAAATATGCTGTCATATTCATTCTCGTATTGTGGTTATAAAAGACATTTATTCGATGAAAACCCAAAAGCTGCATTTTTCAGTTTTTTGTGGTATATTCTATTTTCAACTTTTGTAGAAGTAATATGTGATTGCTGAAACTTCTTATACCAACAAGAAGTGAAGACATTAAAGCCCATTTATAGTGGTTCAAAATCCAGTAGCACATTCAAACCACAATTCGGTGGACATAATAATAACAATAACTATATAGACATGCTACCATTCTAAAGCACATTAAACTCAGTTTTCTCTACTTAGAGGAATATAAGGTGCGTAGCTCCACGCATTGACCTAGAGTGACATCAACATATTACGAGTAAAACCATCTTCACATTGGTCTTGAGACAACTGCCATAGAAGAAACATAGTTCATTTCTCATTTGCTTGTGCATCTTCTCACTCTCATTATTTTATATATTAGTATATGATTATTTCCAGTAAATTCTTATAAATCCATTATTAAGCTTCCGAGGTTATTCCTCTATCCAATTACAGGTAGTGCCTCTGGAGGTGGTTCCGGTTCAGCTTTTACATTTGAAAGTCCAATTGAGTTGAAAGCAGGCAAAAATGAAATTGCTCTGCTTTGCATGACTGTGGGCTTGCAAGTAAGTATTTGATATTCACTAGTTAATATCTCTGTTCATATGTTTTGAAGGCCCCTTGCTTCTACGAGTTTCTTGCACCCATAGTGATGGGAACTTTTTCATGTGCAAGGGCACTAGGCCCCTCCACGCTTAGAAGGACCTTCCAGATCCAAGTTAAAACATGTTTGGTCTCCTTATACTAATCACGAGTTCGCAGCTAGAGTATAATCTCCTCATCATACTGTATTTGGTTTCAAATATGTGTCACTAAGAGAAAACCACTAAGCAAATGTGTCTCAGTGCCTGCTTTCTGAGTCCAGAATACCGTCAGATAGCTCTATAAGTAATGTGGGAATACATGGTACTTCAATCTCTTTACGGATATTTGTTATTAGTAACTCTTGAGATTTACCAATGTGGTAACTAGAAATTCTGCATTTATTTTTGACATCTCTCTCAATGGAGTTATGTAATCCCTCGTTCCCCACTTACTTGACAAAATACATATGTATATATATATATATATATATATAGGATTTTGTTCTCTGGCCACTCTCCTTTCCTTCTCTGTAGTACAACATTAATTCTGTGTTTCTTGTTCTCACTTTTGTTGATCCTTCTGCTTTTTTTTGACATCAGAATGCAGGTCCATTTTATGAATGGGTTGGAGCAGGACCAACTAGTGTGAAGTTACGAGGCTTCAACAATGGAACCATTGATTTGTCATCAAGTGCTTGGACCTATAAGGTGATTATATCCATTAACATTTTCTTTTTTTTCGGTGTTCGGAAGTAGACATCTAACCTAATAGCATGCTTTCTTCTCAAATTTGTGTCTAGTTTAAGCTCTCTCTCTCTCTCTCTCTCTCTCTCTCTCTCTCTCTCTCTCTCTCTATATATATATATATATATATATATAAAATTATAATAATAAAAAAGTACAGACTTGAGTTATTATGGTCGTGATTCAATTAGATGTTATAAAACAATAAACATGAACGACTGAAATAATAAAAAAGTACAGACTTGAGTTATTATAGTTGTGATTCAATTAGATGTTATAAAACAATAAACATAAACGACTGAGATAAGAAAGTAACAAACTACTTTATTAGTACACTCGAGGTAAGCTGCTGTAGCCCAAAGACAGTTAGCCAAATTCTTGAATAGTGGCAAGGTTTAAAAAAGGGGGCAAAGAAATCTGGAACATGGTTACAAAAACCATAATTTGGAGCATTTGGAAAGATAGAAACAACAAAATTATCACGGAGGAAAACAGCCGTATCAACTTAGTAGAAGAGGATGTAAAAGGTGTCTTCTACCATTGGTCCAAAAACCTATCTTCTGCTAATTGTTTGACGATTTTGTATAATAATTGGAGAGGCTTGGATGTCGTAACATGTAACCTAGCCTCCCTGTCTTTTGTAGCTCCTCACGGTTGTTTCACCATATTGATTTTAGAGTTTGAAAAAACTGTAACGAACTTAGCAAAAACAGGTTTTTTCAATAGCGTGTTGGAAATTATGTTTTATGAAACAGCTTTAGAGAGTTTTGGAAGTTCATTCTGGTTTTTTCTTCTTTCTTCTCCCAGGTTGGATTAGAAGGAGAGCACCTTAGGATCTACCAGCCCAATGGTCTTAACAATGTGCAGTGGCAGTCAGCCTCAGATCCACCGAAAAATCAGCCTCTCACATGGTATAAGGTGAGTACATGCCTCGACTTCTTAGCTCAATATTGTTGTATACTTTGCAAGGTTACATATTCAGGACCATATTTTGCTGAATTCTCAACATTTCTCAGGCTACTGTGGATCCTCCAAACGGAAATGAACCAATTGGGTTGGACATGATAGGTATGGGGAAAGGCCTAGCTTGGCTGAATGGAGAAGAAATTGGAAGATACTGGCCAAGAAGAAGCTCGATATACGGGTGTGTCACTGAATGCAATTACAGGGGTAAATTTAATCCAAACAAATGCAGCACTGGTTGTGGTGAACCAACTCAAAGATGGTATGATAAAAAAAAAATACATATACATATATATACTAATTATTTTTACAGTATCACTTTTGACTTGATACAAAAATACAAGCATGCATAAAGTTTTGAGGAAATATGACAAGTATTCGATCACATAACGGAGTTCTTAGTTAAAATTCAGGAATTTTGGTACTCTCCTCTAACAATTTATAAGAGCTAGAAATTATAATTCTGCCGCTGCTACACCCACTTTTGGAACTTCTTATATTCGCTTTGCCGCAGTCTGGAATCATGCCCTAATAAATTTATGTCTCTATTCTATAGGAAGCAAATGTTAATCCATGTGCACCAATGAATATGAATTTTACTGTAGTTATTAACTTGTTTAGTAATGTCATATATCCTTAATGTAACAGGTACCATGTTCCGAGGTCATGGTTTAAGCCATCAGGAAACATTCTTGTGGTTTTCGAGGAAAAAGGTGGAGATCCAACTAAAATTAAATTTTCACGACGAACTGTGCAAGGTGTCTGTGCTCTTATTTCAGAGGATTATCCCTCTATCGGTCTTGAATCTTGGGATGAGGACGTGAAAGAAAATAATAGAACCAAAGCAGTTCTCCATCTGAAGTGCCCAGATAACACTTCGATTTCCAAAATAACGTTTGCAAGTTTTGGAACTCCAAGTGGAAAGTGCGGATTTTACAGCAAGGGAGCCTGCGATGACCCAAACTCGCTTCTTGTTGTTGAGAAGGTAAGTAACATTATTTGTCTAATACAATTTGTAACGACAATATGTGGTGTAGATGCGTAGAGACTTAAGAAAAAATTAACTATGAACCATAAAGTTAAACCCCAAAAACAGTATAGAAGAAGATAATAGCAAACAAATAACTGCAAAAGAACTACAAGAATGGACCCTTACATATAACAGTATCACGGCCTTACATGGTAATCCCAAAGTACCATAAAACTCTTATGGGCTTAATCTACGGGTCAGCTACTTTAGTAACCTCTTTTTTCATTTTTAAGGATCATTGTAGTACATCCTTATTTACATCACAAGGCATAGACACATCAAAGGGTGGAATAAGCACATGTACTGCCAGGGAAATGGACCTTAAAAGGCCATAGAAACTAACTGCAAAGGCTTGATACTCCATGATAGTTACTCTATTTACATCTATAAACTACATAGAGGACTAATACACTGACAGTAAAACCACAGCCGCCAAGTATTGATCCCATGACCTCCTAGTTTTGGGAAGTAAACAGTTGTACACTTGTACTATTACTCATTGTGCTCAGTGGACCTCTTTTAGCCGAAATAGTAGAATGTCATGAACTAAAGTTCTATATGGTAAATACATGATTTAATTTGTTTATTCCCTCTAGTTTAGATACCCCTCCATCAGTATGGGAAGTCCAAAAAGTCTTTTAATTGTAAAACACCAAGTCACCAACTGATAGGGTTAGAAATCTTAGAGTTTGAGATTGTTTATATATACACCTCTAAATCATTATTTCGTCTATCCTCGCAGTTAAACCTGTTAGAGGATACCTCCTTTTTCTTCCTGTGCTTTTTTATAAATGTTGCTTGAATATCCATAGGTCTGCTTAAACAAACAAAGTTGTAAAGTACCACTGTCAGAGAAGAACTTCAATATGAACATATGCTCGGGCTTGACAAAGAAGCTAGCTGTTGAAGCTGTATGCAGTACTTGATGTTTCAGCTCAAGAAGCAACCAAGGGTTGATTACCCCTCAGATATATCCAGATATATAGTGTCTTCTATTTATTAATTAGCATAATCGTTTAGCCTCCTACTTGAAAAGGTCAGAAGAAAATTTATAGCTCGAGACTGCAGTTTCTTCAGTTATCATTTACCCATCTCCTCCTGCCGTTCTGGGTATTAAATAGTCAAGAAGCAAATGACATGGTGAGTAAATTAGAGATGAAAATCATATTTAAAATGTGTTGTCTTATTCTTGTAAGCTTCAAAACTGAAGCTATTTTTTTGTCATGTTGTGAGTATGATGAAAATGTTGGGAGTACTTTATCTTATATTTGGAATATAGAGCATAATATTTCTTTAAGAAAAAGAAAATGGCGAAGTTGGGTGGTTCATTACAAGATCAGAGCTTTTGCAAAATTCATTCCGTCCCCTTTTGAGATGTTTTTTTTTTTCCAAGTAAAATAATCAAGGGGCCATGGTGGAATACTCCAAAATAAAAATCTGAAAGGGTTTAGAGTTCTATCCAGCCACAAAATGGGTTTTTCGTCTTTTAGGTGTTTTGCCCATAATAACTTCATTTGTGGTTAATTCTTATTTGGCTCCCTACTTTGTGACCAGCTTTCTTTTTGGGCCCCTATTTCTTGTAAATTCAAATTTGACCCTCTTTTTTAAGATAAATTTCTTAATTACATCTCCTACAAATTATGTTTCATAATAAAAATAAAAATAGAAAACCCTCCACCTCACCTCACTCTCTCTCCACCTCACCTCTCTCTCTCCACCTTACCTCTCTCTTTCCCATCCTCACCTTTCTCTCTCCCCACCTCACCTCTCTCTCTCTCCACCCCTCTCTCTATCTTCTCCGATCAGGTTGTCGGGTCGGAAAATTTTCTGGCCGGCGATTTTGTCGGAGAAGACAGAGAGAGGGGTGGGGAGAGAGAGGGTGAGGTGGGGAGAAAGAGAGGTAAGGTGGAGAGAGAGGTGAGGTGGAGGGAGGTGAGGGGAGGGTTTTTTTATTTTGAAACATATAATTTGTAAGAGGGGCAATTAAGGAATTTATCTTAAAAAGGGGGCCAAATTTGAATTTACAAGAAATAGGGGGCAAGAAGGAAGCTGGTCACAAAATAAGGGGCCAAATAAGAATTAACTCAAATCCTTTCTTTCTTTCTATAATTATCCCACAACCCTTTAGAAACTTTTAGATTTCTTCTCATTAGTTCTAACTCATTACTCTCTCCGATAAAAAAAATCACATTATCTCTCTCCAACCGAAATCATAGTTCATCTTCTTTATTGATTTTTTTTCTCCACCAATTTTTATTTTGGAATTCAAGATTCGTTTTTGGTTATTTTCTCCCGCAAAGCAACCATGTTCATCTTCAAATTAAAACAACCAACTTAAGGTGGTTTTGTTCATCATTGCTTCAATGGTTTTGGTCATTTTCGTTTTGATATTTGTCATGTTTTGGTGTTTAGTAGATATGATTTTTGTTGCTTCAATATGATTTTTGTCCCTTCAACACATGTTTTTCTTAGACCGATCCCATATATTAGGCGGTTAGGATCTTAAGTATTAAATTATTTTCCTCCTCAAATACACAAGATCGGTAACACGATCTACTCAAAATACTGAAAATCCTTGAATAAAAGAACTTACATTCATAAATATACGAGATAAGGCCAAAGAAGAATTTCAGTATCTTACGACTGCGTCATAGTAATTTCTTCTCAAGACGATATCTACGCCGCCCCATCACAACCACCTCTTGGCAGTCGGTCAATCAAGCCTATAAAAAGCAACAAGCTCGCCTCAAATGAGTAAGCGAAAATTTTCAAGAATCACAGGCTGAATCTCAAACAATCAGCCGAAGGTCCAATTCTTAAACTCAGAATTTCATACTCATTCATTTAACTTAAAAAATGCCTTTATTGACTAGAGCATCGGAGAGGTTTCTGAGTTTGTTTGGGTTGAACCTGCAATGCAAATTCCATTGTTAATTAAGTACCATATTGCTTATACCGGTCTACTGTGATGAAGTTATAAAAGAAACATCAAACATGTAATATTCTGAAATTGGTAGCTTGGCTTGTGTTGCTGGCTGCTTTCTTTCTTAACTTTAGTGATAGTAATGAGAGAAGACAATTTAGACCAATAATCAACTTGGCTTTGTAAAGTTTCCAAATAAGGGATTTCCCTTAAAAAAAAAAAAATCAGAAGTTGCATTTGGCTTTCCAAACTGGCCGTGAGATGATTGCAAGAAGGGAAGCTTCTTTTCCGTTGCTGAGATCTATATGAACCATCTCCTTAAACCATTCGTAAAAGGAAGATGGTGGAAAGTAATCAGGGTGAAAAGATGTGCCCAATCTTCTTTCTTATGATAACACAGAAGGAAACTATGATCAACTCTATATTTAATTTTGTATCAGACCCTATAATATGGCATCCCCTCTTTCTCTCTATATCTTCAAAAGTTTCATCTTAATTCCTCTCTGAAATAAAATCATGCAATGCTGATGGGTTTTAGATCAAAATAAAGAACTATGAATTGGCTAACATCCATATTGTAATTGCAGTTCTTTTCTGTGCAGGTTTTTTCTTCAACAAAGCCTGCAAAAATACTGATACATCAAATGCAATACAGGAACACATCTCATTTAACAAAACGGAGTAGTCTTCAAGTGGTAGACTTCTGTGCGCTAACTCCAACAGTATATATTCAGACAAACGAAAACAACCCATTTCCTTGTTATCAAATCTATGAATGTAACCTGGCCTTCTTGTGACACCTCAAATCTGAATGAACTCTTCCACCTAAGAGCCGTTCCGAGCTTCGAAAACCATATTCTTCTGTGAACTTTGATATTGAAGTAATTGAAAAATTGCGTATCAGCAGAATAATGGAAGATTAGACCATGTATGTCATTCCTACTTGCATCAGATTTGAGTGAGGAACACTAAGATTTGCAATTCCCCTCCTGCAATTCTTTCTTAAAAATGCATAAAAGTAGTTTATGACGAGTTTCTTGATAAACCAAGACTCTTTCCTTGCTCTGATATCTCCATGACCAAGAAGATAAACAACACCGGATTCTTTTGCCTTTCTAATAAATGAGAGTTCCCTTTCAAGACTCTGGTCAGCATCATCTGCTGCTTGGTCTTCGGATTGCTCTGCTGAGGTGCTCGCTTCTAAGACGGGTCTATCACAGTGGTAATCAGCCATTAGCGGGACTCCTAGTGAGTATATACTTCCATTGGGTGCTATTAGAAGCCTCGAACAATTTGCTTCATCTTCAGATTCAGTATCTTCATCGCCATCACTCTCTAATGATCGTTCTTGGGCTTCTCGACGGATGAACTTCTCCAGGCTCTCAATTAATAGCTGCTCAAATGTCTGATGATTCTCCTTTCGGATATCCTTGTAGCCATACCTGTCGATGTTAATCAGTTTTATACAGTGTTGCGAGGTGTAAGAAAAGTGATTACTTCGAATAAGATTACAAGCATTAACTCCACTAATCTGCAACCAATGCTTTAGACTGCAGATACGTGCTGGACTCTGATATTGTTGAGAATAAGAGCCCATGACTTGTTATTTCTCAAGATGGGAGGTTGTTCTCAAATAATGTTATCTTCATAAATTCTCAGTTACCTATTAAATCAACCATTTCTAGATATGAAATTAATAAACAAAAGGTTCACATAGTTTGGAGGAAGTACCTAGCAATACACCGAAAAATGTGATAGCTCTTTAGGCAAACACGTCGAAAAAGAAACCTTTCACTCTGAGGTACTACAGGAACTGGAACGTACTTGATGCACACGAATATGACCATAGAGTGAATTGCCGGAAGAGTAGTCAGGAAATGGCCAAATATTGCTGGTACTCCCTTCACTAGCTCATTATAAAGCAAGCCAATGCCAGGAGCTCTGACGGTACCAAGGTTGCAACCTAGTTGCCGCATAAGTTCTGTTGAAAGTTTCTGTTTGACTTCGGTTTCATACTTAAGCTTGCTCCCGTAATTCCAGATATACATTATAAACAACACAACCACAGCAAAAACTAGTACAATCCAACTCCCATCTCCAACAGTCCATAACACCGAAGAAAATAAAGTCAATTCTAGTCCCAAGAAGAAAACTAGAAAACTAAGCACAATGATAATGTTTATCTGCCATATTAGTAGCATAACAAGAGTTACTAATATTGTTGTAATCATCATCACGCCGAGCTCCGCGATGCCTTTAAATAGAAATATTAAGTATCAGAGAAAAAATAGTTACCACCATCCCTACGCAAAGAAAGCAGGAAATGCATATGTAGAAACAGTAATTTAATAACCCCAATAGAACAGTCTCTTAAAGCCGTAGTTTAGATAGGAAGGCCTAAATCGAATTACAGTAACTTGGTATTTCGCTAAAGAAACTTCCTGCGGAGTACACAGCGCTCAAGGAAGAAAAAAGGACATAGAAACTTTCTCACTTTTATCTTGATTTTTTTTTACAAATTCACTTTTATCCTAGTCTGGTCTATAGGTTAGGGTGTTCTGTCTTGCTGATTGCTTTAAACTTCAAAAGCACTTTAGTGTTTCTTATTCTCTTATCAAGATTTAAAAGATTGTCATTCAGTTTCAACTACTCCACGAAGAATTTCTTACCCTAATGTTATTTTCATTGTTTATAGCATTGCTGTTGATAAGGTAGTTAGATTTTCTTCTTAATTCAAGAACTAGTTCATGTTAAGTTTCGCTGCTACATTGGAAGGAAAGAAAATTAAAATGTGTTTAGTAATTTAAGAGAACAAAATTATCTATTTAGGGAATAGAAAATTATCTAAAATTATATTTTCATGTCTGGTTGTCAAATGATTGACATCTATGCAGATAATAATCTTTCACCAGCATCCTTACATGATGATTGAAGTTCACTTGCATAGTAAAAAAGTAAAACAAAGACATAAGAATATGAAGTACGAAGAAGAATAAAAGAATAAGTGCTCAAGGGTTAGAGTTACCATATGCATTTCCGATCTCATTTATGCTTGCGAAGGTGCAGACGAACACCAGACAGAAAAACAGTAGAAACCAGTTTATGACAGGTATATATATCTGACCCATGAATTTCCGAGATGTGTGAATGATTTTAAGACGAGGAAAACAACCAAGAGCTGTGGACTGTTTAATGCAAGAGAAAGTAGCTGTTGTCATTGTCCGACTGGCGATCAGTGCTGCAACGTTTGCAATTAAGAAGACTGGCCAGAAAACACCACCTATAGATATCAAGTACGATTCATAAATATTTCTTTACGAACACTTCCGCTTTTAACTACTGAATGTCCTGCTGTCACTTGGCACTTAAGCATCAATGACCATATTTGTAGGTTTTGTGGATTATACCACAGCAAACAACAGAGGCTACTATACTAAAAATGAAACAAGATAGGCACATAGAGCTTACTCGGAACAGATGAAAAAAAAACATGTTCGTAGTTGCTTTCGTTTTCCATAAGGTATGCAGCTTGACCCAGGTATCCCAAAGTAAGACAAGGCAGTACCAGAAACACAAATGTGAGCTGAGATTATCATTACAAAACAATCAGCAAATGCGAGTTAACAAAACAAAAAATAAGGAGCACCAACTATATTTATTACGCATACTCGACCCCGGTTAAAAGTTCCTAAACAATCAGGGTGTCATAGGGCCCACAAAGGATGATGAAAGGCCTAAGCCAGCCAGTTCAATATCCTCCAACCCCCAAAGTTTTGGTTCAAAATCAAATGGTAAAAATAGACAAGTCATTTTTGGTACGAAAAAATATTCGCCGGAGGCTTTAGAATGGGTTGATCTTATTGTGTGGATGCACCACATAACCACGGTATCTCCAGACAAACAATAAACTCATAACATCATCCTCGTGTGTACCCGCATACTCCACACCTTTTCAAGTTTCTCATATCATATATATAGCAAAAAAATTGTGGAACAGACAATGTTCGGTATCCCCATGTAGTTCCTTTACCTGAATTGATCTCACCGAGAAATAGCAAAGGTCTGCAAACATTGCTTCTGAACCTGAAATACAGTAGGAAATTAGTCACGCTAACAGAGGAAATTGGATGCTATCTTATGCACTTGGTAGCTAATTTCTGGTACAAAATCTCCAAATATCAGAAGCAAATCTGGTGATCAAGACGTGATAACAAGACATTGGTCGTATGGTTGGAAATGAATCCACTCGTTTAAAGAAAGAGGCTGCAAAAGTTATCCCAACTTGAAAACATTAGAGGGGGATAAATCATGACACATCAAGACTTATCACTGAGAGTTTGAATGAAAGAACCATGGATCAGTATGATGACGCAGAAAAAGAAGTGAATAGAAAAGCTAAATTTTTTTTCTCAGCTATTCTATTTGGCACCAAAAAAAATTTTATAGTTTGCCTTGGCTTTTCAGTCATGTTATTCTTATAACCAGACATGGGCACCACCCAATCCAACGCCTACAAGATGAAGAGGAAAATTAGAATCAGGGTTTCTACTTAAGTGTTTTTACTTATGTCCAATAATGTTTCTGTATCCAATAATGTTTTTGTATTCGTTTTTCTGCAAGATTGTTTATTTCACAGACATACTAACTCGAAAAAAATCTATTCAAAAGGGAAAAGGACAGAAGAGACTTCCATTTCATTTACTAAAACAAGTAAATGGACTACATAATTGTCTAGGACTACATGCCTTCAGCTCTACAAAGTAATTACCATAGGAATTTCGCATTCTGCATGACTGGATTTCCATATCTTAATAACTTTCATGTGGCAGCCGTTTACAAAGAGCCAAATGAGTTTTTTAATGACCAAAAAAAAATATTTCTCGATTCGCTTCTTACCTGTGGCACATAGAAGACAACCTCCAAGGGACAACCAAGCCTGGGTTGAGTTCCTCTTGAAAAAGTAGTAGATATGCAAAGGATTAAATGCATTGAGTACTGTAAAGCCATACTTCATAAGGTTGTAGATTCCAATGCCCCCAAGTGCACAAAACCATATGAATAAAGCAGGACCTACTGCAATTCCAACTTTGCTTGTCCCAAACTTCTGTACACTGAATAGGATGATAAGGAACGCGACAGAAATCATCACAACTTGATCTGAAAATTAGAAAAAATAAAAAAAGGAAAAATAAATAATAAATATACATGATGGAAGGACTAAATTGGTAGATTTTATCTGTTCAGTCTAATGTTGTAAACAAGGACAAAAATATCCAAAAGTATAAAAGAGGGAGAAACTAAAATGGTATAAATCATCAGTTAACTTCCAAGAAGGTATTAAATTTCGATTTCAGCATATACATGACTAAGAGGACCATTAATTACAATATGTTAGCGTATAGAAAAAATATGACCATATGCTAGGACCTTCAACTTCATCTTAATCGTTGGTACTTTCTTCAATATTAAATGTGAGATGTGATTTTGGTGTGTGCCAAAGCATCTAGTAGAACTTATGCATATCTTATTCAACAATCCCTTAGATGCTATTTTATCGCACATGTATATAGCTAATAGCTTCCTCTATTCATATCTTTCTGATTTTTGCAGAGTCACTGCTTCCATTAACATCTACAAAAAAGCTGGACACTAGGGGTAGCCTTAAATATTTAATCCTGGTGTCTGTCGATTTCCTCGCACAATTCCCCGCCTAATTTTGTATAGCTCCTTGTCTTGGAAACAAGACATCTGTTATCCGGCCTATGCATTCAAATTTCAAGCTTCATTAAGTTTTCAGAAACTTTCAACTGCACATATGCATCTTGAGAAGAAGAAAACATTCAGTGTTACAAGATTATCATTCTATTTTTGAGTTAATTATATTTTAAAAACAATGCAACCATAATAAAACAATCAAAATAATGGAAAAGTATAAATGGAAATCGAGGAATAAGAGATGGATGAATTTGGAAAAATTAAATTGTGAAACTGTGCTGGTACATATAGTAGCTAAACAAATAAATCAAATTTCTAAAGGGGAGCAACCATGGAAACCAATTAGGCAAGATGGATAGATAAAGTGGGGCAATGACATAACTAGTGAGGTAATAAACTAATCAATAGAACATGGGTGTTACCTTGCTGAACTCCAGGTATTCCAACTTTTATTCCACCCACTGCCGACATGACTGCGTTTCAGTAAATAAATGAAAAATCAGATCAAAATTCGACTCGAGTCTTGTGGGAATAATAGATGTGTAACTAGAATCTTCCAGGAATTACATAACTAGGACATTTATTTTTAGGACTTTCAAGGTACTGACTCATACTCACATATCAACTGACAAAAGCCAAGACATCGAATTCATAATCACTCAAACTTTTTCTTCTCCAAGTATATCATAGCAATAGTGTGACATTCATAGAGAAAAAACTAACCCCTAGACTACTTTTCCTTTTTTAGGTTATGGTATTGAATGCCTACTACTTACATTTTTATGTTAATCATATTGACACCTAGTACTTATTTAACTGCTATATAGTGTCTGAGACAACAGAGTCAGAGAAGGCAAAAGAGAGCAGCATATATGAAGACCTGACATCGCCGGGGTAACAACTCCATCAGCTATGACCATAGAAGTACCAGCAAGCACCAATATGAGAAGAAGCTTCTTCAGTGCAAGTGAATTCTCAAGGTGTTCCTTAATTTTTAGTGACCTCTCAAGCTCAGCAGATGGGACCTTCAGTCTGAAACTTGATATGCGAGTATCGGAAGGTAGCTGGTTTGGAAGAAGACTAACCTTAGCATGCCTACAAATTAACGAGTATAACGCAAATGTACCACCTGCATTAGTTACAAAACCAGTAAGTTTCATATCGTCCATTTATTAATACAAGAAACGAGTGTAGATAATAACCACAAAACATAGTGTGGAAGTATTTGCTGTGGAACTTCTTCGCATACCTTCACCATCATCATTGGCCCAAAGAACAATAAATACATATTTGATCAGTGGGATCAGAACTAAGATATATAAAACCAGTGACAAAGCTCCAAGAACATCTTCTTTATCCTGAGCAGGAGCCCTGCTGAACATCACACTGAACGTATATAAAGGGCTTGTTCCAACATCACCATACACGACGCCAAGTGTCTGAAAAGCAAGAATAATTTTCCTTCCCATAGTGAAGTCCTGCATCTAAATCTAAAAAATTCAGACCAAATTTTTATTCCTTTGTGGCTTGCAAAGCAACACATTCTCATACTTGAATAGGTTCTTTCTGTCACTACCTCGGTAACTGCTTCTTCTTATAGAAAATAGCAAATGAAAGAAGAGTTATCAAGCAAGAAAAGAAGATAGAGGTCACTATTCATTAGTTTCCGTTTCTGTGTAGGAATTGATCAGGGTCGGACAAAACTAAACAAATAGGGTTCAAAACAAGAGTCATAGCTTCACTTTCAGAGTCTAACCATGCCATATTTTCTTGACTAGAAAAGCATTTATACTAATGAATATAAATATACAAGTACAATAGCCACTATAGCTCTGACATACCAAACGAAAACACATTAAAGTGCTACAAAAATACCCTCAAAATTCGTCATAAAACCCCCAAAACAGACAAATCTTGTCGAATTTTACCTTTTAGCCCAAAAAGAAATTTGGATTTGACGGTCGACACCTAGTGCTCTTTTACGATTAACACCTTAGTGTTATCAAATTCAATCCTTGAAGACATAAGAACCTGGAATCCTAGTTCTGCAATGTCTCCAAAGTGGAGGACCACAAAAACGTATCGTTTAAATAACTATTATTACTTCAAGAGAATCATCATCGAGAATCTATTCTCCATTTTTTTCATTTTCTTCAAATGGCATGTATGGTGGAAAAGACTTAATTAACTGCATAGTCACAATGTACTCGAACGAGCCTATACTTTTCTGAGAAAAGTAATATATTGAATGATGTCGAGAAACCGTAGAATAGTTACAAAAATGCACTCGAAAAGTATGAAGTAGAATTATAATTAGCAATGTTTTACCATGTGATGTAACTAAAACGATCCAAGCCTTCAAAGACTTTCAAAGATTTTATATTCGGAATGACTCTATATGAGTTGTTAGCGAAGTTCCCTATAAAATCTTATATTTTATGCTCCAACCAGAGATACAAAGAAATGTGAGTGGAAGGTTTCAAAACCTATATAATTTACTTGGAATTCAAGTTATTTATAGTGGGCTAACGAAGAGGGGGTTAACTTGAAGGCAAGTGTACTACAACGTTCCGTAAGTTGCTCTATTATGTAACTCGAATTATTTCACGGAATTCAAGTTATTTATAGGAAAACTGAAAAAGAACTATAGATATAAAAATGAAGTAGCAACTAGCAAGGGTTACCAAGATTGGTTCAGTTTTCACATCTTAATTGTAGCTTAGAAGAGGAATACAATTAAGAAACCAGAGATCAATATCATCTTTATCCCAAAATCAGTGAATTAGAGAGATAATGAAAACCTCCAAATCCTTAACTACAGTTAATAGATCCCCAAGTTTATATAAATCATAGAGTAATGTAATAAACTGAAATTCATCCATTAAATCGAAAATCAATAGAACACTGTACTTAGTTACTTACCTCATATTCATTTCTATTAGCACCAGGAACCTCAAGAGCTTCAACATCAAAGGAATCAATCCGAGGGCCTGTTCTGATTAATCTTTGTTCCGCGTTTTCATCTTCTTCTGAATCAATACTCATCGGGTGAAGCAAATCCTCTTCATCTTCGTCGAAATCTGAGTCATCTTCATTCTGAAAAACCCATCTAGATTCAGTTGAATCCATAGAACCTAATCCAACATTTTCTCTCTCTAAATAACCTCCTTCCGCCATTAATTGTTTAATTATATACAAATATCACCTCATTAGACAAAAAATCTTGTATTAAACAGATCGAACCTCAAGCAGATCGAATCAGAACAGGAACATTTCAAATAAAACAGAATTAGGCTTTCTTGAAGAAGAAGAAGAAAATTCAGGGAAGGGAATAAAAGGTAGAAGAAGGCCCAAAATTGGGAGTGAAAACTGAAAGGAATGTGGAATTACTAACGAAGAATTTGTTCGGGGTCCATGGAATCTAGAGAGAGAGAGGGGGCGATGAATACATGTAGCAATAAGCCAAATATTCTGAAATCAAACGACCAACTTGCAAGAAGAGGTTCTTGTCCTGCTGGCATGGGCGCACGGCTGGACAAGGTAAAAAATGGATGATGCTGTTGATTTACCGCGCCGGTAAGACATGGTGGACCGAGGACTACGACCATGGCCAGAATAATTCCGGATAGGAGACGTGATCCACTCAAAACCTGGAGACTTCACCTATATATTTGATGGGAGAGGCTAATAGCACCCGTTCAAAAGTGTTGTTAGCCCCCGCTATATGTTGGCACCCAGTACTGATGTGAGAAGGCACCCGAGAGCACCCAGCCCCCAGATATATTGACCGAAGTCAAAATCTGAAAAATCTCGCGCCCAAATCATTTGCCCTAAATTCGCTATTAGCTGCTCTACCGAGAAAGAGATACAACCCGAACATTTGAAAACTCGATTTCTTTATCTTCTTTCCAAATTTCTTGCTCGAAGAAGTTCCTTCGCCTCTCGACCTTTCTCTTGCACACACTGCTTCATTTGTGGTGTAGAAGAACAGATCCAGGACCTTGAATCTTTATTTTAGGTAAGATAATAAATTCTTAGTTTTTCTTCGATTCATCTAAGTAAAGGAAGCTTATTTGTGATTTATATGTTCATAATACTAGGAAGTACTTGTATGATGTATGTTTATGGAAGATTTGTAGTGATTTGGGTTGCGGTAATTTCGATTGTGAATATGTGTAAGTTCGGAATCGAACCACTCCGAAACTATTCGAACTATCCAATCTGAAATGATTCGGACTACCCAATCCGAATATTATCAGATTACTATGTAATGAGAACTGTCGGACTATCCCATCTGAACATATTCAGATAGGTCGGTCCGGACAGATAGTGTAATGTTCATTCCCTAGTTTGTTTTTCTTAGTAGTGTTTATTCTCCACACATTAAGTTATTCCTTTATTTCCATGACTGAGCGTGTTCGTTCTACCGGGAGCGAGAGGGTTCGTACAGTTCATAGTCGAATGGGGGTTAATACTTCAGTTCCGACCGAAGAAATTGAGAGAGAAGGAACTAGTAGTGCTGAACCTACGCAGAATAAGCAACAGAAGGAACCTGGATCAGACCCTTATCTTGGAGGTCCGTCAAATCGATCTTTGCTTCAAGGGTTCGAGAAACACATTGCGTTCCTAATTTGGAATAAACTAGAAGTTTAGTCTTGACATAGAATAATGAATTTAGTTTTTTTTGTTAATGTTTATTTCCTTTTTGTTATTTTAGTTTTTAATGAGAGATTGCGTTTGAAATTACACAATCATGCTTCTGCTATTGAGACTGGATCTCTATCTAACGAGACAATGTATGAAATCAAAAAAGCGCAAGTGTGGGACTTAGAATTGGAGTGCAACGAAGTTCAAGAAATGGTGCAGAAGACGGGACTGGCTCACATTGGCAAGTATTTGTACCAAAAGTTGGACCGAATCCTGCTTTCGGCATTTGTGGAGAGGTGGTACGAAGACACCAACACTTTCCATATGCCCTTTGGAGAGATGATGATCACGTCGGAAGATGTGAATTGTCTATGTGGTCTTCCGGTGATAGGTGATGTGGTTTGTGTACCAGAGGAGGACGATGAACAATATATAGTTTTGGTGACCTAGCTTCTAGGTATAAACTATGATTATGTTGAAGAAGAAATGGGTACTTCAAGATCAGTTTGGTTGAAATGGTTGAGACAAAATTTTAGTGGATCTAAAGCTGGAGACACTGAATATCGAAAGACTTGTTGTGCTCGAGGATAGCTACTTCATCTTTTTGGTTCCACACTTTTTGCTGATAAAAGTGGTTTTAAGGTCCCGTCTATATACCTACAGTTCTTGAAGAACCTCGACAAGGTTCAACAATTCTCATGGGGTTCTGCATTTCTTTACAGACAACTTGGGTCTACCTCGACAAATGGGGCTCAGTTGGTGGGTTATCTAACCGTCTTGCAGGTAATACTTCATCTACCTTAATATTTATATATTGTGCAGTTTTAGTTTGATAATTTAATATCTTCTTACTTTGCATTCGTAGGCTTGGATAGATGATCACTTTAGCTTGGGTTTATTTATCGGAATTCAATCATATATACGTTGCTAAGGCTGACATTCCCCGTATGCACAAGTGGGAGGAACACATTATGAAAGGCACCCAAGATAGTGCATTATCTAATCTCAGGGAGCAATTAGACGATCTGACGAAAAGAGATGTAAGAACTTTTTTCTGTTTGCGTTTTCAGTTTCAAATTTTTTGTCCATATCTTTTACAAATATATTATATAGGTCATTTGGGACCCATATCGGCCCATGGATGAAGATTTGGAACTCCCGGCCACCCGAATATTCGTTCCACACAGGATGTATTGTTGCGAACGACATCGCGGAGTCGTATAACTCAGGCAGGGTTTTAAGAGAACTGGGGTTGGTTCAGAAAATTTCTAAGGACCCTATTAGACCGAAGAAGGTGGTGGGGAAAGGTGAACGAAGAACTATTGTCCGAGTACTTGGCGTTGGAAGTGTTGGGAGGATCATATACTCCCTCTTGATGATAGATCTAAATCGTGCCACCTAGCTCAATGGGAATCGAATGTAGATTACTTGGATTGGTTTCGTATTGTTTTCCACCTGAGGGTACAAACCCCTCTCTTTCGGAAATCGGGTCAGAAACAATACTTAGGATTGACCAATTATTTTGTAAGTTTTCTTAAGTATCATTTGTTTTCGTTCTTTTAATTCGTATATGTGGTGATATTGAATTGTTGTATTCGTACTTGTTTTTAGTTGGATGGGGTTAACAGGTGTCTCACTTCACTTAATCTCAATAACTACACACACGTTCGGGAAACGTTGAAGATGATGAAGGTTCAAAAATCCCTTCCTGATAGTCCAACAATCCCTCAGGCAACTCAACAATCTGAACCTTCACAGAGCCAGAGGAGACAACCTACATTGAAAACATTTGCGAGAAAGAGGTTAAAAAAAGAAGCATAAGAAAGTTGTTGAATGATATTTTGACTTAATAGTTTGACTTTTTTTTAATTGAATTTTCCTTACGTTAATTAATATAAACGTTATTACAATATTTATCAACTAAAATACAAAGAACATTGTTTCACTCTTTGCATCTATTATTTTTTCTTGCCCATTTTGCTAGCTTGTCTGCATGCGAGTTGTGTTCTATACTGGTGTCTTGAATTAAACTATTTCAAAGTCTCTACTGATTTCTCGAATTCTGAGGATATGTATCAAAGATTTCCATTGCACCGTGTGTCTCTTATTCTGGATATGCTTGATGAGATTCATGTTGTCGCTTTCTATAATTATCGACTTCTGATTCTTTTCTTTCGCCCATTCAAGGCCATGTAAGATGGCTATAACTTCACTTTCTTCACTATTTCTTGCCCTTGAGGGTTTCGCCGGGCTGCTATAAATTTGGAATCTTCATTATGTGCAATTAGGCTAATTCCCATATTGGATGTTACGTTAGTAAAGGATGCATCAACATTAATTTTAATGAAAGGATCTGTTGGCGGTTGCCATTTTCCTGGAGGTTTTTGTTTGTTTTTCTCAGGTTTTTTGTTGGTTTTTGGAAATGCTTTGATCATTCTGATGATCTTGTTAAGATCATTTATCTCGTGCTAGAAACAGTGATCACATCTTACTTTCTATAAAATCCAAAGGGTGCTAACAAAATGAATATCATCATTAGTGTAACATTGTTGGGTATTGTCTTGCCACGAGAAGATCCAATCTGAAATTGATGTAATGTTCTCAGATATTATATTAAAGTTAAACCAAACGTTTTTGGCCATTGCAGAGTGTAAGAGTGCATGTTCAAATGTTTCGGTATTCATACAATTCGGGCATGTGGTGTTATTGTCAATGTATTTTCCTATTCTATCTCTCACAGGGAGAGCTTTAGTACAGATTTTCCAGATGAAGATTTTTTTCGCGGAATAGTTGGAAGAGACCAGGTGAAATTTCAGTTAGGCGAATTAGGAGTGTGAGTGATATTGTTAGTGCTAAGATGATGGTACATGGATTTAACTGTGAATTTACCTGATTTGATAAGCTTCCATTTGAGTTGATCTTTACCTTCGTCGTTTACCGGGATCGCTTTGATTAGGTTTTGAGTTGGGACATCAAAGTTGGCATTGAGAGCCTCATTGTTCCAGTTGTTGTTAGTAATAAGTTCGGCTACCTTATTCAGACTGGATTGATTGTTGTTCGGCACGGTTCCATTAATTTCAGGGATCCAATTATCATCCCAAATGTTAATATCAACACCAGAGTGCACTTCCCAAGTGGCAAGGTCATCAATGAGATTGTAGTGTTTCCTGATGGTTTCCCAACTCCAAGAATGGTGAGGTTTCGCTGGGCCAGGTTTATCCGAGTGGGGAAAGTATTTAGCTTTAAGAAGTTTAGCCCACAATGCTTTTGGTTCAGTTTTGAGCCTCCAAGCCTTCTTAGAGAGCAGAGCAGTGTTGTCCAGATCAGGCATGTGAATTCCTAGACCTCCAAGGTTCTTCGGAAGGCAGATAGATGACCAGGCTTTAGTGCAAATACCTTTCGACTTACCCCACCATAAAGTCCTTTGAGCGGACTGGATACATTTGCTAACTCCTTTAGGAATAGCAAAACATTGCATCTGGTATCGGGGTACGGCTGCAGCAATGGCCGAGATGACCACTGTGCGACCAGCTTGGGAGAAAAATGAGTGATTCCATTTATTGAGCTTATTCTTGATCTGATCAAGAATGTGGTTGAAAACTTTTGTTTTTTTAGCACCAATAAAAAGTTGAGCACCCAGGTATTTCTCAGAGGTGGAGGCATATTTGACTTTGAGGGTACGCATAATGAGGCGTTTAAATTCAGGACGCGAGTTCGTGGAGTAGAAGATGTTGGATTTGGTATAGTTTATCATTTACCCCGAGGTCTCACAGAATTCTTGGAGAATATTTTTGAGGTTATGAATGTTATCAATAGTATTCTGCCCGAAGATAATGCAGTCGTCAGCAAAGAGAAGATGGGATATCTCTAGATCAGAGTTAGTGGTAGGAAAACCCAAGAATCTATTATCGCTATTGTTCGACATCAGTTTGCGGCTAAGGCCTTCCATGGCAAGCGTGAAGAGGAAAGAAGAGAGAGGGTCGCCTTGTTTAATGTCCCTGGATGGGTAGAAGACACTTCCCGGACGACCATTAACAAGAACGGACATAGATGAAGTAGAAATGCACATGTGAATCATCTTAATCCAGTGCTCGTCATAACCCAGCTGCCTCATGATGTCAGTAAGAAACTTCCATTCGATTATGTCAAAAGCTTTAGACATGTCTAATTTGAGTCCAAAATAACCTTCTGCTCCTTTCATTTTCTTGAAAGAGTGGATGATTTCTTGGCCCATGATGATGTTGTCTGTTATTTATCTTCCTGGGATGTAAGTTGCTTGAAACGGTGTAATGATGGGATTCAAAGTGTGTTTAAGCTTGTCAGCCAACAGCTTGGTGATAATTTTATAAGTAGTGTTGAGAAGACTGATGGGACGAAAGTCGGCAGGGGTTTGAGGAATGGGTGTTTTAGGGATAAGGTAGATATCGGTATTCACCGTCTCCCAATTTAATTGGAAGAAAAAAGGGGGGTAACCATCTAGACCTGGAGCAGCTTCCTTCTTAAGGCTATGAATAACCTGATCTATTTCTTCCTTACTAGGGATGGCTAGCAGTTCTTGATTTTGTTCATAAGTAATCACAGAGTGGAAGAGGTTGAGAATAGACGGGTCCTCCTTAGGATTAATAGAAAATGCTTTGAATATCCTATATATCTTCCTTCCAGTCTCCATTTTTATCTTTGATGGCACTGATCCTGTTAGTTCTGTTACGTTGAATGGCTTGGGAGTGAAAATTCTTGGTGTTTTTATCTCCTAGGGAAATAAAGTTGTTCCTCGATTTTTCCTTCCATAAGCTTTCTTGGTAAAGTTCTTCTAGTTTGTGATTAAGATGGATATACTCCTCTTTGGTGTTACTATTCTGAAGTTTCTTAATGATCTGGTTGATATTATTATCAATGTTACCAAAAACACTTTTGTTTCAGTTCGTAAGCTTTTTGCTAATTTTCTTGAGATCTTGTTGGATATTGTTAGTGTCCTGGATCCTTTTGTTGTTAATCCAATTCTCAGCAATAAAGCTATGGCACTCTGGGTGGGTCATCCAAGTGCGGATAAACTTGAAAGGTTTAGGGCTAAGCTGGCTGAGGTCTTTGTTGTCTTGAAAAATGGGTAGATGATATGAGCCCACAACTTCTAGATGGGTAACACCATAAGTTTGAAACTGTTGAAGCCACTGGAGGTTAGCTATTGCCCTATCTAGCCTTTCTTGAATGAGATGTTCTCCAAACTGATTGTTGCTCCGCGTATAAGGCTTACCTTGGTACCCCAAATCCAGTAATCCAAGATTGTTGATAATGTCCATGATTTTAGGCATGTGGGAGTTGGAAACACTTGAACCCCCGCGTTTTTCAAGTGGATCCAGAATGCAGTTCATATCTCCTATCACTATCCAGAGGTTGTCAATATTCGAGTTGAGCTGATTAAGAGTGTTCCAAGGTTTAATTTCGTTTATATGGTAGGGAGAACCATAGAAATCAGTAATCATAATGGGGTTGGCAGAATTAGTCGTGTTCATCTCCGCATGAATAATATTATTGTCAGAAAACTTGATGTTGATGTTAAGATGATGTTTCCAGTAAAGGGCTAGCCCACCAGCTTTGTTAATCGGATCAACAAAATGGCTAGCATAAAGTTTACTGATGGGTATGTTTTTGTTCATATTATTAGATTTGTTTTTTATCTCGGAAAGAAAGACAATATCGGGCTGGTTCTTAGTAATAAGCTTAAGAATATGTTTTTTGGTGAGGAAAAAGGAGGCTCCCCTTACATTCCAACTTAGGATGGTAGGGCTCTCATTGG
The DNA here is from genome assembly GCF_041429995.1 of Eschscholzia californica. NCBI lineage: Eukaryota > Viridiplantae > Streptophyta > Magnoliopsida > Ranunculales > Papaveraceae > Eschscholzia > Eschscholzia californica. The sequence continues at coordinate 23,655,844 of NW_028238420.1, read as the reverse complement.
TGGGGATGTTATTATACATAGTAAAATAGCTAAAATAAAGCCCAACAGCCCAGACAAAGATAAAATATGAAAGTACCCCCACTATTGTCTATAGGCATCCAAAGATGAAAAACGAGAAAAAAAACAGAGCTAATAACCAGAGCACAAGAAAAGTGGACAAGCAGGAAGAAGATAAAGGAGAATAGAGTATAATTATATACTAACAGCTAACAACTACAAAGTAGGCTATTCTATATCCTCTATCAAGAAAGGGCAAAGCAGCAACTAGGTAAACCCACTAAAACCACCAACTGACTAACAGAACTGAACCAACCACAAAAGACTAGGCACGACTATCTTCTATTAGTCGGACTAATGAAAGCTGCTGCTAACACAAAGAAAAGCTATATAAAAACAACAACCAACATCCAAAGTAAACCAAGTAAAAGAAAACCAGATCGAACTGAATCTGACTAACCACAAAACATAAAACTAACAGACAGAGATAGATAATATATTTATAGCCAAACAAGTTATCTCTACTATATGTAGAACTGTAGAAGGTAAGGTTCACTCAAGGATTAAGACTAGGTTACTCTGAACTTACAAACTGGGTTTTCTAACTTCCGCAAATTGGTTTGTAACAAAAATTGAACTTACAAACTCTTCTAAACTCAATTTGCAAACTCCTGCAAATAAGTTTGCAGCCTCTTCATAACATGATAACAAGTTCCTTGATAGTTATAGATATGATCCAGTTCGCACCTCCAACCTAGATCTTAGGCTTAATGTTGATGACGAACTAGATATATGAAGAATATGAATTCACCAATGAGATAAGCAGCAATAATTGTCGTTCTCGTTCAATTTTTGTCTGTGTGGTTTCCATCCTTACAATAGCTTCTTCGACTCAGTAAGTAACCAATCAAGAGAATATTTATCTCTAGATACAAGATCAGGTGTATGCCTGCAACACAAATAGGAAGTCCAGGAAGGACGCTGAATTCATCACCTAAGGAGCTACTAAAAGTTTAATATGTTGGTTCTTAAAGCATGAACAACAAGGTAACATCGATGTTTGTAACCAAATCTAAATCTTACTACAGAGCGTCACCATTTGTTCATTGGTTCTCAGGGTGCCATTAACATCTAAGGGGAAGACTAGCAAAAGCTTGATTACATTTCAAACCAAGTTGCCCGTAACTGCCTTAGTGTTTGAGGAAGAAGAAGTGGTAGATCAGAAGAAGAATAAGAATTGAAGAAGATTAAGAATTGAAGACTTCATGAAGAAGATTTGAATAAGAAGAGCCGACTAGAAGAAGATTCGAGAAGAAGAAGAAGAATCCTAAAAGTTTTTGGGGTCCCTGAGAGAAAAAGTGAGTTTTAGTGGGTAAGAGTATTCTGGGAATGAAAAACATAGGAAATGACCTGATTGTTAATTACTCATATTATTTTAAACTTAACGTATCATTACCCATGATATTTTGGCAACTTATAATTAATAGAATGTTTCTTTTACCCGAATAACTATTTTCTATATTTTTATCAACTGTTAGTGCTCATGTTTCTCCAACGATTTATGAGGGGTAAGTTGTCCACTCTAACCAGAAGTCATTCGTAGTCAATTAGTAGTCATCATTATATAAACCAAAAAAGAAAAAAAAATACTTTATTTACTCAAACTTTTGCTCATAGTAATGATAAAGCGAGATCAATCATATTAATTATACAAATAATGAAAACGAATGATTAATGGAAGGGATATATTATTCGAAAGTCCATTCCACTCTATTTATATACAATTAGACTATGGAAGGAAGTAAACAAGCAATTAGTCCACACATGTGTGGACCAGTTTCACGTAATAATATATAAAAAAATAAATATCATATTCGTCACGTCCAAATAATTTTTCCATACATTCATGCCTTTCTCATTGCATCCCTCTCCTCCGTCATCTTTCATGTTTGACTGTCAGCTTCTTCTCTTTTATCCTCAACAACCAATCTAGTAAGGATTTAAAAGCGGTTCACAATTTCTTTGTTATCGATTATGATTTGACAAAGTCACTTTTATAGTAATTAACTATTTCAAATTAGTTTACAATTTCATTCTTTATCTAGAAATGATGTATACGTCGGGGAGGTTTTTTGAGGAGAGATAGAGCAGTGACGTCAGCGGTGAGATTTCCTTCTTCTCCTTTTCACCTCTAGATCCCAAAGACTAAACCCTAATCTTCAGCCAAATCTCTTCTCAATTCCTCCAAAAGCAAACTTCCAAAATGCATTTAGTACCTCTTCAACAACTACCATTACTCTGAATCACAGAAACGACAACAAAAAGAAGCAGCAACTTCACGCGAGATTGGATTCCCAAGCAAAGAACCCTAGGGATTGGGGGCGTTTCACATCGAATATCAGCTCGAGAACAATCCACATCATAACCAAGACAAAATCGCGACAGTTATCAACACGTAAAGGTATTTCTTAAACCCTTCCTTTTCCATTCAGCCGGTTTTCTCCTTTTTTGCCGGTTTTCGAGTTTTCTCTCCCTTTCTGGTTTGTCTCTTGCTCTCTCTCTTTCATCATGTCACCGGTCACAACCAGTTCAGTTGGGTAGACGTACTGATGAGTAGCTGATTCCCATGTCCCCTACATGTCGAGCAATGATAATCTTTTGGACGAATCTCTTTAGCTTCTTCCAGCTTCCAACTTACTACATAAACGATCAACCATTTCATTTGCCAGGTACCCTATTTTCTCTCTTTACTGCAATCCTTTCTCTCTTCTTATCCATGGCTTCTCAATACTCTCTACCCACCTATGGCAAACTAACTCTCAAATTCACAAAACCTTCATCCAAACAGGAGATTTAACCAATCAATCATGGTTTTGTTGGTAGATGGGTGTGTCCATTGAAGGATATGGTGCCTAAAGTCTGAAGGAATGGTATCCTTCCGAAGGAGTGTCCTTCGACCAAGGATGCAATGCGTGCAATTTGGCTATTAGGATCTTAATGACCTTATTCGGAAGATCATTAGTCCGGTCCAATTAGGGGTCGTAATGCTTAGCTAGAAGCCAACTACGATCGTCGAATCAAGAGTTGATTCGAGGCTAACATAGACCGGATCCTACAAGGGTTACACAACAGAGTAATGATTTGAACAGAGAGAATTGACTAGATGGATAATGGCAAATAAGTGGATTGGATCCGTTATTGGTAAGTCCTAAAAGATTCGGAGAAGTCCGAAGAGATAAACATGTCCGGGCCCAAAAGGGAGGCCCAGAATGGCTTTAGGAAGGCCGGCCATGTGATGGCCGGCCCAGGCAATAGGGCCGGCCATGTGATCGCCGGCTAGGCCCTAAGTGGGCCGGCCAAGGAAGCCCATAAAGGGCTATGTTGGCCGGCCACACTTAAGAGACCCAATGGAGGGTATTTTGGGTGTTGCCTAATAGTTAGGTTTATGGAATCTTAGTTTGAGTCTAATACCTCTTCTAGGGATTTCTATATATACCTAATTATACAACCTAAAGAGGGAGATTGAATTCTCAACAACTGAGAGGGTTAACTGAAAGAGTTTCAGAATATACATCTCAGAGAGAGAGAGAGAAAAGGAGTTTTCTCAAGTATCTAGTCAAGAAGAAGGAGTTCTTCATCTCAACCTTCAAGAAGGTCCTAGCTGACTGAAAGGAGGGAGTTCAAGTCATTACTCGGTGTCTCAAGTAGAGGAGCTACACTTGGAGCTCTTATCTTCCGAATACTGATCGGAATTTAGTTCGTGGGAAAGCGATTAAGAGGTAATCATCTTTCCAATCTAGTTCATTGGTATGTTCATGTATAGATCCTGGAAATAGTGTTAAACATGTGATGTTTGAGATTCCGCTACCAACACTATTCAATTAGGTGTATGAGATACACTAGGTTATTCCCCTTCAGTGGTATCAGAGCCGTTTGCATGAACTATCTTTGACTAGATGAATTAGATTCTTACTTGAACAACTAGATATTAGTGTTTTAATGTTTGAATAGAGATTTAAACATAAGTTTGATGAGATCAAATTAGGGTTTTGGATGAGATTCATGACCTAGAAACACTAGAAACATAGTTTTATGAAAAGAGTTTTCATAAACAAGTGTTAGGGTATTAGAATTTTGATAAAAATCATCAAAACCATGAAGATTGGTTGATGAATTGATCAAAAACAGTACCTAACAGCAGCTGGAACAAAAGAAAAGAAAAGAAAAATCAGTTGGGACGGTTGGATTTCCAAAAGGTTTGGAAACCCTACTGGCCGGACCGGCCAGGACGCGTCCAGGACGCGTCTGGGCCGGACCAGCACGTCTCGGACAGACAGTCCGAGACAGACAGGGACACGGACTGGAAATCCCAGTCCGTGAAGGACCGGGAATCCTAGTCCGAGCTGGACTAGGAGTCCGAGACTCTCGGGTCTCGGACATCCCAGAGCGTCTAGGACGCGTCTGGGATATCCCAGTCCAACACAGACTAGGAGTCCGAGACTCTCGGGTCTCGGACGTCCCAGCGCGTGGGACGCGTCTAGGACATCCCAGCCCGAGACGGAATAGGATTCCGAGACAGGAGCGTCTCGGATATCCCTGACACGTTTGGGACGCGCTCGAGGGAACCTATTTAGAGTCTCGGTCTAGGACTGAGACACTGGACGAGTGTCCGGATGCATCCAGGATGCGTCTGGAGCAACCAGAAGCATCTCGGATGCGACTGGAAGCTTCCGGACGCAACTCGGATGCGACCGGAGCATCCAGAAGCGTCTAGGACGCGTCTGGACGCGTCTAAAAGGCATCCCGGATAGGATGGCCTCGCCGTCTGTGCACAGAAGCGTCTGGGACGCGACTATGGAGCACGGGTGCATCTCGGACCGAACATCCGAGATGGCACACGTGCTGTCCCGAGACCCGACACGTCTGGGACGCGTCTGGGAGTTCCAACAGCTCTCGGATTAAGCATCCGAGAGGCATATAAAGCGACCGGATGGTCTGGACGCGTCTGGGACGCGACCAGGACGCATCCTAGACCTCTCACCCGAGATGTCTATGGTCTGTCCTAGGACAGAAGCGTCTAGCTGGGCTAGGACGCGTCTGCCCGAGAGACAAAGCACGGCAGGAAGGTGCTGTCTCTAGGACCGGACCTTGACCAGGCTGAGTCAAGAGTTGACCAGAGACCAGTCAAGGGACTTTGACCAGGGTTGACTCAGATCTTTTTGAGTGAGACTCAAGGGCTTTTTGGGCCATGATCTGAAAGGAAGTTTTTCAGACTTTTCTCCCGATTCCGAGCATAATTTTTTCCGACATAGACCCGGGTTAGAGGAGAACCCGAACGGAGTTTTTCCTTATATTGATTTTGGAAACAATTAAGGAAGAAACATAATGTGCTTCTAGTTTAAGTATTGAGAATACGAAACTTTAGAAACATTAGACATAGAGATGTCACAAATTCCCACGAATAGCTATACGATAGCAAAACCTAGAAACGAATCTAGGATACATACTTTATTTATTATGATTGTCATATTTTTGTATGTATGGATGTGTGTGATTGCGTAAAATAGTATACCTTTAGATAGGATTATCGTTTCTGGTTCTAAGCGGAAGGAGTTGTGCCAGAATAATACTTAGAGTATAGGGTCTTAGAATCTATTGACGAACTGAATGATGAGATCATGGTTCAAGTGGGAGTAGTCAATAGAGGTTCTTGGATATGAATCCAATCGAACCATAGGCGAACAAGAAATAAACTTAAAAGATGGGATCTTTTAAGGGGTAATACTAAGATTTAACAAATCATTACGCAAACCCACATAAACTTTTACGTAATAAATCATGAATGGTTATGCAAGAGTTCACAGTAACGCAACTTGATAAATTACGTAATAAGTCCCAAAAAGAATTTTGAGTAAATCCTACCCAGATTAAGACACCTGTTGAGCCCTTGTTCATCGATGGTGGGTCATGCCAAAGCAGGGTGCCATCTTTTACCTCGGGACAATACGGGTAGATCTATGAAGAGGTCTACATGTCTAAATGGTTATTCTCAAACGAGTCAGCAAAAGGGTTTTGGACTTCGAGGCTAAAGGACGATTTAACGTTTAAATCGTTAACCAAGAGTCATATGAGATATGATCAGTAAGGAGTTACTCACCCAGGACGACGAATTAAGGGCAGTGCCAAAGTACGCTTAATTTCGAAGGAATGGGATCTTGGAATTATATTATTCTAAGCGGACATCAAAAGTAGAATAATATAGGCAAATTAAGAAAAATTGCCAGGATAACAAGTTTAATCACTTTCGCATTTCTTACATGTAGTTTAATTATGAGAACAAACATCTTCAACCTCTACATCATACTTGAGAAATTGAACGATACCAACTTCGTTCAATGGGAGAGGAACCTGAGAAGGGTTCTAGGAGAAAACGCAGAAATATTGGACATTCCGATCCCCGTGCTTTCAGAAACTTCTTCTGATGAAGAACGTAAGCAAGTAGACGATATTCGAAGGAAGTCAGCGCCAGTAACCGGTTTAATGCTAATGGCCATTGAAAGAAAATATATAGATATGTTCATTGAAATGGAGGCATACACCATTATTCGACGGCTAAGAGAAGTGTTTGGAACACAATGTCGAATAGAAAGATTTAGAATCACAATGGTGACACTGGGAATGCGACTGGAGAAAGGGAAACCCGTCCGTTATCATGTTTTGGAGATGATTGATCACTTCAAAGACATGGAATGGATGGGGTCTCCTATGCCAGTCGTAATGGCAGTTGACATCATCCTGAATTCATTGGATGAAAGGTTTCAGGATGTAGTAGCAAACTTTGAAGATAAGTTTGGACGGGTATCCTTCGAAAGTCTACTGGCGATTCTGGAAGGTGCTGAAAGTAGATTCAGCACCCCTGAAACCCTAGAAGAGATTCTAGGAATTCAGGAGACTGTAAGTACGGGAACGGAAGACGTTAGGAGAAGGAAGCAGTCTGGCAGGAGAATGGGCAGGAAAGCATCAAGACCCAGAACTATCCTTCCTAACAAGAGATGTCTTGTGTGCGGTAGTACATCTCATATTCGATTAAGAGATTGCCCGCGATTCTTGGAAGATCTAAACGACGGAGCTGGGAGTTCCGGTCAAGGTAAAAATTATTAAAAGTTATTCAATTAAATACACATTCCTCGAGGTATGTGATACCTAAAAGACTCTGATCATTATGAATGACAGGAGCAAGAGGGAGCTGAGTATTTATTGAAGAGGAGATGAACCTGTCGAAAGCTGAGAAGGCAAGAGTTGCTGGAAAAGCTCAAGAAGGATCATAGACTCGATAGGCAATACTTTAAAGTAGTTTTAGTATTTCTTTTTCTTTTTAGAACAATGACTCTGTAATGAGATTATGGGAGTGAATAAAATATGAGATATTTTATGATGTTCTTAAAAGAGCCTATCTAACTTTTAAGTAATTTTAACGAATGATCCGACTTAGTCATTCTAAATCTTGTAAGAGTACAAGAGTACAGTTAATCGTAGAAAATAATGTTAGACATGAAAGTCTGCGATTAGTGTGATTAGAATGGACGTAAGACTTGATTGTGGAGAAGTTTTAGAAACAAATCCAAAATCAAGAAGTGGGTCTGGATGACTAAAGAATATGATGAGATCATAAGTTTGATACTCATCGGTCTTCCAAAACACAAAGTCTAATATCTGCCAAACCACTAAAATCCTAAGAAGCTATAGTGAATAATTGAGTCCATCAGGATATGGATATTATTTTAGAAGGAGTTCTAAAATTTGTCAATTATTCTAATGTCTAAAGCGTGTTAGACATAAGTTCTTCAAGAAGAAGAACTTGGTTTTCTCGCAAATCATCGGAACACAATGAGATTGTTGCTCTCGATGGTGTCTTCATTAAAAGGAGGGTCCTTCTAAGAAGACAAGTGGGAGGAAAAATCGAATGGGATTCGATAAAGAGCAACAAGAGGAAGTAAGGAGTTACTTGCCTTGAAACAAAGAGAGTAAGAGTTACTCGGCCTAAAACGAAAGAGAGTAAGAGTTACTCGGCTTACGTGAAAAGGGATGTCGACTTGAATGGTTCAAAGAGACGATCGCCTGGAAACTTCTTAAGGAGTTAAGAAGGTTGCTCAAAAACCCCAAGGAATCTTTAGAAGATTCAAAAGAACTATAGCAGAAACCACTCTGAAATTGGATCGGAAATCCAAAGAGATAAGAGTAAGAATGGTTAAATCTTGTGAGACAAGAAGGTAAATGGGAGTGAAACAAGAGTTGTTTCAGGTCCTGTATGTAGGAGACATACAAGAAAGGACAAGAAGACGAGGGTGAATTAATAATGGGCATCAAAAGTCTATGGAGATAGACCGGAGGATGATAAAGACTCGTTCAAAAGGAGTTTTGAAGAGGTCTGAATAAGAAGTTCTCTTGGAGAGAAATTCTACCCAACTCCCGTGATAAACACAGGAGAGACACTTATGTTAGAAAACATAAGAACGATCATGAGATGATTGTTGTTTACCCGAACATCTAAAAAGTACTTGGAGTACGAAAAGATGTCGTCGCCCATACAAGTCAGAAGATTGAAGAAAGTCATAAAAAGTAATCTTCCGAAAATAAAGATATGAATCTTTTAGGAAGGGCTAACAGATGGGAAAGAGTTTTCCATGCTGGGAGTCGTTGCTTAACTCTACTAGATAAGGAAGTAAAATTAGAACTTGGGAAGTGCTAATTTCAGTGGGAGAAAACTGATATTATCATAACAGCTTACGAAGAGTTCGAAAGCAAGATAATAACAAAGCGAAGTGAAAAGGAAACTAAACTGTCACCTTAGAACGATCATGAGATGCTCGGGTCTAAGGAATTAGGATCCATGAGGAGAATCCTAAAAAGACTTGTAAAATTGAGAACGTGAAGGAGTTCACGCGGGTGCTCAAATTTTACAGACTCTTGTTATCCGAAATAAACTGGGTTTATTTCGTCATCTAAATTGTGGTTTAGAATTTAGACGACAGTCCAAAAGGATGGAGTGTTCCAGGTAGGTTTATTAGATACGTGATCTAATGAAAGAAACCCTACTAAGTGAACATGGAAGCACATCATCTTACTATCCCTAGTCCAGGTCATTAGTTGGACAATAATGACTTAGGAAGACTAGCATGAGTGATTGACAAGATAGCGCTGTTTCTTGGGCTATGGGAATAGGAGTATTCAAAGGTCAACTTCATGGGTGTATAGTTGATACACTGGAAACCCGCCGAATGAGAGTACTTCAAGAGTTTAAGTTATAAGATGTCATAACTCTCATTTAAGCAAATTGGAGAGATTCCTCAAAACATGAGTACTCACTCAGTTTATGGAAGGAATGTCGAACTTTGGTACCGTCAAACGCCATCCGTAAAAAGTGGTTATAAAAGCGGCATATTGGGGGAGACAGGATAGACATGAAATTGAGTGGGAGTACAAGAATGGATTATGTTTTCCTGAGTAAAATCAGGATAAAGTATCTCCGGGCCACTTGATGAGAAACAACTGAAAAATGCATGGCCGTGCTCAAACGGATTAAGAGTTAATCGTTTGGATTGGAAGTTGTTCTCGGGATCAAGAGAGTCTGATAAATATGACATATCAGATGAGATACGAAAAAAAAACATGGGAATCGAGCATTGCACTTGTTCTAAGTACAAGTGGGAGACTGAAGGATATGGTGCCTAAAGTCTGAAGGAATGGTATCCTTCCGAAGGAGTGTCCTTCGACCAAGGATGCAATGCGTGCAATTTGGCTATTAGGATCTTAATGACCTTATTCGGAAGATCATTAGTCCGGTCCAATTAGGGGTCGTAATGCTTAGCTAGAAGCCAACTACGATCGTCGAATCAAGAGTTGATTCGAGGCTAACATAGACCGGATCCTACAAGGGTTACACAACATAGTAATGATTTGAAAGGAGAGAATTGACTAGATGGATAATGGCAAATAAGTGGATTGGATCCGTTATTGGTAAGTCCTGAAAGATTCGGAGAAGTCCGAAGAGATAAACATGTCCGGGCCCAAAAGGGAGGCCCGGAATGGCTTTAGGAAGGCCGACCATGTGATGGCCGGCTAGGCCCTAAGTGGGCCGGCCAAGGAAGCCCATAAAGGGCTATGTTGGCCGGCCACACTTAAGAGACCCAATGGAGGGTATTTTGGGTGTTGCCTAATAGTTAGGTTTATGGAATCCTAGTTTGAGTCTAATACCTCTTCTAGGGATTTCTATATATACCTAATTATACAACCTAAAGAGGGAGATTGAATTCTCAACAACTGAGAGGGTTAACTGAAAGAGTTTCAGAATATACATCTCAGAGAGAGAGAGAGAAAAGGAGTTTTCTCAAGTATCTAGTCAAGAAGAAGGAGTTCTTCATCTCAACCTTCAAGAAGGTCCTAGCTGACTGAAAGGAGGGAGTTCAAGTCATTACTCGGTGTCTCAAGTAGAGGAGCTACACTTGGAGCTCTTATCTTTCGAATACTGATCGGAATTTAGTTCGTGGGAAAGCGATTAAGAGGTAATCATCTTTCCAATCTAGTTCATTGGTATGTTCATGTATAGATCCTGGAAATAGTGTTAAACATGTGATGTTTGAGATTCCGCTACCAACACTATTCAATTAGGTGTATGAGATACACTAGGTTATTTCCCTTCATCCATATGATGTTGGACTTACCTTCATAAATAAGATGCTATACCCTCAATCGAGATTCTTCAGGGACTGTGATTATTACCCCACTGAAGGTCCAGTTAATACTTTTCTTATCAAACCTAAGAGCCAATTTGTTCTAGATGCACTTAACTTTGCTCGTCCGTGGATCCTCAGAGGCATGATTTTGGTGCTTAAGGAAGTGGAGTTTCCCCTCTCGGATTCTACTGATGATTTGTTCTTTGAGCCCATGAGGTGTACTTTATTTAAAGTACCTCAAGCTATTCAGAACAGGGAAGATTTTGATTTTATATTTGGTTGCATGGGTAAGATTATCAGTATCAAACCTAGGAATTTTGGTAGGGTCAATAACAACACAGTCAGAGTGCACTTTCTCTATGACATCAGATCACCACTGTTAGCTGTTATTAACCCCATATTCTCAGATGGAGAGAAAGAGATCAAGATCAGTTACCAAAAGTTCCCAGGAGCCATTTGTCAATTATGTAGGATTGTTGAACACCCGATTAACAGCTGTCCCATCTTTGTTAACTCGTCTGATGAAGATAATGATTCCGACCCAGAACCGATGGAAGCCATCATGGAGGATCCTCTCACTTTGATTCCTGATCATCCTCAACTTCTAGCTCCACCCCCCTCTCTTGTCCATGGTATCATCCCCCCATCACATTTTTCAATCTTCAGGGAAGAGAATTCATAATATCTCTCGACCTTCCTCTGGTGGCACCTCTAATCAATCAGGGGAGGACTCTTAGGAGGATTCAACAATGCTTAAGAGTGTGGAAGCTAGGAGACTCTTGCAAGAATCATTGCTTCTCTCCCATAGTCTGGATATACTCACCAATGCAGGGGCACAGGATGAAGCTACTCTATCAGTCTCGTCTTCTCACAAAGTTCTTATCTGGTCGTATTTTAGTTTGTTTAGTGTCTGGTTTTAGTTCTTCTTGTCATACTGGTCGGATGGTATTTGGTGTTTGTACTTAGTCTGTGTGTGGTTAGTGTCAGTTTGCTTATTCTCTGTTGGATATAGTCCATATCTAGACTCTTTTTGGTTTTAGTGGTTGTAGGCTGAACTAGGGTGGTACTAGACACTCCAGTTTCAGTCACTTTGTTTGTAGTAGTCAGTTAAGAGAATGTTACTTTCTTTTGGTTAATTTCTTCTTCCTTTGCTTGTTTCTTTTCTACTTTGTCCTTTTTCAATTCTTCTGCTAGTATATTATTATTCTGGGTTGTTTCCTTTCATTCTGCTAGATCTCTGTTATAGCTGGGTCTTGCTTCCTTGGTTGGTAATAGTAGCATTTGATTGGTGTGATCTTCTGCTTACTTGAGTAGCTAGGAGCTGTGAGAAGATCTCTGTTATAGCTGGGTCTTGCTTCCTTGGTTGGTAATAGTAGCATTTGATTGGTGTGATCTTCTGCTTACTTGCAGGGCCGTGTGGCGGGGGGTGCGGGCAGGGCGCCCGCACTGGGCCCCCACCACCAACGGGCCCAATTGCTAAAAAAGATCAAGTAAAACTTATATTACGTGTAAAGACAGCCCTTTTAACATATAAAGTATACTAGCTCAGGTGGTTAGCTCTGTTAGTTATGACCCGAGGGACGCAGGTTCAAGACTCACGCCCAGCATGTGTTTTTTTTTCATTCTTTTTGTGGTTTTTTCTTAACTATTATATTATCTCATGTGATTTTAAGCTATAGAAATCTTAAATTTTGTATAAAATTCCAACATTAGGTACACACACACACATATATATTTATATATATGTTACGATCCAACATTTTATGAAGATTTAGAATTTCATTATATTAAATGTAGCTATAAGTATAATTTAAGATAGAATAAAAAATATTTTTCGTTCGCAAATATCTTATAAAAATGATATCAAAAGATAGTTTTCAGCTATCTACCGGTAGATTATCTCGCATTTTGTTCGATCTTTGCTTGTACGTTTTTGTTGTTCGAAAGCCTATAATCAAATTTCGCACGGGGCCCCGAAATTCTCAGGCACGACCTGAAGGAGTTGAAGGAGATGTCCTTCGACCAAGGTGACAATGCGAACAATTTTTCGGATAGGATAATTGATGTGGAAGATCATCAAGTCCGATTGATTTAGGGATCGTAGAGTTGTAGCTAGAGACCAACTACGATCGTCGAATTACGAAGTAATTCACGGCTAACTTCGATCGGATCCTACAATGGGTTACACATAAGAGTGACAAATTGATCTAGGATATGACTAGTGGGAGTGAGATATAATCATGGGAGTGTCCCATAAACATATCTCATTGGCCTAAAAAGGAATTAGGCAAAGATAGTACAAAAAGGCCAAAAACAGGGTTTTTGGGCCTAGGCCGATTCGGGCACTTTTAGGCCTCGGATTGGGCTGATTTTTGGAGGGACGTTTCCTTATGTTATAAACATTAAATCTGCCAATTTTGGCTGGGTTTGGACGTCATCTCCTTAGGGAATTGAGAAAATATCAATAGTTGCTATTTTCGACTATTTCCCTAAATCTTATTCTAAAGGGTGTTTTAGGAAACCTAAAAGGAGGTGGATTCTTATTAGGGTTCTATATAAACACTCTTAGGGCAGAGAATAAGGTGTGGAATTTCTCTCTAAGCTTTCTTACTCTACCACATCAAGTAGAGAGGAAAAAGTGAGCTAATTCCCAAGCTATCTTCTAGTCAAGCAAGAAGAAGGTCTTCTTATTATCCAACCACCATTGGTGTGCTAGCTATACAACAAGGTGGGAGATCAAATTGATTGCTCGTGTCCCAAGTAGAGGAGCTACACTTGAAGCTCTTGGTCTTCTTCAATCAATTCAACTAGTTCGAGGGAAAAGCGATTAAGGTAATCTACTATCTCCATTAGATTAATTACTAGTTTTGCATGTGATCCTGGGGATACTAGTGTAGACATTAGATGTCTTATTTCCGCTATAAACACTAGTATAAGGGTATAAATCCCATCAGTGGCGTCAGAGCCTCTTGCAATGAACTAGTTTTTGCTAAGAATCGAACTAGTTCATATTAGATATGATTGATAGTTTGATAAATTAAGTTTATAAAAGTATTTTAAAAGTGTTTTAAAATTATTTAAACTCATAATTTGATATTATTGAATGGGACTCAATGAATTTCAAATTGAGAATCAAATTGATGATTAAAAGTCTTTTAAAAGTCTCAATTTGATTGAATTTCAAACTAATCCATGCTTGATTAAATTGATAGTTATGTTTAAAAAGATTTTAAAACATAAAATTTGATTGATTTTGAATTGGATTCAAAGATTTTTCAAAATTGATTTCAAAATTGTTCTTTGAAAAATTTCAAAAACCTAGACTTTGATCCAAAATTGGTTTGATTAAGAGTTGTTTTTAAGTTTTGAAAACTTTTGAAAAACAAAAATTTGGAATTTTAGAAGTGTTCTAAAAGAAGTGTTTTGAGTTTTAGGAAACTCTCAAAACAAAATTTGGAAATTTTTAAAAGTTTCTACAAGTTTTGTAAAATTTTAGAAGTGTTCTAAATGATTTCAAAATTTAGAAAGAGTTTTAAAATTGGAAGTTAGCAAATAAGATTTGCACAACAAAAAAAAAAAAATTTGGAAACTAGGGTTTTAGAAACCCTAATGTCCGGCCAGGAAGCTTCCTGGCCGGACAGATGCTGCTGGTCGCGTCCACTGGACGCGTCCAGAGCAGCTGCTGAGACACGTCCAGGAGACGCGTCCAGCAGCTGCAACCAGATTGCCACTGGTCGCGTCTAGGACGCGTCCAGAGCAGCTGGGACGCGTCTTGGAGACGCGTCTAGGTCGAGTCTAGGACTCGACCACCAGCTGTAATGGAAGCATCTGGACGCGTCTTGGAGACGCGTCCAGAGCAGCTCGGAAGCGTCTAGGACGCGACCAGAAGCTGCACTGGTAGCTTCCTGGACGCGTCTGAGACGCGTCTGGGATGTTATGGGTGTCTCGGACTAGTCCGAGACACCTAGTGCTGGTCTGGTCCAGCACCAGACGCGTCTAGGACGCGTCCGGTGCATGGACTAGCGTCCTGGCTCCGGCCAGGACGAGACCAGGCCTTGATAGGCCTCGGCCAGGACATGCCGGCCCTATGGGCCGTGCTATGTCCGGACCTTGTTCGAGCCCTTTTTGGGCTTGGGCCGGGACTTGTCTAGGACTTGTCCCGGGCTATTTCGAGGCTTTTCGGACCACAAAAAGGGACCATCATTCGAGTGGGAGTTTTTGCCAAAATTTCTTCCGATTCCAACCAAATAATTCCAAAATCAATCCGGGCCATCCAAGGGCCCAAAACGGATTTCTCTTTAAATTGATTTATGAAATCATTAAGAATCGAACCAATATTTTTTCCGAAATTGACCCGGGCTTTCTCGAGCCCAAAACGGAGTTTTTCTTAAAGATGATTTTAGAAATCATAAAAGATAAAATCGGAACGCACCATTAGTTGAATTCTTCGAATTTAGACTTAAGGTCCGTAATGTGACATGTGATGTCAACAAAAGTATCTCCCAAGATAATCATGCATATATAATTCTTAGCCTTGATATATTATATGATTGCATGTGATGTGAATGCGGGAAACTAGTATGGCCATAGATTTATATCTTTATTCTTGTTTTAAGCACGGATGGGTGCATGCTTTGTAATTAATTTTAATTTCAAGTTTATACGATCTGCGAATCGTTAGAGTCTTGTAATTAGAGTTTAGGGTCTATGAGTCCATTGAAGAAACTCGAGGATGAAATCCAAAGGCAAGTGGGAGAAATCAATGGAGGTTCAAAGATGGCGATCTAAGACGAACCGAAAGGCGAAACAAGAAGAAAACCAAAGGAGATTAGATCTTCTAGGTTAGGGGCCATACTAGGATCCATGTCTGCTTGATTTACTTTCTCGCGCGCATTTACTTACTTATTTACGCTTTATGTCGTGGACGTTAGTTAGGCTAAATAGTTCACTATAACAAACGCCAGACTAGCGTAAAAGTCCCCAAAACGTAATCTTGACTAATCGCCTATCCAGATTAAGACACTCGTTGCGCCCTTGTTCGAGGAAGGTGGGTCGGCCTTCGCAGAGTACCTCCTCTACCTTGGGACAATGCGGGTAGGTCTATAGAAGAGGCCTACACGTCTAAATGGTTCTACTCAACGAGATCAGCAAGAGAGTCTTGGATACTCGAGGCAAAAGGATAGATTAGTCATCTATCACCCAAGAGTCATAAGGTATGATCAGTGAAGTAGTTCACTCACCCGGAACGACGGAGTCAAAGGGTAGGGCCTTCGTCCGCTTTACTCCGAAGAACTGGGGTCTTGGAATCACTTATTCAATCGGGGACGATTTTTATTGAATAATGTGGGAAAACTAAGTTTTTCAAAAACAATAACGAGTTTTAAAACTTTGCCATTTCTTTATGTAGTTTTAAGATGACACAAACGATTTCAACATTGAATCACACCTAAGGGAGGTGCTGATCCACTTCCTAGAATGGAAGAATGAATCCGAGAATAGTTCTCAGATTCAAAAGGAAGGTCACTAGAATACCCAATCCCAATGTTGACTCATACAAGAGAAGGTCAAAAGCCATTTGCAAGCAATCGTATAAAATTCTCTTTGGAAGAGTAATGAATGCTAGCATAACCATTAAGACAAACTAAGGAAGAAATTCCTACAGAAGTCATAAATGGAGAGGTACGAGACCTCCAAGGCAATCTGAAAATCATCCTAAGGGAAGACAACAGAATACATCTATCACCCAATTCAATATCGATTGAACAAAGATTGATAAAGACCTTAGATGAGTCACTCAGGTTGTTACAAACAAACTGAGCAGAACATACGGGAATATCCAGTCTAAGAAAGGTTCTTGAGATTTGGTACAAAGAATCTAAGAAAGAGATCTTGAGATTCAAAAGGGCAAAAGGATCAGTCAAGTGAGACAAACATTTGATCAAAGAAAAGCAGTTGCCGAGTACATGATCAAGAGTATTCCTCATTACTGTGAATGTTTCTAAAACAATGGCTAGACCATTTAAAAGGAAACTACCTTTAGCACCTGGAGGACAAAAGGAATGGAATTATGAATTCCGGTTCCGTATCCTTGCTAACAAAGTTAAAAACAAGTATCGTAAAATTCCTTCATCAGGTATTTAAGACCAGATGAGCGGCTCGGTGGGAGCTTAAGGGAATTACATACTTGACTAAAAGAAGTAAAGATCCAAGAGGGAGCAGAAGCAGTAATGCTAGGGATGCTGAAAGGGATCAAAGTCTTCTTTTAGACACTGATCTAGCTTAGAACTTAATAGTGATTATTTTGTTCTTCTGGAAACATATGATGTTTTAAACCAGTGATAAAATTAACTGAAGGTTAACATTGATAATGGCTAAAATCAAGAGATTCAAACTCATTAAACTTCAGCATTGTCAATTAGGTCTTAAGGACTGAATTGACAAAGTCACCCTTTTCAAAAGGCATAGAGACTGGTAATCTATTAGGACTCATACAGTGTTATGCAGACCTATAAGTTTACTTGCAGAAGCTAACGAGAGAAACTTCAAATACGTACTCTGACAACTTCATGAAGTATGGAAACGTACAAATCATAAAGTATATGTCGAAATGTTTGAAAGGTTCAAACAAAGTACAAACCGAAGTAAAAGAATCATTTTGACAAGAGAGTTTAAGTCATCCGATTAGATTGGAGTGATAAAAACTTGAGTCAAATACTAAATAACCATCAAAGGAGTTGAGAAAACGTTTCCCAACTCGCTCCATGGAACACATCTGAGGGATGGTGGATTCAGTGGGAGTAATCGAACATTGCTATGCATAATTCGATCAAAGATGGGTTTAAGCCAGTCTTCCGAATATTTTGGGACATATTCTATAAACGATTGTTTTCACACTTACCAAAGTCCGTCTAACAGCTAAGCTTGTAAAAGCATTACAAAATTAGCTAAAGTCTGACGCAATTTCTTTAGAAGAAATTTGGGCTTTTTTCACAAGCAATCAAGAGAACAAAGTGTTTGTTGCTCATGATAGTATTCTTCTAATAATTAGCACACCTAGTAGTCTGGGAGAAAAGCACTAATTATTACAAGAATAAGTGGGAGAAAAGTACAAGTCGATTTAATTCGATCATGAGAAAAATCATGGAGGGTCATGAAGAACAATCATGAAACTTGTACAAGACGATTAAATTCGACCAAGAGCAACAAACTGCGGCTCCTCGGAAAAGGAAAGGTTAAAGATATGATCTTGTAAACCCACCGCACAAAAGCGAATGTCATTCGCAGGAGAACTCTCAAAGCAAGTGAAAGTGTCTCTAAAGGAATATCTCAAAGTAGTTGAGATAACTCCAAGTTGTTGTTCAAAAGCCCTGAAAGGTCAAAATAAAATCTTAAAGACTCAGAAAATAAAGGTTATTTTTGAATAGATAAAAGGCCTGCGCAGAAACGGAAACTGACTCTAGATTTTGGCTAGATGCCAAAATCATCGTGGAATCCATATCTCGTCAAGACATGAAGCTTGATAATTTAAGTCAACAGAAGACGAAAATTGGTTTTCCAAAATAGAAAACTGAGAAGGATGGAAACATTCATGTTTCCCGAAACTAGACAAGAAGAGTAAGATTCTTCCAATCAAGTTATGTCCATAAGCATGCTTCAGAAATCTATCGACGGATTAAAAGCACGCAAGAGTTAGAATCTTCAAAAAGGCAATCAAAGAAGTTTGATTCCTGAGGAATGAAGAAAATCTTGAATCACGAGTTTCAAGAAGGTAAGTGGGAGAAACAAACCTTCCGGGTCCGTATGCTGAGTACATACAAAAGATTGAGTACGACATAAGATGTTGTGTAACAGTGAACACACTGACTCAATAAAAGGACCACACACAAGGATGAAATGCCATTTTGGGCATCTGAAGATCTATAAGCATAGATCAAAAGGATGATAGGATTAGAGAGACTCAGTACGCTGAGATGCTTGAGATCCGAAACAGAAAATCTAAGACTCGGAAAGTCTAAAAGATTTCGACCCAAAAACTCATGACAGAGGGCGTTGCAAAACTCGGAGTCTGAAAAGACACCGATGAGCTAGCACGCATGAGAGAGACATTTATGTTCGAAAACATAAAGTCAGTCATGTTGGACATGATTAGCATTTAAACATCCGAATTCGGATTGGAAAACCGAAACACTACTTAGTACATCCTAGAAGGCTAAAGGATGAAGTAGTACAAAAAATTGAACATGTCATCGTAGCAAACTTTCAGACATGGAAGGAAAGTAGGCTAAAAGTGTTTAAGCCAGAAACTGTTGCAAATACTACACAAAGAATTAAAAGCCTTAACTCTAGTAAAAGTTACTAGATATTATCAAGGTTGAAGTTAACAATCTTCAAATTAATTGATAATAAGCAAAGTTTAAAACCGACTACCACGGTAGTCAAACTAAACTGTCACCTAAGACATAGTATGAGATTCATACACAGTCTAAGGCATGAGGTATAAATTTAAACCTCGACAAGTAAAATTGAGTGGGTAAAAGGAGTTTTACGGAAGAGGCTCAGATTTACAACTCTCGTTATCAGAAATAATAAGAGTTATTTCACCAGTCGTCTAAATTTGGTTTAGTATTTAAACGACAGTCCATCGATAATAAAACGTTCCGAATAGGTTTGTCAGATACGTGATCTGATGAATGAAACCCTATTAAGTGAACTTGGAATATTTATTATCAAAAATCCCTGGTCCAGGTCATTGCATGGACAACAATGACTCACGAAGACTAGCACGGGAGTCGATGGGATAGCGCAGTTTCATGGGCTATAGGAATAGTATATTCTATTCGACTACGTGGGTGTGTAAAAGGTTTATACACTGGATAACCCTCAAATGAGAAGTACATCACTCGTGATGAACGTCAATACTTCTCATAAAGACAATTGGAGAGATTCCTCAAAACATGAGTGCTCCACTCATCTTATGAAAGGAATGTCCGACTTTGGTTCCGTCAAACGCCGCGCCATAAAAGGAGGTTATAAAGATGGATACTGGGAAGGACAGGATAGACATGAAGTTAAGTGGGAGCGCAAGAATGGATTGTGTCACCCTAATCACATTAGGTACAAAGTGTCTCAAGGCCACTTGATGAGTAGCAACTGAAAATGCGTGGCCGCGCTCAAACGGATTAAAAGTTAATCGTTTGTCTTTTACAGTTGTACTCGAATATCAAGAAAGTCTGAATGACGTGACGTATCAGATGGGATACTAAATTGACACGGGAATCGAGGCATTGCACTTGTTCTAAGTCCAAGTGGGAGTCTGAAGGAGTTGAAGGAGATGTCCTTCGACCAAGGTGACAATGCGAACAATTTGTCGGATAGGATAATTGATGTGGAAGATCATCAAGTCCGATTGATTTAGGGATCGTAGAGTTGTAGCTAGAGACCAACTACGATCGTCGAATTACGAAGTAATTCGCGGCTAACTTCGATCGGATCCTACAATGGGTTACACATAAGAGTGACAAATTGATCTAGGATATGACTAGTGGGAGTGAGATATAATCATGGGAGTGTCCCATAAACATATCTCATAGGCCTAAAAAGAAATTAGGCAAAGATAGTACAAAAAGGCCAAAAACAGGGTTTTTGGGCCTAGGCCGATTCGGGCACGTTTAGGCCTCGGATTGGGCTGATTTTTGGAGGGACGTTTCCTTATGTTATGAATATTAAATCTTCCAATTTTGGCTTGGTTTGGACGTCATCTCCTTAGGGAATTGAGAAAATATCAATAGTTGCTATTTTCGACTATTTCCCTAAATCTTACTCTAAAGGGTGTTTTAGGAAACCTAAAAGGAGGTGGATTCTTATTAGGGTTCTATATAAACACTCTTAGGGCAGAGAATAAGGTGTGGAATTTCTCTCTAAGCTTTCTTACTCTACCACATCAAGTAGAGAGGAGAAAGTGAGCTAATTCCCAAGGTATCTTCTAGTCAAGCAAGAAGAAGGTCTTCTTATTATCCAACCACCATTGGTGTGCTAGCTATACAACAAGGTGGGAGATCAAATTGATTGCTCGTGTCCCAAGTAGAGGAGCTACACTTGAAGCTCTTGGTCTTCTTCAATCAATTCAACTAGTTCGAGGGAAAAGCGATTAAGGTAATCTACTATCTCCATTAGATTAATTACTAGTTTTGCATGTGATCCTGGGGATACTAGTGTAGACATTAGATGTCTTATTTCCGCTATAAACACTAGTATAAGGGTATAAATCCCTACACGATCCTGCTTACTTGAGTAGCTAGGAGCTGTGAGAAGAGTGGGATACCTCTCTTTGATGGGGTGGTTATAATCTTTTCTGCAGTCGTTGGGCCTTTTGGTTTTGGGCCTATTCTAGTTTGACCGTGCTTTTCCCTTTGAGTTATTTAGTTCTAGGGTTTTCCCCAATCTGATTGATTGGAGGTGACTTCACTTTTAGTTTTCCCCAGGCTCTGGGTCGAGGGAGCCTCTAGTTCCCCCTTTTTTATTGGATGGGTTCTCTTGGTCTTGGGTCTCTTACTGGGTTCGAGGTAGAGGGTGCCCCTATAGCTTCCCTAGTCTGAGGGTTCAGGGAAGTTTAGATTTAGGTGACATTATCCTAGTTATCCCCTGTCTCTTAGTCGGGGGTGCCTCTAGAGCCCCTATTTCGGTTGGCGGGGCTCTCTAGGTCTTGGGCCTTTTCTAGGGGTGGGGTAGTGGGCGCCTCTATTGCCTTCCTCTTAGATTTGATCTGCGTATTTTATTTCTTTTGGCTTGATGGATGTATCGATTCTTGCTTGGAATGTTCGGGGTTGTGGTAATTTTGCTAATCGTAAACATCTTAATCGTCTTATCAATGAACATAAACCGGACTTCATTTTTCTGTCGGAAACCAAATGCATTAACACAAACATCGATAAAATTCTGAATTTCAATAACATCTATAACAAACATGTGATAGACCCGATTAATAGAGCGGGTGGACTTGCTCTTTTCTGGTCTCCTAATTTTGACATAGATATTAATTATGCTGATAGTAACATGATTCATGTTAAAGGCACATAAGTGGATAATGGGAATACTTTTTACCTCACTGTTTTCTACGGTTGCCCTTATAACAAAAACAAAATGAAGCCATGGGATAATTTGTCCCATAACACTCCTCATAACAATTACCCCTGGCTAGTTATTGGTGACCTCAACTGTATCCTTGACCAAACTGAGAAATTGGGTGGTAAAGCCGCCCATAACCCGACCATTTTACATTGTAAACAGACTATTAATAATCTGGGCCTTCATGACATTGGATTCGTGGGTTACCCTTATACATGGTCTAATAAACAATTTACAGGTACTCTGATTCAAGAGAGGTCGACCGGGCTTTGGTTAATTATAAGTGGCTCACCATCTTCCCTCAGTCTAAACTCACTCATCTCCCTACTCTAGGCTCGGATCACAACCCTATCATCCTCACTACTAAATCTAGCTCTTATCTTGGTCGCAAGCCTTTCAAGTTTATCCGTACATGGATGTCCCATTCCAACTGTGCTTAGTTCATCAAATCTAACTGTTTCACCATATTCAAGCTAAGCTGAACTCCCTAGCTATTAAGCTATCTAAGTGGAATAAAGAAGTTTTTGGTCACCTAGACAATAATATCAACCAACTCACGCAAAAACTCCAATCCATTAAGAATGCAGATGCTTTTAAGGAGGTGTTCTCCCAGATTGAAACTCTGCTCCTCCAACAAGAGAGCTTGTGGAAGGAGAAGTCTAGAATTTCCAATATCAACTTAGGAGACAAAAACACCCAATACTTTCATGCTAAAGCCACCACTAGAAATCGCAAAAATCAAATCCACTCTATTAAAAGGGAGGATAATTCGTGGACCACTGACGAGGCTGAAATCTCCTCCATATTTTGTAATCACATTCGGAATATCTCCTCTACGGTTGGTTCCACTTTATCTTCCAATTTAATAGAGTGCTTCTCTCCTCAGATTTCCTTCTCTCAGAATGAAGCGTTGATTGCTATTCCGGCGGAGGAAGAAATCCGGACAGCTATTCTATCCCTTAAACCGGGAACGGCACCTGGTCCCGATGGATACCCCCCTCTCTTCTACCAGGCCAACTAGAATACTATGAAGGATGACATTATTCTCATGGTTTCTAATTTCTTTCGAAACGCGACTCTGCCTGAGCTTTGTAATCAAACTCACATTTGTCTTCTTCCTAAGACTAAAACCCCTCAAACTCCAGCTGATTATAGATCAATTAGTCTGCTTAATACCACTTATAAAATCATCACAAAAATTTTAGCTAATAGACTTAAACCTGTCCTGACTGATATTATCTCTCCTTTCCAGGCGGCGTATGTGCCAGGAAGACAAATCACGGACAATATCATTATTAGCCAAAACTCATTCACTCCTATAAGAAAATTAAGGGAGCTAACAGCTATTTCGGTCTCAAATTAGATATGTCCAAAGCCTTTGACCGGATTGAATGGAGTTATCTGGATAGCGTTATGAATATGATGGGTTTTTCTCCGGCTTGGATTCGTCTTATTAATACTTGCATCACTACGAGCTCTATGGCGGTTCTCATCAATGGACGACCTGGTTTGACCTTTGATGTTAGCCGCGGTAATAAACAAGGGGATCCTCTTTCACCGTTTCTTTTCGCGATTGTTATGGAAGGCCTCAGTAGGCTTTTAGAGAAGAATAATCATCAATCCTCCTTTATTGGCTTTCCTATTCCTAACTGTAATATCTCTATCAAGCATTTGCTCTTCGCAGACGACTGTATCATTTTCGGGAAAAATTCGTTTGATAATATCTACAACCTTAAGCTCATTCTGAAGGAATTTAGTGACACTTCTGGTTAGATGATTAACTATTCCGAGTCTAATATTTTCTTCTCCAAAAACTCGCACCCGAAGTTTAAACGCATAATCATTAGGGAACTCAAAGTTCATCAATCTTCTATTGGGGACAAATACCTTGGTACAAATCTGTTCATTGATCGTAACAAAAAACAAGCCTTCCAACCTCTTCTCTCTCAAATCAAGAACAAACTTGCCAAATCGCAAACTCATCTCCTCTCCCAAGCTGGTCGCTCGATGGTGCTCACCACCATAGCAGCGGCCGTTCCCCGATACCAAATGCAGTGCTTTGCCATTCCCAAAGGCATTTGCACCAACATTGATTCTCTTTAAAGGACTTTCTGGTGGGGAAAATCCAAAACCTTCCACACTATTAACTGGTCAGCCATTTGCAAGCCTCGCAAACTTGGAGGATTGGGTTTTCGTCTCCCCTCTCTTGATAATCAAGCTTTTCTCAACAAGATTAATTGGCGCCTGATCAACAATCCCCAAGCGGTGTGGGTTAAAGTGCTCAAAGGTAAGTAATTCCACAAATCTCATAAACCCACTCCTCCTAAAGCTAACCAATCTTGGCCCTGGAAATCCATCAAACAGTTCAATTAGATGGAGGGCTTGGTCTTCTGGGATATCAGCAATGGTCATAATATTAATACCTGGAAGGACTTCTGGATACCCAATCATCCCCCTCCCATCACTAATCAAAGCGGAACGAACCTGGAATGGGTAGCACAACTAATTACCAATAATAACTGGAATATAAATGTTATAAATAATTATTTTAATAGTGAAATTTGCAGCTCTATGCTTAGCATAAATCTACAGGCAAATCAAGAGGATAGACCGATATGGACGCTGACAAAACCCGGTAATTTCTCCATTAAATCTATGTATAATTTTTTGAGGACAGGAAGTGCTAGCCAAATGCAGGACCAGAACGATTAGTTTTTTATCTGGAACATGAATACGATACCTCGCATCAAACTATTCCTTTGGAAATGTTGTACGAACAGTCTACCAGTTAAAGCAAAAATAGGTAAATATATTAGCAATTACTACTCCTGTATCATCTGTAATGAGGACGAAATCATAGATCATGCGATGCTTCATTGTACTTTTGCGAAAGCCATTTGATTCCATTTTCAGGTTCGAACGGATCAACTAACTACAGTTAATCAATGGATACAACAATGGAAAACGTTAGACGACGAAACTATCACTTTATATGCAAAAAATCTATGGTTCATTTGGAAAGCTAGATGCGAAAATTGTTTCTCCACGAATAAACAAAACCCGAAACAAATGATAGAGAGGATTAATAATACCTCGACCACTCCACTCAAAATTGAGACTAGTATTACTAATAAATGCAGGGTCAAAACTAAGCAACAAACATGGAGACCTCCATCGTCACCATTCTTGAAGTTAGACGTCGATGCCTCGTTTACTTCGCTCACTGAACCGGCGGGGATAGGATGTATTATACGAGATGAAGAAGCAAATTTTATAATTGCAGCAGTGGACTCAGTTCGATGTCAGAACGCAGAAGAATGCGAAAGCTGGCTATTCTCTCCAGTATTTTATGGGCAATGCAACTGAACATTACCCACGCGCATGTAGAAATTGACAATCAAGCATTAATTATGTTCATCAACGGACAAAGTGTTGGGCTTCATTGGCAATCCAAAAGAATCATGCAACAAGTGAAGGACCTCAAAGACAAATTCACTAGTATTATCTTCACCTTTGTTCCTAGAAACTACAATGCTCAGGCGGATGCACTCGCGAAATGGGGTCGTAGAAATGGACATAGGAATATTTGGAATACTGTACCTTCTTTTATTTCTGGTTTACACTAGAGACCTTGTAATGCTTTGTTGCTTTAATTTAAGTTTATTTCATCAAAAAAACAAAAATGATGTATACATTACAACACATTATGAACTATCATAATACATATGAACTATCACATTAAAATTATTTTTTATGAATCTTAATAATGTGTTATGAATGCAGTATGACTGAGATAATGAATTACAACAAATTCTGAATTTGTGATGATACATTATGAACAATCATATTTCTTGATTTTCTTTTTAAATATTCTTAATGTGTTATGAACTATCATAATAAATTATGACAAGACTTTATTTTGTTTTTCAACTTCGAATACAACTTAGGGTTTGTTTGATACATGGGAAAATGGGTTGAGAAAGTCTGTTTTCGCGTGAAAAGTCCGTTTTTCGCTGTTTGGTTTGACCAAAATGGTTAGAAAGTTGATTTCCATGTAAAATAAAGTGTGAAAATCTATTGAAATATTTTACCATCTAAAACAAGAGAAATTGGTTTTCTCACCCTCTCACATTTTTGCGCGTTCTCTCTCTTCTCTTCTCTCTCTCTCTCCCGTCTCTCTCCCATCTCTCTCTCTCTCTCTTAGATCCTCGTTATCTCTTTGTCATCAGAGAAATAACAACAGTTAACAATAGATAAACAACAACCAATGATGCAAGAATTACAGAAGAAAGAATCAGATTTAATTCCTAAAGATTAGAAAACCTATAAACTAGATCGATTTAATGCATCCTTTTCTCTCTCTAGAACTCATACAAATCTCTTACTCATCTTCAACCATGAAACTAATCTAGTTACCAATTGCAGCTTGTTCTTCATAATTTCAAATTGGGTTGCTCTGATTTTTTTCCTAATTTCTTCATCAAACACAAAAATGGTTTCTAAATTACATATCTTCTTATTCCGATTTATCTGTTAGGGTTCGAAAGCTTCATAGAGCTGAATCTCTTCACTGACTAATATGTATCCATTAATGTCTCTCCCTCTTTCTAAATCAACTGATTCATGCATCTTAGTTACATTTTTCCCTGACTAATATGTCCCCATGCTTTGATTAAACAATCAAGTTAGGGAAGAAACCCCTTAGAGATCAATTGATCTCTGTAGATTCCAAATCGGCCTCTCTCTAGATCCCAAATGGATCTCTTCCATGAACCCTTGAAGAATCACGATTTGCCAACTCTCCCGATATGCTCTCTCTCTCTCTCTCTCTACTAATTTGCTTCATTTCTCTTGGTCAATCTGCGCCTTGAGGGTTGATAAGAAGAGATAAAGGCAAAAAGTATAAAGGCACCATATTATAGCCCAATTATTTCATCATTTCCAAAAGCCAACCCCATTTTCCTATGTTTCTATCAAACATTAAAACCTGATTCATAATTAAGAAAGTTGACTTTCTTTTCCATCAGAAAAAAATCGATTTTCTTACTCAGACATTCTAACGTATCAAACGGACCCTTAGTAAAAATCAACTTATTTTCTCAAGAAAGATTTGTTTAGCGTTCATAGTACATTATGAACAAAACAACGTACGTTGTGAACCAACACAATATAATATAGTTTTTCATAATATATTGTTCCACTTGGAGTGGGGGAAGAAACGTCATTTCATAGGTTTTAGGCCTCGACCCAAATTAAAATTGCGTTAATTATGGTTCGGCTTCCAATTTGTGACCAACTGGTCGTTTTGGCCCTGACGATACATAAAATGGTCAATCGTTGACTGACGTCAAGAAGTCAAGAGAAGACCAGAAGACAAACAGGTAGCGCCTCAAGGCAATAGGACCGCTGGACCTGAAGAGATCCGCCACCTATGCCCTGGGATTTGCAAGAAGTATAGGCGGGTCCACGTAAGCAAGGTCGATGCCTTACGCCTTGAACATAGGAAAGCAGAAGCACGCCGCACGCTTACCGATTTACTCTTAAATCTTCCTAAACATCTCAGTCGACTACAATCCTAAGTGTTTAACTAACTTGGACTTCAAGAGTCTCAAAGGAGGAAATATCTCCTAAAAATCTATCAACTCGGCAAGACATCTACGAAGTACCCATGAATATAGGAAATTCTAATTATCCTAGACACTAGATAAACTTAAAAGGAAACCCTAAATCTCTTAACTGCCAAAGAGTAGTCTTAATCTCGAACGGTGGATCAAACCGTTAACGAGCAGGTTTGAGTCTACATACGACCCAATCATAGGTGATGTGCTCTTACGTCAAGTAGCAGAGCTGACCAGACTCTATGAAGAAAAGAGTGTTGTGAAGAAGGCAAAGATAGGTCTGCCACCTCTGAGTGTTGCAATATTGGAAGCCCCTAAGCCAAAAAACTTCAAGTGCCCCAACCTCGACCACTACGACGGGATTGGGGACCCAAACATATTCTTAATTATGTCTCACTGATGAGCCTGAGCACGACATACCAATTTGTGTGGTGTTTGGTCTTCGCCGCAGTCCTAAAGGCCCAGCGCAAGCACGGTATCAAGCCTTGGAGGCAGGATTATTACATTCTTTTAACGAATTAGCACTGGCTTTCTGCGCCACTTTTCGAGGGAGTTACTCAGTACAAAAGACAACTGAAGATCTACTTAACGTCGTCCAGGAGAAGGGAGAATCCCTAGGGATGCGCTTTCCACAAAGGATGCGACCATAAAACTAACAACTGCCGACACCTCAAGAACTTGATAGAAGAGCTTGTAAGAAAGGGAGAGCTTGACAAATATGTCAAGCGGGAATACCAATCCCTTAAATATAAAGTAAAGAAGTCCTGTGGAAAAGGAGGAGTCGGGTCCGGGATCGACATAAACATCCCTTCCACTTCGGCCAAAAAACATGAGAATTCTTGGGGACCCGAAGAAAACACGGGAGTAATGGGTAACATCAACACCATTGGCGGAGAACCAACTCTCAGTGGAGACACGAAGGGCGCCCGCGCGAAGATACGCCAACGATGCAAAGGCACCGCCTTCTCTATTTACCAAACCGACAACAAAAACTCCACCCATCATCTTCACATATGACGATCTTATAGGAGTAATCCCGCCACACGCTGACCCGTTTGTGATCAAGACGGTAATAGAAAATTGGATGTCCGTCGAATCTTAGTCGACAGCTCAAGTTATGAGCAGCGTCTGCTTCCAAAAGCTCGGGGTAAGTTCCCAATACTTAAAATTTTATCTTTCCTATCTGTCAGGGTTTGGAGACAACCAGGTCCGACAGATGGGATCATATCGCTTACAATAGTCGAGAAACTCCACGCTTACAACGTCATCCTAAGAGAAACTTCCTAAGAGAATCAGAAGCAGTCGTTTCCTTGAACCATTTAATGCTGAACTTCCCAATCCCAGGAACAAACTTTGTAAGAACGGTCAAGGGAAACCATGAAGTTGCCTGGGGATGCTACTTGGTTTCGATTCGAAACTGCAAGAAAGAAGAGTGAACTTGTGGAAGCCTTGCAAATCCCAGTTCGAGGACCCCACGTCCGACATGCAAGAGTGACGAACTCTTCCAGGTACCACTGTTACTTTACAACTATTTCATTTTAGTTTCTTTTAGAATAAGCCATTGGTTGTAACGTAGGGTTCGAGCTACAACAACTATCGATCAATAATACTTTCAAACACAAGTATTGTCAAGGAGAAGATTCCTAGTCAAACCTAGCTTTGCTCAAGCAAACGACAAACCCTGATAGCGAAAGCTATGACCAGGAGTCAAGGAGAAGTCCTAGCTGAAACTAGCTTCGCTCAAGCGAACAACCAGCCCTGGTAGTCAAAGCTACGACCAAGGGTCAAAGATAAGTCCTAGTCAAAACTTGCCTCGCTTAAGCGAGCAAGCAACTCTGGTAGCGAAAGCTACGACCAGGGGTCAAAGAGAAGTCTCAGTCAAAACTTACCTCGCTCAATCGAGCAACCAACTCTGGTAGCGAAAGCTACAACCAGGGGTCAAGGAGATGTCCTAGTCAAAGCTTGCCCTCGCTCAAGCGAGCAACCAGCCTTGGTAGCGAAAGCTACGACTAGGGGTCAAAGAGAAGTCCTTGTTGAAACTAACTTTTCTCAAGCAAACAACCAACTCTAATAGTGAACGCTATGACCAGGGTCAAGGACAAGTCCTAGTCGAAACTAGCTTTGCACAAACAAGCGACCAACCCT
The DNA here is from genome assembly GCF_041429995.1 of Eschscholzia californica. Lineage (NCBI taxonomy): Eukaryota > Viridiplantae > Streptophyta > Magnoliopsida > Ranunculales > Papaveraceae > Eschscholzia > Eschscholzia californica. The sequence goes on along the minus strand of NW_028238420.1, from coordinate 23,626,227 downwards.
GATAGCGAAAGCTATGACTCGGGGTCAAGGGGGAGCCCTAGTCGAAACTCAAATCAAGGGAGAACCTTAGTCCAACCTCAAATTAATCAAGGGGGAGCCCTAGTCAGAACTGAAATCAAGGGGGAACCTTGGTGGAAACTCAAAGCCGAGGGGGGGGGGCTCGTCCAACCTCACAAGTATCTCCGACCGCGCCAACGCTGAACGACGCAATAATCACTACAAATTATTATACTAGTCTGACTAAGTTTTTATTGGCAGAAGGCCAGGGAAAGAACTCATCTCGAGAATTAGGAAGGGTAGAACTAATTAAGTTCCCGTTTTTCCAGAATAATCTACAAAAGAGTATCTCGGTAAGACCGACGTCAACCCACACAGAGATTTTATAGTCAAATTATTCTAAAACTTAAAACTAGTATGATAACTTCAAAAGTGGTTTTATGATCAAACAATAAAGTAACAAAATTACTTAATCAATCAACGAAGATAAACAATAATGGTAAAAAGATCAATGAGAGAGAATCTAGGGTTTCAGAATTCACCTCAACATGTATGTAAAATGACCTAATTAATCACAACTTAAATCTTTTTTTTTTTATAACTCAATGGAAGGTAAACCATTCATACCAAACCTCGAAAAATCATACTTTTTTTAGAACGATATTAACATTCAATCTTTTAATTTCAAAACAAAGATTCAAGAGATACTCAAACTATTAGATATCAAACCCTAAGCATGAGACATTAAAGACAGTAAGTCTAAACATGAAAAGTCATAATGTAAGCACAAATAATGAGAGGGATACCATGACATAAGTGAGAAGAAAACAAATTTACGATATCAAGACATCTCAAAGATATTCATTGTGAGAAATAGGTCACCCGCTCATGCAAAACTAAAGCTTCATCCTAACCCTAGATTAGATTGTTAGCTACTCATGGTCATTAGAAACATTAGCATTCTCATAAACAAGTCCATATAATAAGAGAAGTAGAGAAATATCGCCAAATGAGGGTACTCAAGATGATGAATTTGATAAACGTTGATGATGAGACTCTTCTTGTTTCTTTTCTTTTAATCCCTCTCCCTCTCCCTCTCTCTATAATAATTTGTTCTCTATCTTTCTCCCTCTACAATTTTAATTAAGTAGAGATGAATTGATTAACAGAGAAGAGTTGAGTTTTGGTGTTACCTATTGTCTAAGCGGAATCTCAGACATCTAATATGTCTAACATTAGCTACAAGGATCACATGCAAGAATTAAAGATGAACTAGAATAAGATAGTAGATTACCTTGATCCCTTTCCTATCAAAGTAACTTCACTGTCTTTATCCCGAAGATGAGAGCTTCAATTGTAGCTCTTCTACTTGAGACACCCGAGCAAGTTGACTTGATGTCCCTTCTTTAATGTCTACTAGGACCTTATTGAAGGTTGAGAAGAAAAACTCTTCTTCTTCGACTTGATAGATAGATTTGGGAGCTTTTTCTCTACAATCTCTTTCTACTTGATGTTGCAGAGATTGATTTTCTTGAAAAAATTTCACACCTTTTCTGCTCCATAACTAGTCCTTATGTAGAAAACCCTAGAGTCAGTATCATATTCAAACTAGGATTCAATATGGATCATAGAAAAGACAAAGTCAGAAACCCCTTCTGAATGGGATTCCAATACGGAAGAGATTTCCATCTAGGGTTTCCCCTTGTTATGGCTGGGCAGATCAACCCCTTAGTCGACTTGGCCAGGCTGGCCCATTGCTCTAGCCGGCCATCACATGGTCGACCCCTTTAGCATGTTTCGGGCCTTCATTCCGGGTCCGGTTCTTTCTATCTTTGTTCGGACTCTTTGCGAACCTTTTTGGCTCATCAAACTAGATCTAATCCATCTATTTTCCAAGTTCCCTCTAGTCAATTCTCTCTAATCAAACCACCACTCTTTGGTGTAACCCGTTGTAGGATCCGGTCTATGTTAGCCGCGAATTACCGAAGTGATCCGAGGATCGTAGTTGGCTTCTAGCTAAGCATCGTTATCCTAACTAACAAATTAAACGCATTGCTACCTTGGTCGAAGGACACTCCTTCGGAAGGACATCTCCTTCAGACCACAAGGATATATCCTTCAGTCACCTACTTGTACTTAGAACAAATGCAATGCTCGATTCCCATGTCACTTCGTATCTCATCTGATACGTCATAGCTTTCAGACTTTCTTGATTTGGAGAACAACTGTCCAAATGATTAACTATTAATTCATTTGAGTGCGCCCGCAGATTTTCAGTTGCTTCTCCTCAAGTGGCCCGAAGACACGAATCCCAACCTAGGTATGAGGACATAATTCAGTCTTGTACTTCCACTTAACTTCATGTCTATCGTGTCATTTCTGGTAATCCGTTTTTATAATCTTTTTTTACAGCACGGCGTTTGGCGGCACCAAAGTTTGACACTCCCTACATAAGATGAGTAGAGCACTCATGTTTAAGGAACCTCTCCAATCTTGTCTATGAGAGTACATGACGTTTTTCATAACTTGAAGAACTCTCATGTTGGGTTATCTAGTGTATATTCCCAATCATACACCCATGTAGTTGACTCGAATTCCCAATTCGTATAGCCCATGAAACTGCGCTATCAGTCAATCTCCCATGCTAGTCTTCGTAAGTCATTATTGTCCATGCAATGATTTGGACTAGGGACTTTAATAATGAATCTATTCCAAGTTCACTTAGTAGGGTTTCATTTACCAGATCACGTATCTGAAAATCCTTCTTGGAATGCTTTATTATTTTTGGACTGTCGGTTAAATACTAAACCACGATTTAACGACGAAATAATTAACTTATTTCTGATAATAAGAGTTCGTAAATTTGAGCCTTTCCGTGTAACTCCTCACACCCTCAAGTTTATTAGTCTATGTTTTTCAAGAAAGCTTAATGCCTATGACCTTAGTATGGCTTTCATACTTAGTCTAAGGTAACAGTTTAGTTAGTAGATCTAATCTATGTGGATTTTTCTGGTTCTCATCATGATGATATTCTTTAGTATTTCAATACCAAATTAAAGCTTCTCAAGCTTTGACTATTTTATTTGTAAAGTTTGCAACAGTCTTCGACTAGAACCCTTTCAGCTTACTGTTCTTCCATGTCAAGATTGTCATCTTATTTTAGAAGTTTGCAACATATGACTTTTCAACATTACTTCCTACTGAGAATTTATCACAAGTTCTTCTCAAGAACTTTGTGCAATCCAGATCAGCTTATCTGGTTTTGATTGGTGGCAACCATAGACACTCCAAGTATTTTGAGACGCCTAGGAGAATGCTAATCATGTCCACCATGACCGATCTTATGCCTTAAGCATAACCATGTTTCTCATGCGTGCTTGATCATAAGAATCCTTCAGATGTTGAATCTTGCTAAGTTGTGTGCCATTGAGACTTGGGTAGAACTACTCTACTTGAGTCTTTCACATTTAGACTTTTCAAGACCTTTTCTTGAACGAGTTTTATCATCTTCTAGATCTATCTCCATAGATCTTTGATGCCCAAAAGCATTTCACCTATGTGTGTGGTCCTTTTATTGAGTCAGTTCTAAACTGTTTCCAACATTAGAATGTTGTTCTCAATCTCTAATATGTCATCTACATACCAGGACCAAAGAAAAATGGGTCACTCTCACTAACCTTCTTGAACCTCTTGAATACAAGATTTATCTTCATTCCTAACGAAATCAACTCTTGATCACTTTGCTGAATCGAAGATTCTTACTCCTACTTGCCCGCTTCAATCCATAGACGGATTTCTGAAGCTTGCATTTTCACCAGTTTTTAGAATGTGTCGTGTACACAGTCTTTTGCTAGTGATTGATCAATATGGCCTTAAGCCCCGTGACATGAGATATGGTCTTTTTGTGGTCTATACTATGAAATCTGTGACCTTCTTTCTTAGTCTTGCTCTGGGAAAACACCAACATTTCCATACTTGTCTGTTTTCCACTATGAAAAACCTATTCGTACTTGACAGGTACTATTCCTTTAAGTAAATAAATCAAGTTCCAAAACTTGATTTTAGACATGGATTCCATTCTGATCTTATGGCTCCAAGTCACATTTCGGAGTGATTCTGTCATAGTTTCTGTGTAGGTAGCTCAGTTTTTTCTACATCAGGATTTCAGTCCTCTGAGACAGATCTATGAGCCTTTAAGGCTTATAAGGGGTTTGAACAACTTTGAGACGCTCTTAACTCCTTGAGGGCTCTCCTGTGAATCTAATTCGACTTATGCGGGAGGATCTCCAAAATCTCCTATCTCTACCTCTCATTCCATGTCTATCGGCTATGAATAGATAAGAACCGCGATTTCTGACATTCGTACATCACTGTCAGTTTGTTGCTCATATCGAGTTTCTTCGATATCTTAAATTTCTCCCACTTGTCTTCTTGGAATTAACTCTTATTTCAAGTAGTACACCATCACGAACAACAACCACCTTGTTCTCTGATTGTTTGTGGAAGAATCCCCAAAATTTCTTTATCCCATGAAAAAAATATTTTGTCTAATATGACAACTTGGTTCTCGGTAACCATTTACGCCAGTTTCATATCTCTAGACCTTGAGAAAAGACCTCTTTGGAACCATTCCAAACCCATACTCTTATGGTGTCTTTTCAGCTATCGATGAAATGTGGTTAGGTAGGAAGAACGACCTTGTTGAGAATATTGTTGGGTTTTACACCCTTCTACTAGTGTTTATAGCGGAAATAAGACATCTAATGTCTACACTAGTATTCCCAGGATCACATGCATAAGCCCATAATAATACTATGTAAAACTAGAAAGATAAATACCTTATTCTCTAGTTTTCCCTCGAACCTTTCCAATTGCTTATGAGAAGACCAAGAGCTTCAAGCGTAGCTCCTCTACTTCGGACACGAGTAATCAACTTGATCTCCCACCTTGTTGTTTAACTAGCACACCAATGGTTGTTGGAAGAAGAACTCCTTTCTTCTTGACTAGATAGATATTTAATGGGAATTAGCTCACTTTCTCCTCTATACTTGATATGGTAGAGTAAGAAATCTTAGAGAGAAATTCCACACCTTATTCTCTGCCCTAAAAGTTTTTATATAGAACCCTAATGAGAATACACCTCCTCAAAGGTTTCCTAAAACACCCTTTAGAATAAGATTTAAGGAAATAGTCGAAAATAGCATCTAATGATATTTTCTCAATTCCCTTTTGAGGAGGTTTCCGAACAACACGAAATTTTGCATGCATACTACTGGATATGTCAGAAATATCCTCTCAAAATTTCAGCCTAATCCGAGTCCTAGAAGTGCCCGAATCGGCTAAGGCCCAAAAACCCTGTTTTTGGCCTTTTTGTACTATCTTTGCCTAATTCCTTTTCAGGCCTATGAGATATGTTTATGGGACATTTCCATTGTTATATCTCACTCCCACTAGTCATATCCTAGATCAATTTGACACTCTTATGTGTAACCCGTTGTAAGATCCGATCGAAGTTAGCCGCGAATTACTTCGTAATTCGACGATCGTAGTTGGTCTCTAGCTACAACTCTACGATCCCTAAATCAATCGGACTTGATGATCTTCCACATCATTTGTCCTATCCGACAAATTGTTCGCTTTGTCACCTTGGTCGAAGGACATCTCCTTCAACTCCTTCAGACTCCCACTTGGACTTAGAACAGGTACAATGCTCGATTGCCATGTCACTTAGTATCCCATCTGATACGTCATGTCATCTAGACTTTCTTGATCTCGAGTACAACTGTCAAAACAAATGATTAACTTTTAATCCATTTGAGCACGACCATGCATTTTCAGTTGTTGCTCGTCAAGTGGCCCGAGGACACTGCATCCTAACATGGTTAGGAGGACATAATCTATTCTTGCGCTCCCACTCAACTTCATGTCTATCCTGTCCTTCCCAGTATCCGTTTTTATAACCTCCTTTTACGGCGCGGCGTTTAACGGAACCAAAGTCAGACATTTCTTACATAAGATGAGCTGAACACTCATGTTTTGAGGAATCTCTTCAATCTTGTCTTTATGAGAAGTTTGACGATTCATCATTCTTTGGATGAACTTCTCATGGTGAGGATTATTCCAGCGTATAATCCCTATTATGCACTCACGTAGTCGAATCGAATACACTATTCCTATAACCCATGAAACTGCGTTATCCCATCGATTCCCGTACTAGTCTTCGTGAGTCATTGTTGTCCATGCAATGACCTGGACTAGGGAATTGATAATGAATCACTCCAAGTTCACTTAGTAGGGGTTCATTCATCAGATCACGTATTTGACAAGCCTACTCGGAGTGCTTTCTTTATCTACGGACTGTCTCTTAAATACCAAACTAAATTTTAAGGACAAAAATAAAATTCCTTTTATTTTATTTATCGAATGTAAGTAATTAGGTACATAAACTCTTTTATGAATCCAAATTACATTTGTTTCCATTCCCCAATGCGCTTTATACCAGTGCCCCTCATGTGTGAATCATGTTTGGGCTGAGGTAACGGTTTAGTCAACGGATCTGCAACATTGTCATCCGTGTGAACCTTGTAAATGACCACATCTTTTCTCTCTATGATTTCTCTAATCAAGTGGTACTTCCGTTGGATATGCTTGGATTTTTGGTGTGCACTTGGTTCCTTGGCTTGGGCTATCGCTCAATTGTTGTCACAATAGAGAGTCACTCCCTCTTCTATGCCAGGTACGACACCAAGTTCTATTATGAACTTCTTTATCCAAACTCCTTCCTTTGCAGCTTCCGAGGCCGCTAGGTATTCTGCTTCAGTAGTAGAGTCTGCAATTGTGCTCTGCTTGGAACTTTTCCAACGCACTGCTCCTCCATTCAGACAGTAGACGTAACCGGACTGCGATTTCAAGTCGTCTCTATCCGTCTGAAAGCTTGCATCCACATGGCCTACAACCTTTAGAGTATCTTCCCCGCCATATGCCAGGAAGTGATCCTTAGTCCTTCTCAGGTACTTTAGAAAAAATGTTGGCGGCGCTCCAGTGCGCTTCGCCTGGATTTGATTGGTAACGGCTGCACATGCTCAAGGCATATGAGACATCTGGGCGAGTGCAGATCATGGCGTACATGATAGATCCTATTGCCGAAGCATAAGGTACTTTCATCATGTGTGCTAGCTCATCCTGACTCTTAGGACACTGATCTTTGCTAAGCACTATGTCATGTGTCATGGGAAGGAATCCTCTTTTGGAGTTTGACATCTCGAACCGTTGAAGAATCTTATCTATATAGGTTTCTTGGCTGAGTCCGATCATCCTCCTTGATCTATCTCTATAGATCTTGATTCCTAATATGTATTCTGCCTCCCCTAAGTCCTTCATAGAGAAGCATTTCCTAAGCCAGTCTTTAACTGATTCCAACATCAGAATATTGTTTCCTATGATTAATATGTCATCGACATAAAGGACTAAGAAAACTAGGTTGTTCCCACTAACCTTCTTGTAAACACAAGACTCTTCTGCATTCTTGAAAAATCCAAACTCTTTGATTTTCTTGTCGAATCGAAGATTCCAACTCCGGCTTGCTTGCTTGAGTCTATAAATGGATTTCTTAAGCTTGCAAACTTTTCCAGCATTCCTAAAATCTACAAAACCTTCGGGTTGTGTCATGTACACATCCTCTTCCAAGTGTCAAATCTCATAATCTCCATCGGGCAAATCGATCAAGTCCCATACTTGATTTTCTGACATGGAATCCATTTCCAATCTCATGGCCTTTAGCCATTTTTCAGAGTCGGGGCTCGTCATAGCTTAGTTGTAGGTACTCAGCTCATTATCTTCTAACAGTAGGACATCTGCTTTCTGAGATAATTCCTGAAGCCTTTGAGATCTACGAGGGGCCTGAGCAACTTTTGGAGTGTTCTCAACTATTTGAGATGTCTCCTGCGAATTTAATTCGACTTGTGCGGGAGGTTTCACGAGTTTCTCTATCTCGACCTCATTTTCCTCTTCCATACTTTGTGGATAGATAGGAGCCGCTAAACCTCTTGATATCTCTATATCCGTGTTTATTTGTTGTTCATATCGAATTTCATCGATATCTACATTTCTCCCACTTGTCTGCTTGGAAAGGAATTCCTTTTCAAAGAAGAAACAATCTCGAGCAACAAACACTTTGTTCTCAGATTCGTGGTAGAAGTAATAACCCCTTGTCTCTTTTGGATAGCCCACAAAGAGACATTTGTCTGATTTGGGTGCGAGTTTATCTCCTTGTAAACGTTTTACATAAACTTCGCATCCCCAGACTTTGAGAAAAGACAACTTTGGAACCTTTCCAAACCATAATTCATATGGCGTATTTTCTACAGCTTTTGACGGAGCTCGGTTAAGTGTGAAAGCAGCCGTTTCTAGAGCATACCCCCAGAATGTGTTCGGAAGATTTGCTAAACTCATCATAGATCAAACCATGTCTAACAAGGTGCGGTTTCTCCTTTCGAAAACACCATTCATCTGAGGCGTTCCTATCGGAGTGAGTTGAGATACTATACCACAACTCCTAAGATGATCGTCAAATTCTTGACTCAAATATTCACCACCTCGATCGGATCGAATGGCTTTTATTTTCTTGCCAAGTTGATTCTCTACTTCGTTCTGAAATTGTTTGAACATGTCAAACGATTCGGACTTATGCCTCATCAAGTATATGTAACCATAACGAGTGAAGTCATCCATGAACGTGATGAAGTAGCCATAGTTACCTCTCGCCGGAGTACTCATTGGTCCACATACATCCATATGTATGAGTTCCAAAGGTTCTTTGGCTCGGTTTCCTTTTCCTTTAAAAGAAGACCTCGTCATTTTACCCAGTAAGCATTATTCGCATGTGTCATATGATTCTAAATTACACAAACCTAGAAGTCCATGCTTATGGAGCTTCTTCATGCGTGTCATGTTAATGTGACCCAAACGACAATGCCAAAGGTAACTTCGATTCGAATCATCTGACCGTAGCCTTTTGGTTTCTATGTTAAAGACTTCGTTCTCAATATTCGTAATATAGAGACTGTTGTATAATTAGCAGTGGTATAAAACATTTCACCTTTATATAGAGAACAACGCTGGTTTTTTATTAATAGGTGATATCCGTCTTTGTCTAACTCTGAGACAGAGATAATGTTTCTAGAAATAGAGGGTACATAATAGCAATTATGAAGTTCTAAAACTAGACCAGTTTCTAAAGGTAAACTGAATGTTCCTACAACTTTCGCAGCAACCGTTACTCTATTTGCTACTCGTAGGACAAGCTCCCTTGCAAATAAATACTTGATTCCCTTAAGGCCCTGCACATTAGAAATGATATGAGCACCACATCCGGTATCGAATACCGAGGATTGAGAATCAAATGTATTTGCTAACTTAACATCGATAAATAGATACCTTAGTCGGAACCGTGAGTTCCTTCCTTCTTCCCTTTGTTCTTCTGAATTAGTTGAAGTTCTTTCTTTGATTCAGACATTCCAATGCCACTCCGGATTGCCTTGGAAGTCCCGTACTTCCTCAACCGTGATTTGTTTCGGGACATGTTCCTTAATCGACGGATGATTGTGTGCGCATCCATTTTCCTGAATCTCTTTTGAAGATTAGGCTCCATGGTGGCCAACATAAGGCAAGTTACTGAAACTGATTTCATCCGGATACTTTTGGCCTGCTTTTGTTCCTCAACCTTTGAGTTCGCAGTTATCCTTGGAATAGGGGTATCCAGTACGCTTTCTTTGTTTGTAGACTTGAGAACACTTCTCAATCTCTTTTCCCAATCAAGGAAGTTATCCATGTTCAATTTGTCCTCACCGAGGATTGAACATAGGTTGAAAAGATTGATTTTTGCCATAATAAAACTACATGAAACAAAAAAAGGATTTCGCCATAGTAAAACATAGGTTGAAAAGATTGAACATAGGATTTTGCTAAGTATTACATTCGATAATTTTTGCAAAAAGTCCTAAGTTTTTGCCACATTATTCAAGATAAAACGTGTCCGTAAATGAATAATGCAATTCCGAGATCCCATCTCTCAAGGATTAAGCGGACTAGGGCCCTGCCCTTAATTCCCATTTATTTAGGTGAGTGAACACTTTCACTGATCATACCATATGATTCTCGGTTGATGGATTACATGTTTAGTGTAAAATCCATCCTTTTGCCTCGAGTATCCAAGACTCTCTTGGTGATCTCGTTGAGTAGAACCATTTAGAGATGTAGGCCTCTTCTATAGGCCTACCCGCAATGTCCCCAGGTAGAGGAGGTACTCTTCGAAGGCCGACCCACCTTCCTTGAACAAGGGCGCAAGGAGTGTCTTAATTTGGATAGGTACTATACTCAAAATTACTTTTAAGGACTTTTACGCTAGTCTGGCGTTTGTTTTAGTGAACTAATTAGCCTAACTAACATCCACGACATAAAGCGTAAAAAGTAAGTAAATGCGTGCGAGAAAGTAAATCAAGCACATATGGATCCTAGTATGACCCCTAACCTAGAAAATCTAATCTCCTTTGGTTTGCTTCTTGTTTCGCCTTTTAGTTCGTCTAGATCTCCATCTTTGAACCTCCATTGATTTCGCCTTTGGATTTCCTCCTTCTGTTTCTTCAATGGACTCATAAACCCTAAACTCTAATTACAAGACTCAAACGATTCGCAGATCGTGTGAACTTGAAATTAAAATTATTACAAATTATGCACCCATCCGTGCTTAAAACAAGAATAAGAAACAAATTCTATGGCTATACTAGTTTCCGCATTCACATCACATGCAATCATATAATATATTTCAAGGCTAACAATTATATATGCATGTATATCAGGGAGATACTCTTGTCGACATCCATATGTCATGTACGGACCTTAAGTCTACATCAAAGGATTAGACTAATGGTGCGTCTTGGTTTGATTTTAAAATCCGATTTTAAAGAGAAATTCCGTTTGGGCCTTGAATGGTCCGGGTTAATTTCGGAAATATTTGGATTGGAATCGGGAGAAAATTTGGATAAAACTCCCACTCGAATGATGGTCCCTTTTCGTGGTCCGAAAAGCCTTGAAAAAGCCCGGGACAAGTTCTAGACAAGTCCCGGCCCATGCCCAAAAAGGACTCGGACAAGGTCCGGACATGGCACGGCCCATAGGGCCGGCATGTCTGGGCCGAGGCCTGATCTCGTCCTGGCCAGAGCCAAGACGCTAGTCCATGCACCAGACGCGTCCTAGACGCATCTAGTGCTGGACCGGACCAACAGTAGGTGTCTCGGACCTAGTCTGAGACACCTAGGACCTCCCAGACGTGTCTCCAAGACGCGTCTGGTCGCGTCCTAGTTAAGCTGCTGGTCGCGTCTGGAAGACGCGACCTAGAGCAGCTGGACGCGTCTTCCAGGCTGCTGGTCCGGCCAGGAAGCTTCCTGGCCGGAACTATTGAGTTTCTAAAAACTCAATAGTTTCCATTTTTTTTTTTGTGTTGCAATTCTAAATTGCTATTTCCAAAATTTGAAACACTTCTAAAATATCTCAAATTCTTTTTAGAACAATTCTAAAATTTCCAAATTTTGTTTTTCACAAGTTTCCAAAAACTTAAAACAACTCTTTTAATCAAACCAATTTGGATCAAAATTTTAGGTTTTGAAACTCTTTTCAAGAACAAATTTTGATATCTTTTGACAAATACTTTAATCTTATTCAAAATTAATCAAAATTTTTGTGTTCAAAACACTTTTAAACACAATAATCTATTTAGAAAAACATGGAATTGGTCCAAAACTTACATAAGATAGGCTAATTACAAGAGACTCTGACGCCACTGTTGGGTTTTACACCCTTCTACTAGTGTTTATAGCGGAAATAAGACATCTAATGTCTACACTAGTATTCCCAGAATCACATGCATAAGCCCATAATAATACTAAATAAAACTAGAAAGATAAATACCTTACTCGCTAGTTTTCCCTCGAACCTTTCCAATTGCTTATGAGAAGACCAAGAGCTTCAAGCGTAGCTCCTCTACTTGGGACATGAGCAATCAACTTGATCTCCCACCTTGTTGTTTAGCTAGCACACCAATGGTGGTTGGAAGAAGAACTCCTTTCTTCTTGACTAGATAGATAGTTAATGGGAATTAGCTCACTTTCTCCTCTCTACTTGATATGGTAGAGTAAGAAAGCTTAGAGAGAAATTCTACACCTTATTCTCTGCCCTAAAAGTTTTTATATACAACCCTAATGAGAATACACCTCCTCAAAGGTTTCCTAAAACACCCTTTAGAATAAAATTTAAGGAAATAGTCGAAAATAGCATCTAATGATATTTTCTCAATTCCCTTTTGAGGAGGTTTCCGAACAACACGACAGTTTGCATGCATACTACTGGATATGTCATAAATATCCTCTCAAAATTTCAGCCCAATCCGAGTCCTAGAAGTGCCCGAATCGGCTAAGGCCCAAAAACCCCGTTTTTGGCCTTTTTGTACTATCTTTGCCTAATTCCTTTTCAGGCCTATGAGATATGTTTATGGGACATTTCCATTGTTATATCTCACTCCCACTAATGATATCCTAGATCAATTTGACACTCTTATGTGTAACCCGTTGTAGGATCCGATCGAAGTTAGCCGCGAATTACTTCGTAATTCGACGATCGTAGTTGGTCTCTAGCTACAACTCTACGATCCCTAAATCAATCGGACTTGATGATCCTCCACATCAATTGTCTTATCCGACAAATTTTTTGCATTGTTACCTTGGTCGAAGGACATTTCCTTCAACTCCTTCAAATATATCCCATAAAGTGTTTGGAAGATTAGCCTATACCCATCATTGGTCGACTCATATCTAACATGTTCGATCACTCCCACTGGACTCATCCCCCATATGATGTGTTTGTTGGGTAAAGGTGAGAAACCATTTCTCAACTTCTTTGATGATCATCAAATTTCTGACTTAAATATTCACCATCTCGATCCAATCGAATGACTTATATTTTCGTCAAATGGATTCTGGTTAACTCTAGTTAGTGTATTAATAGTTTTACATATACCCGTATGTACGACGACTATTAGTTAACTAGTCATATCTTCCTTTCGAAAAGGTGACTTTGTTAAATAGTCTTTTTGAACAAAATTCACATGTGTCGTAGATTCTGAATCATTGGACTTAGAAGTCCATACCAATCGATCTTCTTCATGTGTCTTATGTCAATTTGCCGCAATGAGAAAACAGAGTTGACCAGTTTGAATCCTTTTATTATAGTCTATGGCGTTTCAGTTCTCCTAGAACTGATTTCGTTAATTTAGCACTGATTCAAAACATTAGACGTTTCTAGAAGAACATAATAACACTTATTAAGTTCTAAGCTAGATTAGTGTCTAAAAGAAGACTTTTGATTCCTTTCAGCATTCTTAGCAATCATTTGCTTCTGCTCCTTTTTGGATATTTTCTCCTTTTCAGTCAAGTATGTAATTTCCTTGGGCTCCCACTGAGCCGCACATCTGGTCTTAAACACCTGATGAAGGAAGTCTACTAACTTGCTAGATTAACTTTGTTAACAAAGGTGCAAGAACCAGAATTCGCAATTCCGTTTCTATTGCCTTCCAGGTACTTAGGGTTATTTCCTATAATAGCCTAACCATTGCTTTTAAAAACTCTGACCCTTTGTTCCTATGAATCATAAAAACTCTTTTTATATTCCTTTGGTTGCTGAATCTTAAGAACTTGCTTCTTGGATTCAAAGTTCCTCAATGTTCTTTTCAGTTGTCTTCACAAACTGAGGTAGTAGCGAACATTAGGAATGGGATATGCTCGGACGTATTCTTTGTTTCGAATTCGAGAGCGTTTCTCGGATTCTAATCCAATCAAGGATAATTTTTTTTATTACTCCTTCTCAAGGAATGAACGAAGGTTGGAAAACTATTTTCTAATAGTCATATATACTCTACATTAAAAGAAAAAACAAAATCCTAAAACTTATTATCATTGCAAAAACACAGTTTTTGCCACATTATTTAATGGAAACCGCCCCCGATTGAATAATGTCATTCCAAGACTTCATTTGTTTGAGGTTAAGCATACTAGGGCACTGCCCTTAACCCCATCGTCCTGGGTGAGTAACTCTTTACTGGTCATACTCCTATGACTCTTGGTTGATGAATAACACGTTTATGTGTTTAATTTATCCTTTGCCTCGAAATCCAAAACCCTTTTGCTGACTCGTTGAGAATAACCAGTTAGACATGTAGACCTCTTCATAGATCTACCCATACTGTCCCGAGGTAAAAGATGGCACCCTGCGGAGGCAGACTCACCATCGATGAACAAGGGCTCAACAAGTGTCTTATTCTGAGTAGGCTTTACTCAAAATTCTTTTTGGGGATTTTTACGTTTTTATCTTGGATGCATTACTGTGAACTCTGACCTAATCATCCACGATGTAAAACGTAAATTAGTAAATGCGCGCGAGAAATAAATCAAGCTGAATTGATCCTAGTAGACACCTATCCTAAAGATCTAATCTTCATAGGTAGCTTCTTGTTTCGCCTTAGCTCGCATGGATCTCTATCCTTGAACCTCCATTGATTTCTCTCACTCGAACCATGATCTCATCCTTCGGTTCTTCAATGGACACTTCTATTTCCATACTACTATCAGCATTCACGTTTACACATCATATTATTCTAAAGTGTGTATGTTTTTCGATTTTAAATCAAATCTTGGTTCGCTATAGTCAAAATAGCTCTTCGGGAGAAACTATCGACATCTATATGCCAAACCGGTCCTAAATCTACTTACATAAAATTTGGACTAATGGCGAGTTTTGGTTTTGCCCTTAGTGATTTCTAAAATCAATTTTAGCAAAATCTCCTTTTGGACCCTCGGATGGCCCAAATCAAATTTCGAAAAATTTGGGTGAGACTAGGAGAAGAATCAGGAAAAGACCGAAAAACTCCCACTCGGGTCAAGGCCCATTAAGGCCCGAGTCAAACACAAAAGACCCAAGTCAACATATTGGTCAAGGCCGATTGACCAAGTCTCGGGTAAGCCCAAGACTTGTCTCGGCATGGGTCGAACAAAGCCCTGACCAGGGACAACATGTTCCAAACGTGCCGCGCCCCTCAATCCAGACGCGTCCTAGCCCTAGGCAGGACGCGTCCTTATGTCCCAAACGCGTCCAATACGCATCTTGACCAAGGTCGTGTCATTGGTCATCTCCCGAGATGCCTTAGACACATCCAAACGCGTCATAGATGCGTCTGGTAAGCAGCTTGAGGACGCGTGTTGACTCGTGGTCGCGTCTCTAAGACGCGACCTAGGTCAAGGTCGCATCTTCTCGGACTCTAAGTCCGAGAAGACCGGGACCTATCCTAGTCCTAGACGGACTAGGATTCCTGGTTCAGGAAGGTTGGAACACCTAGTCCAGGTTGGACTAGGTTTCCGTCACAAAAAGCATAGGACGCGTCCTGAGCGCATCCTGGTCGCGTCCCGACCCGACCACTAAAGCCGAGAATTTAGAAACTTCTGAATCTTTATCATCCTCTCCCATCTCACGTAGCTGCTGTTGTATACTCCTGTTTTTGATGATTCGATCATAAAAAACAATAATTTTTAAAACTTCTTTTCAAAATCAAAACCCTAAAATCATAGTTTTCCAAACCCTGTTCGAAAAACTCAAAATATCTAAGGTTTCTATGCTTTGAAACCCTTTCAAAACTATGTTTTGATTATGTATAAATCTAATTCAAACTAACCAAAACGTGTTCGGATCTCTATTCAAACTAATCTATCTAATAAATCAAGTTTGAATCTAATTCGTTCTAGTCAAAACTAGTTACATGCAGACGACTCTGATACCACAATACGGTTTTATACGTCTCTAAGACTACTAATCATCTAACTAAGAGGAATCTTAAACATCATATGTTTAACGCCATCTAACCAAGATCATATGCATGAACTAATAAGAAACTAGAAACTGAAAGTAGAATACCTGGATTCGCTTTCCCACGAACTAGATTCGAATGACTATATCTCGAAGAAGATGAGAGCTCCAATTGTCGCTCCTTTACTTGAGACATGATGTGACATGAAAATGTCACATTTGAGTCCTTTAACTTAGACGAGTTAGTCCATTTCGAGGTGTTATTCTAATAAGTTAATCGATTTTTCTTGATTAGGTACTTTCTAAGGAGTTATCCAAAGAAATGAGCCAAGGAGGTCCTATAAGAGTCAAGAGCGCTTACAAGAACCCAATGAGAAGTCCCTAAAGCCTAAGGAGCAAAGATGAAGTAAGGAGAGAAAAACTCACCAAGGGTATTTTGGTCATTTTACACCTAAGAGGGTCAAAATATGGTTTAAGAAAGTCTATGAAGTCTCGGGAGCACGATGACCACTTTGGTGAAGACTAGAGATGAAAAGGATAAGAAATGAAAAAGTTATGAGATAAGGGCAAAATAGGCATTTTGCAACCTTGGGGTCAAGTTATAGAGTCTATGGGTCAAGCTAGAGCTAAATAGAGTCAAAGAAGAAGTCAAAATAGCTTGAAGAAATCAAAATGAGGAGCTAACTACTAAGGAAGGGCAAAATGGTCTTTTGATAAAAATAGAAATATAATACCCTAACTTGGTCTCTATTCATCATCTTCTACATTGGAAAAGAGAGAGAGAGAGAGGAAAGAGAGGAGAAACTAGGGTTTTGAGCTAAAAAAAGAACAAGAGAGAGAGAAGGAAGGACTTGGCCGGACCTAGGAGCCTTTAGCCCGGCCAAGAACTCCATTGGTCCGGCCAAGCAAGGAAAAAGCAAGGAGAAACGAGCTTGGAGTGAAGGAGCAGCACCTGGGAGTCGCTCGGGCATTTTGTCAAACAGTTGGTGTGCATTGGGTGCTCGGGCTAGAAGCTTCTTGGAGCACGGCCAAAAGCTTCTTGAGCCAATCTAGTGGAGGTCGAGCTTGGCACGGGACGGAGACGTTGGAGCACGGAGGTTCCCCTCGAGCATTTCATCAAACAGCTTGTGCGCGTCGGAAGTGCGGACCAGGAGCACGCCAAACATAGGCCAGAACATAGGAAGGACCGTGCTTAGTAGGGACGGAGCGCATCTGGAGCACGGAGTTCCCTGACGCATTTCATCAAACACCTGCTGGGCATTGGAAGCACAGGCCAGGAACGTGCACAGCATGGGACGGAACGTGCACAGCATGGGACGGAACGTGCACAGCATGGGACGGAACGTGCTGGGCCGTGCCAGAAGTGTTTTGGCCGGGCCAAATTGATTTTTTCTCACTTTTGCTCGGGCCATTTGTGTTTTTCTTGCTTTTCCATCCTTCCTTGAGCATTCTAGGGTTATTTTAAGTTATCTTGATTAATTCTAGGGTCATCTTAGCTACCATAGTTGTTAATTTCTAGGGAGATAACGTGCCAAATAAGAGGAATTCATGCTTTCATGCATATTTGTGATATATCTATGATTGAATACTCTTATAAGTGATTGAATATTGTCTAATTATCCCTCTAGTTCTTAATTACTATATGTTTTCTTATTCTTACTAGTAGATACATGTGAATTAAGTCAAGTACTATGCCATGACCATGATTTTAGACTTGATCTCACTTCCGATTGAATGTTTATGTAAGAATGAAACCATGAGTAGCTAAGTCTTTTGTCTAGGGTTTTGTGATGAAGTCTTGATTGCATAAAAGCATATGTTTGGTTGGTTTGGTTCTTAATTTCGATGCAACACTCATGTTTTGGTTTATCGTTTAAGTTCGTTTCATGTCTTATGTCAAACATATGTCATAGTTACTTATTAATCGATCTTTCCTAGTTAAGACTCGATATTACTAGCATATGATGACCCTTTGACTAGTTATGACCATTAGGTATATCTAGCACTTAGAACATCTAACTTTGAGTCGAGTAAGCTAGAAATCTAGAATAAAACCTAAGCAAACATATGTCTATGTGTTTCAAGATGGATTCACGAAACCCTTGACCTCTCTCACATTTCGAAATAAACTCTAAACTCTCAACCACTAGTCTATAGGTTTAAGTTTAGTTATCTTTGTTTCTTGTTTCTTTACGGTTTATACTTTATTATAAAAACCCCCCGTTTATCTTTTCTTTTCCGTTTTTGTCTAAGTTAGCCTTTGATATCTAAACTGACGAATAAGATCATTCGATATCCAAGCTACATTCCTATCCTTGGATCGATCCCGGCTTTGCCGGATTACTACTTGATACCTCCGCTTGGGTTTGCAACCTTTTCGGGTGCATCAAGTTTTTGGCGCCGCTGCCGGGGATAGGTTTAGTAGTTAGGATAGCGTTAGTTGTTTTGTTCATAAGTTTAGTGTTACTTATTTACTTAGACGGTTTCTTTGTTTATTTTTCGTAGTTTCTTTTCATTTTTTTTTTTGGTTTTTTCGAAGGTACTCATCCAAAGAGCTCTAAAGGACGAAAGCTAACAAGTTTGGGATATAAAGGGAGAGACAAGAAAAGGGAAGAGGATCAAATTGTGGTAACGAACGCCACCTCTAGTATCATTCCCTAACCTTTACCTATTTGAGCGGCTTAAGTGCATTTGCATCTTGTCTATTATTGATAGTAGTAGTTGAATTGAACACTTGTGATTGCTTGCATTTTGCTTTAATTGTGCTTCAATGGATGTTTATGGGAATGATAGTTGGAATGATGGGTATGAGGTTCATCGACCACTTAGAAGTCTTAGAGACTACCTTGAACCTAATATGGCTAGCATACCTTCATGCATCATATTTCCGAGTAATGAGTGTAATTTAGACATAGACCCTGAGATTATTCCATTACTTCCTATATTTCGAGGCCTAGAGAATGAAGATCCATATTTTCATTTGAGAGAGTTCGATGAGATTTGCTCGATACTCCCAATCAATGGAGTACTTGAGGAAGTCGCTAAGCTCAAACTATTTCCATTATCATTGAAAGAAAAGTCGAGGATATGGTTTCATTCTCTAAGGCCTAGGACTATAAGAAGTTGGGATGAGATGACTAGGGCATTTTTGAAAAAGTTTTTCCCAATCCATCGAACCAACACCTTAAGAAGAGAAATTATGAATTTTGAGCAACACAAAGAGGAGACCTTCTTTGGGTGTTGGGAGAGATTTAAAGACCTCCTTCTCGCATGTCCACATCATAACTATGAAATATGGAGGGTCATCGGGTTCTTTTACGATGGCTTGACCTCCAAAATGAAACACTTCGTGGAATTGATCTGCAACGGAGAGTTTATGAGTAAAAGTCCTAATGAGGCTTGGGAGTATCTCGACCTCTTAGCGGAGAAAGTCCAAGAGTGGGACACACCCGTTAATAGTGACCGAGATATAGCCGAAGGAAACCATTACTCAAAAAGAGGCATATGCTTTTTAAAGGAAAATGGGGAAGTAGATGATGAAGTTTTCAACTTGTCTCGGAAAGAATTAACAGATATGCATGATGGTGATTTGGTGATTGATAGTGTCTGTAGCATTTGTGCAAGTCGAGAACACCTAGCGGGTGAATGCCCTACTATTTCTCTTTGTCGAGATGTCTCACTAGGATGCACAAATGTCGTAGACACTCATATGAAGCACGTAGGTTCGAGGAGTGATGTCTTTACAAATGATTATGAGAATCTTCAAGAGCCCTTAGTCGGTTTCACTTATGCGTCTCATCATGAGAGGAATCTTGAAGATGTTTCGAAATCATTTTATGAGGCAGTAACTCAGATTAGCCAAAACACTTTGCACGCCCTTAATGAGTTGGAGGAAAAATTGAAAGACATCGAGAAAGGGGTTTTACAACCCCAAACTCCAATAAATCCCAAGGGTATAAGTGAAGGTAATACACCTAATGCTAATGTTAAGTCCAATTCCAGTCTCAAAAGTGATGAAATGATTAGCTTGTATACTCCCATGACGGTAGACATACCCGAGGATCGTGCAACTTTTGAGAATGGTAATGGGAATAACAAGGTTTTAAAATCGAAATCTGAGTCTGAACTGGTTGATAAACCTCATTCCGCTTTCCCTCAACAATTGTTCCCTACCAATGATATGAATATGCTGGCATCGATAGTTAAGAGGGACAATACTAGTAGTGCTCAGGAGAACCATAACGACATGACTAGTTTGTTACCTGAGACCGTTGTAGCTATTAAAGATGGACTAGATGTAGATGCCCTCTTGAGCGGAGCTATAGATTTCTCTAAGGACACGTATGATATCGAGACGAGAATAATGTTTAAACGATTGGTTGAACCTTCACTTAAGGAAATTTCTGACTTAGTCCCGAGCCTTATGGACAAATCCTTAAGTTGTAGTTCGACATCTAAACCAATATCTCATACATACGTAGATCCCTTTAGTGAAATGCATGTCCTCCCTGTTATTATGTCAAACTTTGTTGCCTTGTCGTCATCCAAGTTTGGGGATTACCTCTTATTTTTTGCCGTCTCACGTATAAACCCATACCATTACATTGTTGTGAGACGGTT
This sequence comes from Eschscholzia californica, assembly GCF_041429995.1. Classification (NCBI taxonomy): domain Eukaryota; kingdom Viridiplantae; phylum Streptophyta; class Magnoliopsida; order Ranunculales; family Papaveraceae; genus Eschscholzia; species Eschscholzia californica. The sequence goes on along the minus strand of NW_028238420.1, from coordinate 23,605,707 downwards.
CTTACTAGTTAAAACTTTCGTATGGGTAGACCCCCAAATATTTCGTCTTTTGTTATATGATGGGTTGGTCTATTGAGATGGGTTTGATGTTTGTGGGTATCATCTCTGGAAACCCTCCACGAGACCTAACTCGTGCTCTTGTGAAAGCAAGAGAATCAATGACTAATTGCATGGTTCGATGCAATCGAGTGATCCTGCGTGAGTGGTCATTTTTATGTGGTCATGCTTATGCTTCATTCTTATGTTTTATATTGATGTGTTAGGAGTGTTTCTCACTTTGTATACTTTTGGGACGTGGTTCGTTCCAAGTTTGGGGATGGCGATGGGCTTATCATCAACTTGGAACTCGAATACACAAGTCTTGGTAGTATAAATTTTTATCTCCGTCGGCTATGGTAATATCCTTCCACTCTTCTCTTTAACTTATTGTACCTCTTATCTTTTGGTGAGTATACGCTTAGAACATTGAGGACAATGTTAGTTTTAAGTTTGGGGATGGGGATACGACCATTTAGTCGCATGACATCATGACCTTAGATTTCAAAAGACAAGAGAGTTCAACAAATTCGACCATTTAGTCGCATGACATCATGACCTTAGATTTCAAAAGACAAGAGAGTTCAACAAATTCGACCAAATTTGAAATTTTTTTGGGTAGATTTGGTATGATTCTAGTGATTTTCTTAAGTATGTTGATGCATGTGTGTCTTTCTCGATAAATCTTATGCATGCTCTTAGTTTTTTCATGAATGTTGAGTCCTTTGGTGTTGGTGTTTTATCATGTGAGTATCATCTTAAGGAAGAAGGAACACTTCTAAGTGACCTAAAATAGTCATTAGTGGAGACTTAAACCAATGTGAGATATCTGAGCCTTTTTATTGCCTTTGAGTGTACTCTTCCGCGCTAACTCCGAGTAGAATGAAGAGCTACTCAACTTCGCAACTTTCAAAAGAGCTTAGACGATCTCATGAGCTCAACTTCCTTAGCCATTAGGAGTGACATCAGGATAGCGAATAAACCTTACTCTTGTAGTCCATGAAACCCGATAATAGTGTCAACTTTAGGGAAACGGATACTCCACCATCCATTCGTCATACTACTCCCGAGAATGAAGGCATGAAAAGTAAAGAAGAAAGAATGTGAAAGCAAAGTGTGAAAGTAAAGGTGATTTGTTGAGAATACTAGTTTGTACTTTTGTGTTTGGTGTTTGGTTATGTGTGTAAGAAAAGAGAAAAGAGAAAGAAAAAAAAAATAAAAAAAAAAGAAGAAAAAAGAAAAAAGAAAAGAGAAAAGAGAAAAGAAAAGAAAAATAAAAAGAAAGAAAGTTGTTTTTGTGTAAAGTTCATGTGAACTTTTGAGTGTTTATGTAAGTATTTGGAATAAATAAAGTATTCAAAGCAAAAAGTCAAGTTAAAGGTTGTTTGAGTGTTCTTTTATCATTGAAGGCGTCGACATTCTCGGGATTTCATCATCTTCCATTCCATCACTTGTATCCGTTTACCTTTAGGAGACATTATTAGAAGGTAGAGTGGGTGAGAAGGGTGAGTGAGCTTCCCCATTCCGTTAGTGGTTATTTCCATTCCTAAGAGATCATTTCGTTTTAGAACTTGATATCCTCATTTAATTTTGTATGTGTTGAGTTTACTTTATTCCATGCTCACACATGAGAGTGAACCATTACAATTCGGTTTTGAGTGATTTCATGTTTAAGAGCGTATGACCGTGAGGCCAAAGTCGAGGCGAAATGTGCTATGATAGGAAACAAGGTTTTGTTACTTTAGACTTGGATGATGCTCATGATGATGGGACACTGCACTTAAGTATATAACTATTAGTGAGGAGACTCTTAGCATGCTTTTGTGTTTATTGGTTTGATTCATATGTTTGACACACTTAAGTCTCTCACTTGTTGATCGTTACCTTATTTGCATCGATAGTTCAACTCTTTTATTTCTTGGAATCTTGAACTTTGTGGGTGTATTCATTGGAAACCCTCACGAGACAAAACTCGTCCTTTAGGGGTAACCTAAGGGTTTAAAGGCTTGTTGCATACGCTAAATGCAACCGGGATTCCTCCGAAAGTGAGTTAGGTTTACGTTATTGTTTTGTTTTATTTTGTTTGCTCGAGGACTAGCAAAGTTTAAGTTTGGGGATGTTGATGTGACATGAAAATGTCACATTTGAGTCCTTTAACTTGGACGAGTTAGTCCATTTCGAGGTGTTATTCTAATAAGTTAATCGATTTTTCTTGATTAGGTACTTTCTAAGGAGTTATCCAAAGAAATGAGCCAAGGAGGTCCTATAAGAGTCAAGAGCGCTTACAAGAACCCAATGAGAAGTCCCTAAAGCCTAAGGAGCAAAGATGAAGTAAGGAGAGAAAAACTCACCAAGGGTATTTTGGTCATTTTACACCTAAGAGGGTCAAAATATGGTTTAAGAAAGTCTATGAAGTCTCGGGAGCACGATGACCACTTTGGTGAAGACTAGAGATGAAAAGGATAAGAAATGAAAAAGTTATGAGATAAGGGCAAAATAGGCATTTTGCAACCTTGGGGTCAAGTTATAGAGTCTATGGGTCAAGCTAGAGCTAAATAGAGTCAAAGAAGAAGTCAAAATAGCTTGAAGAAATCAAAATGAGGAGCTAACTACTAAGGAAGGGCAAAATGGTCTTTTGATAAAAATAGAAATATAATACCCTAACTTGGTCTCTATTCATCATCTTCTACATTGGAAAAGAGAGAGAGAGAGGAAAGAGAGGAGAAACTAGGGTTTTGAGCTAAAAAAAGAACAAGAGAGAGAGAAGGAAGGACTTGGCCGGACCTAGGAGCCTTTAGCCCGGCCAAGAACTCCATTGGTCCGGCCAAGCAAGGAAAAAGCAAGGAGAAACGAGCTTGGAGTGAAGGAGCAGCACCTGGGAGTCGCTCGGGCATTTTGTCAAACAGTTGGTGTGCATTGGGTGCTCGGGCTAGAAGCTTCTTGGAGCACGGCCAAAAGCTTCTTGAGCCAATCTAGTGGAGGTCGAGCTTGGCACGGGACGGAGACGTTGGAGCACGGAGGTTCCCCTCGAGCATTTCATCAAACAGCTTGTGCGCGTCGGAAGTGCGGACCAGGAGCACGCCAAACATAGGCCAGAACATAGGAAGGACCGTGCTTAGTAGGGACGGAGCGCATCTGGAGCACGGAGTTCCCTGACGCATTTCATCAAACACCTGCTGGGCATTGGAAGCACAGGCCAGGAACGTGCACAGCATGGGACGGAACGTGCACAGCATGGGACGGAACGTGCACAGCATGGGACAGAACGTGCTGGCCCGTGCCAGAAGTGTTTTGGCCGGGCCAAATTGATTTTTTCTCACTTTTGCTCGGGCCATTTGTGTTTTTCTTGCTTTTCCATCCTTCCTTGAGCATTCTAGGGTTATTTTAAGTTATCTTGATTAATTCTAGGGTCATCTTAGCTACCATAGTTGTTAATTTCTAGGGAGATAACGTGCCAAATAAGAGGAATTCATGCTTTCATGCATATTTGTGATATATCTATGATTGAATACTCTTATAAGTGATTGAATATTGTCTAATTATCCCTCTAGTTCTTAATTACTATATGTTTTCTTATTCTTACTAGTAGATACATGTGAATTAAGTCAAGTACTATGCCATGACCATGATTTTAGACTTGATCTCACTTCCGATTGAATGTTTATGTAAGAATGAAACCATGAGTAGCTAAGTCTTTTGTCTAGGGTTTTGTGATGAAGTCTTGATTGCATAAAAGCATATGTTTGGTTGGTTTGGTTCTTAATTTCGATGCAACACTCATGTTTTGGTTTATCGTTTAAGTTTGTTTCATGTCTTATGTCAAACATATGTCATAGTTACTTATTAATCGATCTTTCCTAGTTAAGACTCGATATTACTAGCATATGATGACCCTTTGACTAGTTATGACCATTAGGTATATCTAGCACTTAGAACATCTAACTTTGAGTCGAGTAAGCTAGAAATCTAGAATAAAACCTAAGCAAACATATGTCTATGTGTTTCAAGATGGATTCACGAAACCCTTGACCTCTCTCACATTTCGAAATAAACTCTAAACTCTCAACCACTAGTCTATAGGTTTAAGTTTAGTTATCTTTGTTTCTTGTTTCTTTACGGTTTATACTTTATTATAAAAACCCCCCGTTTATCTTTTCTTTTCCGTTTTTGTCTAAGTTAGCCTTTGACATCTAAACTGACGAATAAGATCATTCGATATCCAAGCTACATTCCTATCCTTGGATCGATCCCGGCTTTGCCGGATTACTACTTGATACCTCCGCTTGGGTTTGCAACCTTTTCGGGTGCATCCTCTCCGTTTTTGAATTTAGAAACTTCTGAATCTTTATCATCCTGGTCGGATCTCTATTCAAACTAATCTATCTAATAAATCAAGTTTGAATCTAATTCGTTCTAGTTAAAACTAGTTACATGCAGACGACTCTGATACCACAATACGGTTTTATACGTCTCTAAGACTACTAATCATCTAACTAAGAGGAATCTTAAACATCATATGTTTAACGCCATCTAACCAAGATCATATGCATGAACTAATAAGAAACTAGAAACTGAAAGTAGAATACCTGGATTCGCTTTCCCACGAACTAGATTCGAATGACTATATCTCGAAGAAGATGAGAGCTCCAATTGTCGCTCCTTTACTTGAGACACCCGAGTAAATAACTTGATCTCCCTTCTTTGTTGTCTGCTAGAACTCTATTGAAGGTTGAGAAGAAAAACCATTCTTGTTTTGACTAATTAGATAGATTGGGAGCTTTTTCTCTAAAACCATCTCTCTCCACTTAGTTGTATATTGTGAATGAAAAGTTGTTTTCTCTTGAGAAAATCCACCCTTATTCTGAACTCTAATGACCCTTATATAGAAAAAACCCTAATAGGAGTCTCACTCAAATTACGTTTCAATAGGAGTCCCAGAAAAGATAAACTCATCAGAACTCTTTCTGACTGGAAATTAGGGTTTCCCCTAATTTAGTGTGGCCGACCACTTAAGGCTATTAATGGGCTTGGCCTGGCCGGCCCACTCCCACACTATGGCCGGTCCTGATCAATCCCTTACCGGGCTTGGTCAGGACACCCCATAAGTGGGTTTTCTACTTTTTCGGGCTTCTCTTTCGATCCCGATTCTTTCTATCTTTTGGCACTATCAGACTGGATCATATCCATCTATAGGAAAGCTCCCACTAGTTAACTCTCTCCGATCAAGCTACCACTCTTTGGTGTAACCCGTTGTAGGATCCGGTCTATGTTAGCCACGGATTACCGAAGTAACCCGACAATCGTAAGCGGCTTTTAGCTAAGCATTACAACCCCTAATTGGACCGGACTAGATGATCTTTCGGATAAAGTCATCGTTATCCTAACTGACAAATTGAACGCATTGCCACCTTGGTCGAAGGACATCTCCTTCAGACCGCAAGGATATATCCTTCACATACACCCATGTAGTTGACTAGAATACTCATATTCCTATAGCCAATGAAACTGCGCCATCGGTCAATCTGACATGCTAGTCTTCTTGGGTCATTGGTGTCCATTTCAATGACCTAGACTAGGGAAATAATAATGAATCAATTCCGAGTTCACTTAGTAAGGTTTCATTTACTAGATTAAGTATCTGATAAGTCTACTTGGAATGTTTCATTATTTTGGACCGTCGATTAAATACTAAACCATGATCTAATGGCGAAATAATTATATTTCATATTATGAATGTAGGTAATTGATTACAGAAACTCTCTATAATATAATTACTAATTAAAGTCATTCTCCAATGCGCTTTATACTGATGCCCCTAGTATGACTTTCATGTTTGGGTTGAGGTAGTGGTTTAGTTAACAGATCTACTACGTTGTCATTCGTATGAACTTTGCAAATGACCACATCCTTTCTCTTTGTGATTTCTCTTATCACGTGGTACTTCCTTTGGATATGCTTGGACTTCTGGTGTGCTTTTGGTGCCTTGGCTCGTGCAATCGCTTCATTGTTGTCATAATATAGAGTTATTCCCTTTTCAATGCTAGGAACGACACCTAGTTCCATGATGAAGTTCTTGATCCAAACTTCTTCTTTGGCTGCTTCGGAAGTTGCTAAGTATTTTGCTTCATCGCAGAGTCTGCTACTGTCTGGTTTATACTTTTCTAGCTTACTACTCCTCCATTCAGACAGAAGACATAGCCAAATTGAGACAGGAAATCCACTTTGTCTGTCTGGAAGCTTGCACCCACATGACCTTCAAAAATTAGTTTTTCTTTCCCTCCATATACCAAGAGTTGATCCTTTGTCATTCTCAAGTACTTTAGGATGTTCTTGGCTGCGGTACAGTGTGTTTCTCTTGGATTTGATTGGTAACGACTACACCTGATAAGAGTTATTCCCTTTTCAATCGCTTCATTGCAGGTTTAGTATGAAAGATCCATGTGTGCTCGCTCATCTGGGTTCTGAGGACTTTGATTCTTGCTTAGCACTGTACCATGAGTCATGAGAAGAACTGCACTCTTAGAGTCTTTCATACTAAACCTGCCAAGAGTCTTATCTATATAAGTCTCTTGACTAAGTCCAATAATCTTCTTGGATCTATTTCTATAGATCTTGATGCCCAAAATTTAGTCTGCATCTTCTAGACTTTTCATTAAGAAACACTTCTGTAACAGTCTTTTACTGATTCTAGCACCGGAATGTAGTTTCCAATGAGTAGTATGTCATCTACATACAGGACCAAGAAAACTAGGTCACTCCCACTAACCTTCTTGTAAACACAAGATTCTTCATTTTTCGAGAAACCAAACTCTTTGATTACCTCGTCGAATCGAAAATTCCAACTCCTGCTTGCTTGCTTTAATCCATAAATAAATCTTTGAAGCTTGCAAACTTTTCCAGCATTTTTGGTGTCTATAAACCCTTCAGACTGTGTCTGTTGGGTTTTGTAGGTATCTATAATACATACTAATCATCTAACTAGTGTTGTAAGCGGAATCTCAAACATCATATGTTTAACAATAATTAACTAGGATCATATGCATGAATTAATAATGAACTACAAATTGAAAGAAGAACACCTGGATTCGCTTTCTTACGAACTAGATTCCAATAACTTTATCCCGAAGAAGATGAGAGCTCCAAGTGTCGCTCCTCTACTTGAGACACCCGAGTAAATAACTTGATCTCCCTTCTTTGTTGTCTGCTAGAACTCCATTGAAGGTTGAGAAGATTGAGAGCTTTTTCTCTAAAACCCTCTCTCTCCATTAGTGGTATATTATGAGAGAGAAGTTGTTTCCTCTTGAGAAAAATCCAACCCTTTTTTTGAACTATAATGACCCTTATATAGAGAAACCCTAATTAGAATTTGGGTCCAATTAGGTTTCTATCTTAGTGTTCCAGACGCGTCCAAGATGGGTCTGCCCGAGTGGATGTCTTCTCGGCCCTAGGCAGAGATGTTTGAGACGTGCCAGACGCGTCTGGACACGCTCTGGTTCCGGTCTCGACCCTAGGCCGAGGCCTATTGGGATTCCAGACGCATCTTGTACGCGTCTGGTATGTCCAAGACTTCCGCGTCTCGGACTCCCAGTTGGGATCGGACTGGGATTACCCCAGTCCGTTATTCCCGCGTCCTGGGACGCGTCCGGCCAACTTGGTCCGGGATAGCTTGATTTTAGGAACTTCTAAATTCTATCTTCTTCCTCCTTTTCCTTCTATAGTTGCTGTTTTTAGGTTATTCTTGACTAAAAACTGTTGTTTTCATCCAGAAAACTGCTATTTTTCATCCAGAAAACTACTGCTTGCACCAAGAAATTGTTGTTTGGACCCAAAAAACTACTGTTTGCACCCAAAAACTGTTGTTTTTGCGATATTAATCACCAGAACTCATGATTTTGAAACCCGTTTTGCAAAATCTTCAATCCTTTAGATCCGTTTTCGAAAACCCTTTTTCAAAAAACCCAAAATCTAATGATTCACGCATTGAAACTCTTTCAAATACGTGTTTTGATTACATCTAAATTTAATTTAAACTAACCAAAACGTGTCTGAATCTCTATTCAAACTAATCTATCTAATAAATCAAGTATGAATCTAATTCGTTCTAGTCAAAATTTGTTACATGCAAACGGCTCGTGATGTCACTGGTGGGTTTTCTAGGTATCTAATACATATTAATCATCTAACTAGTGTTGTAAGTGGAATCTCAAACATCTCGTGTTTAACACTAATTAACCAGGATCATATGCATGAACTAATAATGAACTAGAAACTGAAAGAAGAATACCTGGATTCGCTTTCCCATGAACTAGATTCTAATAACTTTATCCCGAAGAAGATGACAGCTCCAATTGTCGCTCCTCTACTTGAGACACCTGAGTAAATAACTTGATCTCCCTTCTTTGTTGTCTGCTATAACTCCGTTGAAGGTTGAGAAGATGAACCATTCTTCTTTTGACTCCATAGATAGATTGGGAGCTTTTTCTCTAAAACCCTCTCTCTCCTTTAGTTGTATATTATGAGAGAGAAGTTGTTTTCTCTTGAGAAAAATCCAACCCTTTTTCTAAACTCTAATGACCCTTATATAGAGAAACTCTAATTAGAATTTGGGTCCAATTAGGTTTCCATAAGAGTCCCAAAAAAGGTAAACACATCAGAACTTGTTTCTGACTGAAATTAGAGTTTCCCCTAGCTTGGGTGTGGCCGGCCACTTAAGCCCATTAATGTACTTGGCCTGGCCGGCCCACTCCCACACTATGGCCGGTCATGACCTCCCTTTTACCGGGCTTGGTCTGGTCGGCTTATAAGTGGGTTTTTACCCTTTTCGGGCTTCTCTTTCGCTCCCGATTATTTCTATCTTTTTAGCACTATCAGACTGGACCATATCCATCTATAGGCAAGCTCCCATGAGTCAACTCTCTCCGATCAAGCTACCATTCTTTGGTGTAACCCGTTGTACGATCCGGTCTTTGTTAGCCGCGGATTACCGAAGTGATCTGACGATCGTAAGCGGCTTCTAGCTAAGCATTACGATCCCTAATTGGACCGGACTAGATGATCTTCCGGATAAAGTCATCATCATCCTAACTAACAAATTGTACACATTGCCATCTTCGTCGAAGTACACTCCTTCGGAAGGACATCTCCTTCAGAACGAAGGACTATATCCTTCTGTGTCATATACACATTCTCTTCCAGATTTCCATTCAGGAAGGCAGTTTTGACATCTATTTTCCAAATTTCATAATCGTAACGAACGGCTATTGCTAGGATAATCCTAATGGATTTAAGCATTGTAATAGGGAAAAGTTTTCTTCATAGCCTATACCATGAATCTGTCTGTAACCTTTTGCCACAAGTCTAGCTTTGAAAATGCTAACATTTCCATCCTTGTCTATTTTCATCTTGAAAACCCATTTGCAACCAATAGGTGTTACTCCATCGGTCGAACCAACCAAGTTCCAAACTTGATTTTCAGACATGGATTCCATTTCGGATTTCACGGCTCCAAGCCATTTTTCGAAGTCTGGGCTCGTCATAGCTTCTTTGTAGGTGCTAGGTTCATTATCTTCAAGTAACAGAATTTCTGTTCTTTGAGATAGTTACCTTAGTTGTTGAGACCTAAGAGGGGCTTGAACAACTTGTGAGACGCTCTCAACTTCTTGAGGGCTCTCCCACGAATCTGATTTGTTTTGTGCGGGATGATCTTTAAGATCTTCCATCTCTACCACTTTTTCCCTGTCTGTTGGCTCTCAATAGATGGGGACCGTTGTTTTTGACATTCGTGTATCACTGTCAGTTTGTTGCTCAAACCGAATTTCTTAGATATCCAAAATAGACTCCTTGTCTATTTTGGATAACCCACAAAGAGACATTTGTCCAATTTAGGTACTGCTTTATCTCCTTAGACGTTTTATATAAATTTTGCATCCCCGGACTTTGAGAAAAGACAGTTTTGAACCTTTCCAACCACAACTTATATGGTGTCTTTTCAACAGCTTTAGACGGAACACAGTTCAGTGTGAAAGCGGTTGTTTCAAGAGCATACCCCCAAAAGGTGTTCGGATGACCGACTAGGTTCATCATTGATCGAACCATGTCTAACAAAGTTCGATTTCTCCTTCCGAACACACCATTCATCTGTGATGTTCCTAGTGGAGTGAGTTAGGATACTATTCCACAACTCTTAAGATGATCCTTAAATTCTTGACTCAAATATTCACCACCTCGATCTGATCGAATGACATTTCTTTTCTTGCCAAGTTTATTTTTTACTTCATTGTAAAATTTTTTGAACATTTCAAACGATTTTGACTTGTGCTTCATCAAATATATGTAACCATATCTAGTGAAGTCGAAAGTAAACGTAATGCAGTAGTCATAGTTACTTCTCACTAGTGTACTCTTAGTCTGCATACATCTGTATCTATCTGTCCTAGTGGTTCACTAACCTGTTCTCCCTTTCCTTTAAAGGGTGATGTTGTCATCTATCCCATTAAACATGTTTCGCATGTATCGTATGATTCTAAATGACAAGACTCCAGAAGCCCATTTGCATGAAGCTTCTGCATGCGCTTCAGGTTAATGTGGCCAAAAAGACAGTGCTAGAGATAGCTTTGGTTCGAATCATTTGATCGAAGCCGATTTGTGTCTATTTTTTAGTTTTCCTCTTCTTAGTTCTAAACATAGAGACCGTTGCAAAGCTTAGCACTAGTATAAAACATCTCAACCTTATATAGAGAACAACATTTATTCTTTATTAAGAGATGATATCCTTCTCTGTCCAATACTGAAACAGAGATGGTGTTTCTTGAAATAGAAGGTACATAATAACAATTATTAAGTATTAATATTAAGCCAGTTTCTAAGTGGAGATGATATGTTCCTACTGCCACAACAGCAACTCTTGCTCTGTTGGCAACTAGTAGGACCATCTCACTCTTTGTTAGATACCTAATTCCCTTCAGCTCTTGTATATTAAAAATAATATGAGCTCCACATCCGGTATCATATACCCATGGGAGAGAATCTACTGTATCTGCCAAATGTATCTCAATAACATAGACATTTTGTCCGTGATTCCTAACTTCGTTTCCAATCTCATTAGAAGTCAAATACTCCTTTTCCCACAACTCAAACTGAGACAAAATTCTCAGTCGCTGGAGACTTGTGGGTGCACCCATGTTTCCATACATTTTTCAGAGTGCGGGTTCATGGTTGCCATCATAATGTTGGTCACTTGTTTGACTCTGACCGGATAACTTTGACCTACTCTTCTTCCTCAACTATCGAGGTAGCAGTTACAAATGGGATTGGGGTATCTAATACATTTTCTTTGTTTGTAGATGATGGGCCTAGAAAGATTACCCTAAATAGGTCTACACCCGCAAGTGCACGGGTGTCAAGTTGTAAAATTCCGGTAAGACCGGTTCGTTCCTTAGAGACTAAGTCAAATTTCAATTCTAATCTTAAAACTATTAGGTATTCAAAAAGTGGTTTGATTGATAATATTTTTTTTCAAATAATAAAAAGATAAATAGCAATTCAAAATTAAATAATACTAAAGTTGATATTCAGATAAAGGGAACCTAGGGTTTTCGAATCCGTTCTTATAATAATTCTAACAATGATTCATTATGATGTAGTTAGCATATTCTTTATATAACTCAGATTTTTGGTCCATGAATGGTAAAAAAAATCCGGAATATTTCATCATGAAAGTCAATAAAAATTATTAACAAATCATATATAAAATTAAATACGAAGAACTTCATCTAAAACCCTAGATAGATAAGATTAGTTACTCATAGGCATTATGTAAAAAGAATTGGAAAATAAAGTAAAGAATCGGAGAGAAAACACCTTTTTTCGCCTTTTTTCCTTCTGCGCAGCCAAACAGAACCTTAGGGAAAATTATTTTCTCGTCTTCCCGGAAACGATTTCCAGGTGAGAAAATAATTTTCCTTCCTTGGTTTTTCTTCTCCTTCTCTGTTTTCTCTTTATTTCTCTTTCTATACTGTTTCTTTCTCTCTCTAAACAAACTATGAACACTCTCTAATGTTTATAACCGAGTGATGATAAAGAAAGAAAAAGAAGAAGATGATAATGGAGTTTATTAACTTTGATTCAATCTTTCTCTCTCTCTACAATATCTCTCTCTCTCTCTCAACTATCTTAATCTAAGCTTCTCTATAAAGAAAAGAATCAGATGAAGAAGAAGAAGAAAAGAAGAACAGAACTCTCTTTCTCCCTCTCTCTCTCTAGCTCGGTTATGAGCTTTAATGGCCGAGTGATTCTCCTCTTTCTCTCTGTCTAAACTCTTCTCTCCGCTTTCTTCTTGGCCGTGAGAGATATTATAACCCTCGAGTGATCCTCAAATTCGAAATCTCTCTCTCTCTAAAAACATTCCATACACTCCTCTCTTTCCTTCTCGGTTCTAATACCACAACTCTCTTTCTTTCCTTCTCTTATTTCTTCTTTCCATTTCTATATGATCCGAAATCTTCACTTTCCATCTCTGTACCCTCTAGCTCTCTCGGTTTCTAAAAATCTTCTCTCTCTACTGTGTTTCCTAAGAGAGAAATAAGAAAACCTGTGTAATTTGGATTCAATCCGCGTGAATGGGTCGTTGGCTGTCAAAGGAGGCTGTTAACCTGCATCTCAGAGCTGCTTAATAAGTTGCGTCTCACGTCCAGGACCAAGGGATTGGGAGGTGAGTTCAGGAGCCGTTCGATTTGGCTGACGTGTCAGGGGCTACCAGAGTATCTTGCATTCGTACATACCGGGTCTGGTACATGCGAAAGAGATCCCGAGTGCTTCCCATGGTGCCCACCGGTATACCGAATGTGGCCCACTTAAAATCTGAGCCGCCCGATCTGTATCCCCTCAGCGCGCCACGTGTATCAATTAATCTCATGCTGACCTTGACCAACTGACTTTGACTAAAGCTTTGACCAGCTATAATTCATCCATCCGAACTCCGATTCCACTTCCGCTTTCGCCGACAAGTTCGTCTTGAACTCTACTTTCACATGAGCACTAATATTGACCATAATACCCTTGTCATTAAAATGACCAAAATGCCCCTCAAGTATGTCTTTATCACGATGTTTTCGCATCGAACTCCGTAAATGAGACCTGAGAAAGAAAATCAAACAAATCATCAGAGTAATCGCTCGAACTGGACTAACTAACCCGAGTTAAGAAATTCAGATGGGACATTTTCATGTCTCATCAAACATCCCCAAACTTAGATTTTGCTAGTCCTCGAGCAAAACAGAAAAATAAAACTAAGCCCAGTTGATGGGCCTAAAAGGTTACCCTAAAAGGTCTCCACCCGCAAGTATACGGGCGTCAAGTAATAGTTCGGGTAAGACCGGTTCGTTCCTCAGAGACTAAGTTAAACTAAATTCTAACCTTAAAACTATTGAGATTTTCAAAAGTGGTTTGATGAAGGTAAAATAAAAATAAAATATAAAACTCGAAAAATAAATAAATAAAGAAATAAGTCGGTATTCAGAAAAAGGGAACCTAGGGTTTTCGAATCCGTCTTCCTAATAATTCTAACGACAATTTAATTTTGGTCTAATTCAAGAGTTCTTTATATAACTCTGGTTTAGTCCATGAACGGTCTAAAAACCCGGAAGATTTTATCGTTAAAATGGTAAAAACTTTAATAAATTATCGAGAAAATAATTATTATGACTTCATCTAAAACCCTAGATATAAAAGACTTCGCTAGTCATGCTAGAAACGATAAATATTTGAAGTAATATAAGAAAAAGAAGAAAGAAACTTACTTTTCTGTGATTTTCCCACCAAACAGAGCCTAAGGAAGTGATTTCCTTCTGTTTTTCCTGGAAATCTGCCAAACGCACCCTCTGGGAAAACAATTTTCTCGTCTTCCCGGAAATGGTTTCCCTCTGGGAAATTTATTTTCTCATCTTCTTCAACCTTCTTTCTCTCTCTAACCTCCTTTTTCTCTCTTTATCTCTTACTCTTAATCTCTCTATCTATGTTATCTCTTGCTCTCTCACTAAACAGGAAACAAAAAGAAAGAGAAATAAAAAACAAAATGGAATAGATAATCACAACCGAGTCTCTCTCTCTCTCTACAAAATCTCTCTGTCTCTCTCTCTAACTTTCTCTCTTCCTCTGTAATCTCTCTCTCTCACTAAGAAATTAAGGTTACAAATCAAAGAAACAAAAATCAGAAATTAAAATAAATCGAATTATAAGCTCTCGGTTTCCCTCTCTCTCTCTCTCTCTCTCTACTTTCTTCTTTTAAACCGTGAGACTCTCTCTACTGTTCTATCAAAAACCGTCCCCTCTCTTTAGCCGAGCCCTTCTGTTTTATAGAATTAATCGCCATCAAATCTCGTTTTTCAAGTCGAAATCCGATCTCCATGATACTCTCGGTTCTGTTATAACCAACATCTCCTTCAAAATCTCTTTTTCCATTCCCTTCTTTAGTTTGAATTTGAGAATATCAGGGAAGGAGGGAGAATCATGCATTTACGTACAATTGTGTGGAAAGGTTGGGATAATCCGGTGCTTCGCGGCCAGAATACTGAGAGTTACCGCGCCGGGTCTTGTGAAGCCACGTGTTGCCTAGATTCAAATAGATGCTGATCCTTGCGGGGCCACCAGAATAGGTTGCAATGAAATACACCGAATCAGCACTCAAGATGTCCCGTGACTTTGTCGACAGCTGTTAGGGGTGAAATTTGTTGTTGCTAGGACCATCGAGTTTACATACGTCCCACTGAGCACGGCCGTCTGATGGATCTGACTAAAGCACACGTACTTTCATCCGTTGGATCACAGCGACCCACCTTCTTATCTTGTGTCGCGCTACATGTCAGCAAAAACAAGACAATGTGGGAGTGACCCCATTTGTAACCGACTGTATAACTCAATCGTCCAGATTGCTCCACGTATTCCGGCTAGATCTGTGCCACGTGCTCTCTGTTTGATCTGGTCAATTGTCTTTGACCCAAACTTTGACCTTGAATATTTTGCACAACCAGACTCCGATTCGACTTCCGTTTTCGCCTACGGGATCGTCTTGGACTCTACTTTCCATCCGAACACTAATCTTGACCAAGAAGTCAGAATCAACAAATGACCAAAATGCCCCTAGTCTGTATTCTTTCCGACTTTATCCGTTTTGCACGCGTAACTTCGTAAAAAGGTACCTGAACATAAAAGAGAGTAATTCGTGAGAGTAATTGCTCTAGAGAGACTAACTCGTCTAAATTAAGAGACTCAGATGGGACATTTCCATGTCTCATCAAACATCCCCAAACTTAGATTTTGCTAGTCCTCAAGCAAAACAGAAAAATAAAACTAAACCCATTTCACCACTTTCGTAGGGACCCACGATTTCACTTAGCCCGTGCAACAAGCCGTTAAACCTCTAGGTTACCCAAGAGGACGAGTTTTGTCTTGTGAGGGTTTGCAGTGAATATACCCACAAAATTCAAAAATCAAAAATGCAAAAGGGTCTAAATATGATGTGGACTAGAAATGTTCATCCGGTAGATTTTCGAAAGTTAATAGAAATGAAATCTAAATCAATCGAACCATACAAACGCTAAAAATCTTTTCACTAGTAATCAAGACTCGAAGTGCACGTGACCAGCCAATATAAGTATCATTTCGGTTCTGAAAAGACAAGACCTCGATTACCGTCTCGATACATTTCGCCTCGACTACTGCCTCACGGTCATAAACTCAAAAATCAAAGTCACTCAAGAATGGTTCACTATGTGTTAGTATGAATATGAAGGAAAACTAAACACATGAAAAAGACGGACTAAAATTTTGTGGACGACTGATCTCAAAAAAGGAAACAACCACTAATACGGGATGGGGAAGCTAACCAACTCTTCTCACCTGATCTACTATCTAACAATGCTTCCTAGAGGTAGATAGACACTAATGAGGATGTGACTAGAACTCCTGAGAACTCGACGTCTTCAAATCTTCAAGAACTACTTCAAGGGATAAACACTCAAACACACTACACAAACTCTTTTTTCTTTTTTCTTTTCTTTTTTCATTCTTTTTTTTTTTTTTTTTTTTTTTTTTTTTTTGAATTCTGACTCTGGTAATAAAACTCAAGATACATAACATACTTTCTTCACATTATTCTTTCCTTGGATAAAATTCTATTCAGTTTGCTTCATGCCTTATTCTCAGGGTTCTAAATAATGAATTGCCTATCTTCCTATAGTTGACACTGTTTTCAAGTTTCTCAGACTACAAGAGAAGGTTTGCATTCCTGATGACATCCCTAGTGGTTGTAAAATTTGAACTCAAGAGATCAACTGAGTTATAAGGAATATTGCGAGGTTGAGTAGCTCTTCATTCTACTCAGAATTAGCTCAGAAGAGATCACTCGAAACAAAAAGAAAGGCTCAGAATCTCACATGGGTTAAGTCTCCACTAATGATCGATTAAGTTCTCTTAGAAAAGTCTACTCTTCACCTATCTAACACTCACATGGCTAGTGCACAGACAACTTCAAGACTCGAAATTCGTGGAAAAAACCTTTAGCAAAAGCATAGTACAACCAACTAGACTTTATAACTATTAACAAGCAAAAACAACTAGACTCACTTTTCCAATCCAAAAATTAAAAATTTTGAAAAATTTTAAACCCTTTTGAATTTTTGAAATAAGGACTTAGCAAAAAATTCATTCCCCTATCCCCAAACTTAAACCGAACATTGTCCTCAATGTTTTGAAGACTATGTAAAAAAATAACAGGGTGAAAGGAGAGATATTACCCGATTCAGCGTCCTCTGCATGGGTTGCCTCCCAGAAAGCGCTAAGTTTAACGTCTTCAGCCAGACGGTACAGATGAGTCAACAAACCTTAAGAACAGCTTCATAAACCAATAGGCGAAACATCTGTGGATCTACCCAAAACACGAAGCGTTTAGTGAAGGATAGTCTCACATTTGTGTAAATATGTTGTAGTACCCGTGAGACTATCGTGATCGGGTAGGAATCCCCAAACTTAGACGACAATAAAGTCGTTAAGTTTGGCCATGGACCAGAAAGAGTATAGTCCCGGTAGAAAGGATCTGGGTAGGGATGAGAAACCAAGTGAGGTATTGCACAATCTTTTAAACATGCTCCCGAGGGATATGACACAAGAGGATCTAGAGGACTATCAAAGACACCCAGAGTTAAACAAGGGGTTTCTAAAACAGGTACACGGAGTTCTTACAAAGGAATCACTCGGTTACCAGACTCAAACTCTACCAAAGTTGGTTCAGATAAACCCTCTATAATCTGTTTGATTATGATGTTATTAGTGTCCTTAAAGAACTCTAGGTCCTTGACTAAGTCAAGCGAGTCATCATTCTCATTTACTAAATTGAGCAGCCAAGATTCATCATCATCTTTTATGGTGAGTCCATAGTTCAGTGGTAGAGCATTTGACTCATACGGTGGAAGTGGTGACTCTAAGGTTGGCAAAGTAATCGGCTCAGACATTAACAAAGAGGTAGACTCTGACATGTTATCTATCTCATTAATACTACCCTCCTCATCTAAGCATAAAAGTTCCAATAGAGTTTCTAAAGGATCTCTTGACTGAGTTGTTGGTAATGCATCTTGAACTAATAATTCTACCAAGTTCAACCCACTGAACTCATCTATGTCATCAGGGTGAAGTCCCACATCAAAAATATTCATCTCCACCGTCATATTTCCAAATGACAATCTCAAAAGACCACTTCTACAGTATATGACAGCATCTGATGTAGCTAAAAATGGTCGACCCAAAATGACAGGGATTTGACTCTTGGTATCATGAATAGGTTCAGTATCTAAGATGATGAAATCTACAGGAAAGATAAACTCGCCAACTTTTATCAAAACATCCTCTACTATGCCACGTGGTCGTCTGACAGACCGATCTGCCAACTGAAGGACTACAGAAGTGGGTTTTATTTCTCCCAAACCTAATTGTAAGTACACCGAGTAAGGAAGAAGATTGAAACTGGCACCTAGATCTAACAGAGCTCGTTCAATCTTATGGTTCCCTATAGTGCAAGGTAATGTAGGGCTTCCTGGATCTTTGTACTTAGGTGGGAGGTTTTGTTGGATAATAGAACTCACTTGTCGAGTCAAGAAGACCTTTTTATGCACATTCATCTTACGCTTTCTAGTACATAGGTCCTTAAGGAACTTAGCATAAGCTGGGATCTGTTTAATTGCATCTAGTAATGGAATGTTAATATTGACTTGTTTACATATTTCCATTATCTCGTCGAACTGAGACTTCTTCTTTCGCTCTACTAAACGTTGAGGATATGGAGCTATAGGAATGTAAGGCTCAGTAACTACAGGTGGTTCCTCAGACTCAGGAGCCTTCTTAGGCTCTTTACTAGGGGTACTAGTTGGTAAGGTAGGTTGTTCAGAGTTTGGTTCACTATCTTCGGGAACTCCTACCTTGTTGTCAATTGCCCTACCACTTCTAAGGGTGGTTACTGCATTGGCCTGGTCCATCGACATTTTACCCTTCGGATTTGGCTCTGGTTGACTAGGAAATATACCCTGTCCTCTCTGCCTAAGGGCTTCTGTAAGTTGACCTACCTCGGTTCTTAGACTAGATATAGTCTGGTTGGTCTGTTGTGCAAACTCCATTTGGGCCTTAGCTAGCTGCTTCATGGTTTCCTCTAAAGATTCTTTGTTCTGAGAAGGATATTGGGTACTAGATTGACCCTGGTTTTGAGCATAAGGATTCCTAGGAGCATTAAACCCAGGAAGGTTCATTGAACTACTAATTTGGCCCTGACCCTGACCCTTTGACCAAGAAAAATTAGGGTGATTTCTCCAACCCGGATTATAAGTGTTCGAATAAGGATCATATTTCTGACGGTTATCTTGCCTAGAGTTTAGATAAAGAGCATTAGCATGCTCTTTCTCGTCAGGAACAAAAAATAGGGTACACTTATTTCCAGTATGAGATGGGTCTCCACAGACCGAGCACGGATAAGAGATGGATTCATTTCCAACACTCATGACTTGAGTGGGATCCTCCCTGAATGCTTTAGGCTGACCAAGTTCTAGGGCTTCTATCCTTCTCGTCATGGCGGCGAGTTTAAGATCTGACTCATCAACTCTATAGTTGCCAGCTTTATTAGGAGTAGGATTAGCCCTAGTAGGAGGCCCTCTAGAAGTTTCCCATTGCTGGGATTTCTCAGCTAGATCTTCTAGAAAAGCCATGCACTCATCGGCGGATTTATGAGTAAAACCGCCACCACAGAATGATTCTGCCATGGATGTAGTTGGGTAATTTAGTCCGTCATAGAGAATCTGGACTAGTCTTATCTTTTCAAAACCATGGTGTGGACACTGTAGTAAAATTTCTTTAAATCTCTCAAGATATTTATAGAGAGATTCTCCTTCTTGCTGCACAAAACTGTTAAGACTTTGCCTTAAAGAGGCAGTTTTGTGTTTCGGGAAGAATTTCAGAAGGAATGCACTGCTCAATTCTTCCCATGTAGTAATGGAATGGGGTTGTAAGGCATACAACCAAGATTTTGCTTTCTCCTTCAGTGAGAAAGGGAACAACCTAAGTCTCAATATTTCGTCAGGCATATTGGGGAAATTCATAGTCCCACAGATTTCTTCGAAATCCCTAACATGGTAGTAGGGATTCTCGTTCTCAACCCCACGGAAAACAGGGAGCATTTGAATAGTGCTCGGTTTCAACTCGAATTGAGTCGTGCATTGGGGTAACTGTATGCATGACGGTTGACACTTTTTAGTGGGATTCATGTAATCCCTGAGTGTCATAGGCTGATTTCCATCCCTGGCCTGGTTTAGATTCTCACCCATAGTGTCACTCAAAGAGAGACTCGCTAAAAGATTACTTAAACGTGCTTCTCTACTGATAAAACGACCTCTTTTATCACGATATCTATTGGGCATAAACTAGAGCCCAACGACCGAGGATATTCGAACCAAAGAATCACTACGAGGAGCCTATAGGAAAGCAAACACAATCAGTCTGACTCCACCAAGCAACCTAAACAAAATCTAGACAATAGACAGGTTTGTCAGATTCACCCTACAAATCTAGACAGCTCCTACTTCGCCACAACACTTGAACTTTGACTGTTTATAGAGGTTACTCGATCAGAGTAGTCGGTAGACAATTCTCCAGGAAGACAACCAACGATGAACGTTGTGACAGCCGTCTTCCTTCGGCAAACGTTTCCTCTTCTCGAGGCGGCCTTTTTGACAAGAATTGTTTACAAACTTTCCTCTGAGAATGCCTAGATAAAAGTCAATTTCCCGAGTTGTTTTTGAAGGGTCTTATGAGCTCGATACCTTAGGGGCTGATGTCTAAATAATATTTTAGCTTTTTAAGTGAGGTTTGGGTTCGTGAATGTTGTTACCTATGTGGGCAAGAGAACGGTGATGAAATCCGTTTCTTATCTTGTAACTGGGTTAGTGCCCTTACTAGAATGATTACACTAAACAGTTCGGTCACAGCAATTAAGCACACGAATTCACACCAAAAACCGACTGACAGGAGATTCGTGGGTGTTCAA
Source organism: Eschscholzia californica (assembly GCF_041429995.1). Lineage (NCBI taxonomy): Eukaryota > Viridiplantae > Streptophyta > Magnoliopsida > Ranunculales > Papaveraceae > Eschscholzia > Eschscholzia californica. The sequence continues at coordinate 23,585,096 of NW_028238420.1, read as the reverse complement.
GAAATTTACCTCCCGTTCAAGACGGGAGATGACCTTTGTAGATGACCCGCGAGTGTTCCGACCCGAGGTTCCGTTTTGATTTTCGGTTACAATTTAATTAAGCCCTCCAATTTAGGGTCAAAACTTTAAAACCAAAAAATAAAAAAAAAGTCTCTCTCTCACCAAAAAAAATAAAAATAACAAAAAATGTAAATTCTTCTTCTTGAGCTCCTCTCCTTGTTGCGCCTTCTCCTTTGCTCCTTAGTGTTTTTCTACACCAAAAACGGAAAAGCAAGTAAAAGTGTCCAAAAATATAAACTTACCAAAAATAGAAATAAAATTAGACTAAATTTAAACTAAGTCCCCGGGAGCGGCGCCAAAAACTTGATGGGCCTAAAAGGTTACCCTAAATGGTCTCCACCCGCAAGTATACGGGCGTCAAGTAATAGTTCCGGTAAGACCGATTCGTTCCTCAGAGACTAAGTTAAACTAAATTCTAACCTTAAAACTATTGAGATTTTCAAAAGTGGTTTGATGAAGGTAAAATAAAAATAAAATATAAAACTCGAAAAATAAATAAATAAAGAAATAAGTCGGTATTCAGAAAAAGGGAACCTAGGGTTTTCGAATCCGTCTTCCTAATAATTCTAACGACAATTTAATTTTGGTCTAATTCAAGAGTTCTTTATATAACTAAGGTTTTAGTCCATGAACGGTCTAAAAACCCGGAAGATTTTATCGTTAAAATGGTAAAAACTTTAATAAATTATCGAGAAAATAATTATTATGACTTCATCTAAAACCCTAGATATAAAAGACTTAGCTACTCATGCTGGAAACGATAAATATTTGAAGTAATATAAGAAAAAGAAGAAAGAAACTTACTTTTCTGTGATTTTCCCACCAAACAGAGCCTAAGGAAGTGATTTCCTTCTGTTTTTCCTGGAAATCTGCCAAACGCACCCTCTGGGAAAACAATTTTCTCGTCTTCCCGGAAATGGTTTCCCTCTGGGAAATTTATTTTCTCATCTTCTTCAACCTTCTTTCTCTCTCTAACCTCCTTTTTCTCTCTTTATTTCTTACTCTAATCTCTCTATCTATGTTATCTCTTGCTCTCTCACTAAACAGGAAACAAAAAGAAAGAGAAATCAAAAACAAAATGGAATAGATAATCACAACCGAGTCTCTCTCTCTCTCTCTACAAAATCTCTCTGTCTGTCTCTCTAACTTTCTCTCTTCCTCTGTAATCTCTCTCTCTCTCTCTCACTAAGAAATTAAGGTTACAAATCAAAGAAACAAAAATCAGAAATTAAAACAAATCGAGTTATAAGCTCTCGGTTTCCCTCTCTCTCTCTCTACTTTCTTCTTTTAAACCGTGAGACTCTCTCTACTGTTCTATCAAAAATCGTCCCCTCTCTTTAGCCGAGCCCTTCTGTTTTATAGAATTAATCGCCATCAAATCTCGTTTTTCAAGTCGAAATCCGATCTCCATGATACTCTCGGTTCTGTTATAACCAACATCTCCTTCAAAATCTCTTTTTCCATTCCCTTCTTTAGTTTGAATTTGAGAATATCAGGGAAGGAGGGAGAATCATGCATTTACGTACAATTGTGTGGAAAGGTTGGGATAATCCGGTGCTTCGCGGCCAGAATACTGAGAGTTACCGCGCCGGGTCTTGTGAAGCCACGTGTTGCCTAGATTCAAATAGATGCTGATCCTTGCGGGGCCACCAGAATAGGTTGCAATGAAATACACCGAATCAGCACTCAAGATGTCCCGTGACTTTGTCGACAGCTGTTAGGGGTGAAATTTGTTGTTGCTAGGACCATCGACTTTACGTACGTCCCACTGAGCACGGCCGTCTAATGGATCTGACTAAAGCACACGTACTTTCATCCGTTGGAATACAGCGACCCACCTTCTTATCTTGTGTCGCGCTACATGGCAGCAAAAACAAGATAATGTGGGAGTGACCCCATTTGTAACCGACTGTATACCTCAATCGTCCAGATTGCTCCACGTATTCCGGCTAGATCTGTGCCACGTGCTCTCTGTTTGATCTGGTCAATTGTCTTTGACCCAAACTTTGACCTTGAATATTTTGCACAACCAGACTCCGATTCGACTTCCGTTTTCGCCTACGGGCTCGTCTTGGACTCTACTTTCCATCCGAACACTAATCTTGACCAAGAAGTCAGAATCAACAAATGACCAAAATGCCCCTAGTCTGTATTCTTTCTGACTTTATCCGTTTTGTACGCGTAACTTCGTAAAAAGGTACCTGAACATAAAAGAGAGTAATTCGTGAGAGTAACTGCTCTAGAGAGACTAACTCGTCTAAATTAAGAGACTCAGATGGGACATTTCCATGTCTCATCACCAGTTCACCACTTTCGTAGGGAATCACGATTGCACTTAGCTCGTGCAACAAGCCGTTAAACCTCTAGGTTACCCTAGAGGACGAGTTTTGTCACGTGAGGGTTTGCAGTGAATATACCCACAAAATTCAAAAATTTCAAAAATGCAGAAGGGTCTAAATATGATATGGACTAAAAATGTTTATCCGGTAACCTTTCGAAAGTTAATAGAAATGAAATTCAAGCTAACCAAACCATACAAAAGCTAAAATTCCTTTCACTAGTAATCAAGACCCAAAGTGCACATGACCAGCCAATATGAGTATCATTTCGGTTCAGAACAGACAAGACCTTGATTACCTTCTCAATACATTTCGCCTCGACTGTTGCCTCATGGTCATACACTCAAAAATTTAAGTCACTCAGAAATGTTTCACTCAATGTGCGAGTATGAGCATGAAGAAAAACTCAACACATTACAAAAGACGGACTAAATTTTTGGTAAACGACTGATCTCATAGAAAGGAAACAACCACTAATACGGAATGGGGAAGTTAACCAACTCTTCTCACCTGATCAACTATCTAACAATGCTTCCTAGAGGTCAATAGACTATAATGATGATGTGATTAGAACTCCTGAGAACTCGACGTCTTCAAATCTTCAAAAACTACTTCAAGGGATAAACACTTAAACAAAACTACATAAACATTTTTTTCTTTTTCTTTTTCTATTTCTTTGCTTTTTTTTTCTTTTCTTTTTTTTTTTTTTTTTTTTTTTTTTTTTTTTTTTTTTTGGTAATACAACTCAAAATACACATCTTACTTTCTCAACAATTTCCTTGGGTATAATTTTCTCCTCTTTGTTTCATGTCTTATTCTCGGGGTTCTAAATGATGGATGAGATCTATTTTCCTCTAGTTGACATTGCTTTCAAGTTTCTCAAACTACAAGAGAAGGGTTTACTTCCTGATGACATCCCTAGTGGTTGTAAAATTTGAACTCAAGAGATCAAATGAGTTCTAATGAATATTGCGAGGTTGAGTAGCTCTTCACTCTACTCGGAATTAGCTTAGAAGAGATCACTCAAAACAACAAGAAAGGCTCAGAATCTCACATAGGTTAAGTCTCCACTAATGATTAATCAGGTTTTCTCAGAAGTGTCTACTCTTCACCTATCTAACACTCACATGGCTAGTGCAAAACAACTCCAAGACTCGAAATTCATGGAAGAACTTTCAGCAAAAGCAAAGTACGACCAACTAGACTCTATAACTATTAACAAGCAAAAACAACTAGACTCACATTTTCAATCAAAAAATTAAAAATTTTGAACCCTTTTGAATTTTTAAAATAAGGACTAAAAATTCAATCCCCTATCCCCAAACTTAAACCGAACATTGTCCTCAATGTTCTGAAGACTATGCAAAAATAATAGGATGTAAGGAAAGATGTTACCAGATTTAGAAGTCCTATGCATGGGTTGCCTCCCAGAAAGCGCTAAGTTTAACGTCTTCAGCCAGACGATACAGATGATTTAACAATCCTTAAGTAGCATCTCCATAAACCAATAGGCGAAACATCTGAGGATCTACCCAAGACACGAAGTGATTAGTGAATGATAGTCTCACACTTGTGCAAATATGTTGCAGTACCCGTGAGACTATCATGATCAGGTAAGAATCCCCAAACTTAGACGACAATAAAGTCGTTAAGTTTGGCCATGGACTAGAAAGAGTATAGTCCTCGTAGAAAGGATCTAGGTATGGAGGAGAAACCAAGTGAGGTATTGCACCAACTTCTAAACATGCTTCCGAGGGATACGATACAAGAGGATCTAGAGGACTATCAAATACACCCAGAGTTAAACAAGAGGTTTCTAAAACAGGTACACGGAGTTCTTCCAAAGGAATCACTCGGTTACCAGACTTAAGCTCTACCAAAGTTGGTTCAGATAAACCCTCTATAATTTGTTTGATTATGATGTCATTAGTGTCCTTAAAGAACTCCAGATCCTTGACTAAGTCAAGCGAGTCATCATTCTCATTTACTAGATTGAGCAGCCAAGATTCATCATCATCTTTTATGGTGGGTCCATAGCTCAGTGATAGAGCATTTGACTCATACGATGGAAGTGGTGACTCTAAGGTTGGCAAAGTAATCGGCTCAGACACTAACAAGGAGGTAGACGCTGACATGTTATCTATCTCATTAATACTATCCTCCTCATCTAAGCATAAAAGTGCCAATAGAGTTTCTAAAGGATCCTCGGATAAAGTCTCAGGTAAAGAATCCTGAACGAACATATCTATTAGGTTCATCTCACTAAAATCATTAACATCATCAGGGAAAAGTCCAGCACTAAAGATATTCATCTCTACAGTCATGTTTCCAAAAGATAATTTTAAAAGTCCACTCCTACAGTATATGACAGCATCAGATGTAGCTAAGAATGGTCGTCCTAGAATGACGGGAATTTGGTTTTGGGTATCACTAACTGGTTCAGTTTCTAAGATGATGAAATCTACCGGAAAGATGAATTCACCAACTTTTATTAAAACATCTTCCACTATCCCACGTGGTCGCCTAACAGACCGATCTGCCAACTGGAGAACTATAGAAGTGGGTTTTATTTCTCCTAACCCTAACTGTAAGTAAACCAAGTAAGGAAGTAGGTTAACACTGGCACCTAGATCTAACAATGCTCGTTCGATCTCATGTTCCCCTATGGTGCATGGTAAGGTAGGGCTTCCTGGGTCTTTATACTTAGTTGGAAGGGTTTGCTGGAGAATAGAGCTGACTTGATTAGTCAAGAAGACTTTCTTATGCACATTCATCTTACGCTTCCTAGTACATAGGTCTTTAAGGAACTTAGCGTAAGCTGGGATTTGTTTAATAGCATCTAATAATGGAATGTTAATACTAACCTGTTTGAACATTTCCATTATCTCCTTAAACTGAGTCTTCTTCTTTAGTTCTACCAAACGCTGAGGATATGGGGCTCTAGGAACATACGACTCAGGCACAATGGGTGGGTCTTCAGACTCAGGAGCCTTCTCAGGCTCTTTACTAGGGACACTAGTTGGTAAGGTGGGTTGTTCAGAGTTTAGTTCACTATCTTCGGGAACTCCTACCTTATTGTCAATTACCCTACCACTTCTAAGGGTGGTTATTGCATTGGCCTGGTCCATCGACTGTATACCCTTCGGGTTTGGCTCTGGTTGACTAGGAAACATACCCTGATCTCTTTGCCTAAGGGCTTCTACCTCGGTTTTTAGACTAGAAATTTCCTTGGAGGTTTGTTGCATAAATTTAAGCATGGTTTCCTCTAAAGATCCCTGAGGAGTATTTTGGGTATTAGGCTGACCCTGATTTTGAGCATAAGGATTCCTAGGAGCATTAAACCCAGGAGGGTTCATGGAGCTACTAACCTGACCCTGATTTTGACCCTTGGACCAAGCAAAATTGGGGTGATTTCTCCAACCCGGATTATAAGTGTTCGAATAAGGATCATATTTCTGACGGTAATCTTGCCTAGAGTTTAGGTAAAGAGCATTAGCTTGCTCTTTTTCGTCAGAAACAAAGAATGGGGTACACTTATTCCCTGTATGAGATGGGTCTCCACAGACGGAGCAAGTGCACGGGTGTCAAGTTGTAAAATTCCGGTAAGACCGGTTCGTTCCTCAGAGACTAAGTCAAATTTCAATTCTAATCTTAAAACTATTAGGTCTTCAAAAAGTGGTTTGATTGATAATATTTTTTTTCAAATAATAAAAAGATAAATAGCAATTCAAAATTAAATAATACTAAAGTTGATATTCAGATAAAGGGAACCTAGGGTTTTCGAATCCGTTCTTATAATAATTCTAACAATGATTCATTATGATGTAGTTAGCATATTCTTTATATAACTCAGATTTTTGGTCCATGAATGGTAAAAAAAAATCCGGAATATTTTATCATGAAAATCAATAAAAATTATTAACAAATCATATATAAAATTAAGTACGAAGAACTTCATCTAAAACCCTAGATAGATAAGATTAGTTACTCATAGGCATTATGTAAAAAGAATTGGAAAATAAAGTAAAGAATCGGAGAGAAAACACCTTTTTTCGCCTTTTTTTCCTTCTGCGCAGCCAAACAGAACCTTAGGGAAAATTATTTTCTCGTCTTCCCGGAAACGATTTCCAGGTGAGAAAATAATTTTCCTTCCCTGGTTTTTCTTCTCCTTTTCTGTTTTCTCTTTATTTCTCTTTCTATACTGTTTCTTTCTCTCTCTAAACAAACTATGAACACTCTCTAATGTTTATAACCGAGTGATGATAAAGAAAGAAGAAGAAGAAGATGATAATGGAGTTTATTAACTTTGATTCAATCTTTCTCTCTCTACAATATCTCTCTCTCTCTCTCAACTATCTTAATCTAAGCTTCTCTATAAAGAAAAGAATCAGATGAAGAAGAAGAAGAAAAGAAGAACAGAACTCTCTTTCTCCCTCTCTCTCTCTAGCTCGGTTATGAGCTTTAATGGCCGAGTGATTCTCCTCTTTCTCTCTGTCTAAACTCTTCTCTCCGCTTTCTTCTTGGCCGTGAGAGATATTATAACCCTCGAGTGATCCTCAAATTCGAAATCTCTCTCTCTCTAAAAACATTCCATACACTCCTCTCTTTCCTTCTCGGTTCTAATACCACAACTCTCTTTCTTTCCTTCTCTTATTTCTTCTTTCCATTTCTATATGATCCGAAATCTTCACTTTCCATCTCTGTACCCTCTAGCTCTCTCGGTTTCTAAAAATCTTCTCTCTCTACTGTGTTTCCTAAGAGAGAAATAAGAAAACCTGTGTAATTTGGATTCAATCCGCGTGAATGGGTCGTTGGCTGTCAAAGGAGGCTGTTAACCTGCATCTCAGAGCTGCTTAATAAGTTGCGTCTCACGTCCAGGACCAAGGGATTGGGAGGTGAGTTCAGGAGCCGTTCGATTTGGCTGACGTGTCAGGGGCTACCAGAGTATCTTGCATTCGTACATACCGGGTCTGGTACATGCGAAAGAGATCCCGAGTGCTTCCCATGGTGCCCACCGGTATACCGAATGTGGCCCACTTAAAATCTGAGCCGCCCGATCTGTATCCCCTCAGCGCGCCACGTGTATCAATTAATCTCATGCTGACCTTGACCAACTGACTTTGACTAAAGCTTTGACCAGCTATAATTCATCCATCCGAACTCCGATTCCACTTCCGCTTTCGCCGACAAGTTTGTCTTGAACTCTACTTTCACATGAGCACTAATATTGACCATAATACCCTTGTCATTAAAATGACCAAAATGCCCCTCAAGTATGTCTTTATCACGATGTTTTCGCATCGAACTCCGTAAATGAGACCTGAGAAAGAAAATCAAACAAATCATCAGAGTAACCGCTCGAACTGGACTAACTAACCCGAGTTAAGAAATTCAGATGGGACATTTTCATGTCTCATCAGTAGACTTGAGAACACTTCTCCAATTTTTCTCCCAATCCTGAAACTTGTCTAGATTCAACTTTTCCATCTCAAGAAACGAATCCAATTGTGAACTAAAATTATACGCCATTAATACTACAGAAAATAGAAATAGGATTTTACTAAGTACTACATTCGATATTTACAATAACTGTTTTTGCCACATTATTCAATGGAAACTGTTCTTGTTAGAATAATATGATTCCAAGATCCCATTTCTTTGGAGTTAAACGTATTAGGGCATTGCCCTTAACCCCGTCGTCCTAGGTAAGTAAACTCTTTACTGATCATACTCTACGACTCTTGGTTTGATAAGTTACACATTAAACTCATCCTTTGCCTCGAAATCCAAAACTCTTTTGTTGGCTCGTTGAAGATAACCATTTAGACGTGTAGACCTCAGTCATAGGTCTACCCGTATTTTCCCGAAAAAGATGAAACCATGCGTAGGCAGACCCACCATCAATGAACAAGTACGCAACAAGTGTCTTAATATGGGGAGGCTTAATTCAAATTTTTTTTGGGACTTGTACATTTTTATCATGCACGTATTACTGTGAACTATAACATAACCATCCACGACATAAAACGTAAATAAATAAGTAAATGCGCGCGAGAAATAAATCAAGTAGATAAGATCCTAGTATGGCCCCTAACCTAAAAGATCTAATTTTCTTAGGTAACTTCTTCTTTCGCCTTAGTTCACCTGGATCTCCATCCTCGAACCTCCATTGATTTCTCCCACTCGAACCATTATCCCATCCTTTGGTTCTTCAATGGACTCTATAGACCCTAAACTATAATTACAAGACTCAATGATATGCAGATGTTATAAAACTTGAAAACAATTTATTACACCTTGGACACATTTGTGCTTAAAAAGAAAAACTTTTACGGTCATACTAATTTCCGCATTGACATTTATACATACACAATAATATGACATTTATAATATAATAAAGTATGTATTAGATTCGTCTCTAAGGTCGAATCTAGGATTTCCATATTCTAAATAGCTATTTGGGGGAAACTATTGCCATCTTATGCCATATGTGCCCTAAGTCTATTTTAGTAAAACTTTAACTAATGGCGCATATAGGTTTTATCCTTAATATTTTCGAAAATCTATTTTAGGAAAAACTCAGTTTGGGCTTTCAAACAATCTGGGCCAGTTTCGAAAAATTTTTTGTGGAACCGGGAGAAAAATCGGTGGAAATACGGAATAACTCTCACTCGAGTTAAGACCCGAAAAGTTTTAGCCCGTGGTCCGAGACAGATCTCAGAATGGCCCGGGACAAACGACCGAGACCCTCTTGGGTCAAGGCCCATGGGCTATGTCATGGTATGTCTTCGCATGGGCCGAATTGGTTCTGCCCCATGAGGGCTTGGACACGACACTTTGGCCCAGACGTGCCCTAGGACGTGACACTTTGGCCCATACGTGCCCTAGGACGCATCTGGCCAGGTGCTTGTGTCTACGTCGGTGTCTACGTCTCGGCCTAGGGCCGAGACGCACACGGAATTCCCAGACCCATCGAGGACGTCCGAGACGTCTGCGTTTTGGACTCCAGTGCGCGCCCTTACGCGCACGAACTAAATCCGAGAGGAACTCGACCTTCCGCCCGAGGTGCGCGACCGACCAGAACACCTTCCTCTTCCAAAATATATATTTTTTGTTGTTCCAACTATTGGATTCTTATGATTCATGACCCTAAATCCAGATTTTGAGAACTCTTTTCAAAAAATTTAAATCCGTTTATTTTCATTCCGAGAACTATTTCCAAAAATCGAAAATTTAAAGTCAAATCTATTGAAAACTCTTTTCAAATTACGATTTGAAAACAAATTGATTGAACTTGAATCTTATTCAAAACAAACAAATTGATGCCCGAAATCATATTCAAACTCATCTATCTAACAAGTCAAAATTTAGTTCGTCTAGCCAAAATTAGCTCATGCTAGAGGCTCTGACGCCACTGTTACGCTTTGGTGTCACCTACTGTTCTAAGCGGAATCTCAGACATCTAGTATGTATAACACTAGCTACTAGGATCACATGCAAGAACTAAAAATGAACTAGAATATGATAGTAGCTTACCTTAATCGCTTTCATATCGAAGTAAATTCGATGTCTTTAACCCGGAGATGAGAGCTTCAATTGTAGCTCCTCTACTTGCGACACCCGAATAATTTGACTTGATCTCCCTTATTTAATGTCAGCTAGGACCTTATTAAAGGTTGAGAAGAAGAACTTCTCTTCTTTGACTAGATAGATAGGTTTGAGAGGTTTTCCTCTAAAATCTCTTTCAACTTGATGTTGTAGAGATTGATTTTCTCTTGAGAAAATTTCACACCTTTTCTGTTACATAACTAGTCCTTATAAAGAAAACCCTAGAGTTATAATCATATTCAAACTAGGTTTCAATATGAACCACAGAAAAGATCATGTCAGAAACCCTTTCTGAATGGATTCCTAGATGGAAGAGATTTCCATCTAGGGTTTCTCCATGCTATGGTCGGGTCAGATCAACCACTTATTGGTCTTGGCCTGGCAGGCCCATTACTCCGGCCGCCATCACATATCCGACCCCTTTAGCTTGTTCTGGGCCTTCCTTCCGGGTCCGGTTATTTCTATCTTTGTTCGAACTCTTAGCGAAAATTTTTTAGCTCATCAAACTAGATCTAATCCATCTATTGGCCAAGTTCTCTCTAGTCAATTCTCTGCGATCAAGCCACCACTCTTTTGTGTAACCCGTTGTAGGATTCGGTCTATGTTAGCCGCGAATCACAAAAGGGATCCCTAATTCGACCGGACTAGCTAAATGATATTCAGCATACGGTCATCGTTATCCTATTCGACAAATTGCATGCATTTCCATCTTGGTCGAAGGACATCTCCTTTAGACCGAAAGGGCATATCCTTCAAGAAGAAGCCCTATGTTCTCTGAAATTCTCTCTCTCTCTCTCATACAACTATAAGAAAGGAAATCTAGAAATGAGATGAAGAAGTAAACAATATTGAATTTATTCTTTGTCTATCTCTCTACAGCTTCTAGCCTCTCTCTCTTCAAATAGTATCAAGAACAGTGATGCGTCCTTCTCAATTTTCCCTCTCTTTCTACTATAAAAGGTTTATATCCATAAAAAAGAAGTCCAAGAGAAAATATGAATGGGAGATAAGATGATGATGAGATGTTTTTCCTAGATAAGATCCAAGTCCCCCTTCTCCTCTTAGCTGGGAGCGCCACTCTCTCCTCTCTCTAATATCAACCTCTGTAAAGATTCCCCTTCTATAATATCTTTGATCGATCTTGGTGTAAAAATATTTCTTAGTCACACTCTCTCTCTCTCTGTAATATCTAGTTATCCCTCTAAATCTTCTCAGAATGCTCCATCATATCCTGATCTTCAACATGACTAGTTTCCCTCTTTCCATTTAAAAGAACATTATCTTTCCCTCTCTAAATTTTTAGATGATAGAGATGAGAGAGAAGAAGGTTTCCCGGAGTTTTGTCAATTCCCAGCTCTTCCTTTCCATCTCTATATTTCCTCTTTTGAATCAAATTTTGTTATCTTCCTTCAATCGTTTTCTATAAAAGAGTCAAAGAAAAAATAGAAATAAGAGAAGAGAAGATTTTCGGATATATGGGTGTCAGTCAACATCTATTAGTTGTCCTAAAGGCTTGGTACACTACATCACGAAGTAGCGGTAGATTATGCACACACACCATCCGATCTGACCGATCTATGATATCCATTCCTCTACCATCAGATCTTCGCGGGAGTACAAAAGCCTGAATGAGTGCGCGAGTAGCAGATCTGTTGGAAGTGTCTTAAATATGGATTGATATCTAACCCGGTTTACGACCCGCCAACCCGCTTACAAGGGTTTCAGCGTGGAATTTCGGACCCGTTAGCGGAGCTGATTACTGAGACAGGGCTGGTGTGCGAAGCAGGGCTCTGAGACAGAGCTGGACTCCGAGCCAGAGCTGGAATGCGGAGCTAGGCTTATGTCGGTTATTAGTGTTAGAGTATCAATGTGTATTTCAGATTTAGAGAGAGTCGGTGAGGCAGTGGAATTAGGGTTTCGTGGCTATATAAACTAAAATCCTAGGAGATATCTGTGTCGAATTCTAACGAATCTCTTGTGTAACTTGTTTGCTTATCATAGTGGAAATCATCGCGCTGTTGTCGCCGTGGAGTAGGTCTCACAAACCGAACCACGTAAATCTCTTGTGTTATGTGTGATTGTTCTTTATTTTATATTGTGTTTCTTGGGTTACTTGATTTCAGTCATAACAAACCCCAATTGTCATAACAGGATCCTTCTTCATCTGCGATCCCGAATATGTCCCTTTCATGCCCACCAGTATACCAAAAATCTCATATCATCGTTCTTGATTTGCGCCACGTATAGCATGCCTCTTTAAAGTGAAAGTGGAATTTATCCTTTGTGTTTTCATTTCCATTCGCTTAAAGTCACTGGACGTTCTTTGTTTCACTTAGTCAACTAACTTTTACCCAAACTTTGACTTACTCTATTTTTTCTCATCCGGTTGCCCGACCTTTTCACATGTTAATGAATATGTACTGGAACCGAGGGCTAAGAAATGTGTATTTCTTGGATATGGTTACGATTGTACTTAGCGTGGGGGAAAACATAGATGGGAGTGAGTCGTGTACCTATGAAGTTATGAGTCGAAGCAATGGTCGATTGCCACGAGTGAAGAGCTTGAATCTCTTAATAAAAAATATACTTGGAAATTCGCCGAGAAGCCTAGGGATCAAAAGATTTTTGGGAGCAAATAGGTTTTTAAGTAGAAGGAAGGAATGCCTTGAGTGGATGATGCACGGTTAGTGGCAAAGGGGTTTACACGGTGAGAAGGAATAAATTTCAATGTGGTATTTTTTTTCTTGTTATTAAACATAGCTCTATTAGAGTGTTACTTGCTATGGTTTTTTTGTATGATTTAGAATTAGAACAATTTGATGTTGAGACTGCATATTTACATGGTGAGCTGGAGGAACAAATCTATATGCATCAATCAAAGGGGTTTGAGATTTTTATAAAGAAAGACCATGTGTGTTTGCTGAAGAAATCTTTCTATTGATTAAAACAATCTCCTAGGTAGTAGTATAAACGTTTCGATACCTTTATGGCTGAGAACTATTATGATAGAAGAAAATATTATAGTTGTGTGTATCAAAGGAAACTATCAGATGGTTCTTATGTGTATCTACTCCTATATGTGGATACCATGCTGGTAGCTTTGAAGGATATGTTTGAATTCCACATGTTAAACGATCAGTTAAGGGGTGAGTTTGTGATGAAAGACTTGGGTGCCTCAAAAAAGATGTTGGGAATGGAAATCCGGAGAGACGGGTCTGCTAGAAAATTATTTTTATCTCAGAAAACATACATCGAGAAGGTGTTTGAATATTTCAGAATGATTGAGGCAAGGCCAGTCCGTACTCCACTAGCAACACATTTTAAGCTTTCGAGTAAACTATCCCCAGAAACTGATGAGGAGACAGGGTATATGTCTCAGGTGCCTTATGCAAATGTAATAAGCAACACAATGTATGTTACGGTTTGCACAAGGTCAGATATTTGACATGCCTTGGATGCAGTCAGCAATTACATGGGCAGTCTAAGAGAGATTATTAGCAGGATGTGAAATAGATACTGTGATATTTGGGTGGAACTGCGGATGTTGGTCTGGTTTACGATAGAAGTGGTGAGACTTCTAGATCATTAGTTGGATATGAGAATTCGAATTTTTCAGGGGATCTTGATAGTAAAAGATCATTGAAGGGCAATACATTAACTCTTTGCGGGGGTGGCATAAGTTGGAGAGTAATGCTATAATCAGTAGTTGCTCTCTCTACAAATAAAGCAAAATACATAGCAGCAACAGAGACAATGAAAGAGGCAACATGGATGAGTGGTTTAGTTGGTGATTTGGGCATGAAGCAGGAGGTGACGGAGGTCTACTGTGACAACAGAGTGTGATTCATTTGACCAAAAATCAAATGTATCACGAGAGCACTAAACACATTGATGTGAGGTATCACTTTATTAAGGATATGATTGAAGAAGTAAAGATCACGGTGAAGAAGGTAGCCACGGAATAGAATCCAACTGATATGTTGACCACAACTTTTAAGTTTAAACATTGCTTAGACTTGATTGGAATTTCTAGATGTTGATCCCCTTGGAGGGAAAGCGTTGAAAGGGCTGGTGTGATGATGGCTCAGAGACATCAATCTATGATGTTAGCAGATTCAAGTAAAGGTGGCATATTCAAGTCCAGGTGAAGAATTTTTGAAAGTGGTAAGGCGGTTACTAATGTTAAAGGTATTCGTGTGTATTTTTCAGATTTAGAGAGAGAAAGAGTCGGTGAGGCAGTAGGTCGGTGGGATTAGGGTTTCAGTGGTTATATACGCTGAAACCCTATGGATATCTCATAGTGACAAGTCTTACGAATCTCTTGTATAACTTGTTTGCTTATTATAGTAGAAATAACCACGGCTTTGTACGACATAGAGTAGGTCTCACCAACCAAACCACGTAAATTTCTTGTCTTTTGTGTGATTGTTTATTTCCCATTATTTTTCTTGGTTTACTTGATTTCGTCACAACAATCTCGGATAGAAACAATTTTATTATTGTGCCGACAATCAACGGCCAGGGAGTGAAAGACTTTTGTGTTCCTATGAGAATCTCTAGATTTTTCTTTCTAAAGACTCTTGACGACGATATTGATCTTATTAACACTGGGAGGAAGAGTAATGGAACCTCCCTGCTTGTCATTAGGAGATAGAATATTGTTAAAATCACCAATGATGACCCGAGGTTCGAAATATTATAATCTATATTAGAAAGAGCCAGGGTTTAAACTTCCTTGATGTGTAGGGATGTCCATGAAACACAGACAGGATATCTTTCGGTCAGATTGAGGGTGAAGAAGATATAAGTGAATCATGTTAGAATCGGCATAAATAATAGAAGTATGAATGTGTTTCTCTCCACAGTACTATAAGGTCACCCGCAGTATGATTAGGATTGACAGAATAATGAGAATAAGTGTTCGAAAGGTTGAGATAATTAAGAGTATTATAATATTATATCTAGTTTCCAAAATGAAAATGAAGTCCAGATGGTTTTGCATAATTAAATCATGTAAATGTTGGTGTGCCAGGTAAGAACCAGTCATACAATACTCCAAGCAAGGGTCGAATACGTATAAGCTATGAAACAAGCCTATATACTAAGTTCCTCTCATATAATTATAATCCGATATTCTAGAAATAACGATAAAAATAACTTTTCGTGATATGAGACAGATAGAAAAAGGATTGAGTCAATAGATGGTTGTCTATAAAGTAAGAATACTAGCGAAAGGATAAAACCAGTCTAAACAATCAAACAACACTATATATCAATCCTTCTCTGAACAAGCCTAACTGCAATGAAATTGAAATTAAAGGTAAGGTTGATATCACTTGTAAATTAGCAGGGACGCATCCCGGATTTTTACCTAGGGGGTGCAAATTATATACTTAAATAATTTTTTTTTGCAAACAGAGCGATTAACAAAATATTTATATTCATTAATTATATTAATACATCAATAATTACAAACGAAATTGACCTCTACGAGAGTTCATATTTTGAAATGTTTGCATAATCGACTCATTGTCAATTTCATTTCATTCCCAGTTCCCTCTCTCGTTTTTTTTCTCTCTCTCTGTACTGTTTCTATTTTAGGGTTATATGAATTAGGGTGTTCTTCCGATTCTAACAGATTTGGATATGGATTTTAACAGCTTAGGCAAATACAGAGAGAGAGAGAGAGAGAGAGTTCGATTTGCTTTCTGATTTCATCAATCTTCAAGTACTTTCGTCAATCTTCAATAACGGGTTAACCACTAAACAAAGGCCTTGTTTCTGGCATCTTTTTACATCAAAACTTATATATCTAAATATATCTATATTTGTATTAAAAAGAAAAATTACTACTATTATACTCTTTCCGTAAAGATCCAGGGGTGCGGATCCTATGTACTTGTAGACTAGTAGTGTCCAGCAACAAGAGAAAAATTGATAATAAGGAAGATATAAACATTCACAAGGAAAAAATATAAAAGATATAAAAACACTAATGGTGTGTTTGGATGACCGAATCATGAATCCGTAGATTCGTTAGTCCTTAAGATTCATGATTCCAAGTAATTTCTTTTTGGAATGTTTGGTAACTAACAAGAATCCTATAACTTATCACTAATTGAATCTTTTTAATCGTTTCTTTAAATTTTATTTTTGAAAAAATCCTTTTCTTGAAACTTGGTTTATCAAAATAATTTTTGAGTCTATAGACCAAAAATAGGGTCCTAATAGGAGATTTAATCCTCTATAATCCTAAAAAGGATTTAAAAACCAAATTAATCATCATAAAAGAGATCTAGTCCATTTGTATTCATCTCGAGAGAAATATCAAATCTCTATAATATTTAATCCTTATTAATACCTATTATAACCTTTCCATATATTTTGTAACCGTTTTTGCCAAAATAATCATGTATATATCATTTCCTTAATTGTCTCCATCTTTCTCTCTCCAATCAGAATTATAAAGAAAGAAATATTAACAAATCTAATATGTAACCGTAATATAGTATATCTCATTTTCAAGAACATTAACCTAGTTGTTTAACCACTATTAACATCAGAACTTTACATTCATCTCCATTAAACTTATCGAAGATCAATTCTTGAAGGTAATTATTTTTGCTAAAATCATAATGAGAACATTCATTTGTAAGATTTCGTTTTGTTTTCATGTATTTGATATTACTGTTTTGTATTTAGATTCATTTTTAAGATCTAATAATTAATTTTTTAAACTGTATCAAATTGTTATGTATTATTTCTGAAAAAACGATTCAATTGTAGATCTTTCTCATAATATATATTTCCATCTTTGATAGATCTGAAATGGAAGTCTAAACTTCTCTCTCTCTCTAAAATTTTAATATCAATAATGAAATCTTTGATCTTTATATCTTATTTAATGTTTTATTGAATCTAGGTATGTTCTATATCTTTCAATTTTCGTGGTATGTATCTTAAGATTTTCGTTTAATCATTACTGAAGTTTTTTTCAGATCAGATTCATCTTCACTGATGGACTCAGATTTGCGGTATATTCAGATTCATTGTTTTCTCTGGATATAAAGTACATGTACTTTACGCGTACTTTTTTCACAAAACAGTTGCCGTTTATAGTACAATAAATGTTCAAAAATTATATGTAATTTATTGCACATTATACATATTTTTTCACATAACAGTGACCTTGTGATTCGAACTAACGTTATGTTTGTCTTCTAACACATTATGAAGTTTAACAAACAGTATGCATAATTTATTCCATTATACATGTCGTTTCTAGTAAATTGTTTGTTTTGTTAACAAATGTATATGTTTTCTTTTTGCAGTTTTGTTGTTACTTATGGAATTTGCTACTGAAGTTGGTCATTTGTTTCCTGGTGGTGCAAAATCATTTGGATATGCTCTTCGACAATATAGTGTAAATGTTGTTTGTCCTGCTCAAGACTACATATGCTCTTCGACAATATAGTGTAAACGATTTTTTGGTAACAGAATGTAAACGATGTGTAATGTAAAAGAAATTATGTGTTATGTAATAGAAAGTATGTGTAATTTACTGAACAAGACCCAAATACATTTGATAAATTACGTTGTATACTTGACTAATGATGGTTTATTCGTCATAAATAATACATAATTTACGTATTTGTTTCATAATTTGTATTCGATTTGTATTTATGTATGAGTAAAAACGAAAACAAATGCTGCTTTAATGTTCCTAGAAAAATATACTATTTCCAAAACTGAAAGTTAAGTGAGAGAAAGTGATATATATGTTTTGTATATTAACCCCCAAATCACGCTAAATTGATCCTAGATTGATTCAGATAATAGGAAAGAGAAAATTTGATTTCCAAATCTGTTTAGAGGAGAGAGAAATTATGATTTGTTTCTATCTTTTTTTTTTCTAATAAATCTCCATATTTTTGGCTAATAAATCTCCATATTAAATCTGTAAAGAAGAGAGAGAAAATTGATTTGGGAAAGTTTAGATTTTGTTTCTAAACAGATTATAGAAGAGAGAGAAATTTTCGTGAGAATCTAACCGTTTTTTCCTAAATTTATCCTAAAATCAAGGTACATTAAACCGATTGAAATCCCAAATGAAGTAGGTTTAGAGAGAGAAAGTGTCTTTATGAAGATTGGTATCCAATCTGTTTCGGCTGAATAAAGATCCCCCACAAATCACGCCCACGGGTTTTGGGAAAGTTTCCTAAAACCCTCGTAAATTCAAAAAACCCGGGGTTTTTTGATTTGGGATACATTTGGTATTACCCAATAAATTAGCCATACTTTATACCCTTCTTGTAAAAGGACCAAAAATCCATAATCTAAGAAGAATGGTCTATAGACCTATTATCAAATTAATTTTGGTCTATATACCCATGGACTCAACCGTTTGTTTCTTTTTCAAATACCACTTTCTTCAAAAGTTGTTTCTTCATGAAAATAATTTCATGTTTTTCTATCAGAAAACCGTTTTTCTTCGAAAATCGATTTTTCTCGAAAATTATTTTTCACTCGAAATATCTTTTTCCCGAAATACTTTCTGAATTTTTTTTCTTCTAAAAACCGTTTTTTTGGGCAACTGAAATTTTTTAAAAACTGTTTTTTCACGAAAATTATTTTTTTTCCTTTTTCCTGAAACAACCATTTTTTCCTTAAAAAAAGTTTTCGGTAAAAACGGTCTTCTTGAAACCAAAAACTTTCAGTTACCAAAAAACGTTTTTCGAGAAAAAAGAAATTTCAGGAACAAACAGTTTTTAGGGGAAACCGGTTTTCATGAAAAAAATAGCTTTTAGGAAATTTCGTTTAAAGGAAAAAAACGGATTTCAAAAATAAAGGTTTGCGAGAAAAAAACGGTTTTCACGTAGCGTATAATTAATTTTTCGGAATAAAGGTCTGCATGAAAAAATAATTTTCGACAAAAAGAAACGATTTTTCGTTTTTTTCAATAACCTGACTTCTTCAGTATTAAAAAGGATTTTCGGAAAAAAATAATAATTTTTCGAAGAAAAAAAGTTATTTGGGAAAATAAACGAATTTGGAGGAAAAAGAAAGTTATCGAAAAAGAAAAAAAGGGTTTTCAAAAATCAGTTATCCTGGAAAAATGATTTTTGGAAAACACAAATTTTAGAAAAAAATGTTTAATATAAATGTTTTGTAGAAAAATAGGTTGATGGGAAATATTTTTTAATTGAGTTTAAGTTTGAAATTTTAGTTTATTAATCTAAAATCCTAGCAAATCTTACTGGGTACAGTGTGATTTTGGTCAAATACAAATTTTAGATTTAAGAACCCTTAGGATTCAAGAGTCTTAGGATTTTTTGGTAGCGAAACAGATCAAAAAATCTTAATTCCTACTTAAGAATCCTCCAACTAAACACACCATATATGTATCCATTCCACATGTTCCATGAAAGTTGTTCCCTGCTGGAGATAGAAAAAAATATTATCCATCGAATTGTTGACCTGATTTTGTGTTAACCTACAAAACTTCAGCAGAGAAGAATTCACAACCAAACAACAGAAACTAGACTATTTCTTTAGAACTTATCTGTCTGCACACAGCTAGGAGCTATAGACAACTCTTGACTGTGTTGCATACTTAAATCTAGTTTTTCTTCATGGTGATTTAGTTATTCTTCCTTGTGGGTTAGATATCTATATATAACCTGGTCCCTTTGCCAAAAACGTAAAAGATTGTGACCCAAAATCATAACCCAGTACTTCTCTGACTTTCACAAAATAACACATAAAACCGTCAGGTTTTGGGCTATTTGGGAGCTAACCAAAAGTTGCAATCAGGATCCCAACAGCTAAGGTACAAGAAATCAGTGATGTTTCCGTCCCAAACTACATAGGTTGGTTGCCGAAAGAGAGAAACTAGAATACACCAAGTTCTTCAATCAAAAGACTCAGTCAGAGAGCTTAATGTAAATATTTCATAAAGAAAAATCAAGTTTCTAGTTCAAACAGAACTACTTCCTCGTTAGAACTTAAACCATCTGAAACATAATTAACAGAACCCCACGATAATGAACAAAACACCTTTGTTCGATGACAATTGAAATGAAGCTTTGCAAGGTTTAAGTTACAGACGTTTTGGATTCAATTACTCTTAACCTTGTAAGGGTATTTCTGGTAAATAGAAATGCTGCTAATCACAAGTGGTAATGCTAAAATACAGTATGTTGAAGGTGGTATTCCGTCGAATATAAATTGCAGGAGAGCAGTTACTAGTAGGGCTGAAACAATGACAAATCCCTGAATATAAACCAAGCTGTATGAGATTAATGAGACAGAAAAAGAAAACAGATAATTTGGAACGTTATTTATTCAACGCAACATTTACTCGTTAAATGTTTTACTTAAGGTATTAATAAATTCTGTAACACCCTTTCTCACTACAGATCTATTATTGAGTTGTCCCGATTCTCGAAAACTCGAATTTGAGCTCAGACACAGTATCACATCATCAAGTCAAACTCAAGTAAGCATTTTCCAGGATGAGTGGCCCTGTAGTGATTTACTACATAAGAACTTGTCTCATGGTGGAAGGCCCTTCGAGGTAGGCCTAATCAAGACAATTTTTTCAATATATTACGAAAAATCCTATCGGAGTTCAATTCTGTTCACCAGTTTTGAGGGTGAAATCTGTTCTTTGTTTTTTTCCTTGGACTGCTAATAGTTCAACTGCATTTAAGGCGATAAATGCCTACCCAATTACGTACTTGTTGAAAATGAAGCACCAAACGGGAACCATATATTGGGTTATCAAATCTACAGATATGTGTTGCCCGGGTATGGTATAAACTACAAATTGACGTTCATATATTTACGAAATCTGTACTTGCCTTTCGAACACCTCCAGCATGGGCAGTAACAAGTCCAACAAGAATCCCACCAACGGCATTTGTTAGAACAGGTATCTGAGAATAGAACAGAGAAACCAATTAGGCAGAATCTAACAGTAATACTAGCCTACCAACTGAAGCACTATATCAGATGGAAACTCACTGAATCATTTCTTTATCGTTACATTTATAATTAGTTACTTCTATTATTTTAATCTTGTATTAAGCAGCCAATAATTATACTAGCAGCCTATATATACTCTCTAAAGTTCTTGTAATGAATCAATTAGGGTGCATTCTATGCCTCTATGGAATTAGAGCCAGCCGCCACCCACTAAAACCTAATTTCTTTATTCTCGTATCTCCGTTCTTCTCATCTATTTCTCTCTAACTTTCTTTTCTCATGGATAACCACAATGGAATATAGCAAAATTGCGTCAGTTACAGTTAACACCAAGGTTAACATCATTCCCATAAAACTCGGACCCAGTCTATCTAGCTTAGAAATCCCTCTTTCTTCCATCATGTTCTTGACTTGGTTGATAGTACCAGATGATGTCCTCAATTCAGAAATGAGGAGCAAAGATAGAATAACCTCACTGATCCCGCCTACATTGCATGGGTTGAGGAAGATCTGACGCTGTTAATATGATCAATCCCAACCTCTCTGGCACAGTTATTCCAAATGTTAAAATGGATCAATTCCTCGCCGGGAGCTCCACAATAACTTGATGCACCCAAAAAGGTGCGAACCCATGTGGAGGTATCAAGTAGTGACCCGGCAAATTCCGGGTCGATCCATAGGGATAGAGAGGTAACTCGGATATCGAAAGGTCTTATCCACCGGTCTAGATGTCACTAGCGAACTTAGACTAAAACGGAAAAGAACAAAGACAAACAGGGTTTTATAACCAAATAAGCAACAAAGAAGAAAACAAGTAAAACTAAACTAAATACTCTAAGTAAAAAGGCGAGAGAGATTCGAGAGAAGGGTCGAAGGAACAAAAGTCGGGAGACAAATAAGTGAGAGAGGTGTCAAAGTCCGGGATCCGTTATGATAAACCTACGCCTATGTTTGGTCCGATGTGTCGAAGTATAATCGAAGTTCGAATCCTAAAATTGATGTCTGTAAGCACTACGTTTATTCGGAGATCATACTTCGTCAAACAAATGTTATAGCCGATTAAACCCGAGTCATCGAGGGTGTTGTCTAGTCGCCTAACTATGTGAAGTGATGACAAGACACATGAATTTATGACAGACTACAATCGATATCGAATACTTCGCTTCATCTATGAACTATGTGAGGTGCATAATAAAACACATGGAAACATGATTGAAACCAAGGAATGAAAAGTCGACATATTTCGGTCGAAATGGCCGAAATATGTCGGTTTTCTGAATTAGGTGCACAGAGACACGCTTACATGAATTTCTTGTAAGATTTCGGTCGAAACATCAAGAAATTTCGACATTTTTCCATAAACTTCTCAACATGAAGAACTAACATACCTTAAGCTTAACTTTATGCAGTTTTTCTTCTCAATTTGAAGTCGATTTCTTCAAAACTTTCTTTTAGTTTCTTTAAAATTTCTTCTCCAATTCATTATTATCATCTTTCCCATTAAAACCCCTAACAAAATCATGAAACTGAAAGTGGTTTTGGTTTGATTCCAAATTCTAGAGAGAGAAAATAAAAAAAAAAACCGTAAAGTTTGTCGTTTGGAAATATCAGAGAAGAAGACGACTTTTTGTTTTAGGGTTTTTTAGGGTTAATGGGAATTTATAAAGGCCGCCCCACTTTAGAGTAAAGGGCACCTCCTTAACTCACAAGGGAGGCGCTTTCAACACTTACAGGGTGCACCCTTAACCCTCATTTGGGATGTCTCCCTTAATTTACACATTTATATTTACCCCGTACCATAATAGCTTCAAGTTATCTTTTGTAAGTTAGCCCCCTAGTATTACTGTTTTATAATAGATTAACCCTCAAGTTAACGAATTTTGTCACAAACCTGTCAACGTTTTTGCAAGTTTACCCCGTACTTCATGTTAGAGTCAAGACTACATGTTTTTTATGCTTAGTTATGGTTGAAAGTCTTGTTATGCACAACTACATCACATTTATATCGTTTTCGTAGAATTGTTAAATTTCCACACTGACCGAAACGTTTCCACGAAATGTTTCCACTTTTGGGCCTACCGAAATTTCCACCGAAACCGAAGTTTCATCCTTGATTGAACCGACAATCGAGATAAATGAACATCAATTCATAATCAAAACATTAGATTACGACACACATAATTACAAAATTCATCACAATTTCATCCCATAATCGACACACTAAAGTTAGCTAAACATGGTGAATAAATAATAAAAGACAAGAAGATAGTAAGAGAATCCCACTTTTTCGATGTGATGCGAGGCTAAGATAGTCGGAAAATATGAGTAGTTAAGGTGTAGCCGCTCTTCCCTTAGCAAAACCCTGGGTTCCCTTTTGAAATGCAAAATAGGTGTCCCCGAGCAAAAATCAGAGTTCCCCATAGCAATCAGTCATCTTCCTCATTTTTACTCAAACTCCACTAAAGCTTGACCCTAGCTTTCTCTCTCTAAGATTTTTAGCTCAAAACAAAATCAAACATCAAGGGATCAAGGCAAAGATGTATCAAACAAAACCCCCAAGTTTTTCGGCCCAAATGATGGTCAGAAGTACCCTAAATAGCCCCGGCTAGGTCTACAAAATCCGGCCACAAGAGCTTGAAGATCTGGCCAACACAAGTGCACCCCTTGCCTTTGCTCAGGTCCCGAGCTGCTTGAATGCCTGGCCTGAGCTGCAGCTGCTCCTAGAAGATCTGTCCCGTGCTTGAAAGGGCAGCCCGAGCTGCTGTCACGAGCTCTCTTCGTGCCGGCCAAAGCTTGGTCGGCCAAGCTTTGGTCGGCTTCTCCTTCTCTCTTTCTCCCTCTTCAAGAACTCAAAACCCTTGAACCTTGGTCTTTTCTTGATGAAGAACCTCAAGAACCCTAACCTCCAATACTCTAACTCTCTCCACTAAAACTTCATCCTTGATGTAGAAGATAACCTTTGACTTGATATTTCTTTTATCAACTCAAACCCTTGATTAAGACTTGGTCTTCTATTGACTTTGGCTTCTTAAAGGAGAGTGCTCATAAAATCAATCTTTGTCCTTCTTCTTCTTTGGCCTTTTGGGCTTGGCTCTGGGCTTTCAATTAGAAACTAAGGGAGTGCCTTCATCATTTTCTACAAATTTAATTTATAGACAAGACCTCGACTTCTTTCTTTTATAACTCCCCCCCCCCCCCCCCCAAACTCCAAATCGACTCCCGTTTTTACTGTCGGACTCGCCATTGACTCAACTTGTCGTTTGATCCCTTTGGTATCTTTTTCTCCCGTTTCGGCCGTATGCGATGAAAGTGATAATTTGCTCTTTTTATTCGGACTTGCGTGTCTATCTTCATTTAAATCACCTAATTAAGAAAAAGACATAAACTATTATAAATAATACCCGAAACGGACTAATTAGTCTAAGTTGGGCACTTCAAATGTGACACTTTCATGTCACATCAATAAACTAAGGCTCAAGTTTTGCAACTGATTCAACAACCCATCTTCAAACTTGTACAAAGGGCTCTTTATCGAAAGCTACACAGATAGCGCTGCAGCCGCTGGAAGGCCTGCTTCTAAAACAGAAATGATTGTCACCATGCTAAAAGGATTCCCTCCAGAATACGAGTCTTTTGGAACCTCTGTCGTCTTCAACAACCCCTTGTATCTGTGCCAAAACTTTACAATCTCCTTATAAGTGAAGAAGTTACTGTTTTAAACAAAACCTTTCTTGTTTCTACTACTCAAGGCCAGTTCACTTCTAATAAATCCTTCAAGATCAACCAACCAAAACTATTAAAACAGAGAAAGAGGGTCTAACGCGGGCCGTGGTAACTTCTCTGGAAACTTCCCCCACTCTTCCAACTTCAACTACAAAGGAATTCTTTCCTTCGAGCACACAACACCTTTTCCTCTTGACCGACCCACATGCCAAATCTGTGGAAATATGGGCCACACAACCATTGATTGCTATCGTCGCATCAATTTTGCTAATCAAGGTCATTCACTACCCAACAACAATGCTGCTATGTAAGCCTCTGCCGACATATTTGGTCAAAACCCATGGTTTATGGACTCCGGAGCTTCTAACCATATCATTCCAGATCTCAGCAACATTGCCTCAACATCAACTTATCAAGGCAACAATAACATCACTACTGCCAATGGCGACAATGCGTCAATCTCCAATACTGGTAATTCCGCTTTTCTTCATAATAATCGTCGTTTCCTTCTAAATAATATTCTTCATGTAGCTCAATCTGCTCATAATTTTCTCTCTGTCCACAAATTTATCACTGATACTTCTTGTTCATTAACTTTTGATCCTCTTGGTTTCCATGTCAAGGCTCTGTTCTCGGGTCAAACTCTATCCAAGGACCCTCTAAGGCTGGTTTGTGACCACTACAGCTGCCCTTCACCACCACACCAAAAGCAGTTTCAGCTCATCGTTCTCCTTCTACATGGCGTCCACGCTTGCGACACCTGTCATTCCAATCCCTCCGGCGAATCAAGTATCTTCTACCACAGTTTCCAGCGCCTATGCAACCTCATTTTTTGTTCTGATTGTCACTTAGGTTGTAGCAAGAAGCTACCTTTCAAATTCCTTGCAGCTTTTATATTTCGACCTTTGGGGTCCAGCACCTTTGTCTTCTGATAGGGGATTTAGGTATTATGTTACTACAATTGATGATTTTAGTAAGTATTGTTGGTTGATCTTACCTGTGTTAAAGTCTGATTTTCGTACTGCTTTCTTACATTTCAAATATCAAGTTGAAAACGCCTATGGCTTTCAAAATAAAAAATACACATCGATAGGAGGGTTGAATTTCTCCACTCTGAATTTACTTCTTCTTGGCCTCTTCTGACATTTCTCATGAGTTTACTTGCCCTCACACCCCTGAGCAGAATAGGGTGGCTGAGAGCCAGCATCGGCATGTACTCGGTGTTGGTCGAACACATTCAATCTGGCGCTCCAAACCTTTATGCCTTGATATTCTTCTTACATCTACTTTCTAATCAATCGTTTTCCTACTAAATCAATCAATTTCATCAGTCCTATGAGAAACTTTACAAATACCAACCAGACTATGCCTCTCTTTGAGCCTTTGGATGCAGATGCTTCCCATGGCTTCGACCCTACTCGAACTCCAAACTCATCCTCGCAGCAAAGCATGTGCGTTTCTCGGATATAGCCTGGATCACAAAAGCTATTGTACCTCGAACTTACCAACTGTCGTGTATATGCCACACGGCACATGATCTATAATGAAAACCTCTCCCTTTTAAACATCCTCTGCCTCCAATCAATCTCTGTTCCTTCCTAACCATTTCCTAATACCTTTCCAATCCCCCTCCACCCCCTTTTGTCCCCATTCAAATTTACAATCACCCTATTGTTCCTCAAGCTCTAACTCTCCAACTCCATCCTCCCTCGTTTAGATTTCTACCTCCTCTTTTTCATCTATCAACTCTATCTCATACTTCATCTACTCCACCATCTGACCCTACACTATCCCTTACCTCCACTACTTCAATTTTTCCTCAATCATCTAATCCTCTTTCTTCCTCTTCCCTTCTATCTCGATCTGCTCCTTCTCACCAAATGATATCACGAGCAAAAGCCCGCATTTTGAAAACTGGAGCGCTTCTTGCCACTAAAACACCACTGGTTTTCTCTCATTCATCTTTTCTTCTTCCACCCATTCCTACTTAATTCCCTAAGGCCAGCAAAGACCGCAATTGGCAACTAGTAGTGAAGAAGAATTTGCTGCCCTCACTAAGGGTGGAACATGGTATTTAGTTCCACCCAATTCAAACAAAAATTTAATTGGCTACAAGTGGGTTTTTCGCATCAAACAAAACCCTGATGGGAGTTTAGATCGATATAAAGCTTGTTTAGTTGCAAACAGCTTCCACCTAAGAGAAGGTCTTGATTACCCACATTCAGTCCCATCGCTATACCCACCACCATGCGTGTTCTTCACTAACTTAGTGGCACTCTTAATGTCGTATATATGCAACAACCTCCTGGATTCAAAGATAAATATTTGCCAACTCCATCGATCCTTGTATGGCCTTAAACAGGCCCTCTCGTGTCTGGTATCAAGATCCCTTGTGACTGCTTCTTTCCTTAGGCTTCACCAAGTCCCAATTAGATGATCTGGGCATATGATTCGCGAATCAGGGGAAACATCCATTGGGATATCATTTAGCGAGGTTTATGAGATCGGACAGGTCAAGATAAGAGACTTTTAATTTTAAAGGAGTTACCGAAACCTTTAGGTCAAAGCATTTTGGTCAAATGAAGCTCTACTTAGAAGAACCTACGATTTCGTGTATGATAATTTGTTTGTGCTTGATTATTTAAAGTCCATATTGTTGGCATAAAAATAACAAGATCTTTTTAACTTTATGCATTATAGAGTGTGTGAGACCACACCCAAGTTTACTTCTGTGAGAATGACATGATCTATATTGTCGAACCTTCGTGGCTTCTTCCATTGACAACACTTTTGGGAAGATAATAGTCAAGCAAATAAATCAATGAATCATAGCCATCTATAGAGTTGAGTTAAGAGTGGTACTTTTTCTACTCTAAGCGACATATAAAACGATGTTGGAGGATCATTACCCAAGTATATGCAGTCCAACCATAAAGCAATCCATGCTTTCTAATACGTTCTCCATCTGGGGACTTAAAAGTACTCGCGAGCAAGCACAGTATTCCAACAACTGACATTTCTACGGTCATCATGTATGCGCTATGCTTTTTAACCTTCCACAGAACGAAAATATAAGTGAGACTGTCAAAGATTGAGAATCACAGGAAAAGTTGAGTAGACAAGAGTAACTAACCTGAGAGGCCCACTGACAGAGAGAAGAAGCTAAACCAGAAAGCACAGAGGCTACCAAAACTGGAATGATACCTTGGAATAAAATCTGATCAGGATCACCACGACTAGAGCCTTTGCCAGAGCCTTCACCAATGCTTAGCAGAACAGCAGCAAATATTAACAAGATGAGCGCCCCAATTTGCTGAATTGATTGCTTCTGCCTGCAGATTGAACTCAAAAAATGATAAGAAAGTGATAGCGAAGACATTGCCACCTTGATAACTGCCCGAAAATAACATCATAACCATTTAAGAGAAGTTGCATCAGGAAGTAGATGTTATCTGACCAAGTGAATGTCGGGATTTACACGTTAGAGGGGACTGCCATTCGCTAGAGGTTTACACTTGAAAGTAATAATTACGGTCTAATTTAATCCCAAGAAGTAAAGAAGGTTAAGGAACATACCGCAAGATAAGATAAGTAAAAAAGGCAGTAAAGAATAGCTTTGTCTGATTGAGCATTGAGAATGTGAGGGAATCTAGATTCTTGTAAGAAATCTGCAACAAGCTATTCTGCAGCGCATAAATGGCTGCTGGAAGAGCCGATGCCGTTAATGAACCAAGCAAAGTCCATTCTCTAGATATTCTCTTCAAGGTTCCTTGTCTTGCTAAAAGAGCTATTGCACAAATAACCTACGGAACAAAGTCAAGATCTTTCAAAAATGTAACGTACATCACAAATTGAGTGAAAAGAAAAGCTAGTCTCGGAGTTACCTTTGCTACTTCGCATGTCAAAACAGATGAAGTCACAATAACTTCTTGGCTGTGGATAGTATGAAAAATGAGAATATAAATAACTCATATCAGTTATGCACATAACTAGTTTCTAAAACATACTGTATTGAAGAACAAAATGTTGTGAAACAACATTATTTCTTTTGTATATCAAGTGGAAGAGGTTATACCTTGTTCAGAAAATTACGTAGAAGCAACTAAAAAAGAAATAACACGACTACGTGTATTATCGTAAATATTGAAAAGATAAATGTAGCCTTCAAACTGGACGGAATGAAGAATACATAAAGAATCGGAAAAAAGGCCCCATCTCATGTATTTGATAAAAAAAATATTCTTCGTTACTAAACTATATATTTTGTACTTTCTACGAGTGGGTTTCATGAAACTTTTCATTTTAAAAATTAAACAAAAAGAAATTGCTTATGAATGAACTATTTTCAAGTTATCCTAAAACTCCGGTAGCACAATAGAATGCTTTACCAATAAGTAAATTCTTGAATGACTAATGGAGGACAAGATCTGCAGGATTCTTGTGCAAACTAAATAAATTGCTAATTAGTCTATATAGGAGCAAGGAATTAAATTTCGAAATATTTTGGTTGAAATGACCGAAATATTTCCATTTTCATGCCCACTGAAATTTCTTGCAAAACAGAAATTTAACTACGTTTCACTTAACAATGCCTTGTCAAGGAAATTAATTTCGTAATATTTCAGTGTAAATGACCGAAATATTTCCATTTCCATGCCTATCAATATTTCCAGCAAAACCGAAATTTCATTCCTTGTACAGAAGAACGTACTTGGATACAAATTATGAGTAGGAAACCCTAATGTTTCAATACAGAGTGGTTCTGTAAATTCTCAACCAATTTGATAAAAAAACAGACGCAGTGATCCCCCAAATGGAAAAAAAAATGTATCAATTTCACTTCTGAAATTGCATATATAATCCCAATTTCCAGTTTTTTTACCTTCCAATTATACCTTTAGTAAAAAGATGTCTGCCCACATTAAACCAACCTCCAGTTTAAGAACTAAATCAAAGCTAGTAAACTAAGAAGTCAGAAACGTCATTGGTTCTTCAACTTTTGAAGGTTGCGTTCACTTAGAACAAATTAGCCCTAACTCCTCAGTCCTCAAACAGTTAAAACATTTGTTTATCAGCTACAAACCAGATTGATGATTCGATACATGAGGACAACACACCATTCTTAATGAAATTATGTTTAAATCTCTAATTTCGAAGCAGTAGAAGGCTAGGGTTTAAATTGCATGGAAGGCTCAAAATACAAAATAAACGAAAAGAAAAACACTTACTTAATGCATCGTTTAGAAATTAGTGGTTGTGCGCCATATTGAAGAGTAAGCAGAACCAGATAGACCCAAATCCTCCTATTTACTTTCTCAGAAGGACGAGGGGGCGTTTTACGCTTGACCGCCGCCATTAATGGCGGACGAGTACAATACGAGGAGGTTCTAATTGCTCAGTAACAATGAGGAAGAGGAAGGGGGTAACAATGAGGAAGAGGAAGGGGGGAATGTTTTTCTAGTTCTCAGAGAAGGTTAAAAAGGTTGGACGACACTACGAAGTCAACAACCCACAAGGCAATTAATCTTGGTCAAAATTATTTACGAGCTACTTTGGGTATTTACATGGCCCAAAAATTCGAACCAGAGACTCTGTCTCTTTATGCCAAAATTTTATGATTTGTCTGGAAAGCTAAATGCGAACAATGTTTTTCAACACTTAAGCAAAACTCCAGGCAAGTGATCAACAATATTCAAGGTTCAGTCACAACCCCAGATCGAGACCAAAGAAAGAATGAAGCAAGAAAAAAGAATCTCAACAGACTCACCCCCCCCCCCCCCCTCGTAAATAATTTTATGATTGGTCTCCACCAGAACCGCCTTTCCTCAAATGCAATGTGGACGCATCTTTCACGACCCTCCTAGACCCGGCTGGATACGGTTGCATTATACACGATGACAAGACGGGATTTATAATAACAAGGGCAGACTCAATTAGAGGTCAAACGGCGGAAGAATGTGAATGTCAGGCGATTTTACGAGCTATGGAATGGGCGACACAACTTCAGATCCCCCATCTACATATGGAAAGCGACAATCAAAACTTAATCAACTACCTCAATAATGCAAGCAGGTCAATCGACTGGCAGTCTGAGAAATTCATGGACGACATTCTACAGCTAAAATATCAATTTCGCTCCATCAAATTCACACATGTCTCACGGGATCACAACAAATGGGCGGACAAACTTGCTAAATGGGGCAAGACAAATGATTGTAATAGGATTTGGAACTCTTTGATTGAGCTCCACGACGTTCTAAGTGTCTAAATGTATGTCTCTTCAACAAAAAAAAAGCCCAAAAATTGAAATCTTTTATCTTTCTTTGTAAATAAGGTTTTTCTATTTACAGAGTACATAGAGACTAAAATCAAATTTTGATAAGGATCAAACTGAAAAAAAAATATTGATTATAGAG
This sequence comes from Eschscholzia californica, assembly GCF_041429995.1. Classification (NCBI taxonomy): domain Eukaryota; kingdom Viridiplantae; phylum Streptophyta; class Magnoliopsida; order Ranunculales; family Papaveraceae; genus Eschscholzia; species Eschscholzia californica. Next base: position 23,553,964 of record NW_028238420.1, on the reverse strand, counting down.
TAGAAGATATTTTATTTCCTTCATTCGTAAATGTCACCAACTACACCTTCCACCACCCCAACAATCACCACCACAACTATGAACAATCAACTCACAATCACCTACTAGAAACATTAGTAATGGAAGAACCTAACAATGAGGAAGGGACATTAATGGAGGAGCTTGGTGGTCAAGAGACTTCATTAAGGGAAGAGTTTGATATTGAAGAACTCAACTATAACTCTTCATTGGACTCATATAACAACAATCTAAGTCAAGACATAACTTTAGAGGTAAGATAAACTAATTTGTGGTGATTATTCTAAAAAAAGAACTCAGATTTCTAGGTCAACATTTTAAGTAAACAACCCAAATTTTCGGTGAAATAATGCTTTGAACAATGAAGAGTTCCCCACTGATCAAAATGTTGAACAAGTCACGGACAAAGAACCATTTGTTCCACCTGAAATATACTAATGATGAGGTATTCGAGTTTTTTAAAAAACATGCTAAGAAAAAGGGATTTTCTATTAGGAAGAGATCAAGAGTGAAAAATCTCGACGGAAATGATGCCTATATAAAATTTTCGCGTTTTCGAGAAGACAATGAAGTTCGTAAGACTACCAACTCATTGAAGCCTGGGCCAAGTTTTCGAATAGGTTGTCAGGTTAAGATCTCTACAAGCTTAAATTAGATGAATATTGGATGTTTTCAAAAGTTCATCTAGACCACAACCACGACATTAGTCCTACAACATCTCGGTACTTCAAATGTAATAGAACTATTAGTAAGCTTGTGAAAAGGCAATTCGAGTTAGATGATAAAGCAGGTATCACAATGAACAAAAATTTTCATCGGCTTGTTGTTGAAGCTGGTGGGTACGATAATGTCCTATTTACAGAAAAGGATGTTCTGAATTTCTTAGATGAAAAAAGAAGGGAATGATTTAGTAAAGGTGATGCAGAATCACTAATATTTTTTTTTCTTAAAAGTGGTTGAACAAAGAAATGGGTTCTTCTTTAAAACTGATTTAGACGAATGTGGTCGGCTAAAAAATGTGTTTTTGACGGATGGGCGAAGTAGAGAAACATATGAGGAATTTGGTGATTTTATCACATTTGACACCACCTACAAGACAAACAGATATGAGATGTCATTTACACCATTTGTAGGGGTTAATCACCATGGGCAATCGATCATTTTTTTGTTTTGCCTTAATCATAAAAGAAGATACAAAATCATTTGTACTAATGTCAAAAAATGGCATTCCGTTATATCAGCATGAAACAGGGAGTTGATGCATGACAACCTCCTTTAAGTTGATTGTACTGTTAAGTTAGGTAAGATTCTATCTGTTGAATCTGCTTCCAGCTCTGGTTCCCTGCTTTTCCTGCTCCTGACTCCTTTTTCCTTGACCATGCTTATTGCTCCTGTTTGTTTGTTCCCACGGGGGAAACCTGCAAAGGGTTTGAAAACCGCTCCGACGCAGCAACCAGTCAGGGTGCTCTTTGCAGTAAAAGAATGAATATTGATCGATCCTTTTGGGGGCGAGTTATGAGAACTCAGAGTTAATTGTGATCTTCTAAGGTTTAAAGATCGTGTCCTTTGAAGGACGATTTGGGGGCCTTTTATAGGCTTAAGAGGCGGCGATGGCTGCCGTGGAGGGAAACTTTCCTTTTGTGTTTATCTCGCATCCAGGATAGATGAAAATTTTGAAGTTCAAGGATCTTTCGTAGATATCCTGTCGATGTGATAGATCTTTGGGGAGAAGTTTCCTCCCTTGGACGTGTGAAGTCCGCACTTGCTTAAACACTTATAGATCTGTAGCCGACTGAGATCTCTAGGGAGATTCTGGGATTAAGTCGGTAGATTGCTGGTGCGCTTTGCCTTCCCAGTTCTGGGCGAAATCCTTTAGAAACCCGAGGACTAATCCGTTCGTGCCAAGGGCGTTACAGGGCTGGTTTCCTCTAGCCGACCTCCCAGTAAGGGAAGTACGTGACGGACCGTCAAGGGTTCAGTTGACCTGCTACCTTAAGTCGGGTTGACCCAATGCAGGTCTGATCTTGACTCTTCAGGCGTTAGTCAATGTCAGGACATTTTATGCATCATCAATTTGTTTGGCTCGTTACTGCTTGGCTTGATTGTATGGATAATGTTGCTCCTAAAGGTATCATTACTGACAGTGGCGGATCTATGTGGGGCGAGGGTAGGCAAAACCCCCCCCCCCCTCAACCCCCACAAAAGTCGAAAGGAATTTAGAACGCCTCAACCCTTCCTTGTAACGAATAAGAGTTGTGACGTTCCTAAGTTGATCACAATATTGGATGTAGCTTAGTTGGTAAGCGTTGGGTGATGGATTTGGGAAACTCCAATACATCACGGGTTCGAGACCCTTAGTTGTATTTTTTGTCTCACTTAGGAAACTCATTGTTTAAATAGATTACAAATTATCAAGGACAAAAATATGATTTTTTAAGTAAAAATACTATTTCTCAACAAAAAAGAAAAAATAAAATTAAGGGTTATTTCCCTAATGGCCCCCAACTTTGTGACCAGCTTCCCGCCTGACCCCCTACTTTACGAGAAATACCTATATGGCCCCCTTCCGTTATAACACCGTCACCCTCTCTCCTCCATCATGTTTTCTCTCTCGGCAGATGAGGTGGCGTAACAGATGAGGTGGCGTGAGTTGGCAGAGAGAGAAACACATGATGGAGAAGAGAGAGTGACGACGTTATAACGGAAGGGGGTCATATGGGTATTTCTCGTAAAGCAGGGGGCCAGGCGGGAAGCTGATCACAAAGTTTGGGGCCATTAGGGAAATAACCCTAAAATTAATATTATAAATATTTGTTTCTAAGTTAAAAATGCAACATATTGTATAGTAAAGTTATCGTTGAACTCCATAAAAGATTGTCTTCTTTTTTACTTTAGCCACCTCTAAGCATTAATCCTGAATCCGCCACTGATTAGTGATCAAGATGAAGGATATATCCTCGCGGTATGAAGGAATGTCCTTCGACCAAGATAGCAACACGCACGATTTGGTTCATAGGATCAAGATGACCTTATTCGGAAGATCATCCAGTACGGTTCAATTAGGAATCGTAATGCTTAGCTAGAAGTTACTTACGACTGTCGTATTATTTCGGTTATCCGCAGCTAACATAGACCGGATCCTACAACGGGTCACACATAAAAATGGTACCTTGGACAGAGAGAATAGACTTGTGGGAATTGGCCTATAGATGGATATGATCTAGTCTGATAGTGCTTAAAAGGATAGAATAGGATTGGGCTTAGAAAGGAAGCCCGGAAAAGTGTAAAACCAACTTTTAGGCCAACTAGGTGAAGCCCTTTAAAGGGATGACCACAGTCGGCCATAAGAGGGTAGTGGCCCGGACAAACTAAGCCCATTAAGGAGTCTGGTCGGCCATACACTAAGGGAAACCCTAATAGAATTTGTTCTCAGTAGGGATTCCCAGTTAGAAAGAGTTTCTGACAAAGCTTATCTTTTCTTTGGGACTTAAGGAATCCTTGTTTGAGTAAAACTTATAAAGACCAGTGAGGGTTCAGAAAAAGTGTGGAATTTTATCAAGAAAAAATCATCTCTCTCAGACATTCCAGAGAGAGGAAGATTTAAAAAAAAGGTTCACATTCTATCTATCAAGTCTAGAAGAAGGAGTTCTTCATCTCAACCTTCATGCATATGATCTTAGATAATATTTGTGTTAAACATATGATGTTTGAAATTCCGCAACCAACACTAGTTAGATGATTAGGGTAGTCTTAGAGACATATAAAACCGAACAGTGGCATCACGAGCCGTTTACATGAAACTATCTTTGGCTAAACGAAATAGATTTGTACTTGAACGATTAGATAGATTAGTTTGGATAGAGATTCGAACAATTTTTTTTATTCGTTTAAATATGATTTAGATGTAATCAAATTAGGGTTTTTGAATGGGATTCAATGACTTAAAACATTGAAATTTTAGTTTTTTGAAACGAGTTTTCGAAACTAGCTTGATGACTAAAATATTTTGATGAAAATCATCAAAATCTGTGATTTTTGATGATGAATTTCATCAAAACAGCAGCTGGAACAACAGAAAGAAGAAGGAAGAAGACATAGGTCGATTAGGGTTTTTTAAAAAATTTAGAAACCCACTGGCCGAACCGACCAGGGTGCGCTCAGGATGCGTTCGGATCGGTCCAGCCTATCTCGGGACAGAATCCCGAGACCCGGGACTATTGGGACTGGGGATATCCAAGTCCGAATGGGACTGGGATTCTTAGTCCGTACTGGACTAGGAGTCCGAGATTTCTAAATCTCGGACATCCAAGCGCGTCTAGGATGCGTGTGGGTAGTCCTAGTCTGAGACGGACTAAGAAAGTCCGAGAAATATCTTCTCGGACATTCCAGGCGCGTCTAGGACGCGTCTGGGTTTCCTAATAGGTCTCATTTTAGGACCGAGACTCTGGACGTAAGTCCTGACACATCAAGGATGCGTCTAGAGCAACCGGATGCATCCAGGATGCGCTTGAAAGCTTCCAGACACACTTGGGATGCGACTGGAGCATCCACATGCGTCTAGGACCCGAGTGGGAGTTTTTCAACCTTTCTCTCCCAGTATCAAACATATTTTTTCAAAATTGACCCGGGCCATCTGAAGGCCTAAACGGAGTTTTTCCTAAACACGATTTTAGAAATCATCAAAGAAGAAACATAAAGTGTCATTAGTCTAAATTTTACGGAAATAGACTTAAGTGCCCGTTACACATAGAGATGTCAATATTTATTCCCGATTAGCTATTTAAATTGTAGAGAACAAAGATTCGGCCTAAGTAAACGAATCTCATACATACGTTATCATATTATGTATTGCATATTATTGTGTATGTATGATTGTGAATGCAGAAAATAGTATGTCCATAAGATATTTAGTTTCTTTTCTTGTTTCTAAGCACAAGTGTTTGTGCCTAAATTATACTTAGAGTATAGGGTCTTAAGAAACATTGAAAAACTGAATGATGAGATCATGGTTCAAGTGGGAGTACTCAATGGTGGTTCAAGGATGGGATCTAAACAAACCAAAGGCGAAACAAGAATCAACCTAAAGAGATGAGATCTCTTAGGGGTCAAACTAGGATCTAGACTACTTGATTCATTTCCTTGCACACATTCACTTACCTTTTACGTATACGTCATGAATGGTTATGCTAGAGTTCACAGTAACGCATACTTGACAAAATACGTAATAATACCTAAAACAAATTTTGAGTATAAGCCTACCCAGCATAAGACACATGTTGAGCCCTTGTTCATCGATGGTGGGTCTGCCTCAACAGGGTGCCATCTTTTAGCTCGGGACAATACGGGTTGATCTATGAAGAGGTCTACGCGTTTAACTGGTTATTCTCAACGAGTCAGCAAAAGGGTTTTGGACTTCGAGGCAAAGGATAAGTTTAACACTCAAGTGTGAAACTTGTCGACCAAGAGTCATAGAAATATGACCAGTAAAGATGTTACTCACCCAGAATGACGGAGTTAAGGACAGTGCCCTAGTACGCTTAACTTCGAAGAATTGGGATCTTAGAATCATGTTATTCAAATAAGGAATAGATTCTTGAATAATATGACAAAACTAGGATTTTGCTAGGATAACAAGTTTAAGTCACTTTGCGTTCTTTACATGTAGTTTAATTATGACAACCAAAGAAGCCTTCAACATCCGTTGGCTTCTCGAGAAGGAGAAGTTAAATGGAGATAACTTTATTATTTGGGAGCGGAATCTGGGACTCGTATTCAGATCCGAAAACAAGGAAGCTATCTTAGACACTCCTATTCTGATACTCACTGAAGATTCAACTGTCGATGAGAAGGAGCTAGAAAAGAACCTTCAGAGGAAATCTGAGCCCGTAACGTGTTTGATGTTAGCAACCATACCCAATCTTCAGGATAAGTTCATACACATGGATGCTTACACCATGATACGACAACTTAGAGAATTGTTCCAAAAGAAGTCAAGAATGAAAAGTACGAGACATCAAGGTTAATACTAGATTGTCGCTTTAAAGAGGGAAAGCCTGTAGGGCCACATGTTTTCAAAATGATCAGTCTTTTTGAGAAACTAGCACGACTTGGAGTCGATCATGGCCGGGATTTCGCAACTGATATTATCCTGCATTCACTTCATAACGGGGTCAATCAATTTAGGATGCACCACAATATGAACGGATGGGATAAATCTTTGGAGGAATAACACGCAATGCTCCAGACAGTCGAAGAGAATATCGTAACATTTTAACCTAAGAAAGAAGTTCTGATGGTTCAAAATGACAAGGGATTTAAGAGGGACGGGAAACAGAAGATCAAGAAGAAAATGGGTAAAGAAAAAGGCAAACAAGTTGTAAAAATCAAGGGTGCCGCTTCTGATTCCAAGTGTTTCTACTATGATGGCACGGGCCATTGGAAGAGAAACTGTCTCAAATTCTTGGAAGACAAAAAGAACGAAACTGTGAGTTTCGCTAAAGGTAAAAATGTTAAAAGTTGACTCAATTAAACACATTCCCCTTTGATGGGCCTAGAAGGTTACCCTAGAAGGTCTCTGCCCACAAGTATACGGGCGTCAGGTAATAACCCGGTAAGACCGGTTCGTTCCTCAAAGACTAGTTAAACTTATTCTAAAACTAGGAAATAATAAGATTTTGAAAATGGTTTTGATTTTGGTTTTAAAATAAAATAAATAAAATATTAAAACGAATAAAAACGAAAATGCAAATGAACTCAAATGGGGGAATGATCTAAGGATTCAGAATCTATCCACGGAAAAACTCTAAAGGTGAACTAATGAGTCAACGAGTACTTATATTACTCAGGCTTTAAAACATGAATGGTCTAAAGTCTGGAAGATATCTTCGTTAAAGTGAGAAAAACTAATAATGTATGCACAACTTTCTTATGTATTCATCGCTCAACTATTATGCATCAACCAAGAAGTATAATCCATCAAAGATTTAGTCTAAGCATGAAATATCAACTCTAGAAGCATGAATAATGAAGAACTAATCAATCATCAAGAAAGAAAATGCAAATAGGACATGAACAACCAAAAGATTACTCGACTCAGAATTTAATCACACCTAGAAAGTAGATAACATAATGGATTCCATCAAACACCCTAGATAAAAGACTAACTACTCATAATCATCAAATGCAGTCTCATCTCAAATCATCAAAATAACAAGAAAGATAGGATAGAGTAAACCAAATAGGAGATTTGTTGATGATGAAGATGGTTTCACACTTCTCTGTAAATATCAATTAAGGCTCATAGATGAAGAGATAAATGTAATCTCTTTCTCTGTTAAAAACTTAAAGAAGAATGACAAAGTGATGATGAATAAATCTCTTTGTTCTCTGAATTTCTTTTTCACTCTCTCCATACAAACTCTCTGTTCTTCTATTCACTCTTTCTCTCTCTCTCTGACTCTCTAAAATTGCTCTCAAATAAGAACAAGAAGATTACAAATAAAAAATGAAACCAGACTCTCTGTTTTCTTCTACAATTTTTCTCTCTCTCTCTCTCTATCTCTCTCTCTCTCTATCTCTCTCTCTTTCTCTATATATATATATATATATATATATATATATATATATATATAAAAAATTACACCATTAAATCTCCAGAGAAGATGGAGAAAAAATTGATTAAGAACGAGAAAAATGGTGATCTCCCCCCAAAAATGAGATATTAATAACTCTGTCGTCTCTCCTCTTTATACTGTGATGGCTGGTTCTGAAAACAATAAAGAGAAGGAAATAAAAATACCAAAAAGGAAGATGAGCCTATAATCAGTCCTCCATCAAATCCCTTCTTCAATCATTCTCTCTCTCTAGAATATCTTCACATCCTCTTTGAAATATAAGAAACACCATCCTTCTCTATCTTCTTTCTATAAAATCTTAACAAATTTCGATTTCCAGCCAAGCTTTCTCTGTAAAAAATCAATCCTCATCTTTGATTTCAATCAACTCCTTCTTTAGTTTCCACTTCTCTCACTAACAATATGAACTGAATCCTCCTTCAATCACTCTATCTTCTCCAATAAAATATTGAGCTCTGAAATCCTCTCTAAAGTATTAGTTAATGGCCGAAAGATCTCTATAGAAACAGCAATCAAATTCTTTCAATTTCAGAAACTTTCTCTCTAAATCGATTATCTTTTTGAATCTCTCTTTATACAAATCTTCAAAGAAAATATTACTGTTTATTTCCTCGATAGAAGATGATGAAAGAAAATATTACTTCTTTCTTGATACCTCACACTGTTGGAGATTTAAGAAAAATAACAACTATAACATAAAGGATCTAACACCATATACTCAAACCAACTATCCTTCAATCACAAATCTCCATTCATCATAAACACAAACATTGTTGTTGTTCCTTTCATTAACAAAGAGAAAAGACATTCAAAAACATTAGATAATAGTCATAGATACATACCAATTAATTACTTCAAATTTCTTCACTAAGGATCTTCTCCAAAGAAAGCCTTAGTTCTTTCTCTCTCTAAGCTTACTCAAGTTGTAGACATATCAATCTCTACTACCTCTCTTTTAATTAATTTAAGGAGTCTTTTTCCTTCTTTGCCCCTTCTAGTTTGATAGACCCATTTACTCAAGCCCACATTTCATATTGGGCCCCAAAACAAATTTGGTTTAAAACCACACTTTCAACATCCCCCCTTAAACCAAATTTCCATAGCTTCTCATACCTAACATCCACTTCATTCTTTCAAAGACATCGTGCTTCAAGGGCTTCGTAAATATATCGGCTATTTGATCTTGAGACTTGCAATGCATCACTTCAATATCACCTTCTTTAACATGTTCACGAATAAAATGGTAGCGTGTATCAATGTGCTTGCTTCTTTCATGACAAACGGGATTCTTGGCTAAAGCAATAGCTGATTTATTATCAAGGAACACTTCGGTTGGACCAACTTGAGGGCATTGAAGATGCTTCAACATATTTCTTAACCAAATTGCATGACAAACCATAGAGCTAGCGGCTACATATTCCGCTTCACAAGTAGATAAAGTCACGATGGGTTGTTTCTTGGAAGACCAAGTAAATGCCGTGTAACCCATAAAAAATACAAATCCCGATGTACTCTTTCTTTCATCCAAGTCTCTACCCCAATCACTATCGGAATAACCAATAAGCTTAAAATCTTGTGCACAAGAGAAAAATAAACCATCATTGAGCGTACCTTTAATATATCGAAGGAGCCTCTTTGCAACATTAAGATGAGATTCATCCGGTGTCTCCATGTACCTACTCACTAGCCCAACTCCATAGAGAATATCCGGTCTTGTACATGTAAGATAACGTAGACTTCCAATCAAACTTTTGAAATATGTAGGATCCACATTACTACTTCTTGTGCATTTTCTCAATTCTACTCCACTTTCAAGAGGGGTGTTTACCGGATTACACGACTCCATTTTAAATCTTTTAAGTACTTCCTTAGCATATCCACTTTGAGAAATAAATATTCCATTTTCCATTTGCTTCACTTCGATACCAAGGAAATGACCCATCAACCCAATATCGGTCATATCAAATTCCTTAACCATGCTCTTCTTAAACTCTTCAAATAGTCTTGAATCATTACCGGTGAATATCAAATCATCAACATAGAGACAAACAAATAACATACCTCCATCTTCTTTCATTTTCATATATAAAGTGTGCTCACGAGGACACTTTTCAAACCCATTTTCTTGAAAATACTTATCAATTCTTGCATTCCATGCACGTGGAGCTTGCTTTAACCCATAGAGGGCCTTCCTTCTTCAACTTATAAACTTTATCTTCTTTTCCCTTTCTAACATACCCCAATGGTTGTTCAACATATATCTCTTCCTCTAGGATACCATTCAAAAATGCCGACTTGACATCAAGTTGATAAATCTTCCATGAATATTGAGCCGCTATAGAGATTAACAATCTTATTGTTTCCATACGAGCAACGGGAGAAAATACCTCACTATAATCAATGCCGGCTCTTTGCTTGTAACCTTTAGCTACAAGTCTTGCTTTATATCTTTGGACTTCTCCACTTGCATTCTTCTTTGTCTTATACACCCACTTTACACCAATAGGTTTATATCCCTTTGTTAAACTTGTCAATTCCCAAGTATCATTTTTTTCAATTGCATTAATTTCTTCATTCATTGCATTTTCCCATTTTTCTTCTTGGATGGCCTCTTCATAACTAATAGGATCACAATCCATGAGAAAACAACACAAGTTCAATTCTTCTTCATTATCCATGATTTTATAAATCTCTCTCAAACTTCTAGTTTTCATTGGCCCTTCATTAGAACTTCCTCCCGATGATGAGGATGATGGAGATGAAGACGATGGTGTTTGTGGGTCTCTTTGAAATTCTCTTGGTGGTGCATCTTCTTCTTCTTCTCCTTCAAGTCTAAGTTCAACTTGAATAATTTCTTTTCCTTTCCATTCCCATGTCAAATCTTCTTCAAATACTACATCTCTACTAAAGAGCACTTTATTGACAATTGGATTAAACAACTTGTAACATTTCATTTGCTCATTATACCCAAGAAAGATACATTTCTCACCTTTGTCGTCAAGTTTTGTTCTTCTTGCTTCCGGTATCTTTGCATAAGCAATACATCCAAATATCTTTAAATGAGATACACTAGGCTTGTAATAGCCCCATGCCTCTTGAGGTGTCTTCATATGAACACTTTTAGTGGGACATCTATTTAATAAGTATACGGCACATGCAACGGCTTCACCCCAAAATTCTCTAGGCAAACTTTTTTCTTTTAACATGCTTCTTGCCATGTTTAATATGGTACGATTTTTTCTTTTGGCTACTCCATTTAGTTGTGGTGTGTATGATGGGGTAAGTTCGTGAATAATTCCATGTTCTTTACAAAACATATCAAAGTCTCTTGAAGTAAATTCCCCACCTCTATCCGATCTTAGTTTCTTGATAAAATACCCACTTTGTTTCTCAACCATATTTTTGAATTCCTTGAACACTTCAAATACTTCGGATTTATTTTTCAAGAAGTATACCCATGTTTTTCTACTATAATCATCAATAAAAGTGAGAAAGTAATTGTTACCTCCATTTGTCATTGGCTTCAATGGACCACAAACATCGGTATGCACAAGCTCCAATATATTAGATGCTCTCCACCTTCCTTCTTTAGAAAAACTTGTTCAATGATGCTTGCCAAAGATACACCCTTCACACACTTTGTTTGGGTGATCAATACATGGTAAGCCCCTTACCATATTCTTGCTTGCCAAGGTCTTCATCCCATCAAAGTTTATATGCCCAAGTCTCAAGTGCCACAACCAAGATTCATCTTTCACAATAGAGTTTAAGCATTTTGCGTCACCATGTTGAATGTTTAAGGGAAATAATCTATTCTTTGCCATCTTTACCTTAGCAATTAGAGTTCCACTTCTATCTCTTAATGTGAGATGAAGATCTTTCAATCTTATATCATATCCTTTTTCTAAAAGTTGTCCCAAACTCAAAATGTTATTTTTCATTGCGGGAACATAATAAACATCGGAAATATAGTTATGTTTTCCATTTTTTAGTTGAATGAGGATATTACCTTTCCCTAGCACCGGTATCTTTGAGGAGTCACCGAACTTTACAAACCCTTTCACACTTTCATTCACTTCAACAAACAATTCTCTTTTTCCACAAATATGATTACTTGCACCGGTGTCGAAATACCAAGTGTTTGTTTGTGATTCATCAAAACCATCACAAGAAAATAACAATGTAGGATCAACATTAATTTCTACTTCATCTTCAACAAGATTTGATTCTTCCTTAACTTCATTTTTATACCAACATTTATTACTATAATGCCCAAGCTTGTGACAATTATAACATTCAATATCCCTTTTGTCTCTACCTTGGCTATTATAAGGTCTAGTAAAGTTTCCTCTACCTCTTCCTCTTGGTTCATTTGTTCTTCCTCTATTAAAAAAATTTCTTCCTCTTTGGCTTCCAAAGCCTCTTCTACGGTTATCATAACCTCTACCATAACTCTCATAGTCTCTTTCTTTTTGGGGTGTATATTATTTTTCTTCTAAAGTGAGTTTTGCTTGAAGTACTTGATCAACCGAACAATTTGAAGAGGTTGTGGCATTTCTATTCACCCTTTGTTCATGGATTTGCAATGTTCCCATCAATTCATCTACCGTCATAGATTCCAAGTCTTTTGATTCTTCAACAACAATAACCACATTATCAAATTTAGGTGTCAAAGACCGTAAAATCTTCTCCATCACCCGAACATCATCACATTTTTCACCACACCTTTTCATTTCGTTAACATTAGACAATACTCTTGAAACATAATCGGAGACAAGTTGTCCTTCATTCATACTCAACCTTTCAAATTCACCATGCAAAATTTGAAGACGAACCTTCACCACTTTATCAACTCCTCTAAAAGAATTCTTGAGAATATTCCAAGCCTCTTTCGATGATTTTGCTTCGGACACTTTTTCAAATGTAGAACTATCAATCCCTTGATATATAAGGAACAAAGCTTTTTTATCATTCTTTCTTGAATCTTTAAGAACATTTTTTTGCAAGTCATTCATAATATCCTCTTCTTCTAAAGTTGGCTCTACATAACCATTTTGAACAATATCCCACAAATCTTAAGATCCCAATAATACACTCATTTGAATGGACCAGAGCCGTGGCTGAGAATTTGAGGGCCCAGGGCGAAATTTAATTGTGGGCTTTTCGTACATAAATAAATTACGTTCACAAAATCGAACAAAATGTAAGATGATGAAAATCATTAGTGATTCACATGTGTATTTATGTATTATTATTTTTTTGTGGTAAAAACATCTAACTTTCCATTTCTTAAAAAACACTTCAAAAATTAATGAAATACACCTAATATAAGAACGGTTAAGACAAAGTTTAGTGGAGTAAAAATAGAGATTGACTTAGCAATTATATTCTCATCCAAAAGAAAATCAAAATGTAGCCATCAGGATTTGAACCCGCGTAAAAAACATGGACAAACATCACCATTCCCACGGAGCTATTAGTAGTTAGATGATTAAGGTGATATTGTAACATATATAACAACTCGGACCCTTTAATAGAAAGTGGGCCCTTTTGAGGTGGGGGCCCAGGGCGGACGCCCTGCCCGCCCCCCCTCAAACACGGCTCTGGAATGGACCAATGTCCATAATTTTCTTTTGTTAACATAGGTATTTGAGATTGCACCATATTTGTCATTTTTTCTTACTAGATCCCCAATTTTTTTCACAAACCCTAGATTCTCAAAATGTTGAAATGATAAGATAACATAGCTCTGATACCATTTGTTGGAGATTTAAGAAAAATAACAACTATAACATAAAGGATCTAACACCATATACTCAAACCAACTATCCTTCAATCACAAATCTCCATTCATCATAAACACAAACATTGTTGTTGTTCCTTTCATTAACAAAGAAAAAAGACATTAAAAAACATTAGATAATAATCATAGATACATACCAATTAATTACTTCAAATTTCTTCACTAAGGATCTTCTCCAAAGAAAGCCCTATTTTTTTCTCTCTCTAAGCTTACTCAAGTTGTAGACATATCAATCTCTATTACCTCTCTTTTAATTAATTTAAGGAGTCTTTTTCCTTCTTTGCCCCTTCTAGTTTGATAGACCCATTTACTCAAGCCCACATTTCATATTGGGCCCCAAAACAAATTTGGTTTAAAACCACACTTTCAACACACATTTCCTGTTTCTTTCCTTTATCTCTCTAATTCCCACACTTTCTATTTCTCTTGCAAGAAGGTTTTAAAATCCTTCCAAATATCTCTTTCAAATATTAAGATAAAGATGAGAGAAAGAAAATCAGTTAAGGAGTTACCATATTTTGGGGCCAATCAATATATTCACGTGATAATTGTCAACAAGGTAGGATATGGAGAGACAGGGGCTATTCAACGCACATGCATTTCCATATATAAGACGGTTGGATGAAGGCTGGTTAGTGCGGACGCCTCCGATCTTTGCGTGCACCCTTTTATAATACATCGTGTAACATGGAATCTGGTTTAGATTAAATTCCAAATAGCACCCGCGCTTGCCAACAAGTGTACCACGGATAATCTATACCGTTACATCTAGTCCCCAATATGTGCCACGTGTCTAGAGAGTGATTTGCTTCAATTTAGTCAATTGACTCTGACCCGAACTTTGACTTGCTCTATTTTGCTCACCCGGACTCCGATTCGAGTCCCGTTTTCGCCGTTGCGTTCGTCTTGGACTCTACTTTCCATTGAACCATCAATATTAGCCAAAATTACCGGAATACATAAATGACCAAAATGCCCTGAATGTGTCTTTCTCCCGCTTTTATTAGTTTTTCGCGTTCAATTCCGAAAAGACACCTGGACAAGAGAAACAAACAATTCATGAAAGTAACTGCTCGAACTAGACTAACTAGCCCGAGTTAAGAGATTCAGATGAGACATTTTCATGACTCATCACCCTTAAAGGTATTAGATACCTAATGGTCATCTCATTATGAATGACATGAGCGAGTGAGTACTAAGTATTTAACTCGAGAGGAGACGAACTTGTCAAGAGCAAAGGAAGCAAGAGTTGCTGAAAGGGCTCAACAATGAGTTTAGTCTCCTATAGGCATTATTTTAATTAGATTTTAGTATTTTCCTTTTGAACATCACCTTTGTAATCAGATTTCTGGAGAGAATAAAGTATTTTGGTTCAATAATTTATGATGTTCTTAAAGGTGCCTATTCAACTTACGAACATTAATACCAATCAATTCAATTAGTTATTCTAATCTATTCAGACAACTAGGATGAACATGAAATTCGAAAGAACAATCATGGTTCAAACTGACTAGTCTGACAAGATCTCTTATGACAAAACAGAGGTCAATTAATTACTAATTCTTATGTTAGACATAAGATTATGACTAATGTGACTAGAATAAACTAAATACTCAAATTTAGGAGAAGTTTTAGAAACTAGACCTAAACCAAGTAAAGAATCTAACATAACTGACGATTTTGATGAGATCAAAAGTCTTAGTCATAACAAGTCTTCCGAAACAATAGTGTCTAATACAAGATGCCTACCCACTAAAACCTATATCTGCTATAGAAAATAAAAGAGTTCCATACAAGTACGGATTTTAGAAAAAGTTCTAAAATAGTCTTTTATTTAAGTCTAAAACTTTAGATGTAGTTTCTTCGTGAGAAGAAATACGAGGTCTTTCCTTCAGAACATAGAAACACAATTGGATTGCTGCTCCCGATGATATCTTCCTTGAAAGGAGTTGTTCAAGAAGACAAGTGGGAGAAATAATCGCATCTGATTCGAACCAAGCAACAAATGGGAGTAAGAGAAAACCCCACCCGAAAACTTCTTAAGGAGTTAAGAGGAGTTCACGAAACTGTTCAACACCCCGAGTGGGTCTTCAGAAGACCCACAAAACTATAACAGAACCAAACTCTGAAATTTGGCTAAGAGTCAGAAGGATCAAAAGTAAGAGTTGGTATCTAACGTTCGTAAAGAAATTCGATGGTTGATTTTCTGAAAAGAATTGTTAGAATCTTGTTCGACAAGAGGGTAAGTGGGAGTGAAGCAAGTTAGTTTAACATCCTGTATCTGAGATATACTGAGATTGAGAAACAGTTAGGGAACTGACTCGATAAGGACATTAGACGAGGCTAAATTAATTGGGCATCAAAGTCTATACAGAGATAGATCAAAAGGTGATAGGATCCGTTCAAAAGAAGTTTTGAAGAGGTCTAACTAGAATTACTCATACAGAGAGATTCTACCCATCTCTCATGGATCACTACTGAGCAAGACTCAAAATTTGGAAGTTCTGATGAGCAAAAGCCCACATGAAGGAGACACTTATGCCACAAGACATAAGATCAATCATGGAGATGATCGATGTTTGCCCGCACATCTAGAAATACAAGAAGTATTTGATGTCGTCACCTATAAATAATAGAGAGCGTCTTAGGATGTTTGGAGCATTTATGAGAAAGTCTCTAAAAGCAACGGTTGAAGAAAGTCATAAAAGCAATCTTCCGAAAATAAAGATATGAATCTTTTAGGAAGGACAACCAGGTGAAAGAGCTTTCACGGTGGGATTTTTTGCAAACTCTACTAGAATAGAAAGTACAATTAGAACTTAGAGAGTTTTAGTTTTAGTTTCAGAAAACTGACATTATCGTAAAGGCTGATGAAGGCGTTCTCCAGCAAGATAATAATGAACACAATGAAACGAAACATGGATTGAATCTATGGCTAAACTGTCACCTTAGATAGAACATGGAAGATTGACGTATCCAAGGAATTACGGGTCATGTGAGAATGCCCTGAAGAGACTCGTAAAATTGGACACGTAAAGGAGTTTACGTGGGGAACCCAATTTTACGAAACTCTTGTCATCCGAAATAAATTAGTTTATTTCGTCATCTAAATTGTGGTTTAGAATTTAGACGACAGTCCAAAATAATGGAAAGTTCTAGGTAGGTTTATTAGATACGTGATCTAATGAAAGAAACCCTACTGAGTGAACATGGAAGCAATCCATTATATTATCCCTAGTCGAGGTCATCGGTTGGACAACAATGACTAAAGAAGACTAACATGAGAGATTGATAAGATAACGCTGTTTCTTGGGGTTATGGGAATATGAGTATTCATGTCAACTTCATGGGTGTATAAGTTGATACACTGGAAACCCACCAAGTGAGAGTGCTTCAAGAGTTGAAGATATGAACTGAAGGAGATGTCCTTCGACCAAAGATGCATGCAAGCAATTTTTCAGAAAAGACAATTTATGAAGAAGATCATCAAGTCCGGTTGATTTAGGAGTCGTAGTGTTTAGCTAGAACCCAACTAAGATCGTCGAATTACGAAGTAATTCGCGGCTCACTTCAACCAGATCCTACAATGGGTTACACATAAGAATGACTATTTAATCGAATCATATGACTAGTGGGAGGGAGATATATAATCATGGGAGAGTCCCATAAATATGCCTCGTAGGCCTAGAACAAGTTTGGGAAAAGATAGCACAAAAGGCCCGAAAGAGGGGTTTTTGGCCTAGAGCCAAAAAGGGACTTTTCGGGCTCGGATTGGGCTGAAAATTGGAGGGATGGTTCCCCTAATAGGGAAGGTAAAATATGCCAATTTTGGTCTGGTTTGGACGTCCCTTCATCAAGGAATTGAGAAAAATAGCAATTAATTTCTATTTTCGACTATTTCCTTAATCTTATTCAAAAGGGTCTTTTAGGAAACCAAATTTGAGTGGGACTCTTATTAGGGTTCTATATAATGACCCTTAAGGCAGTGAATAAGGTGTGGAATTTCTCTAAGAGTTTTCTTACTCTACATCATCAAGTAGAAAGGAGAAAGTAAGCTAATTCCCAAAAGCTATCAACTAGTCAAATAAAGAAGAAGTAGTTCTTCTTATTATCAAACCACCATTGGAGTTCTAGATAGCTTACAAGGTAGGAGATTAAGTAGACTATTCGGTGTTCTAAGTAGAAGAGCTACAATTGGAGCTCTTGGTTTTCTCAAAGCGATTGGAAAAGTTCGAGGGAAAACTAGCGATTAAGGTAATCTCTAGCTCTTACTTGATCATTAGTTTATGCATGATGATCTTGGGAGCATACTAATGTTAGACCTGAGATGTCTGAGATTCCGCTAACAACATTAGTAGACACCACCAATACCCAACAGTGGCATCAGAGCCTATTGCAAATGACTAATTTTTGCTAAGTTTCGGACTAATCCATGATTGATTAGCTTGATAGTTTTGTCTAAAAGTGTTTTAGACATTCAATTTGATTGTTTTGAATGGGATTCAATAGTTTTCAAATTTATTATCAAATATTTATAATTGAAAGAGTTTCAAAAGATTCAATTTTATTGATTTCGGTATTAAAAACTATTTTCAAAACTTTGATTTTCATTGATTTTGATTAATTGGATGATATTCAAAAGTATGGGATTTTAGTAGTTTCTAAAAGTTGGAAAATTGCTTGAGAAGCAAAAAAAAAAAAAAAAAGTTAGAATTTTCTGAAAGTGGGTTGCACGGGTGCTGCTAGCCGGACGCGTCCTGGAGACGCGTCTCGGCCAGAGCAGACGCGTCTTGGCCCGAGCAGACGCGTCTCGGTCTGCTGATCGAGACCGACTCGGATTGCATATCTGGGTTGGTCGCGTCCGCGACTGCTACAGGCGCGTTTGGGACGCACCCTAGCCATCCGATAGTGTCTCGGACTTGGTCCGAGACACATTCGACTCCACCAGACGCGTTCGAGACGCGTCTGAAAGCTCGAATAGTCCGAGCACGTCCCAAATTTGATCAGAGACATACAAAAGCTTCCTCCAGACGCATGAGGATGCGTCTGGGGTGCTCTGGGCATCTCGGACTTGGTCCGAGATGGCCCAGAAGCTGCGGCCAAAGGCCAGACGCATCTGGGATGCGTTTGGGATGACTTAGGGGTCCCAGAATTGGTCCGAGACATACCCTAGGTCTAGCCTTAGGCCAGACACGTCTAGGACGCGTCTGGGCCTAGGCTGGCGTCCTGGCCTAGTGCTAGGACGTGTCCTATGCCTAGGCCGAAAGCAAGGAAGCGTCTGGCCCGGGCCAAGACACACCTAGTCTCGGCCAGACCGTGCTAAAAACTCCAATTCCAAAATTGGATGGTACTTCGACTCCTGAAGAAAAGGAGCATGAAAAGAATGTTCGGAAGAGGGTAGAGCCAATAACGTTCTTGATGTTGGCAACCATGGAACCTATTCTTCAAGAGTAGTTCATAGACATGGATGCTTACTCCATGATTCAACAACTTTGGGAAATGTTCCAGAAACAGTCGAGATTGGAGAGGTTTGAAACCTCCAAAGCACTTCTGGACATGCGCCTCGAGAAAGGAAAACCAGTTGGGCCTCATGTTCGTCAGATGATTAGGCTCATTGACAAACTTGCTAAACTGGGTTTTCCTTATAGCCAGCATGCGGCTACCGACACTATCCTTCACTCCCTCCATAGTGGTTTCAATCAATTTAAGATGAACTACATCATGAATGGATGGGATAAAAAGTTGGAGGAACTTCATGCGATGCTTCAGACATCCGAACAAGACGTAGCAATAATGGAACATAAGAAGGGTTTTCTTATGGTACAAAAGGACAAAGGGTTCAAGAAAAGTAGAAAGCAGAAGAAGAAACCTGGGTCAAAAGGAAAAGGCAAACGGGTTGCCAAACCTAAAGACAAAGGTCCCCCTCCTGACACCAAGTGTTTCTGCTGTGATGGCAAGGGCCATTGGAAGAGAAACTACCCTAAGTTCTTGGAGGACAAGAAGAACGGAATAGTAGTTTCCGGTTCAGGTATTAACAGTTAATTTATCAGATACTGTAAAATTCTCAAATTTGGTATGAGATACCTAAAATTCCCTATCATTGTGAATGTACAGGAGCAGCTGGGAACTGAGTATTTGGCTAAAGGAGATAAGATCAAAGAGGGAGCAGAAGCCTGGACTGCTAAGGATGCTGAAAGGGATCGGAGTCTTCTTTAGGCACTATCTAGATTAAGTGTTTTTCTAGTTTAACATCATCTCTGTACTAAGTATTATGGAGAATCAATAAAGAAGTTTATTTCTATATTGAGATGTTATAAAAGTGTTAAATTAACGAATTATACCGAAAGATTCTAAACTTGGTTAAACTTGCAAATAGACATGAGACTCTCATAACAGATTCATCCCAATGACAAAGGGATGTGGACAGGATGTCCAATATAACCAAGAATGCTTAAGGAAGCATTGAATCGAGTGACAAGAAAGAAGGTCTTGAGTCAAAAACACAGGTTGATCGTCAACATACTTCTAACCTATCCAATTTGGAGTGACCAAAAGGACAAAAATGAAGAATACTAGTCAAACCCTGTCCTCCAAAATCCACTAAGTCTAGACACAACTTCCCACATATTACCAAAAATCCGTCTAAAGAGCTAAGCATGTGTAAAAACGTTTTACAAGGATATAAAAAATAGCTAAAAGTCTGACACAATTTCTTTAAGAAGAGATTTGGGTTTTTTCCACAAACGATCAAGATAGCAAAGTGTTTGTTGCTCATGATAGTATTCTTGTAGTAGTTAGCGTAACAAGGTACTAATTATTACAAGAATAAGTGGGACAAAAGTACAAGTCAAATTAAGTCGACCATGAGAAAAGTCATGAGGAACAATCATGCAAATTGTACAGGCCGATTGAGTTCGACCAAGAGCAACAAAAACTGTTGAAAGGCAGTTAAATGCGGTTCCTCACAAAAGGAAATAATAGGTAAAGATGGAATCTAAATACCCACCGCACAAAGCGAATGAGATTCGCAGGAGAACTCTCAAGTAGTTGAAAGTTGCTCAAAACAGGAATATCTCAAGTAGTTGAGAGTATTCCAAATTGTTGTTCAAAAGCCCTCAAGGTCAAAAGTTCATCTCACAAACTCAGAAGATTAAATTCCTTCTGAAGAGATAAGAGACCTGCGCAGAGACGAAAACGGACTCTAGATTTAGTCAACGAAAGACGTAAATTAGTTTTCCAAGATAAGAAAACTGAGAGGATGGAAACCTTAGAGTTTCCCAAAACTAGACCAGACGAATGAGATTCTTCTAGTCCAGTTATGTCCATACACATACTTTGGGAATCCATCAACGGAGTAAAGCAGGCGAGAGTTGGAATCTTCGATTCATAGAGGTAATCAAAGTAGTAGGAATGAAGAAAATCTTGAATCACGAGTTTTCAAGAAGTTAAGTGGGAGTAACAAACTTTCCATGTCCGTATGCAGAGTACATACAAGAGATTGAGTACAACATAGAAATGTTGTTAAAACAATTAGGAACTAACTCGATAAAGGATAAAATGCTTTTTGGCATCAAAGATCTACAAGCATAGATCGAAAAGATGATAGGATTAAAGAACTTAGTACACTGAGGTTCTTGGAATCCAAATTCAAAAAATCTGAGACTCAAAACAGTCTATAAGAAGTTCGACCCAAAAACTCATGACAGAGAGCGTTGCAAGACTCGGAGTCCCGAAGACACCGATGAGCAAACACGCATGAGAGAGACATTTATGTAAAAAACATAAAGTCAGTCATGTAAGACATGATTACCATTCAGACATCTTGAACACCGATGTCGACATCCAAATTGGATTGGAGAATCCGAGACAATACTCAGAGCATCCTAGAAGGCTGTAGGATGAAGTAGTACAAAGTTGAACAAGTTATCGTAGCAAACTTCAGACATGGAAGAAAAGTAGGTTGAAACTGTTTCAAGCCGGGAACTGTTGAAAATTCTTGATGCACCCGAAAAGGTTGCACACCCAAGCGGAGGTATCAAGTAGTAATCCGACAAAGCCGGGATCGATCCAAGGATAGGAAGGTAGCTTAGATATCGAAGGGTCTTATCCCTCGGTCTAGATATTAAAAGCTAACTTAGACTAAATAGGAAATGAAACAAAGATAAATGAGGGTTTTATAATGAATGAGTACCAAAAAAAGATAACAAATGAAACTAGACTAAACAATAAAAGTAAACGGGCGAGAGAGATTCGAGAGAAGTGTCGGAGGAACAAGAGTCGGGAGGCAACAAGAGTCGGGAGATAAATAAGTGAGAGAGGTGTCGAACCGAGAATCCGATAATGATAAACCTACAACTATGTATGGTCCGATCTAATGTTCAAAGTATAACCGATGTTTGACTCCTAAGGTGATGTCAATAAGCACTACGTATATCCGGAGATCATACTTAGTCAAACAAACATCATAATCGGTTAATCCCGAGTCAATGAAAGTGTTGTCTAGTCGCCTAACTATGTGAAGTGCATGACAAGACGCATGAAAATATGACTTAGACTACGATCGATATCGAATACTTCGTTTCGTCTATTAACTATGCGAAGTGCTTGACAAGACACATGAAAATACGATCAAAACGATAATCGAATTAAATGAACATCAATTCATAATCAAAACATCAAATCATATTAAACATAATCACGAATTCATCACATTTCATCTCATATAATCGATACACTAAAGCTAGCTAAACATGGTGATTGAATAAGAAATGGAAAGAAAATGATGAGAGAAACCTCCTTTTTCGATGTGGTTCGAGTCTAAGATCGTCGGAAAATATGAGTAGTTTAAGTGCAGGCGATCTCCCCTTAGCAAATTTCTGGGTTCCCCATAGCGACCACCATCATCTTCTCCATTTAGAACACAACCTCCATTAAAGCTTAACCCTAGCTTTCTCTCTCTAGAAATTTTAGCCCAAAACCAAATCAAACACAATGGGAAGCAAGACCTTGGCATGGGGAGTAAAAGCCCTATGTTTCCGGCCAAGAAAGCTTGAAGAATCCGGCCAAACTGAGGAGGTTAAGTCCGAGCAACTCAAGAACATGAAAGTCCGGCCAAACACTAGTCTTTCTCGGTCGTTAGCTACTGTCTCGTGCAAGTTGCGAGAGGTCCCAAGCTAGCTCAAAGCCGTCCCACGCTAGATGTGAAGAACCGAGCAGCTACACGTGAGATCCGGCCGGACCTTTGCTGCTCCCAAGCTGCATCTACTATGCCGTGCACGCTCCAGCCCGAGTGTTGAAGTCCCGAGCAGCAGCTATAGTGTTCGATCTGCTCCTTTCCCGAGCTGCTGCTCGGGATCTCTAGTTCGTACCGGCCAAAGCTCTGGCCGGCCTAGCTTGGCCGGCCAAGCTTTGGCCGGTCTACTCCTCTCTTACTCTCTTTCTCTTCAAACTTCAAGCTCTAGAAACCCTAAAACTTCAAGAACTACCCTAGCCACCCTCCTTCTCTCTCTTCTTGCTTGTTGATTGATGAATGAAGAAGAAGATGAATAGTGACCTCACTTGATTCAAACCCTAGACTTAGTCAACTTGACTAAGTCTTTAGACTACTTTGACTTGGGCCCAAAAGTGGGTGCTCATAAAATCTCTACACCTTCCTTCTTCTTTGGGTATTCTTAAACTTGGGTTTAGATGTTGAGCTTTGAATTAAAGACCAAGGAGGTGCCTTAATCTAGCCTCTACAATTAGAACCAAAGGGGGGGTGCCTTCAAGAAAAGACCTTGGCTTCTATCTTTCACAACTTCTTCGTCCGAACTCGGAATTGACTTCTGTCTTCACCGTTGGACTCGCCATTGCCTCCACTTGTAGTTTGATATGTTTGAAGTCTTTTTCTCTTGTTTTCGGCACATGAAATGATAGTGACAATTTGTTCCCTTTATTCCGATTTTCATGTCTAACTCCAAAATAGGTACCTAACATGAAAAACACATAAAATATTATTGATAACACTCGAAAAGGAATAATTAGTCTAAGTTAGGCTCTCCAAATAGGACATTTTAGTGTCACATCAAGATCCCCAAACTTAAACTTTGCTAGTCCTCGAGCAAATAAAACAAAATAAAAGCCTAACTCACTTTCGGAGGCATCCCGGTTGCATTTAGCGTATGCAACAAGCCTTTAAACCTCTAGGTTACCCCTAGAGGACGAGTTTTTTCTCGTGAGGGTTTCCATAGATGATACCTACAAACATCGAGTCTCATGAGACACAAGGGTCCAACATCCAAATCATAGATAAGCATAGTTCACATAGTAAAGGGTTTAAGCATGTCAACACATAATGAATCAAGTAAATAAGTTCATGTAAAAGCTAAAGGCCTCTTCACTAATGATCTCATCCTAAAATGCACGTGTCATGCCATAATAAGCAACATCTATGTTCCGAAGCTACAATGCCTTGATTCCTAGTTTAGTACATTTCGCCTCGACTTCGGCCTCACAGACATACACTCCAAAAATGAAATCACTCAAGAATGGTTCGCTCGTATGTGTGAGTGTGATCACTAACATGGACTCAACACATAAAAAGGGGTGAGGATATCATTTTGAAACGAATAATCTTCGAAAAGGAATTAGCCACTAAATAGAGTGGGGAAGCTCACTCGCCCTTCTCACCCATTCTACCCTCTAAAAATGCCTTCTAAAGGTTAACGGATACAAGAAATGGATGATGATGGTAGATTCTCGAGAATGTCGAACTCTTCATGATAGAACCTCTTAAGCATTTCCACATTCGTTTCTTGCTTCGAATACTTATTCACTAACACATATTTACAAACACATTACTCACACAAAGGAGCTAACACATGCTCAAACATACTCATAAACTACTTTTATTTCATTCTTGTTTTTTTTCCTTTCTTTTCTTTTTTTTTTCATTTTTTTTCATTTTTTTTTCATTTTTTTTTCATTTTTTTTTCATTTTTTTTTTCATAACACAACATCACATAAAACAAACATAACTCACACAATACTATATTCGTGCAATCAACTTTTTTTTTCTTGCATACTTGCTTTTGACATTCTTCATTCTTTTCTTCTCATGTCTTCATTCTTGAGATATAAGATGATGGATGATGATGGAGTATCCGCTTTCCTCTAGTTGACACTCTTATTGGGTTTCATGGACTACAAGGGCAAGGTTAATTCGCTATCCTAATGTCGCTCCTAGTGGCTAAGGAAGTTGAGCACACGAGATCAAATGAGCTCTTTTAATAGTTACGAGGTTGAGTAGCTTTTCATTCTACTCGGAGTTAGCGCGGAAGAGTACACTCGAAGGACAATTTAGGCTTTGAGCTCTCACATGGGTTAAGTCTCCACTAATGACTACTTTAGGTCTCTTAGAGATGTTTCTTCTTCACTAAGATGTTACTCCCATAGCATAACACAAACACTCAAAGACTCGACTTTCATGCAAAAACCATTAGCAATCACAAAACTCATTAACTCGACACATATGCATCAACATTCTTAAAACCATCACTACAATCACATGCAAATCTACTCAAAATGTTCAAAATTTTCAAAATTTTGGCTAATTTGATCCCTTTTGTCTTTGAAACCCATGGTCATGCATTGGTTATGGTCATATCCCGCATCCCCAAACTTAAAACTAACATTGTCCTCAATGTTCTAAGCATACACTCACCAAAAGATAAAGAGGCACATCAATTTAAAGAGAAGAGTGGAGAGATGTTACCATAACCGAAGGAGATAAAGATGATACTACCAAGGCTCATGTATAAAGAGGTTCCAAGTTGATGTCAAGCTCGCGCCATCCCCAAACTTGGAACAAACCACGCCTTAGAAGTAAAACGTATAAGAAATGCTCCTAAAATATCCAAAATATAATGAGAATGAAGCACATAAAAAGAATGACCATATAGAACTCTACCACTAACGCGGGTATACACGATTGCATTGAGCTATGCAATTAGCCTTTGATTCTCTTGTTTTCACACAAGAGCACGAGTTATGTCTCGCGGAGGGTTTCCAGAGATGCTACCCACAAACATCAAAGGCCACCGAATCGGCCTAACGATCATAAAGCAAAAGACGGAAGATTTGGGGGTCAACCCAAAGAAAGCTATATACAAAAGCTAAAAGTCTCACAAGAATATTAAACGAAAGAAGTGCAAGTGAGACTAAAAGCGAAAAGAAGCCATACCCAAACTTAGTGGATGCACGGTCCACTAAGTGCGCATAAATGCTAGGGGCGACGACTAAACAGTCGTCAAAAGGATCAACATACAAATGAAGGGTCAGGAAGTCAGTCGAAGGTAAAAAGTCAAACTCAAGCTTAGTGGATAAAACATCCACTAAGTCCCTAGGCATGCTAGGAAAGACATCCGTAGTGTCCCAGAAGGGGTCAACAACTGAGTCTGAGATCATGTGGAAAGTCGAACTAGACTCTAAGGGTAAGGCCATAGGCTCGGGGACCAAGTCAAGGTCCGTGGTTTCCTTAGGTAAATGGTCCGACAAACTATCCATTATATCTCTAACTACTATGTTATCGACGTCCTAGAAGGCATCTGGAGCCTCAAAGTCAGGCATAACACCTTCCATTCTACATAACCCATCCAGATAATCACAAGTGCTAAAGATTGGAAAGTTCAATATTGTGTGATTCCCAAGTTTGCTCCTAAAGCCCTCATCCTGAACATCAAGGTCTACTGTAGTCCTATCATGGTGAGATGACGAAGGTCGGGAGAGTGAGCAATAAGGGTCATCGGTCAATTCATACTCTAAAGGTCTATCAGGAGCTTCTTCGACATTTAACTTAAGACTAGAGTTAGGTGTATTACCCTCACCATCATTCATAGTCTTCTCTTGAGTTTGGGGTGCGCAAACCCCTTCCTCGTCGATGATAGGCTCTGACTCAAGTCTATCAACAATTTTGAGAATCCGTTCCGTGAGCTCCGTTATATCTCGATTAAATCTAGTTTGGTACTCTAAAATTGCTTGGAGAGTGTCTTCAGACATCTCCTCGTAATAAGGCACATGAGTATAACTAGACGAAGACTCTCGTGGAACACGGATTATGGGACAATACTCGGTCAAATGGTCTAAGCTCGCACAAATAGCACAAACCGGGCAAATGGTCTCCATGGTCCTTTCTTCACTACCTTCATGTAGATACCTAGACTCGACACTTTGAGTGGAATCATCGAGTCAGAAATTGTCATCACTAAATGAACCGTTCATATATGCTTGTCGATAGTCACAAAGACTTCGACGTGGTCGATCAATACTAATAGAACTACGGTCCTCATCAAATGACAAATTCATACATGAATGTGTGGTCATCCCAAATTCTTGTCGATAGTCTCGAAGACTCTTACGGGGTTGATTACCCTCATGCTCATAATCCTTAAAACCATGTTCATGACGAGTCTGACCGACTCCATACATCCGTCGATATTCACCCATGGTCATCCTAGGTCGGTCAGACTCAACTCGCCTATTCCTATCACCAGTCGTAACATTCCTATATAAATTTGAGTAGTCTTGATGACTTGTAGATGGTCGACTAGTGTTGGAAAGGGTTCGCATAAGGTAATTCTCATCAAATGACCAACTTGCCATGATCTCACAATGTTCAAGGATACTAACAGACAATCACAAAATGGGAGCTAACACTTAAAGAACTAAACAATCACACACAAGTAAAAAGGATGAGGTAGAATGTGATACTAGCAAATGCTCTTTTCGTTTCGTTCGTTTTTCCTCTTTTGCTTCTTGATTCCTTCCTTTTCCTTCACCTTTATGTCTCTTTTGGCTCTTTTCTATAAAACGGTACCTAAAAAAAAATGAAATTAAGAAAGTACAAAAACAAACAAAACAAAAACGTCTAAGAAGCAAATAACACAAGACCAATGAACAAAACAAGAAACGCTATCCTAACTACTAAACCTATCCCCGGCAACGGCTGATGTGGCGTGAAACAAGGATTCTATGAAGGCACCCCTTGGTTCTAAATGTAGAGACAAGATGAAGGCACTCCCTTGCTTTAGAAAGAAGCCCAACCAAAGAGCCCAAAGAGGAAGAGAACAATAGAGATTCTATGGGCACCCTTTTTGGTCCAAGTCAAAAGTCTTTTATGATGGACAAAGTCAAGGGTTTGAAGTAGTCTAAAGACTTAGTCAAACTTTGACTAAGTCTAGGGTTTGACTCAAGTTAGAGAAAAGGGGTCAAAGACACTATTCATCATCTTCTTCACCAAGCTAACAAGAGGAGGGAGGAGGAGGAGGCTAGGTTTTGTTTGTTCTTGAGGGCTTTCTAGGGTTTGGATTTGAAGAGAGAGGAAGAGAAGAAGGAGAGGTCGGCCAAGCTAGGCCGGCCAACACATGAGGCCGGCCTAGTCTTGGCCGGAAGAGCAAGGTCGCGGCTGTTAGAGAACAACAGCCCGAGCTCCATTGGAGCAGCTCGGGCGGGAGCACTCAAGCACGGACGAGCACGGGACTAGCACGGCAACAGCACACACCAACAAGAACAGCACGGGCTGTTCTTCACGGGACAGTGAGCTGCTCCGAGCAACAGCTTCTTCACGGGACGAGCTGTACCTCGCACGGGACGGCTGCTCCATAGCTCGGGACAGCACGGACCTTGCATGGGACGCGGCTACTAGCTGGAGGATGCTCGGGTTTGCTACATTTGGCCGGATTTTGAGTTGGCCGGAATTCCCCTTTCTTTGGCCGGATTTTTCATGGTGTTCCGGCCACTTTTTTGGCCGGAAACCATAGGGCTTTTACTCCACATGTCTTGGCCTTGCTACCCCTTGTGTTCGATTTGATTTTTGGTTGAAATTGCTTAGAGAGAGAAAGCTTGGTGAAGCTTTAATGGAGGTTGTGTTCTAAATGGAGAAGATGATGGTGGTCGCTATGGGGAACCCAAAATTTGCTAAGGGGAGATCGGCTGAACCTTATCTACTCATATTTTCCGACAAACCTAGCCTCGAACTACATCGAAAAAGGGGGATTTCTCATCATCTTCTTTTCATTTATTACTTATCACCATGTTTAGCTAAATCAAGTGTGTCCATTATATGGATGAAATGTGATGAATTTGTGATTATGTTTGATATGATTTAATGTTTTGATAATAAATTGATGTTCTCTTATTTTGATTACTTGTTTCAATCGTTTTTCATGTGTCTTATCAAGTACTTCGCATAGTTAATCGATTAGGCAAAGTGATCGATATCGATCGTAGTCTAGATTCAAATTTCATGTGTCCTGTCATGCACTTCACATAGTTAGGCGACTAGACGACACATTCGATGATTCGGTTTTAATCGTTTAGGAAGTTTGTTTGACTAAGTATTATCTCCGGACATACGTAGTGCTTATGAACGTCCACCTTAGGAATCGAGACTAGATTTACATCAATCCATTCGATTGGACCGTACATAGTTATAGGTTTATTATCATGGATTCCCGGACTTCGACACCTCGCTCACTTATTTGTCTTTCGACTTTTGTTGCTTCCCGACTCTTGTTTCTCCGAACTCTTCTCTCAAATCTCTCTCGCCTGTTTACATTGATAATTTAGTTTGTTTTACTTGTTTTCTTCTTTGTTAGTTATTCGATTATAAAACTCCTCATTTACCTTTGTTCCCTTTTCGTCTTAGTCTAAGTTAGCTAGTAACACTTAAACCGACGAATAAGACCCTTCAATATCCAAACTACTTTCCTATCCTTGGATCGATCCCGGCTTTGCCGGATTACTACTTGATACCTCCGCTTGGGTGTGCAACCTTTTCGGGTGCATCAGCGGCGCCAAAAACTTGATGCACCCGAAAAGGTTGCACACCCAAGTGGAGGTATCAAGTAGTAATCCGGCAAAGCCGGGATCAATCCAAGGATAGGAAGGTAGCTTGGATATAGAAGGGTCTTATCCCTCGGTCTAGATATTAAAAGCTAACTTAGACTAGATAGGAAATGAAACAAAGATAAATGAGGGTTTTATAATGAATGAGTACCAAAAAAAGATAACAAATGAAACTACACTAAACAATAAAAGTAAACGGGCGAGAGAGATTCGAGAGAAGTGTCGGAGGAACAAGAGTCGGGAGGCAACAAGAGTCGGGAGATAAATAAGTGAGAGAGGTGTCGAACCGAGAATCCGAAAATGATAAACCTACAACTATGTATGGTCCGATCTAATGTTCAAAGTATAACCGATGTTCGACTCCTAAGGTGATGTCTATAAGCACTACGTATATCCGGAGATCATACTTAGTCAAACAAACATCATAATCGGTTAATCCCGAGTCAATGAAAGTGTTGTCTAGTCGCCTAACTATGTGAAGTGCATGACAAGACGCATGAAAATATGACTTAGACTACGATCGATATCGAATACTTCGTTTCGTCTATTAACTATGCGAAGTGCTTGACAAGACACATGAAAATACGATCAAAACGATAATCGAATTAAATGAACATCAATTCATAATCAAAACATCAAATCATATTAAACATAATCACGAATTCATCACATTTCATCTCATATAATCGATACACTAAAGCTAGCTAAACATGGTGATTGAATAAGAAATGGAAAGAAAATGATGAGAGAAACCTCCTTTTTCGATGTGGTTTGAGTCTAAGATCGTCGGAAAATATGAGTAGTTTAAGTACAGGCGATCTCCCCTTAGCAAATTTCTGGGTTCCCCATAGCGACCACCATCATCTTCTCCATTTAGAACACAACCTCCATTAAAGCTTAACCTTAGCTTTCTCTCTCTAGAAATTTTAGCCCAAAACCAAATCAAACACATTGGGAAGCAAGACCATGGCATGGGGAGTAAAAGCCCTATGTTTCCGGCCAAGAAAGCTTGAAGAATCCAGCCAAAATGAGGAGGTTAAGTCCGAGCAACTCAGGAACATGGAAGTCCGGCCAAACACTAGTCTTTCTCGGTCGTTAGCTGCTGTCTCGTGCAAGTTGCGAGAGGTCCCGAGCTAGCTCAAAGCCGTCCCGCGCTAGATGTGAAGAACCGAGCAGCTACACGTGAGATCCGACCGGACCTTTGCTGCTCTCGAGCTGCATCTCCTATGCCGTGCACGCTCCAGCCCGAGTGTTGAAGTCCCGAGCAGCAGCTATAGTGTTCGATCTGCTCTTTTCCCGAGCTGCTGCTCGGGCGCTCTAGATCGTACCGACCAAAGCTTTGGCCGGCCAAGCTTTGGCCGGTCTACTCCTCTCTTACTCTCTTTCTCTTCAAACTTCAAGCTCTAGAAACCCTAAAATTTCAAGAACTACCCTAGCCACCCTCCTTCTCTCTCTTCTTGCTTGTTGATTGATGAATGAAGAAGAAGATGAATAGTGACCTCACTTGATTCAAACCCTAGACTTAGTCAACTAAGTCTTTAGACTACTTTGACTTGGGCCCAAAAGTGGGTGCTCATAAAATCTCTACACCTTCCTTCTTCATTGGGTATTCTTAAACTTGGGTTTAGATGTTGGGCTTTGAATTAAAGACCAAGGAGGTGCCTTAATCTAGCCTCTACAATTAGAACCAAAGGGGGGTGCCTTCAAGAAAAGACCTTGGCTTTTATCTTTCACAACTTCCTCGTCCGAACTCGGAATTGACTTCCGTCTTCACCGTTGGACTCGCCATTGCCTCCACTTGTAGTTTGATTTGTTTGAAGTCTTTTTCTCTTGTTTTCAGCACATGAAATGATAGTGACAATTTGTTCCATTTATTCCGATTTTCATGTCTAACTCCAAAATAGGTATCTAACATGAAAAACACATAAAATATTATTGATAACACTCGAAAAGGAATAATTAGTCTAAGTTAGGCTCTCCAAATAGGACATTTTAGTGTCACATCAATTCTACAAAAGAATCAAAGCCTTAATACTAGTAAAGGGTTACTAGAAACTATCAAGGTTGAATAGAGCGATCGTCAAATTAATTGATAATTAGCAAAGTTTAAACGGACTACATCCGTAATCAAATAAACCGTCACCTAAGTCAAAGTATGAGAATCGTACACAAGTCTAAGGCACAAGGAAAATTCTGAATAAACCTTTACAAGTAAATTGAGTGGGTAAAAGGAGTTTTACGGAAGAGGGTCAAATTTACAAACTCTCGTTATCGGAAATAAATTAGTTATTTCGCAGTCGTCTAAATTTGGTTTAGTATTTAAACGACAGTCCACCGATAATGAAATCCTATTAAGTGAACTTCGAATATTTATTATCATCTCCCTAGTCCAGGTCGTTGCATGGACAACAACGACTAAGGAAGACTATCACGTGAGGTGGATGAGATAGCGCAGTTTCATGGGCTATAAGAATAGGAGTATTCGAATCGACTACGTGGGTGTGTAATGGAGATTATACACTGGATAACCCTCAAATGAGAAGTACATCACTCGTGATGAACGTCAAACGCTTCTCAATGACCAAATTAGAGAGATTCCTCAAAACATGAGTACTTCGCTCATCTTATGTAAGGAATGTCCGACATTGGTTCTGTTAGACGTCGCGCCGTAAAAGGAGGTTATAAAGGCGGATACTGAGAAGGGCATGATAGACATGAAATTTAATGGGAGTACAAAAATGAATTGCGCGATCCTAATTACATTAGGTAAAAGTGTCTCAAGGCCACTTGATGAGTAGCAACTGAAAATGCCTGGTCGCGCTCAAACGGATTAAAAGTTAATCGTTTGTCTTTGAAAGTTGTGCTCGGTATCAAGAAACTCTAAAAGATGTGACGTATCAGATGAGATACAAATTGACACGGGAATCGAGCATTGCACTTGTTCTAAGTACAAGTGGGAATCTGAAGGAGATGCCCTTCGACCAAAGATGCAATGCGAGCAATTTGTCGGATAAGACAATTGATAAGGAAGATCATCAAGTCCGGATGATTTAGGGGTCGTAGTGTTTAGGTAGAAACCAACTACGATCGTCGAATTACGAAGTAATTCGCAGCTAACTTCGACAGGATCCTACAACGGGTTACACAAAAGAATGGCTATTTAATCGGATGATATGATCAGTGGGAGCGAGATATATAATCATGGGAGAGTCCCATAAATATGTCTTGTAGGCCTAAAACAAGTTTAAGCAAAGATAGCACAAAAGGCCCGAAAGAGGGGTTTTGGGCCTAGAGCCAAAAAGGGACTTTTTGGGCTCGGATTGGGATGAAAGTTGGAAGGACGGTTCCCCTAATAGGGAAGGTAAAATTTGCCAATTTTGGTCTTGTTTTGATGTCCCCTCATCAAGGAATTGAGCAAATAGCAACTAGTTTCTATTTTTGACTATTTCCTTAATCTTATTCAAAAGGGTCTTTTAGGAAACCAAATTTGAGTGGGACTCTTATTAGGGTTCTATATAATGACCCTTAAGGCAGTTAATAAGGTGTGGAATTTCTCTAAGAGCTTTCTTACTCTACAACGTCAAGTAGAAAGGAGAAAGTAAGCTAATTCCCAAAAGCTATCAACTAGTCAAATAAAGAAGAAGTAGTTCTTCTTATTATCAAACCACCATTGGAGTTCTAGCTAGCTTACAGGGTGGGAGATTAAGTAGACCATACGGTGTCCCAAGTAGAGGAGCTCTAATTGGAGCTCTTGGTGTTCTTAAAGCGATTGGAAAGGTTCGAGGGAAAACTAGCGATTAAGGTAACCTCTAACTCTTAGTTGATCATTAGTTTATGCATTATGATCTTGGGACCATAGTAATGTTAGACATGAGATGTCTGAGATTCCGCTAACAACATTAGTAGACACCACCAATACCCAATACGGACGTTATAACTCTCATTTTGCAAATTGGAGAGATTCCTCAGAACATGAACACTCATCTTATGTAAGGAATGCCGAACCTTGGTCCCGTCAAACGCCGTGCCGTGAATGGAGGTTATTAAAATGAAGGTCGGGTGAAACAGGATAGACATGAAGCTGAGTGGGAGTACAAGAATGGAATATGTCTTCCTAAGGAAAGTTAGGATAAAGTATCTCTAGGCCACTTGAGGAGTGGCAACTGGAAAATGCATGGCCGTGCTTAAATGGATTAAAAGTTAATTAATTGATTTGACAGTTTGTCATCTCGGTCAAGAAAGTCTGATAAGTATGACATATCAGATGAGATATGAAAAAGACATGGGAATCAAGCATTGCACTTGTTCTAAGGACAAGTGGGAGACTTAAGGATATATCCTTGCGGTCTGAAGGAATGTCCTTCTGAAAGAGTGTCATTCGACCAAGATGGAAATGCGTACGATTTGGCCCATAGGCTCAAGATGACCTTATTCGAAAGATCATCCAGTCGGATTCAATTACGAGTCGTAATGCTTAGCTAGAAGCCGCTTACGACTGTCGGATTACTTCGGTTATCCGCGACTAACATTGACCAGATCCTACAACAAGTTACACATAAGAATGGTAACTTGGACGGAGAGAATAGACTTGTGGGAACTGGCCTATAGATGGATATATCTAGTCTGATGGTGCTTAAAAGGATAGAAAAGAATTGGGCTAAGAAAGGAAGCCCGAAAAAGTGTAAAACCCACTTTTGGGCCAACTATGTCAAGCCCTTTAAAGGGATGACCATAGCTGGCCATAAGAGGGTGTCGGACAGACTAAGCCCATTAAGGAGCTAGTCTGGCCGGGCATACACTAAAGGAAACCCTAATAGGAATTCCCATTTAGAAAGAATTTCTGACAAAGCTTACTAGTGAGGGTTCAGAAAAAGTGTGGAATTTTCTCAAGAGAAAATCATCTCTCTCAGACATCTTAGAGAGAGAGAGATGAAGATTTTAGAGAAAAGGTTCTCATTCTATCTATCAAGTCTAGAAGAAGGAATTCTTCATCTCAACCTTTAAGAAGGTTCTAGCTGACTGAAAGAAGGGAGTTCAAGCTATACATTCGGTGTCTCAAGTAGAGGAGCTACACTTGAAGCTCTTATCTTCCGAATACAGGTCGGGATTTAGTTCGTGGGAAAGCAAATAAGGTATTCTTCTTTCCTTCTAGTTCTTCTTTATTTCATGCATATGATCCTTGATAATCTAGTGTTAAACATATGATGTTTGAGATTCTGCTACCAACACTAGTTAGATGATTAGGGTAGTCTTAGAGACATATAAAACCCAACACAGGATGCTGCTATGAAACAGGCAATTGAGAAAGTATTTCCCAATACTAGACGTAGATGGTGTAATGAGATATGAAAATGTCCCATCTGAAATTCTTAACTTGGACAGCTAGTCCATTTCAAGCAGCTGCTATGATGAATTGTTTGTTTCTGTTACTCAGGTGTCCTCTAAGGAGTTTAACGCGAAAAACAGATAAAAACGGGAAAAACCACACGAGGGCCATTTTGGTCATTTTTCGAGTCTGGTGATTTGGCCAAGATCTTTATTCAGATGAGAAGTAAAGTCCAAGATGAACTCGTGGGCGAAAACATAAGTAAGATCGGAGTCCGGACGAGAAAGTTAGACCAGGTCAAAGATGGGTCAAAATCAATTGACCAAAGGTCAACATTTATCTTTCAGTAACACGTGGCATGCAAGAGGCAAACATATCCAACAGCAGAAAGGCAAGGCGGGCTCTAGTTGGTCAGTCACGGGTGTGTTACGGGGTTTTTTATAGCCCATGATTCACTACACTCGAGAGTGTGATTTTACCATGTACCCGGGTGCATAAAGGACAATCCAACGGACAAAAATTTTTGCACGCATGTCGCTTCATCTAGGATCGCGTTGTAGCGTCTTATATCATTCCGGGATGCACAATATCAGTCTCATTTGACAGCTACTCACGCTCATTGGGCGCCAGATTTTTTGGGCGGTCCTCTTCTAAAATTTTTTGTACTCGGTTTTCTCTCTCTTCTTCTTTGGTAATACTGAAAAAATAGGCCGCTGCTATTTACAGAGCCCAAAAGTTGGAATTTTTCCACATTCTCTATAAGTAAGGCTTTGCTATTACAAAGCACAGAGGGACTAAAATCAAATTTTGATAAGGATCAAACTGAAAAAAAATTATATATTGATTATAGAGTAAAATATAGTTTATCTACTTCATTCCTAAACCCCACCACCAACACCTTCCACCACCCCAACAATCACCACCACAACTATGAATAATCATCTCACAATCACCTACCAGAAAGACTAGTAATGGAAGAAACTAACAATAAGGAAGGTACATTCATGGAGGAGCTTGGTGGTACAGAAGCTTCATTGATGGAAGAGTTTGATATTGAAGAACTCAACTACAACTCTTCATTGGACTCATATAACAACATTCTAAGTGAAGAAATAACGATAGAGGTAAGATAAACTAATTTGTGGTGATTTTTCCAAAAAAGAACTCAGATTTATAGGTCAACATTTTTTCCTCACTTTTATGAACGACCCAAATTTTCGGTCAAATAATGCTTAAAATGACGAACATTTTCAGTAGCGTTATTTATCAAATAATTTTTGGTGAAAAACAACAAAAACTATAAGCAAAATATGACAACAAAAAAACATGGATTTTGGGCAGGAACCACCGAATTTAAATGGAATTTTTTTAGCAAGAACCAACAAAAAATATGGCAACAAAATCTCATCTTATTCTATGACTAGATTTCTTTGAAAACTACCGAAAGAGCTAAAGAGAAATGTACTTTCATGAGTATATATGATTCAAGATAAATCTATAGCAAGATTTTTTTGAAAACTATCTAAAGAAGTTATGAAACCCTAATACATCAAGATAAAAGTTGAAAGAATGGCTTTAAGAATTTTTGGACGGAAGAGATCAAGGGTTTTAGATTGAGGGAAGACCTATCTATAAAATAAGGATTTAATTCTAAATACCTAATAAGTTGGGATAAAGTCAAACTATTTGTAAATAGCAAAATGTGTATCTAAAAATAGCCAACTCTCTAAACAACTCTGTAAATAGCAACACCCAAAAAAAGCTTATTTATAGAGAGAAAGAATAAGATCAGAGAGGGGCTTTTTCAGAAAGGAAATTAGAGAGTTGTAGATGGAAAAAGATGAAGCGAGAAGATATGGTGATTTTGTCTCTTCAATGAAAGATAGAAAGAAGCCTTGATTTGGGAAGGATAATGGGGATTTTATTCTAGAGAGAGAGCTATCGGCTTGCCTTCTTGCCATATTCAGAGAGATTAAAAGAAAGAAAATGGGAAGAGGAGAGAATGATAGTTTGAGGATTACAATGATAATCTAGACATAGAAAAAGAGATTTGAGGTAAGTATTTTATTTCTTTATCTCCAATCTCTATCCTCAGAAATTTTTAGAGGAAGAAATAAATAAGAGTTGGAGATATTTTAGAGAGAGAGCTCTCGGATCAGAAGAAGTCGATTTTTAGAGAGAGTTAGAGATAGAAACAGAACTTCAGTGGGAAAAAAGGGATTCGGTTGAAGAATTTGATAAAGTTTCTTCGAAATCTGGAATCTTTCTTCTTTATACATATAAAGTTTTCGAGAGAGAGAACTAGGGAGGAGATTTTTCATAGCAGAGAGAGAGAGAGAGAGAGAGAGAGAGAGAGAGAGAGAGAGAGAGAGAGAGAGAGAGATCATTAACAAGAAATTTGCTCTTTCTTTTATTTTCATCAATAAAAGAGAGAATTGGAGATGAGGAGGGACTATCTTTAGTTTTGCTAATAGAGAGCTCGACTGGAGAATAACTCCTCTTGGACAAAATCATAGGGTTGAGTTCTTCTTCTTCTTGGGCCTTCAATGCAATATTAGAGAAAGAAGAAGAACATAAAAAGAAAAAGAGTATTCATCACTTTAATCGTCTTCTCTGGAGCAACTTTTAGTGAGATAAATTAAATAGC
The DNA here is from genome assembly GCF_041429995.1 of Eschscholzia californica. Taxonomy (NCBI): domain Eukaryota; kingdom Viridiplantae; phylum Streptophyta; class Magnoliopsida; order Ranunculales; family Papaveraceae; genus Eschscholzia; species Eschscholzia californica. The sequence goes on along the minus strand of NW_028238420.1, from coordinate 23,516,654 downwards.
TGAAGACGTAGAGTATTTTGCTTCATCATCTTGTCTTCATCACTTTTTTTTTTCTTTGTGAGGCAGAGAAAAGAGTGAATAGAGAGAAAGAGAAAAGAAAAAGAAAAGAAAGAGAGTGTTTCTAGAGAGAGATTATTGATTTACAGAGAGAGAAGAACGAAGATGTTATTTTAATTGAGTTTTCTTTGTGAGAGAGAATCTCATCAACATTAATCCACCTTCTTCATCTACATCATCAATGTTCATCACCATCATCATGAACTCTACCACTTGGTGATCTCTTACTCCTCTTGTTATCTATATGTTATAATGAAACTCTTTGTAATGACTTTGATGATCTGAGTAACTAATTCTCCGACTTTAATGTGTCAATGCTTTGGATTTAGACTTTGATTATTTTTGGCTTTAGCTAGACTATTTTCTGGGGTTTGGTATGATAGGTTGCCAAAACTTGAGAGATTAAAAGATGTGCATGTTTAGGTCGTCATTAAGACGTGTTAAGATGGATTCTAAAATCCTAGGCTTGACCCCATCGTTTTCCTTGTAACATTAATTTCTTTAGTTACTTTGTCATTTTCTCAGTTTCTCACCAACGATTTGAAAGAAAAATCGTGTTAATTTGAGATTAAGAATGAGTTTGACTAGTCTCTGTAGATTGATCCCGGCCTTACCGGGTTTTATTACTTGACGCCCGTATACTTGTGGGTGTACCCTTTTTGGAACGATCAATGGTGTTTGTGACTTATAATGAAAAAAATTGCCTAACAAGTTCAGTCGTTACACCAATTATGAGGCAATAAGTAAAACATTAAAAAATTGGTATATGACATCGAAAGTGTAGAGGAGTTTGAGAAAAAATGGTATGAGATGATCAATACCTTTCACTTGCATATATTGAATGGTTAGATGGATTATACGAAGAGAGACGAAGATGGGTTTCGTACTTTGTGAAACCATATTTTTGGGCAAATATGTCTAGTACTCAGAGAAGTGAGGGTATCAATGCTTTTTTTTGACAACTATTTAAACTCAAAGAAGACACTAAAACGATTTGTGGAACAATGTGCTTATGCTTCCAAGAAAAAAGTTGAAAAATGAAAAATTAGCCAACTTCAAGTCTGCTCACAAAAGATTCCTTGTTTGGCTACATTACCAATGGAGAAACAAATTCAAAATGTATACACCATACCAAAATTTCAAAACTTTTGTTATGACAAATCAAGTAATCCAAGAAAACCAATAGGACAACCAGGAAGAAAATAAAAATAAAACTTGGGTTAGATACACTTATCTTCTTTGGTACTGGTGGAAGGCCCGAAACGATTTGCATTTCAATGGAGTTCCAGTTAATCTTCAGGTCATTCATTGAAAAGCAGAGAAGGAACTCAGGTATCACCCAAATCTCTATGATCTTCCTTTATCTACTAACTCAGTACAGATCGAATAGTGGATCACTCCACCTTATAGCAAGGTCAAGATCAATGTGGATGGAGCTTTCTGATTATCTAGAGGGTCAGCTGCAGCGGTTGCCAGAACGAGTAACGGTGAAGTCATTTCCTCTCTGAAACGAAACTTCTCTCCACAATCGGTGCTTCATAGTGAAGTCCACGGTATCACTTTAGGGTTTAAGGTTGTGGCTACTTTAGGGTTAGATTATTTTATAGTAGAAAGTGACTCCCTTTAAGTCGTTGGATTCTTATCTAGAGACCCACAGACCATCCCATGGTGTTTATTCGACCATATTATGCTGCTACGTGGAGAAATATCTCAAATGCAGTTTGAAAATTCCTTCAGCCACCGTGAGTGCAACGAGACAACTCATATTCTGGCCACTTCTCCTTAGATCCCTGCATCTAGTAATATGTAGGGTTTAATCCCATTGTTAAATTTCAGTTTGAGTCCTTTCTTTAGCTACTTTGCTTGTATTGGAACTCATGTATCTGTTTCTTTTTAGTGGATTTATTTCAAAAAAAAAGAAGAAAAACAATAGGAAATAAAGAACAATCACACAGAACACAAGAGATTTACGTGGTTCGGTCGGTGAAACCTACTCCACGGTGACAACATTGCGATGATTTGTACTATGATAAGCACACAAGTTACACAAGAGACTCGTGAGAATTCTACACAGATACCTCTTAGGTTAGTTTATGCTGATGTTGAAAAATGACCTTGAAATGTTTTGATGTGACATGAGGAATGTTTTTGAATTGTTTTACTGTGATTGAGAACTACTTGGGATTTTCTTGTATGTACCCGACTGTGGATTATGTCAACCTACGGGCACGTAGCCATTAAGTGTAGGATGACATGTGGACATGGGTGTGACCCGTGTGAGACCGGTGAGGTGGGCGACACTAGTCATGAGACCCGTGGGAGTAGAGTGCTTCACTTGCTGGCCATTGGTGCTCGTGCCTCCTGTTCGAGGCTCAGGGCCGTACACCCTGACCGCTCGCCTGGGAGGTGACATTGATTGGGATCCCTCTGCTTTGTGTGTGATATGGCTATTAGTTGTTCCACTTCTGTGTTTGATAAGATAATGAATCGAATATGAATATTGGTTTTGAGATACAAATGTAAATGGAACTGATTTTGGAAGATCGTATTAGATGCATGACAGGGTACCGAGGAGAATGAGGTTCAGGTCCTTCCATGGTAATTGGGGGACGACTCTCTTATTCGAACTCGGTGATAAAAAACGTACTTAGATACTTAAGGTATATATGTATCATGAGGTAAACTCTTCAATGATTGCGGAGTCCCTTAGTGGGAGAGGGGCTTACCGGCTAGAGAACAGTCAAGAAATAAGGAGTTGATGCATGACAACGTCCGTTATGAAAGATATTCCGTCAAGTTGATTAAGATTCCTTCTTCCTGCTCCTAGTTCCTTGCTCCTAACGAACCTGGGTCCGGAAGCCGCTCCGACGCTAAGAAAAGGTTCTTGAGATTCAGAGTAAGGAATCGTAAAAGAGTTTTTGAGATTCTAAATGGCAAAATGTCAATCAAGAGAGACAAACAATTGATCAAGGAAGGCAAAGCGGTTGACGAGTCCATGATCAAGATTGTTCCTCATTACTGTAACTATTTCTAAAACAATGGATAAGTCATTAAAAGGAAAATTACCCTTTGTACTCAGAGGACAAAAGTAATGGAGTTGCAAATTCCGATTCCAGTATCCTTGTTAACAAAGTTAAGCATGTACTGTAGAATTCCTTCATTAGGTGTTTAAGACCAGATGTACAACTCAGTGGGAGCTTAAGGAAAGTGAGTACTTGACTAAAAGAGATATGAACATTTTAATAGCAAATGAAGCAAAGGTTTCTGAAATCGCTATAAAGTCCTATAGTTTTCTTTTAGACACTGATCTTGTTTAGAACTTAATAGTGGTTATTACGTTCTTCTAGAAACATCGAATGTCTTAAACAAGTGAAGGTTAATGGAGAAGAAAAATTGTTAACATTGATACTAACGGCTAAAATCAAAAGATTCAAACCCGTTAAGTGTAGCATTGTAGCTTGGGTCTGGTTGACATAAGTTACATGAAGAAGCTTCAAAACGATGGACTTGTGAGTCTAAAAGATTTGGAATCATAGGACACATGTAGATACTGTCTTAAAGACCAAATGACAAAGTCACCCTTATTAAAAAGGCATACAGACTAGAAATTTATTGGGACTCGTACTTGGTTATGAAGACCTATAAGTTTACTTGTACGAGCTAACGAAAGCTATTTCAACGGGTAGCCTGAAAAACATCATGAAGTACGGAAACGTAAAGATCATAAAGTGTAAGTCGGGATGTTAGGAAAAGTTCAAACAAAGTACAACCGAAGTAAAGAATCACCTTGACAAGGAAGTTTAAGCCATCCGATTAGATTGGCATGATGAAAATTGAGTCAAGAATTTGATAACCATCAAAGAAGTGGAGAAATGGCTTCCCAACTTACTCCGTGGAACACATATGATGGATGGTGGGTCCAGTGGGAGTAATCGAACACTACTAGGCATGAATCCATGATGAGTTTAGGCCAATCTTGCAAATATCTTTTGGGATATAGTCTAGAAACGATCGTTTTCTCACTTAACCTACTCTTTATAAATCTAAGCCCATGTAAAATAGTTTGCAGGGCACAAAATTAGCAAGTCTGACACAATTTTCTTTAGAAGAAACTTGGGGCTTCTCCACAACCCATCATATAACAAAGTTGTTGTTGCTCGTGATGGTATCCTCCTTATAAATTGTTTTATTCAAGGAGGATAAGTGGGAGAAAAGTATACATCGAATAAGTTCGACAAAATGTGAACATCGAATAATTTGATGGAAAGCAACAAAACTGTTGAGAACAGTAAATAACTGTTCCTAGAGGAAGAGGGGAATAAAAGGTAAAGATAGACGAACTATAGATACCTACTGCACAAGACGAATTAGATTCGCAAGAAAAGGAGAACCTCAAGTAGTTGAGAAAATTCCTTAGCTATTTATAACCACTCTAGGTCATAATGGCTTATCTATCTAGCTCAGAAGAATGAGATCTTCCTGATAAGAGATAAAAGCCATGAACCCGCTCAAAGCTATGACGGAACCTAACTTTTAAATTGGCTCAGAGCCAAAAATTAAAAATGGTTTCCATATCTCATAAAGTTTGGAACTTGAAAACAAAGAGGGATGAAGACATTGGTATTTCCCAATGCTAGACGAGATCTTTACATCCGCAGCTAAGCTTGAGTTCATAAAGATCACACTAATACGAGGAGGTTAAAACCCATCTTCCTTAATGACATTCTAGAAGAAGATGTGTACAGGACACAACCGAAAAGGTTATTGACATAAGAAGTTAGTAAAATACGCAAGCTTCAGAAATCCATCGGTGGATTGAAGCAGACAAGTAAGAGTTGGAATTTTCGATTCAAAGAGGAAATCAAAATAGTTTGATTCCTAACGAATGAAGAAAATCTTGAACCTCAGGATTTCAAGAAGGTTAGTGGGAGTGACCCGGTTTTCTTGGTCCGGTATGTTGAGGACATACTAAAATTGAGAACAACATCAAAGATGTTGAAAACAGTTCAGAACTAACTCAATAAAAGACCACATACAAAAGGATGAAATGCGTTTGGGCATCAAAGATCTATAAAGGATAGATCGAAAGGATGATAGGACTAAAATCAAGAAACCTTAGTGAAATAAGATTCTTGAAAGGTCCAAATGGGAATGAATCTGGAAGAGAAATTCAATCCAAGTCTTATGGCATAAAGCTCATTAAGACTCAGAGTCTGGTAGACCCTGATGAGCAAACATGCATGAGAAAGATGCTAATGCTTGAAGCAAAAGATCGGTCATGTTGGACATAATCAGCATTGGTCTAAGACATCTCAAATACTTATAGTATAATAAGTCCTTGTCATTCAAATCCAGATAAGGGATTCTGGACCACAACTAAATAACATCCTGAAGAACTGGGGAAATACACATGATGAGTTATTGGTACAAACTGGGAAGTGAAAATGTAATGGATGTCATATAATGGAAACTTCTAGACATGGAAGGATAATAGGTTAGAAAAGGTTCCAAGCTATATACTGTTGCAAACTCTACAAACGAAAGAATATAATTAAGCTTTAGAAGCATTAATTCTAGTAAGGAGATACTAGAGAATTATTAAAAGAATTGAAGGAAGCAACCTTTGATTAAAATGATAATAAGCAAAGGTTTACTCGGATTAGATCCGTTTTAACTCAACTGTCACCTAAGTCAAAGTATGAAGGGAGTCATACAGGGTTTAAGGCATAAGGAGCATTCTGGGAATGACATTGCTTAATAAATTGAGTAAGTAAAGGAGTTTTATGGAGGAGACTCAAATTTACAAACTTTTGTTATCAGAAATAACAGTTGTTTATTTCCTCGTCTTAATTTGGTTTCGTATTTAAACGACACTCCATTGATGATGAAAAATTCCAAATAGGTTTGTCAGATATGTGATATGATGAATGAACCCCTATTAAGTGAACTTGGAATTATTTTGTTATCATATCCCTAGTCCAGGTCATTGTATGGACAACAATGACTTACGAAGACTAACACGTGAGATCGACAACATAGCGTTGTTTCATGGGCAATGAGAATAGGAGTATTCAAGTCATCTACGTGGGCATATGGTTGAGAATATACACTGGGTAACCCACCATGAGAGTAAATCAAGAGTGATGAAGGTCAAAAACCTCCAATTGACGAGATTGGAGAGATTCCTCAAAACATGAGTGCTCCACTCATCTTATGTAAGGAATGTCTGACTTTGTGTGACGCCCCTAGTCCCAAAATAGACACGACCACGCCCCGACAATTCACAGACGAGACCAAAATACTGCAGAGTCTCCTTTGTAAATCGAACCAGTCGCACCTGTAAAACCTGTCATGCAAATCATACATTTGCATACACAGAAATAAACTATGAAGCGAAAGTTAAACAAACTCAACTCAGTTTTATGTCAAAACCGGAACCACAAAAAAACTACAAAAACCTCATAAACATCGATACAATCTATAAACAGCTCCAAGTGTTAAGTATATACATATTGGTTTCTCCAATAAATACATAACTTTAAAATAACGAAAAGTCAATAAGCAAACAACCGAAGAAAATGACGCAACACCACTAGCCTCGTCAGACAAGATCATCAGTTGGAATACACACTCCGCCTCGAGGCTACTACAAGCACCTGCACATTGCAATTGACAACTGGTAAGGGGTCAGAATACTCACAGATATGAGTTACTCTGGTAGCGGACCAATCCAAAACCCATCACGTTTTCAAAATTCACTTAGTAAGTTCTAAACATTATGACAAAACGATTTATGAAACCAGTTACTATATACTATTTAAAAAACCATTTTCCTTAATCTAGCATGAAATAGCAGTGATTAGCTGCCCACCCATGGTGTGCTCCCAACTAAGACAGAGTTCCTCAGGGGAATCTAGAGTGTATTAGATAGTATCGTCTCATAACGGTACTAGCTAATGCACTAAAATCTCCTCTAAAAAGAGACTTACCCCTAGCCAATAAGTCCCTCTCCCACTAAGGGACTCACCAATCATTGAAGAGTTTACCTCATGATACATATATATACCTTAAATACTTATATACGTTTTTTATCACCGAGTTCGAATAATAGTGTCATCCCCCAATACCCATGGAAGGACCTGAACCTTATTCTCTTCGGTACCATGTCATGCATTGATGCACCCGAAAAGGTTGCACACCCAAGCGGAGGTATCAAGTAGTAATCCGGCAAAGCCGGGATCGATCCAAGGATAGGAAGGTAGTTTGGATATCGAAGGGTCTTATCCCTCGGTCTAGATATTAAAAGCTAACTTAGACTAAAAAGGATAGAAACAAGGATAAATGAGGGGGTTATGATTGAATAAGCAATAAAGAAAACAAATAAACTAATTAAACGATAAAAGTAAACGGGCGAGAGAGATTCGAGAGAAGAGTTTGGAGGAAACAAGAGTCGGGAGACGATAAGACTCGATTCGGGCAACAAATAAGTGAAAGAGGTGTCAAAGTCCGGGAATCCATAATGATAAACCTACGACTATGTGTAGTCCGATTTGATGTGTCGAGGTACAATCGATATTCGACTCCTAAAGTAGATGTCTCTAAGTACTATGTATATCCGGAGATCATACTTAGTCAAACAAACGTCTAAACCGGTTAATCCCGAGTCATCGAAAGTGTCGTCTAGTCGCCTAACTATGTGAAGTGCATGACAAGACACATGAAATTATGACTTAGACTACGATCGATATCGAATACTTCGTTTCGTCTATTAACTATGCGAAGTGCTTGACAAGACACATGAGAATACGATCAAAACGATAATCGAAATAAATGAATGTACATCAATTTGTAATCAAAACATCAAATCATATTAAACATAATCACGAATTCATCACATTTCATCTCATATAATCGACACACTAAAGTTAGCTAAAAATGGTGATTAAAGAAATGGAAAGGAAATGATGAGAGAATCCCCCTTTTTCGATGTGGTTCGAGGCTAAGATCGTCGGAAAAAATGAGTCTTTAAGGTGCAGCCGATCTCCTCTAACAAATTTCTGGGTTCCGCATAGCGAGCACCATCATCTTCCCCATTTAGAACACAACCTCCATTAAAGCTAACCCTAGCTTTCTCTCTCTAGAAATTTGTAATCCAAAATCAAATCAAACCATATGGGAAGCTAGCCAAGATGATGGGGAGTAAAAGCCCTAAGGTTTTGGACCAAGAAAGTGGCCGGAAAACTCATAAAAATCCGGTCAAAGTTTGTGGAAATCCGGCCAAAATCAAGATCCCGGCCAACTAAACTTAGATCCGGCCAAAGGGGGTGTTGTCCCATGCAACCGAGCTGCTGTCGCTGCTGCTGTACTGGCCGTCGCTGCTGTTGTCGCTGCTGTTGTGCTGTCGTCGCTGCTGGCCGTCGCTGCTGCTGTCGCTGAACTACTTATGCTGCCGTGGCTAGCTACTGCCGTCCCATATCCGAGCTCTAGTGGTGCCGGCCAACTTGGCTGGCACCCTCCTTGTCTCTTTCCCTCTTGCTCTCCCAAACTCTTAACCCTAAACTTTGATGAAGAAGATGATGAACCCAAACCCTAGCCTCCTTTTGCCTCTCTCTCCTCTCTCCTTTGCCTCCTTTTTTAAGGTTGAAGATCATGAATAGTGTCTTTGACCCCCTTTTCTCTAACTTGAGTCAAACCCTAGACTTAGTCAAACTTGACTAAGTCTTTAGACCACAAATGGGTGCCCATAAAATCTCTACACAATTCTTCTTCTCTTCATATTTCTTGGGCTTGGACTTGGTTTTGGGCTTTGATTTAGAAACCAAGAGAGTGCCTCCATCCTTGTCTCTACATCTTCAAATTCTCACAAAGGACTAAAATACCCTCGGACTTCTTTCTTCCATATCTTCCCCGTCCGAACTCCGAATTGAATACCGGTTTCACCGTCGGACTCGTCATTGACTATACTTGTCATTTGATTTGCTTGAAGTCTTTTTCTCTCGTTTTTGACACATGAAATGATAGTGACAATTCGTTGCCTTTATTCCGATATACATCTTTATCTCCAAAAATGATACCTAACAAGAAAAACACATAAAATATTATTGATAACACTCGATAAAGACTACTTAGTCTAAGTTAGGCTCTCCAAATGTGACATTTTCATGTCACATCATGCATCTAATGCGATCTTTCAAAATTAGTTATATTCGTATATTAAAATTATATTCTTATTCAATTCATTATCTTATCAAACATGGCGAGGAAGTGAAGCACTCTACTCCCACGGGTCTCATGACTAGTGTCGCCCACCTCATCGGTCTCACACAGGTCACACCCATGTCCACATGTCATCCTACCCTCAGTGGCTACATGCCCGTAAGTTGACATAATCCGAAGTCAGGTACATACAAGAAAACCCCAATTAGTTCACAATCATAGTAAAAACGGTTCGAAATCATTTCTCGTATCACAGTAAAACTATTTAAGCAGATTTCATTTCATCACTTAAAATCAAGTTCCATGCTACCTAAACTCTATTTATAATGGCGCATATATAACTATAAGACCTAGCATATTTCATTATCTATAAAACCATGCAAAAAGGATTCAGAACCCCTACCTGGCGGTACTCCAACTCCGCCAAAACCATAGTATGATCGTCAACGATAAATTTCGGCTCCCCCATCTAACAAAACCATAAAGAATTGATATAAACATTAGGTTCTTAGACAAGAAACTTCGTAGAATAAAAAGAATAGATAAAAGAAAACAAAGAAAACTTAAAACATAAAAGAAATCTGTAGCGCTTAGAAGACTTCGAATAATCGAATTTCGATCCATCTCTAACTTCCATAGCATGTCAACTTAAGGTCGATCAAACACTGTTCGAAAGGTATTCATATCCTTAACATGTTATTATTGAATGTCTTCCCCAAATTCAGATTGAATCATCATCGAAATTAGCAAAACACGAACAGCAGCAAAACAAAATGTTCCTAACAGCGCACTGCTCGCTAAAACAGTCATAACTCTTTCATCCAAACTCCAAATAACTATTACTATACCTTTCTGGAATCGTGACGACATGAGCTACAATATTTGTGGAGACTCAAATAGGTTTTGGAACCTCTATGACTAGATAAAACAGTAAACCAGTGAGCAGTTCTCAGATTTGCTGAACGGCGCGCTGCTAGCTAAAACAGTCGTAACTTTCACGACCGAGCTCCAAATGACTTGTGTCATACTATTTCGGAAAGCTAACATCCTAAGCTATGACTCTCGTGTGTTGGGAAAGTCCGTTAGGATGCTCTACAAGGCCCAGAAATGCTCAAACAGTAGACTGAATCTAACAGTCCCTCACACCGTCGTTCGGTCGATAAATTACAATAACTAATCTCTCTAACTTTGTTTAATTGGAAAGTTACTTAATTCCCAACAACATAAACTCTATAATTACATGAATTATAAAAACCCCCTATTTTACAAACCTCAAATTCTAGAATTTAAAACAAGTTAAATTAAATCATCAAACGTATATTTTATATCTTATTTAATTGTCTTTGAATTGAATCTTCATAGTATCTTCTGAATCCTCTACAATTTCGAAGAAAAAGATCCATTAAAACCAAATACAACATATATTAGGTCTAGAGAGAGAGGATTTTACCTTAACCTCAATTGATTGACAACCTTAAAGGTTCAACACTCATTCACAAACAATCCATTGAAATCCCCTTCAAATCATTATCTTCTTTCATCTAATTGGTCCAATTTTGTTGAAACAATAACCCTAACCTCAGTTACTGTCTTTTTTTTGAAGCCACGCGAAACCATATTTCATTCTTAAGTGATACAATCACAAATTTACATGGATATAATTGTTATTCCTCTCGGCAAGCTTCATGAGAGTTACATAAGTAAATTCTTAGAACTTCGAATGTAAAGTACCTCATGAAGTGAAGAAATTGACTAAACACAGACGCAAAGAAAAGACCCTGAAGGTCAACAAAGAATATCAAAGATGAAAAGACCCTAAAGATCAAAGATGAAACGACCCTAAAGGTCACCAAAAAAATAACTAAGCTGAAAGTAGCCCAGTCGAGAGAGCCACCGCCGCCATTACCAGTAGGTGTCTGCCACCACAGAAGAACCGCCAATTTTATTGTACTAAATATAGTGAAATACTGAACAGCCTCTCTCTTCTACCTATCTCCGCACCACTTTGTTATACTAATAATATTGAAATCTTGAGCGTTCTTTTCTCTTAAGATAGTAATACATCTTCAATCTTCTTGATAGTTAGTTGCCAGATCGTTATATTCTTCATAGTCGATTAAACAAGGAGACGCCGATCTTCATCAATGGACGAGTCGTGGTGCCATTACTATGCATGAAGAACTACCAAATCGTCAATCTTCGTCAATGGACGTCACATCAGTCTTCATCAATGGACGTCACATTAGTTTTCATCAATGGACGAACCCTCCTTAATAATCCTCCACCTTTACCCACTTCCACATCCCCCAATGACAATGGAGAATGGTTTGTTGGATGATGAATCATACATTTTTTCCGAAAGAATCAAAGCCAAATCCTGAATCAAATAAAATGAACCCCAATCAAAACCCTATAAACATATCTTTTAAAGTATCCCCATATGAACAAATTGACAAACAAAGAGAGAAAAGGAAATTAAAAGATAATATGAGCAAATTAAAATAGAGAGATGATGAGATAAATATCCGTTTCTTTTTTTGCAGATAGAATCGTAGAAACCTAGAAAAGAAAATTCCATTACTCAAGAAATAACAACTTGAACTTCTTCTCTATCAAATCCAGAACTCCGATAAAAAACTATACTCTAAAAACTCTACAGAGAAGGTTATGGATGTATATTAGGGCAAAAAAAGAAAACAACATACTCGAAGAAGGAAAGAAAGAGAAGAGATTCTGACGAAGGGATACCCTTCGCCGGAGCAAAACGACTAAAACTGAACGTTTTAACCCTAGTTTCTGTTGAGTAGAGAAGAGAAGTAAAATCTGGTTTTTGTTTTCTATTAACTCTGTCGAATTTACAGTTCATACTCTAATTTTGGCTTGACTAAAAATACCCCCAAATTTGGACTGGTTGCTGATTTAGTCCCTCTTTTGATTTGACCCAACTGTCAAATAGCCCCTCAACTAACCTTAAAAAACATGGGATGTACACTTTGGTTCCGTCAAACGTTGCGCCGTAAAAGGAGGTTATAATGACGGGCACTAGGAAAGACATGATAGACATGAAGCTAAGTGGGAGTACAAGAATGGATTGTGTCATCTTAATTAAATTAGAAAAAAGTATCCCTGGGCCACTTGATGAGTAGCAACTGAAAATGCGTGGCCATGCTCAAATGGATTAAGTGATTAATCATTTGGATTGACAGTTGTACTTCGGTTCAAGAAAGTCTGAAAGATATGACGTATTAGATGGGATACAAATTGACACGGGAATCGAGCATGGCACTTGTTCTAAGTACAAGCGGGAGACTGAAGGAGATGTCCTTCGACCAAAGATGCAATACGAGTAATTTGTCGGATAGGACAATTTCTGAAGAAGATCATCAAGTCTGGATGATTTAGGGATCGTAGTGTTTAGCTAGAAACCAACTACGATTGTGGAATCATGAGGCGATACGCGACTAACTTCATCTGAATCCTCTTTTGGGTTAAACCAAAGAGTGTCCACTTGATCGGAAGATATGACTAAAGGGGTGAGACAAATAAACATGGGTTGGACCCATAAATATGTCCATAAGGCCAAAGGAAAGCTAAGGCCAAGATAGTATGAAGGCCGAAATGAAAGGGTTTTGGGGCGGGGCACTTAAGAGCACTAGGAAATGCATGGCAATTGTGGTAACGTGGGCAGTTACCCAAAGGATTAACACCGGAAGCGCGTGATCAGAAGATCAAATCTGTGATATCACAGAATCAAACGAGAAAGTGGAAATTGGCTTTCCCCAAGACACGGAATTGAAACGTATCGCGTGTAAATCAACACGTGGACACACCTTTCGGAATCCACCAACCAACCTAGTCTAACAAAACAACCCTGGCAAGCGAAAAGCTACACGAGTTCAGCTGCGAGGGAATTAGCTCCGTCAATAGCAAGACAGTTCAGCTAAAGCCAACACTGGGAGGTAGGGCCGAGGAAATAAAAAATTTAAAGAATGACCGAGCTTCACGAAACAACTCTGACCCAGGTACACCTATTTCCTTTAAGATTATTTAAGTTATTTAAGACTTAGAACCTGAGAGTACTTCCACTCCTTAGTTTATCTACTTTCGATTAAGAAGTGGCGGGACTCATGATGATGCAAAATATGTTTAGTCGTTGACTAACGTCAATAAGTCAAGAATAGACCAGAAATACAATGGGTCAACCCGGCTTAAGGAAACATGACTGCTGGACCCGCAACGATCCGCCACCTACGCCCAGAACAAGGACGTCGACCTAAGGAGCTGCAACCCTGTTTCGCCTAAAACACAATCAGGTCAGCCCTGAGATTCTCTAGAGGAGTAAGGGGGTCTACATAAGTAATCCCAAATCTTCCTGAAGATCTCAGCCAGTTAAGAATCCTAAATGTTTAAGCAACTTGGGCTTCAAGGGTCTCAGAGGAGGAAACATCTCCTAGAAGATATATCACCACGACAGGATATCTACGAAGTGTCCTTGAACATAGGAATTTCTATTTATCCTAGATATGAGATAAACAACAAGGGAAAGCCTAATACAAACAGTAGTCTAATTCGCAACGGTGGATCACAAACGCCTCATCTACATCGTCTATCACCGTCGGTCCAATTCAGCCTATGAAAGGGCATCACATCGTCTTCTTCAAGGCACGTTGACTAAGTTTAATACATTCCATAAGGATTACTCAATACTCAATCTTTTTACTGCAAAGAGCAATCTAACTGTCTTCAGCATCGGAGCGGTGTCCGAACTCTTTACAGGTTTTCCCCCAGGTTTCTAAGGAGCAAGGAGCGGGATCAGGAAGAAGGGTATTACTCATCCAGATGGAATATCCATACATAACAGACGCTATTATGCATCAAGTCTCGATTCTCAGACTGATTAACGGAAAGCCATTTTTGACATTAGCACCCTTGGCTTTTTCTAGTTTCTTTTTCAGAGAGTTCATGATAGTTTTGTTGGATGATTCGGCTTCACCATTGTCTTGAGGATACCTTGGGGTCGAGAAGTTGAGCTTTATCCTGCAATCCTTTCAAAATTCTTGGAAGACAAAACTTATAAATTGGGACCCGTTGTCATTGACGATTTCTTTAGGTACCCCACACCTGCAAATAATATTCTTCTACACAAAATTCATGACCTCTTTGTCTTTTATTTGGTGGAAGTCCTCGACTTTGATCCACTTAGAAAAATAATCTGTGATGGCCAACATATATACACGTTGGCTTGGAGCGGTGGGAAGTATCCTCACCATGTCTATTCCCCATTTCATAAAGGGCCAAGGTGATAGTATATAATTTAATTTTTCTTGAGCGTGAAAAGTTTGGCTAAGCTGCGATCTCAAGAGTGGTTGCCACATTCTCCCTCGTGTAATTCTTTTAAAACATACTTTCCTTCTTCTGAAGTGATGCATTTGAGGTAAGGGTCTTACTAAGACCTTCTAAGTAATTGACCGACGAGTATGCATAATCTCGGTGCTTTCGCTTTTAGCCTTCTTGCTTCATTCTTATTTGAAGGAAACTCGTCATTTGACATGTACTTTATGACGTGATCATCAAGCATATCCTTGTCGGATTTGTTGCCCTGGCGCTTTTGGTTGTTCATCCTTGAGCACTAGCGTCTTTTTTATCTTTTTCTATCAGTAGGTCTATGAGGTGTCCTATTTTCAAGAGCTCTGCCACCTCACATTTCAAGGATATACAATTTCTAGTTGTATGTCTGTGATTTGAATGAAATTCACACCACTTAGAGTTGTCCCTTTTGTCGGTTGGAGTTTTGATCTTACCTGCCACCTCATTGCCTTGCCCGTACCCATCATCACGGCTATCACTTCGTTGGGTTCTAAATTGAGATTGTATCTGGAAGTCTTGCCCTAGCGGGAGCCTGAACCTTCTCTTCCGGTCGTCGGATGGAGGGTCCAGAGGTCTTTTCTTCTCTATTGGATTTGGGCGCGTGGGTGGGTATGGGTCTTTGTTGCCTCTGTTTTTGGCCTTCAATCAGGTCTCCTAGATAGTCGATCGCTAGATTTCCCAGCATAGGAATACCCCTTGTCTTTGTGAATCTTGCCTTGTACCCCTCTTATCTCCAACCAGGCTCTGGATAATACGTCATCAAGGGTCGTACAGTTGAACTTGGTTAATTCATTGTATAACTATCTGTTGTTAAGGAGTCATTTTCTTACGGCATCCACAGTTGTCTTAGTAATGCAATATGGGATTGACACCTTTTCCTTATTGCATCTTCCCATATATACTCTAAGAGGTTTGCCTCTCATTTTTTGTATCCTATGAAGGTCGCCCGACAACTTCTCTATCTTCTTTCTACTAGCGAACTGCTCAACAAAGGTGTCGGTCAATTATGAGAAAAACGAAATAGAATTGTTACGAAAATTAGTATACCACTACAAGGCTGGGCCTATGAGGTTAGGGCCAAAGATTTTGCACATGTAGGCCTCTCTCAAGTCTATTAGTACAACAGCAGTGAACATACGTTGCTTGTAAGAAACAATGTGGTCAACCTGGTCAGATGTACCGTCGTACATCTTCATATTTGGGAAGGTGAACTTCTGGGGCATCTCAACAAGAGCGATGCCATCTACAAAGGGTGAGTTGGCATAACTTTGGGGCAAACTCTTTTTAAATGGAGTCGGAATCCTAGGAATGCGGGTAAGCAGGGCTTCTAGGTCTGCTGACCTTTTTGCCAAGCTCTGCTCCAAAGTATTATCTTTAGGAGAATATGGGTGTGTGGGGATGTAATCCCATTAGTTTGTAGTGTAGGCACAGTAAATAAAGGAGCAGTCGCGGTCTGCATTATTGGGTGTTGGTTGATATTCTGGTCTGGTTAAAGGATTGGATGGCTTGAAGAGCCACTCTTGCTTCAGAGGTCCTTCCAACTGGCTCTTTGGGGTTCGACTTCTTCTTCCTAAGAGCAACGGGTTCTCGAGATCGTAAGACCATAGATAACTCAATGATTTTTTCTTCCAACAATTCGGCTCTGACCAAGATGTTCTCCATTGCGACATGTTCCTACGGGTTTTGAAGAAAGGAAAAGCCTTATCTCCCATCTTACTCAAGATGCGTGAAAAGGAAGCAAACTTCCCTGTTAGTCTCTAGCAAGCCTTGTTCAGGCTGGTGTAGTCCACACACATCCTCCATCTGTTATTCTTCTTCGGCACAAACACCACGTTGGCTAGCCAGTCAGGGTACCGTGCTTCTCGTATTATTCCTGAAGCTAGTAGTTTATCAACCTGTTTGGCAACTTTTGCTTGCTTCTCTTCTGTAAAGTTCATTTTCTTCTGCTTGACAGGTCTGCTGACTTCCTTGATATTCAACCTATGCGTGATAACGAACAGATCGCTCATTAGGACTTCGTTTGTACCAAAACGCTTTTTTAGGAATGCTCCTAGCTCATCTTTTTCCGCATCGGTTAGTGTGTTACCGGTGTAGGTAACCTTTGTGGGGGAATCCCCAATCTAGACTTGTATCATTATGTCTGCTGTCTTGCTTATTTCTTCGTCGTTGGTCGGGTCTTTTTCTCTTATTTCTTTGTTCGCAAACATTACTGCTTGGAAATAAATAAAGTAATTCAGAAAAGAATTGAATAGAGATTCGAGATACCGAATTGATGATATTGTTGGAGTTCAAACCCTCCTTCTAGCGGTAATTACTGATGTCGAAAAATGTCACTTCTGGTTATCAGTTTGGAAATAAAAGCCTTGATGCTGAATCGTCTGATTGAATAATGCTCCGTCTTGATGAACGATACGTTTCCTCTTGATTCCCATCCATGCTCCTAGCAACTCGGGGGGGGGGGGGGGCATGCAAAGAGTCTGGAAACCTCTCCGACACTCAAGACATTCAGATTGCCCTTTGCAGTTAAAGTATGAGTATTGAGTGATCCTTGAGGAACAAAATGAGCTTACCTTGGTGAAGGTGATTAGGTGCCCTTTTATAGACTGCTTAGGACCGACTGTGACAGACGATCTGGATGAAGCGGTTTTTATCCACCGTTCGGGATTAAGACTATTCTTCGGTGGTTAGGAGATTTAGACTTTCTTTTGACTTTATCTCGTATCTAGGATAATTAGAACTTCCTGTATTCAAGGATATTTCATAGATATCCTACCCAGTTGATAGATCTTCTAGGAGATGTTCCCTCCTTTGAGACTCATGAAGCCCACGTTAATTAAACACTTAGGATCGTACCCGACTAAGATCTTTAGAAAGATTCATGATTAAGTCGGTAAGCGTGCAGCAGGCTTCGACCTTCCCACTTTCAAGACGTAGAGCATCGACCTTGCTTACATGCTTCTTGCGAATCCCAGGGCAGACTTGGTTGTGTTTTAGACGAAACAGGGTTGGAGCTGCTTAGATGATTCGACCGACCTCCAAGTTCTGGCCATAGGTGGCAGATCTCCTGTGGCCTCGCGGTCATGTTACCTTGAGACGGGTTGACCCGTTGCGCTTCTGGTCTATTATTGAGTTCTTGACACAGTCAACAGGTGACCATTTTATGTATCATCACGAGTCCCGCCACTCATTAGTCAAAAGTAGAAAAACTAAGGAGTAGATGTACTCTGAAGTTCTAAGTTTTAAGTAATTTAAATAAATAAATCTTGAAGGTAATAGATATACCTGGACCAGAGTTGTTCGTAACGCTCGATCGTTCTTTGCGTATTTAATCTTCTGAGCTTTGTGTTCCGGGACTGTTTTTAACCTCAGCTGACCTCCATGTGGCTGAGCTTCCGAAATCTTCACTTGTCAGGGTTGTCTTGCTGGAGCAGGCTTGGTTGTAAATTTTGAATAATTTCGTCCATGTGTCGATTTGCATGTGATATGTTTTAATCATCGTACCTTGGGAAGCAAATTTTTGCTTTCTCGCTTGATTCAGTGATGTCATAGATTTGATCTTCTGTCACGCACTTTAGGCGTTGATCTTTTGGTTAACTGCCATGGTACCTTCGCTACCATACGTGGGGTACGTGGCTTCTTTGTGTTTAATGAGAAGTTGAGTCTTGTCGAATCTCATTAATTCCCCTTTTACTTGGTCAGTCTTTCAACGCGATTTGACACCTAATCATTAAGACTTAATACGTTACCGAGGTACTTTATTATTTTCCTTAATGTTCTCTCCTATCGAGAAGAACCTTTGATCTCCTTCTTCCACTATAATACCCTCCTCAGGGTTTGAGTTTTCTTTAGGAACAACTTTTTCCAATTTGTTCTTTTTCCTTAATATTTCTTCTTATCTCTTGATCTTTGGCGGATTTGGAATGAGGCCTCTGTTTGACTTGAATTTTTTTCCCACAATTGTAATGGTAAAAGGCGGATTCTCCCACAATGCGAATGGTAACCCCGGATTCCAAAGTTGGTCTTTCCACTAGGAGGAAGGTGGTGTAGATGTCGATTGGGGGTCTGTTGCTGGGAGGAGGGTGATTTGGGTGGTGGAGAATTCTTTCTCTTAGTTTCATCTCTTCATGAGTCTGGTTGATGGATTGTCTTTTCAGGGCCAGATGAGTTAGGTGAACCTTTAGAGTCTTTTGCCTGCAATTCATACTCCTTTCTCTTTTTCTTTTGTTCTTCTTTCTTCCCTTCTCTTTCGTCTTTCTTTCTTTTCTTCTGTTTAGTTGCTCTCGTGGGGAGATGATTGAATCTCTTCACTTTTGCAATTTCTTCTGTAATAGACCTAAGACCGCGTGTCTATTTCGATGTCCTTGACTGTAATTCTTCTATAATAGATTTTCATGACAATGAATAAAATATGTAGTGGTTTCCTTTAATTACTGTTTTTTTTACTTACTTGCTGACGCCTCTTCGTTTACACACGCGGAGTTTCATTGGTTTTAACTTCTATTCACTGTTTCATTAAGACCCTCCGACGATAGCGCATGTTAATTTACTCCGACTTCCTACTATCTGGCCCTATAAATACTATTTGAATGGAAGGAATCATTTTATCTTTCTTAATGGCTTGTTTGATGGTTCGTGGGTCTCTCGTCAAAGCTGACACTGGAGTGGCTTTTTATATGATTCTCGACGGTCCTGATTTCTTTGTGAGGCATATTTGTATTGAGATTGGAGGCTTAGGTTTTGCCACTGTCCTTCATCTAGTTGACCTCACTAATTTCAAAAACTTGGAGGTGCTTCTCTCTGTTGATCCCTTCTGTCCACTGATTCATTCACTGAGAGGCATCCTAAGTGATTCTCATCCAGTGATCTCTGAGATAGTGGGGTTCCTTGCCCATCAGTGAGGAGGTGGTCATCCTCGGGCCATAGTTATACGTGCTTCAGTGAGTTTGGTTGACCCTCCCGCTGTGAAGGAGATGTCCTTCGACTAAAGTGGCAATGCGAACAATTTTTCGGATAGGACAATTGGTGAAGAATATCATTAAGTCCGGTCGATTTAGGGATCGTAATGTTCAGCTAGAAACCAACTACGATCGTTGGATCACGGGGTGATTTGCGTATGACTTTGTCCGGATCTTACATCGGGTTACACCGAACAGTGTCGATTTGATTCGAAAATATGACTAGAGGGATGAGATATACAAGTACAGATTAGATCCAGAAATAAGTCCAAAAGGCCAGGCAAAAGCTAAGTGGGCCGACCAAGGCTTGGCCGACAAGACCTAGCCCATTAGGGCATAGGGTGGTCGGTCATAATAGGACCTTACTATTTTTGGTAAAACCCTAAAATCTATTTCCGAGGAAATTAGGAAAGCTAATCAGGGTTGGACTCTGACTTTAGGAATTGTATATAAGGGCCTCATTAGATCAGATATAGGTGAGGAATATTCTCAAAGAGATTTCTACCTATACTACATCAAGTAAAGTGAGAAAGGGAGAATAGTTCTCAACTATGTAACTAGTCTAAAGAAGAAGGTGTTCTTCGTCTAACTACCGGGAAGTTCTAGTTAACTTGAATGTGGGAGATCAAGTTGATTTCTCGGATGTCTCAAGTAGAGGAGCTACAATTGGAGCTCTTGGTCTTCGATAAAGCAATCATATTAGTTAGTGGAAATTTATCGATTAAGCTAAATCTCTAAACTACTTAGTTCATGTTTAGCTTATGCATGAGATCCTGGGGATACTAGTGTTAGACATTGGATGTTTGAGATTCCGCTTAGAACACTAGGAGACTCCATAACCCAATCGTGGCGTCAGAGCCTGTTGCACGTAGGTAATTTTTGCTAAGTTTCTGACTAAATCTATACTTGTTTTAGACATCCATTTGGTTAGTATTGAATTAAATTTAAAAGTTATTCAAATTGAAGATTGAAAAAGGTTTCAAAAGAGTTCGATTTTTAAAAAATTCAGTTTTAAAAAGAGTTTCAAAAGAGATGGTGATTTTCATGAATTGTAGAAGTTTTTGAAAATTAAATTTGGGTTTTCGGAAGTTTTCCAAAATATAGAACTACAAGAAAAAGGAAAAACAAATTTGGAGCCGTTAGCGTCTCGGTCATGGACCACGGACCGAGATTTTTCGGCCGTTGACCCGAGTGGGAGTTTTTTGTCTAAAATCCGATTTTTCTCCCGGTTCCACCTAAATTTTTCCGAAATTGTCCCGGGCCACCCGAAGGCCCAAAACAGGTTTTTCTTAAAAAAATGATTTGAAATTCATGAAGTCAAACCAAAATTTTCCGAAACTGACCCGGGCCATCTGAAGGCCCAAACGAAGTTTTTCTTAACATTTATTTGGGAAATCATTAAAGATATAACCGAAACGCACCGTTAGTCAAATTTTTCGAATGTTGACTTAAGGTCTGCATGACATAGACATGTCAACAAAGTATCTCCCGGATTAATCATGCATATATAATTTATTATTTTGAATATTATATTAATGCATGTGATGTGAAAGCGGAAACTAGTATGGCCATAAAAAGTTGTTTATCTTTCATTCTTTGTTTTAAGCACAAATGTGTGCACACTATAGTAATTTTAATTTCAAATTTATACGATCTACGTATCGTTCGAGTCTTTAAATTAGAATTTAGGGTCTATGAGTCCATTGAAAGAAGCTTATGGATGAGATCCTGATTTGATTGAGAGACTTCAACGGAGATTTGAGGATGGAGATCTACGAGAACTAACAAGAAGAATCCTTAGAAGATTAGATTTTTTTAGGTCAGTGGCCATACTAGGATCCATACGTGCTTGATCTATTCACTCACGCGCATTTACTTATTTATTTACGTTTATGTCATGGATGGTTAGTTTAAAGTTCAGTATGAAGCATGCTAGACAAAACGTAAAAGTCCCTAAAATTTTATTTGAGAAAAATGCCTACCCATACTAAGACATCCATTGAGCCCTTGCTCATTTATGGTGGGTCTACCTCCGCAGGGTGCCATTTTTTACCTTGGGACGACGCGGGTAAACCTAAGGCAGAGATCTACGTGTCTAAATAGTTTTTCTCAACGAATCAACGGAAGAGTTTTGGATATCAATGTAAAAGGATGGATTTGGCATTTAAACTGAACCAGAAAACAAAGAATGGAAGGGACCAAACTTGATATCAAGATGGAGATGGTCATCCGCTTCTCCGGTGGAAATGATCAGTAACTTCTTCGATGCAGATGGTCAGCAACTTATTCGGTGGAGGTGGAAATGGAGATGGAAAGACGTAGACAGATAATGAGAGACCGAGAGATTGAGATGCAGAAGAGAGGGAGAAATGCGGGTAAAAATTTTGGGAAATTTTGGAAGTGGACGGTTCAAATTTGGGAAATTTAGAGAATCGCGGGTTTGTTAAAAGTTTTCGTGGGTATTGTTTCCCCATACTCACGGAAATTTATTTTCTCACGCCGTTAGTAAAAGTAATCGATGAGGGTTTTAACACCGTCGTTACTACCTTGACCCAAAAATCAGTTTCTCTTCTTTTGGTCATAAGTAATTCCGTCGTTAAATAGGGGTTTTTGCAACGGATTTTGTGATAAACCGTTACTAAAAAGCCCATGGTCGACGGTTTACAGGCAATAACATGCATTATAGACGGTTTTCTAAATACTGTCGGTAATATTCCATCGCTGATAACACGTTTTTTTTGTCGTGATTTTTTTTTTTCAGAAACTGGATAGCCACAGTGTCCTAATATAATTTTGTAGTTATTTTAAGGGTACTTATTTCCCAAATGACCCCCAACTTTGTAACCAGCTTCCTGACTGACCCCCTTTTGGCCCCCTTTTTCAGTTATCTTTAACTTTCCGCTACTCACTCTCCTCCATCGCATTTCCTCTCTCTGCCACATCATTGATCACGCCACATCATCATCTTCACCGGCAAGAGTCGCCGGCTGGCCAAAATTCCGGCCGACGACCTTCTATTGTTTTTTCTCTCTCACTCTCTAAAAAAAATTTTTTTTTTTTGTTGATTTCCTCTCTCCTCTCTCTAAACTCCGGCGAAGGGGGTTTCCCTTCGTCGGAATTTAGAGAGAGAGAGGACAAAGGAAATAAAAAAAGAAATTATTTTTTTAGAGAGAGAGAAAAAAAAAATTTTAAAGGTCGCCGGTGAAGACAATGATATGGCGTGATCAATGATGTGGGAAAGAGAGGAAATGAGATGGAGGAGAGAGAGTAACGGAATGTTAAAGATAACTGAAAAAGGGGGTCATATGGGTAATTTTGCTAAAGTAGGGGGCCAGGCAGGAAGCTGGTCACAAAGTAGGGGGCCATTTGGGAAATAATCCTTATTTTAACCAAGACAGAATTATATTCAAAAACAGTTTTAAAATCCTACAGCCGCATGTTTATCCAGTCATTTTAGGGTTTTGGTAAAATAACCCTTTGCAAATTACTGTATCTTTTCTCTAAACATTTCCATAATACAAGTGGGTCTTTTTTATTCAAACATTTGAATCTAATTTCTTCACACAAATGATGCCCGTTCACAATAAGCGTCGCTTAGAGCCTGTAAAGAGGTTCATTATTTCCCTCGCAAATTATTTTCTCTAGTTGTTTGACCTCCAGATAGGCTTCAATTTCGAACTTCCAAGTCATATAGTTTTTCCCGGACAAATCTAGGGTTGTAAAATCAACACTTGTTAAATTCGACATATTAAAACTAATATTACGAGTAACCTTTGAACTATTGATAGTTTCTTTTAGTTGAAGGGTCTCTTCTATAGCTAGAGACGATCGTCTTGATAACGTAATGTAGTTATTCTTGTAAATACCCACCAAAAACAAAATTAAAGTATAAGAAAAGTACAAGAGGATGAGATTTATTATTGCACCAAAGTACTTGTATTATATCCAAAGACTTTTCTCTACTCACAATGTTAGAACAAGTGGAGTATAAATACCCAAAACAGATGAGGACCAACAAAGGTTACACGTAATCCATGCATGTGTAAATAATATGAGTGCCGGCTTGGTCAAAGGGCACCTCATCCTTGCATGTGTGAGGTGGATAAAGTCCTTTTCTCGTGCAGGCACATCGTAGCTTCACTCTTAAGTAAATTATATGGGCCACCACCTATAAATTTGGTTGAGCAGTCAAAAAGATATAACTAACATTTATGGACAACTATCAAATTGTTTTATCTGGGTGAGGTTCATCATCTTGTCACTATAAATTTGGTTGAGCAGTCAGTGAGATATTAATTGATTCAACAAAAAAAAAGTCAGTGAGATATAAATGGTACTTTAACTGTACTTGTCAACTGGATAGAAATCTTACCTGTGGATCCTGGATCCTGGATCCCGGTTTGATTCACGTGATCTACATTGCTAAGTCTTTTTTTTTTTTTTTTTTGAAATACATTGCTAAGTTGGTAATCCACAAATGTAACATGATACTTGGGCTAATGATGAAGTTGAAATAGCGATGATTTTTTCTAACCATATTCAGCAGATTTCCACCACAGCAGGATCTACAATGTCCTCTAATATTAAGGATTGCTTCTTCCCTCAAATCTCAGATGTTCAGAATGAGTCTCTCACTGTGCTTCTTCATTATGACGAGATTAGAATGGCCACTTTCGCTCTTAAGCCAGGAGCGGCTCCTGGTCCAGATGGTTTCCCTCCGCATTTCTACCAGTCTAATTGGGAGACTGTCAAGGAAGACATACAGTTGATGACTTCCTCATTCTTTCAGAATTCTACTTTGTCAGCTGTCTCTAACCACACTCATATTTGCCTTCTTCCCAAAACTAAAACCCCTCAATCGCCGGCTGACTACCGGCCTATTAGCTTGCTTAACACCACCTACAAAATCATTACCAAAATTCTAGCCAATAGGCTTAAACCCATTCTGGCTGATATAATCTCTCCTTTTCAAGGAGCCTATGTTCCAGGTAGGCAAATCACTGATAATATTATCATCAGTCAAGAAATCATTCATTCTTTCAAAAAAGTTAAGGGCGCCAAAAGCTACTTTTGTCTCAAGTTGGACATGTCTAAAGCTTTTGACAGAATTGAGTGGAGTTATCTGGAAAATGTGATGAATTTGATGGGGTTCTGAAGCTCTTGGATCAATCTCATCCAAACTTGCATCTCTACTAGTTCTATGGCGGTTCTTATCAATGGACGTCCGGGCAGTACTTTCAATGTGCGCAGAGGCATTAGGCAGGGCGATCCTCTCTCTCCTTTTCTTTTTGCCATTGCCATGGAAGGTCTTAGTCGTCTTTTAGAGAAAAACACCTCCTCTTCGCTGACGACTGTATCATTTTCGGGCAAAACTTTCTTGATAATATTTTCAATCTTAAACAAATTCTTAAGGAATTCAGCGAGGCGTCTGGGCAGATGATTAATTATGCTAAATCGAATATCTTTTTCTCTAAAAACTCGCATCCGAAATTCAAACGAATGATTATTAGAGAACTTAAAGTTCATCAGTCGTCGTCAGGGGATAAATACCTGGGAACCAAGCTTTTTATTGATCGTAACAAAAAACAAGCCTTCAATTCCCTCATTATTCAAATTAAAAATAAACTTGCCAAATGGCAAACTCACCTCCTCTCGCAAGCTGGCCGCTCGGTAGTCATCTCAACTATCGCAGCGGCTGTTCCCCGATACCAAATGCAGTGCTTTGCCCTTCCCAAAGGCATTAGTGACAGCATTGAGTCTAT
The DNA here is from genome assembly GCF_041429995.1 of Eschscholzia californica. Classification (NCBI taxonomy): domain Eukaryota; kingdom Viridiplantae; phylum Streptophyta; class Magnoliopsida; order Ranunculales; family Papaveraceae; genus Eschscholzia; species Eschscholzia californica. The sequence goes on along the minus strand of NW_028238420.1, from coordinate 23,491,297 downwards.
TCAAAGGATTTATTGGTGGGGAAAATCCAAAACTTTTCATACTATCAACTGGAATTCGATTTGTAAACCTCGCAATCAGGGTGGTCTTGGTCTGCGTCTTCCTCAACTCGATAATCAAGCTTTTCTGCTCAAGCTAAACTGGCGCATCGTCAAAAACCCGGAAGCTATATGGGTTCAAGTGCTTAAAGGGAAATACTTTCATAACTCTCAAAAACCTACGCAGTCCAAGAATCATCATTCTTGGCCGTGGAAATCTATTTCCAAACACTATCATCAAATTGACAACCTTATTTTTTGGAGTATTAATAAAGGCGAGCATATCAATATTTAGACTGACTATTAGATACCTAATCATCCACCACCAATCACGAATGATAGAGGTTGTACGTTCGAGAAGGTATCCCAGCTTATTACGAATGGTACGTGGAACTTAAATTTAATAAATATGTGTTTTAATAATGATATTTGCAGTTCTATTCACAACATTAATCTTAATCCCAACGAAGAGGATAAAGCCATATGGACATTGACTAAATCAGGTAATTTCTCTCTTAAATCCATGTATAATTTTTTACGTAACAATACAATTTACAATACTCAAAACCAGATGGACTGGTTCTTTATATGGATTATGAACACTATTCCTCGGATTAAACTATTTCTTTGGAAATGCTGCACTAATAGCCTACTAGTAAGAGCGAAGATTGGTAAATTCATTGGCAATAATTACTCCTGTGTTAATTGTAATGAAGATGAGACACTTGATCATGTTATGCTGCATTGCTCTTTCGTTAAAGCAATCTGGTTCTATTTCCATATTAGAACGGATAATATCTCTACTACTACTCAGTGGATTCAACAATGGAAACCGCTGGAGGAAGAAACAATTAATCTTTATGCTAAAAATTCTATGGTTTCTGTGGAAAGCCAGATGTGAAAACTACTTTACGACGAATAAACAAAATCCTTCACAAATGATAGAGAGGATTATCAATACCACGACTACTCCACTCAGAACTGAGTCTAGTATCGTCAATATCTGTAAGGAAAAAACGAATAACCAAACATGGAGACCTCCATCGACACCATATATTAAGTTCAACGTAGATGCTTCAATATTTGTCAGTTTAAATGATCACAGGTGGGAATTGGCTACATCATACGAGATGCAGAGGCTAACTACATAATAGCGGTGGCAGATATTGTTCGAGGGCAACATGCGGAAGAATGTGAAAGCTTAGCAATATTATCTAGTCTCCAAGGTGCTATGCAACTTCAAATTCCTTATGCGCACTTAGAAAGCGATAATCAAGCAATAATCTTAGCGCTCAACGACAAGGGAGTAAATCTTCACTGGCAATCACAAAGAATCATCCAACAGATCAAAGACATCAAGGACAAATTTACAGGAATTATATTCACTCATATATCTCGAAATTGTAATACTTATGCTGATGCATTAGCTAAATGGGTTCGTACCCACGGTCATAAGAAAACTTGGCATGATGTCCTCTCTTTCTTTTCTGATTTCTAGTCTGTTTGTAATAGACTCTGGTTTAATAGTAATACTTTTCATCAAAAAAAAAAAGTCCGAACGTGATACTCCCAATGGTTACACATGCTATTTGTTGCTTAACGATTAAAGACACGTGCTAGATTCAGAAAACCCTAAACATGAAGACGTATGTGAAAAATAGTATCATATGGTGATAATAGTCCCACATTGGAAACAATCACTTCAACAACCTCTAAGATTATATTGTCTAGGTTCTCTCTACTCATTATCAATTGATTTTAAAGTTAGTAACCACAAACTTAACATAGTATCAGAGTTAGTGATAGAATTAAAACCCACATGTAGTCCATGTCACCCACAAGAAAAAACACATTAGGAATGGACACTCGAACGACATTAGGAATGGACACTCGAACGACATTAGGAATGGATACTCGAACGACGACTATAATGTGAAATTTTTTGAAGATAATTGGACAAGTTTCAACTGGCTAGTTTTCGTGGAATAAAATCTTTCATAATTTTTTTATGCTGTCCTGATATTTATTAATTGATTAATTAAACCCTGCACCTGATGGAACCTAGCAAGTCTCAGACTAACTCAACTCACTCCTTGATGGTAAACTCATTCTTGTTCAATATCATATTATCTTAAGAATTCTTCCATCCAAGTTTATTCCGATCCTCAAATTGTTGTAGTTTAACTTTTACCCCCATCACAATATCCAATGAAATTTTAGTTTCACTTTGTTGACACGTTAAGATTAAATCCTGCCATCTCATCAAAAAAAAAAAGATTAGATCCTGCCATCCTGGTCTTCAAGTGGAACCAAATTGGGTTTCACAAACATATGGATGTGAGGGAATTCTGCATATAAAGAGTACTTCCTGAAAAGAAAACTGATAAAGAACCCGCCTATCTTACTCCGTTATAGACCTAGTTTACGTCGCAAATAAGACAAGTGGTGTTTTGGTCTTCTCACACACGCATGAGAGGTGTGAAAAGACAAAAGTGCTCCTTGTTTTATTCTGAAACGGTAAGAAAGGTAGTGAAGTAGGCGGATACCCTATCAGCGTTGTTATAAAGAAAATGATTGTATTCAGTGAAGTGGCTGACATGGCAGTATGGAATACAAAAGGAGATAATTAAGGCATTTTATTGTTCTAAACATTCATGGAACAAATGTACTCAGACCAACTATATAGATCTGGTAGATGGCTTTTTTAGTTGGATTTTGAATGAAGTTGGTTGAAAAAGTAATTACGCAATAAACTCCGATATAAGTTCAGTACATCGGCCATAAAAGAAATCTATCAACCTTCAAGCAAAGTATTTTTCTTCTTAACCCAAAATTAGCCAAACCCCTTCAAAATGTACATGATCGTGTCCATTTTGGCCACTTCAAGATCTTACTTGAAGCAATGGCCTAATTTATACTTGGTAGTACTTTGCTTCTTCATAATTTGCATTAGTTCCTTGTACATGAAACTTAAGCATCAAGTCTTAGTACAGTGGCCTATTGTCGATGCACTACCATCACTAGTACTAAATGCTAACCGCATTCACGATTGGACAGTTGAGATTTCAAACAAGTATGGGGGAACAATCGTCGTAAGGGGACCAGTTTTTGCTCGTTTGAATATACTGCATACTTGTGATCCTCGTAATATGGAGTATATTCTTAAAACACATATTGAGAACTTTCCGAAAGGGTCAAGTTTCCAAGAGGCTTTTGACATATTAGGTGACGGAATCATAAATGCAGACTCTCATTCGTGGTACACTCAAAGGACAATGGCTCGGATGTCATTCACATCGAAGAAGGTTCGGTCTATCATAGCTAATATGAGCCAAACAGTGGTTCAGGATGCATTTCTTCCATTGTTAGAAGTAGTTGCTAAACAATCATCGGTTGTGGATTTACAAGATGTGTTCCTTAGATACACATTTGATACTTCTTTTAGCATCCTCTTTGGTAGAAACCCTGGATATCTTTCTATTGATTTTCCGCCTAACAAATTTGCGAAGGCCATGGACGATTCACTGGACGCTTGTTTTTATAGACATATGGTACCAAGTGTATATTGGAAAATCTGTCGAGTTTTGATGATAGGAAACGAGAGAAAGATGAATAGAGCTAGGAAGATTATCGAGTATTACTTAAAAGAATTTATTGATGCCAAAAAAAAGGACACGGTTAAAGGAGCAGAAACAAGAGATCTACTACAAGTATATATGAGTCTCATAGAAGGCGAAAAATATAACATATTCTTCAAGAATAGTGACAAGTTCCTTAGAGACACGTTTTTGACCTACCTTTTTGCTGGACGAGATACAACTGCTGCTGCTTTGACATGGTTCTTCTGGTTGCTTTCGAAGAATCCGTCTGTTGAGGCAAAGATTTTAGCAGAACTAAAGCTTCTATATTTAAAGAACAATAAAAATTCTAAAGCAAATAGGTCATGGGTGTTTAGTGGAGATGATATAACCGAGATGGTTTATCTTCATGCAGCAATGTGTGAATCCCTAAGGCTATACCCTTCCGTTCCTCTTGTCCGAAGAGGGGCTCTAAAGGACGATGTACTTCCGGATGGAACGGTGGTGAAACCTGGAATGATGATAATATTATCTAATTACGCAATGGGACGAATGAAATGGGTGTGGGGAAAGGACTGCTTAGAGTTCAAGCCAGAGCGATGGATTGACGAGACTGGGAAACTAAACCATGAAACCATGTCTAAGTTAACGGCATTCAACATTGGTCAAAGAAATTGTATAGGTAAAGACATGGCAATTGTGTTAATGAAAACAACAGCTTCAAACATGCTTTTCAATTTTCATGTTGAAGTATTGGAGGGTCAAAATATCCTGCCAAGACAATCAATTGCTCTCCAAATGAGAAACCGGTTGATGGTTCGGATCAAGAAAAGAACTTCCATTGTTTAAAGTTGCATAGCTATAAATTACTTGAATTTAATAAGTACCTGTCTTTGCCCCCACTTTGGCCAACCTCACCAAGAAAGGTACACCACATTTATACTACCATTACTTGAACTTGTATTTTATTTGGTTTTTGGGGGGATCCTTGTTCCCATCCATTATGTAAGAAAATAAAGGTATATGAAATTGTAAAGAAGCTAAAGTTGAATTCATAATTTTTCTCTATCATTCACTCAGTGGCGAATGATTAATGTGTTGGAACCGGAGCCGATTTTGGATCGGTTCAAGTCATCAAACTCAGAAACGAAGCACACCATTGCGTTCATCTCGTCAAGCTCTTAAGTTTAGAGCCAAGAATCACTCAAATCCGACTCCGGATGAATGAGATATTCAAGTCTGAAGTTTGATCGATGTTTGGTTGATTTTGGGACTAAGTCGCAATAAGGAAAAGTTGGTTTGGGGACCATTTACCCAAAGCGAACACGGCCAGATCTGATGGCAGGCGTTCGCTCCGCGCAAATGGTTATACCCTTGTCGGGCACGGAGTGGGACATCTCCCGAACCTCAATCCCACGGCTCATCTCCTTTAGATTGTGGGCTAGTTTCGGTATAAGTCCCTAGATCTAACAAAGGGCGTTTCTCCCGAGATTTTGAGCGCGATCTGACTGCTCTAATCCCAGCCGACATGTCTGTTGCTAAATAAGTGACCCGTCACTTTACTTACTCAACAGATGCGTCCCTAAACCCAACAAAAGTGTCTTTAGTGAATGTGTCTATTCGAAACCTATTTATAGGACCCAAATGAACTCCAAATTGCATTCCATTTTTTCCAGAGCATCAAGCATTATTAGAAGTTCATTTTAGAGAGTTTAAGAAGATCATTTTATAGAGTATTCAAGGAGTTTGATAAGAAGGAAGTCCGGTCCATTCGCATTAAGTCAAAGGTTAGTATACTTTCAAGTTCGACTGCTTTCTGATTCGAAGTACCATTGAATCGAAAGGTAATCGTTGTATCCTGGGAGACAAACGCCGGTAACTATTTGGTACTATACAGGCGTCAATTGTCTTAACGAAAGAGGAATACCTCGCCTCGATTAAAAAAAATCTTTTTCTTCTAATCCTCCGATTTTTCTTTTTCTTTTTAGTATATCTGATTTCTTAATCAAAGACATTCTGATTTTTTTAAAATCAGAAGTGTGTTGATTTTAAGTAATAAATCAGTAAACACAGAAGGAATACAATTCCTCTTTCCAATCTTAAATCGATAGTGAGATTGGACTACGAATCATCTGTTCTGGATAACAGACATTATCGGTTAGAAATACGAAAGATATTGAGTTGTTATATTCCTTAGTTTTTCTTCATTAATTTGGAAAAAAGTGTTTTTGATTTAGTTACAAATAAAATCAAAGTAATAACCAGTTTCACCAGTGATTCGGTTGTTGACTTGCTGAGTCAACTCGTTGAATCGGTACACTGAAACCAACAATCTTAAGACAATTGACTTTACTTCGGTATACTGAACTAATTTTCTGTGTCAGACAGAAATAGAGATGACAACAACTGGTGAAGCCATAATGAAAAGTTTTAGTCCTGCCCATGCCGAAAACCGGAGAAATTTAAGGGCATTGATTTTAAGCGATGGGCGCAGAAGATGATGTTTTATCTAACCACTCTAGGGTTAGTAAAATATCTGACTGAAGACCAACCGGTCCTTCGAGAAGACGGAGATATCAAACATACTTCGGTCGTAGAGGCCTGGAAGCATAATAACTTTTTATGTAAAAATTATATTCTGAATTCGTTGGATGATGGCCTTTATAATGTGTATTGTGTGATTGATAATGCAAAAGAGTTATGGAATACACTACACAATAAATATAAAGCCGAAACTGCAGGAGTGAAGAAATTTATCGTTGGAAGGTTTCTGGACTTTAAAATGGTTGACTCTAAACCAGTCATAACCCAAGTTCAAGAATTCCAAATAATTCTTCAGGAATTAAAGGTCGAATCATTGGTAACAAATGAAGCCTTTCAAGTCCGAGCAATGATTGAAAAATTGCCTCCGGGTTGGAAAGACTTCAAGAATTACCTTCGTCATAAAAATAAAGACATGAGCCTTGAAGAACTCATCCTCAAACTTCGAATAGAAGAGGATAGTCGTACTGCAGAGAAGAAGACAGAGAAGTCTTCAAATGCTCCAAAAATAAACGTCATCGAAGGGGGACCTAAACTAAAGCAGAAACGTTCGGGTCGTGAAGTGGGCTCAGGAAAGCCGACAAAGAAGAGTTTCGACGGCAACTGCTTCAACTTTGGAAAGAAGGGGCATCTTGCCAAAGATTGTCGTTATAAAAATGACAAGATCAACAAGAGAAAGAAAGTTAAGCATCAGGCTTCTCTTGTTGAAGATGAAGATGTCCAGAACCTATGTGCAATGGTTACTGGAATCGAAGATGTGGCTGAAAAGTTTCAGAATATGAACCTGTGTGCGGTTATTTCTGAAGTTAACCTAGTTGGAAATCCGAAAGAATGGTGGATCGACATTGGGGCCACGAGGCACGTTTGTGCAGATAGAGCCATGTTCTCCACTTATACCAAACTTGAAGAAGGCGAGACACTGTTTATGGGAAACGCCGCAACAAGTCAAGTTCAAGGAAAAGGGAAAGTGGTCCTGAAGTTCACTTCAGGAAAAGAAGTAACTCTAAATGACGTCCTGCATGCACCTGACATTCGAATGAATCTCGTGTCTAGATCTCTCCTTAGCAAGAACGGATTCAAACTTATATTTGTTTCCGATAATTTTGTTTTATCCAAAAATGAGATGTATGTGAGAAAGGGGTACTTATTTGGGGGGCTCTTTAAATTGAATGTTGCAACTGTAACTCCAAATACTATTAATAAAGAAAAGGCATTAGCTCACGTTGTTGATTCTTGTAATATTTGGCATGAGAGACTAGGTCATGTTCATTATAACTATTTGAGAAAGTTAATGCACATGGACTTAATCCCAAAGTTTGATATTAATTCTTCGGAAAAATGTCAAACGTGTGTAGGGTCTAAATTAACTAAGACTCATTTTCATTCTGTGGAACGAAATATAGAACCATTAAAGTTAATTCACAGTGACATATGTGATTTAAAAATGGTTCAAACTAGAGGAGGTAAAAAGTATTTTATCACCTTCATAGACGATAGTACAAGATACTGTCACGTTTACTTGCTAAGAAGTAAAGATAAAGTAGTAGAGATATTCAAAATCTATAAGGATGAAGTTGAAAATCAACTTAATCGAAAAATTAAGATTTTGAGAAGCGATAGAGGCGGAGAGTATGAATCCCCTTTCGCTGAAATTTGTGCCGAAAGTGGCATCATTCATCAGACTACTGCTCCTTATACACATCAACAAAATGGTGTAGCAGAGCGAAAGAATTGAACTCTGAAAGAGATGATGAATGTGTTATTACTCAGTTCTGGATTACCTCAGAACTTGTGGGGGGGCAATATTGTCGGCCAACTACTTATTAAATAAGTTACCTCACAAGAAAACAGGTAAGATCCCTTATGAGTTGTGGAACGGCAGAAAACCATCCTTTAAACTCATTAAAGTGTGGGGGTGTCTAGCCAAAGTCCTGGTGCCTTTACCTTAACGGGTCAAAATAGGACCAAGGACAATAGACTGTATTCTCGTCGGATATGCAGAAAACAGTAGTGCGTTCAGGTCTCTGGTTCATAAGTCTGATATAGAAGATATACATATAAATACAATCTTAAAATCATGGGATGCCGAATTCTTTGAAAATATATTTCCATGTAAATCTAAATCAGGGGAAAAATCTCTGAAAAGAGATAGAAATGAAGAAAATACAGAAATCTCTGAAAGAGATGAATAGTCGATAGAGGAAAAATCAAGTGAACCTCGAAAGAGTAAAGGGGCAAGGGTAGCAAAAACCTTTGGTCCTGATTTTCTAACCTTCATGTTAGAAAATGAGCCTCTAACATATAAAGAAGCTATGTCAACTCCAGAAGCTCCATTTTGGAAAGAGGCAGTGAACAATGATATTGAGTCCATCATGAATAACCACACATGGGAGTTAGTAGATCTCCTGATAGGTTGCAAACCATTAGGTTGCAAATGGATCTTCTAAAGGAAATTGAAGACAGACGGACCAATTGACAAGTACAAAGCCAGACTTGTGGCTCAAGGATTCAGACAGAGATAAGGTCTAGATTATTTCGACACTTACTCCCTTATTACTCGAATCACGTCAGTAAGATTGCTAATGCGATAACATCTATCCACAATCTAGAAATACATCAGATGGATGTAAAGACAGCTTTCTTAAATGGACAACTGGAAGAAGAGATCCATATGCTCAACCAGAAGGGTTTGTGGTACCCGGCCAAGAAAAGAAAGTTTGTAAGTTAGTAAAGTCGCTTTATGGTTTAAAGCAGGCTCCTAAGCAGTGGCACTTGAAATTTGATCAAGTAATGTTGTCAAATGGGTTCAAAATAAATGAGTGTGACAAGTGCGTCTACACTAAAGTCACCGCTAAAGGATGTGTAATCCTATGTCTGTACATAGATGACATGCTTATTATGGGAGATAATATAAATGTCATAAAAACAACTAAGCAAATGTTGTCGAAGAATTTTGACATGAAAGACTTAGGGAGAGCTGAAGTCATTCTCGGAATAAAAATCTCTAGAAGCTCTTCTGGGATAAAATTACCTCAGACTCACTACGTTGAGAAAATTCTAGAAGAATTTAGCAAGAATGATAAGAATTTGGCTTGGACGCCGATAGATCCGACTGTGCATTTGATGAAAAATCGTGGTCAAGGAGTAAACCAATTAAGGTACTCACAGATTATCGGAAGTCTGATGTACTTGATGAATTGTACACGTCCAGACATAGCCTATTCTGTTAGCAAATTGAGTAGGTTTACTAGCAATCCAAGTAAAGAACATTGGACGGCTATAGTAAGGGTACTCAGGTATTGGAGACAGACAAAAGAGTATGAGCTATTATATACCAAATATCCAGAAGTATTAGAGGGACATGCGGATGACAACTGGATCTCAGATATTGATGATACCAAGTCAACTAGTGGATACTTATTCACACTGGGTGGGGCTGCAATATCATGGATATCCTCAAAGCAAACATGCATAGCTCGATCGACAATGGATTCAGAATTCATTGCTCTGGATAAATCAGGAGAAGAGGCAGAGTGGCTGCGACACTTCTTGGAGGATATTCCCGTATGGACTAAGTCGGTGCCTGCAATAAAAATACACTGCGATAATCAAGCAGCTATTGCAAGTGCACATAGTAAAATGTATAACGGTAAGTCACGACACATTCGTCGACGACATAACACCCTAAAGCAATTACTCTCAGAAGGAGTCATAACAATAGATTATGTCAAATCTAAGGATAACCTAGCGCATCCATTTACAAAAGGGTTACCTAGAGAGTTAGTAATTACTTCATCAAGGGGAACGGGACTTTTGCCTAAAGAAAATGAGTAAAGTCGTAACGAAAACCCAACCTATGTGACTGGACATCCCAAGATGTAGGTTCAACGGGAAAACTGAAGTTATATACTAACTCGAACGGAACACCGAAAGAGATTTATCTCTTACCCATTCCTAGGATGACATCAGTGTTGTCTGCAATGAGAGGTTAAGCGTTATGCTTTTAATGAATCTAAAAACTTAGAACTTGAGTCTAACATGAGGTATAGCAAAATACCTTATTACGGATAACCTATATGTGTGCGAACTGATGCCGGTTCTATGAGAAGGTCGTAATGGCCGACTTCTCTAGAGCACACATGAAAACCAGGTTGTTCAGGGCCGAAATGAACACAACCGAGAACTTTTGAAAGTAAGGAACTAGTTGTGTGATAGTTACTCGTTGGTTTACAACTCATAGGGGCAATTCAAGATATAGTTCACTAAGGTCTTTGTAAAGCCGATGGTTACTCACTACGGAAGATTCAAAGCCGCAAGCTATCTATTCCGATACCGCGAAATTCCGCCTCTAACCTCTGTCAGTGTCAGTGTGTCAGTCTAGTAAGTCTGCATGATAGGAAATCTCGAATATTCACTCATGTGGTACTCACTAACCACATCAATACTATCAAGCCCCTCACTCATTACCGGATGCTCTTCTAGCTCTACGTTACTCAAGTGAACCTCTCTCATCAGACGAGTCAATGCTGACACTGTAAACACTTCTTCCCCTGGAAGAGAAAATGTGACTGTTTTGGCATAACAATCCACAAGTGCATGGTATGAGGCAAGCCAATCCATGCCTAAAATCACATCATATCGCACCAACTCAAGCACAAAAAGGTCTGTAGTGAAGTCTCGCCCACCTAATCTAATAATACACCCCTTACAGATGTGGTCTATCACGATCAAACCACCCCAAGCAGAAGACACCGAAAAAGATCTCCCACATCGATCTAACTATATGGGTAAGTTACGAACAAAAGAAACAGAGATAAATGTGCCCATGGCACCAGGATCAAATAAAATTTTACCCATTTTAGTATGAATAAGGAATGTACCTTCCACCACATTAGTAGGTGCGCGGTCATCTCTAGGAACGATAGCGTTCAACTGTGGCTGCTGCCCACGTCCATGTGGTCTGCCCTGTGGGTTACGCTCATGATGACGCCCCTGATTTCCTGTCTGAGCTCTAGTCCTCCTCGAACAATCGAAAGACCTGTGCCCTACTTCCTGACAATTAAAACAAACCCCTCTAAAGGGTCTCTATCCCACACCATCAACATTAGCCACTGGCGGTTGCCTATCTATAGTCATCACTGCCAAATCCCGGTGACCTCCCTCGACCCGAGGCCTCTTACCGTCCCGCTGACCATTATAGTCGTTGCGCTGATTCCAACCAACCTTCCCATAATTTCTACTGTTCCCCTTCTGTTCACCCTTGCTTTGCACTTTGATTCCTCTCTGCTTCTTTGCCTCCTGTATCCGAGCATCGTGAACCTTAGCACAAGAAACCACCTTCTGATAGGTGTCGAAACTAGGTTGCCCTGCAATGTACCTAGCAATGTTGTCACGCAACCCATTTACAAACCTCTCGATCTTTTCCTCCTCTGTGGGAATCAGTTGAGTAGCGAAGAGGGAGAGTCTGTGAAACTCATTCTCATATTCCAAAACTGATTGATTCTCCCCTTGCTTCAATTCCTGAAATTCCCTCTTAAGTGTTTGTTGTGCCGAGAAAGGAATAAAGTTTTCCATGAAGACCTTCTTAAATTCTTCCCAAGTGAACCTCAACGGATCCACTAGCCTAGACTGAGTGTCCCACCAAGTAGCTGCATTCTTCTTCAACTGGAACACTGCCATCCGTTGCTTATATTCCTCGGAGCAATCAAATGCCACGAACATTCTCTCTATATCCTTACACCATTCTTATGCCTCTACCGGTCCTCCAGTCCCATCAAATATTGGCGGTTTCATTTTCATAAACTCATGGTAGTACTTCAACCAGGTCATCTCAGTCGGTGGCCTCAGATTCACAGCAGGACCTCCCGTCTCTAGTGTCGGATTCTGCGTCCGAGCTTGTTCCCTTGTTTGAGTCTCTGCTGCAATGTTAATCAAATTTTGCAATGCGGCTGCATCAATTGTCACTGTTTCTCCTCCGTTCAGATTAGGATTTGTGGTCTCATGACCCCCTGACTGTTCATGTGTACCCTCTAGTGCTGTAGAACCCCTTTCCTCAGGTAGGACACCTCGACCTCGACCTCTACCACCCCCTCGGGTGCGAGCACTGCGACGACCTCTGCCACGACCAGTAGACCCTTCGCTAACCATAACTCTATTCAAATCCAAAAGAGAAACCAAGTCAAAACTTAGACAGTCAAGAGCTCCGTACAAAAATTAACTACGTAGTATGCGCTTAGAGGGGTTGAACCCTACACATTGATCCTAGGATTTATTAACCTAGAGCTCTGATACCACTTTGTAACGCCCGAAGCCTAGATTTCCACGTCGGCCGCCATGAAAACCTAAACTCAAAGCATTTCTCCGCAGAACAGTAAACATAGTTGATACACCCATCAAAAGAGACAAATAATATCAAATGTGAAGCTCATAAGAATCAATAAATCATCTAAAAGAAATCCATTAAACTTTCTTAACTCAAACAATGGTTCTGAATCATCAACACGTAGGTCGGACAATAACGAATGAAACAAATAACTATCTAGAAAGTGAAACTCCAAATAACTACCTAATCTCGAAAGCAAAAACTAAGAAAGAAGCTCTGAACTGACGAACTGGGATCAAGTTGGTGGCGCTCCCCGATCTCTATCACCTGAGAAATAGTAGGTTGGGTCAGAACCCAGCTAGTAGATTTCTAATTACCTAAGGTCTAAATAGACCAATTCAATAACAAAACCAAATATCGAACAGAAGAAAAACAATAACAGTTTATTGTGTTACACTTTTCGTGTCAACACCACTAAAGTCAACCTGATTCACAGTTGAAGAGATTCAAACAATACAATTTCCCTTTTTGAGGGACATAACCAATTGTTGGGAGAATGAGGGTTTAGGTCTATCAACTGGTTTAGACTCAGATTTCGACTGAAAAACCTCGTTATGCCCACCACCATTCTCAAAAATCGTACGATCCTCGGGTATGTCTACCGTCATGGGAGTCTCTAAGTTAATCATTTCATCACTTTCGAGAATGGAGTTGGACTTAACATTAGCACTAGGTGTATTACCCTCTCCTGTACCCTTAGGATTTGTTGGAGTTTGGGGTTGTGAAACCCCTTTCTCGATGTCTTTCAATTTTGCTTCCATCTCTTTAAGGGCGTGCAAGGTGTTTTGGCTAATCTGAGTTTCTACCTCATAAAATGATTTCGAAACATCTTCAAGAGTCCTCTCATGATGAGATGCATTAGTGAAACCAACTAAGGGCTCTTGAAGATTCTCATAATCATTTGTAAAGGCATCACTCCTTGAACCTACGGGCTTCATATACGTGTCTACGACATTTGTGCATCCTAATGAGACATCTCGACAAAGAGAAATAGGAGGGCATTCACCCGTTAGGTGTTCTCGACTTGCACAAATGCTACAAACACTATCAATCACTAAATCACCATCATGCATATCTATAAATTCTTTCCGAGACACGTTGAAAATTTTATCATGTACTTCCCCATTTTTCTTGAAAAAGCATATGCCTCCTTTTGAGTAATGGTCTCCTTCGGCTATATCTTCGTCACTCTTAACGGGTGTGTCCCAATCTTGGGCCTTGTCCGCTAAGAGGTCGAGATACTCCCAAGCCTCATTAGGACTTTTACTCATAAACTCTCCGTTGCACATAACTTCCACGAAGTGTTTCATTTTGGAAGTCAAGCCATCGTAAAAGAATCCGATGACCCTCCATGTTTCGTAGTTATGATGTGGACATGCGAGAAGGAGGTCTTTAAATCTCTCCCAGCACCTAAAGAAGGTCTCCTCTTTGTCTTGCTCAAAGTTTATAATTTCTCTTCTTAAGGTGGTGGCTCGATGAGCGGGAAAGAACTTTTTCAAAAACACCCTAGTCATCTCATCCCAACTTCTTATAGTCCTAGGCCTTAAAGAATGAAACCATATCTTCGACTTTTCTTTTAATGAAAACGGAAATAATTTGAGCTTAGCGATTCCCTCAAGTTCTCCATTGATTGGGAGTATCGAGCAAATCTCATCGAACTCTCTCAAATGAAAATATGGATCTTCATTCTCTAAGCCTCGAAATATAAGAAGTAATGGAATAATCTCAGGGTCTATGTCTAAATTACACACATTACTCAGAAATATGATGCATGAAGGTATGCTAGCCATATTAGGTTCAAGGTAGTCCCTAAGACTTCTAAGCGGTCGATGAACCTCATACCCATTATTCCAACTATCATTCCCATTAACATCCATTGAAGCACAATTAAAAAAAATGCAAGCAATCACAAGTGTTCAATTCGACTACAACTATCAATAATAGACATGATGCAAATGCACTTAAGCTGCTCAAATAGGTAAAGGTTAGAGAACGATACTAGAGGTGGCGTTTGTTACCACAATTGGATCCTCTTCCCTTTTCTTGTCTCTACCTTTTTATCCCCAAACTTGTTTGCTTTCGTCCTTTAAAGCTCCTTGGATGAATACCTCAAAGAAAACAAGAATTAAAAAGAAACTAAAAAAAACAAAGAAAATAAACGTCCAAGTAAGCAAATAACACTAAACTAATGAACAAAACACGTAAACGATATCTAAACTACTAAACCTATCCCCGGCAGCAGCGCCAAAAACTTGATGCACCCGAAAAGGTTGCACACCCAAGCGGAGGTATCAAGTAGTAATCCGGCAAAGCCGGGATCGATCCAAGGATAGGAAGGTAGTTTGGATACCGAAAGGGTCTCGTTCAAAGGTTTAAGTATCACAAACTAACTTAGACTAAGGCGGAAAAGAACAAAGATAACTGGGGGGTTTTTATATGAATAAGTAATAAGAGATGAAAACAAGTAAAGCTAATGAGATAATCTAATGTAAATAAGCGAGAGAGATTCGAGAGAAGAGTTGGAGGAACAAGATAATCTAGTCTCGATTCCTAAGGTGGACGTTCATAAGCACTACGTATGTCCGGAGATAATACTTAGTCAAACAAACTTCCTAAACGATTAAAACCGAATCATCGAAAATGTCGTCTAGTCGCCTAACTATGTGAAGTGCATGACAAAACACATGAAATTTGAATCTAGACTACGATCGATATCGATCACTTTGCCTAATCGATTAACTATGCGAAGTACTTGATAAGACACATGAAAAACGATCGAAACAAGTAATCAAAATAAGAAAACATCAATTTATTATCAAAACATTAAATCATCACATAGATAATCACAAATTCATCACATTTCATCTCATTAACGACACACTTGATTTAGCTAACATGGTGATAAGTAATAAATGTAAAGAAGATGATGAGAAATCCCCCTTTTTCGATGTGGTTCGAGGCTAGGTTCGTCGGAAAATTTGAGTAGTTAAGGTTCAGCCGATCTCCCCTTAGCAAATTTTTGGATTTCCTCTTAACAGTGCATAATGGATCTCCCCGAGCAAAAATCAGATCTCCCCTTAGCAACCAGACTCATCTTCTTCATTTAAAATCCACCACCATTAAAGCTTCACCAAGCTTTCTCTCTCTAATCACTTTTAATCAAAAACCAAATCAAACAACATGGGTAGCTAGCCAATGGTGTGGGAAGCAAAAGCCCTAAGTTTTACGGCCTAAATGATGGCCGGAAAACTTAGAAAAGTCCGGCCAAAAACATGAGAATTCCGGCCAACCCTAAGAACCATGAATTCCGACCAAGATGGAGGTTCGGCCAGCTCCAAGCTGCTGTCCCTAGTCGAGTCACGGCCGTCCCGAGCAAGGTAGCTGCTATCCCGTGCTCCTTTGCCAAGTCCCGAGCTGTCCAATGGCTGTCCCGTGTGCTAGCAGCTACCGTCCGAGCTCTAGGCGCCAAATCCCGAGCTGTTCTTCAAGCTTCGAGCTGCTGCTCGTGTTTTTGAAGCTTCCCCAATGCCGGATCTGCTCCTTGATTCCGAACAGTAGCTGCTGTCCCGTCCCTGTTGTGCCGGCCAAGTTGGTCGGCACTCCTTCTCTTTTCCCCTCTCTAGCTCTCAAACCTTGAAACTCTTGAAGAACTTGGTGAAGATTTCAAACCCTAGCCTCCTTTAGCCTCTCTCTCCTCTCTCCCTTTCTCTTGGTTCCTTTCCAAGGTTCAAGATGATGAATAGTGTCCCAACTTGTGTTTACAAAACCCTAGACTTAGTCAAACTTGACTAAGTCTTAGGCCATTTTGACTTGGACCAAAAAGGTGCCCATAGAATCTCTATTATTCTCTTCCTTTTTGGGCTCTTGGGTTGGGCTTCTTTCTAAGGCAAGGGAGTGCCTTCATCTTGTCTCTACATTTAGAACTAAGGGGGGTGCCTTCATAGAATCCTTGTTTCAAGACCGAACCTCGGCTTCTTTCATTCACAACTTCTCCGTCCGAACTCCGAATCGAATTCCGTTTTCACCGTCGGACTCGTCATTGACTTCACTTGTTGTTTGACTTCTGATTTTGACCAAAATGACAAAAATACCCCTGGTGCTCTTTTCTTCCCTTTTGTCGCATAAGATAAAAATGTGATAATTCGCTCTCTTTATTCCGAATTACACACCAAACCCCAAATAAACTACCTAGCAATGAAAACACATAAATAATTAGAAATAAAACTCGAAAAGAACTAACTCATCAAAGTTAAGTGACCTAAATGTGGCATTTTCACGCCACATCAAGAGGGCTATGTAAACCCTAGGGAAGAAGAAACCTACTTGATAATGGAGCACAAAGAAGAAGAAACCAAATCCCTAGCAAAACCCCTTTGTTGTTTCCCTCTTAGTCTTCACTTTCTCTCACTACACCTTCAATTTCCCACTAAACAAAACCCTCACTTTAGAGCTTCTCACAATCTCACGGTTTAACAAAGAAGGAAATAGGGAAAAGGATAGGTTGCCGTTTGGGTTATTTGTTAGGTGCTATGCTATAGGGAATTCCGTTTTTGCTTTAGGGAAAGTGACCCTAAAATAAACCTGGGCAGCACATGGGCATGTGAGTGATGTCCTGTTATAGGCACTCCTAAGTTTTTTTTTCTATACAAGGCTGTTACAATCTTCCCCACTAATAGAGGATTTCGTCCTCGAAATCGAACATACCTGATGAGAGGAAGAGATGGGGATAACGAAGTTGCATATCATCCTCCCGTTCCCAAGTAACTTCCTTGTCATTGTGGTGATTCCACTGAACCTTGACCATGGGAATCGTCTTTCGGCGAAGGACATGCTCTCTACGGTCAATAATCTGAACCGGTTCCTCTTCATATGATACATTTGGCTGGAGCTCCAAATCATGGTAATCTATCACTGAATGTTGATCTCTATCTCTCACATGTTTTCGAAGCATCGAAATGTGAAAGACATTGTGAACTCCTGTGAAGCTTGCAGGCAAGTCAAGACGATAGGCTACTTTTCCCACCTTCTCAATTATTCTGAAAGGTCCAATATATCTGGGAGCCAACTTTCCTTTCTTACCAAATCGCAAAACACCTTTCATAGGTGACACCTTCAACAAAACTTCATCTCCAACAATAAACTCCAAATCCCTTCGTCGGTTGTCGGCATAACTCTTTTTACGACTTTAAACTGCTTGGAGTCTACTTCGAATCACAACAATTTTCTCAGAAGTGTCCCGAATCACCTCTGGTCCTTCTAGTTTAGCGTCACCTGCCTCTGTCCAACACAATGGTGACCGACAAGGTCTCCCGTATAATGCCTCTAAAGGTGCCATGCCAATACTAGACTGGTAACTATTATTATATGCGAATTCTACCAAAGGCAAATGATCTTGCCAACTCCCTCCAAGATCTAGTATTGAGCATCTCAACATATGTTCAAGTACTCTGTTAACTCGCTCTGTCTACCCATCAGTCTGAGGATGAAAAGCTGTACTGAAATGTAAAGATGTCCCCATAGAAGTTTGGAAACTCTTCCAAAACCGTGAAGTAAAGGACGAATCTCTGTCAGAAACAATAGACACCGAAACTCCGTGTAACCTGACAATCTCCTTAATGTAAAACTGTGTCAGTCGGTCCCCACTATCTGTCGTCTTCACTGGTAGGAAGTGAGCCGACTTTGTCAACCTGTCAACTATCACCCAAATAGCGTCAAAGCCTCTAATAGATCGCGGTAAACCCGTGATGAAGTCCATCGATATATTCTCCCATTTCCACTCCGGAATGGGCAACGGTTCCAAGAGTCCGGATGGATGTCGATTTTCCACTTTCACCATTTGACACACATTACACTTCCTCACATACTCCGCAACATCTTTCTTCATCCCTGACCACCAGTACTGCCTCTTCAAGTCTTTGTACATCTTGTTACCCCCGGGGTGAACTGTGTACTTACTTCGGTGTGCTTCATCTAATATATCCCGTCTCAAGACCGGATCTGCCGGTACATATAGTCTCCCTCGGAATCTCAATCCGCCGTCCTGCCCGGTACTGAACTCAGTCTCAGTCTCTTGCATTAACAAAACCTATTTCTGGCACCACTCATCATCAATTTGGGCATCCACAATACGATTCAACAAAGATGGTCTAACAACCATACTACCCAGAAATAACGAGTCAATTCCTGACCCAACCACGTCAATGTCGTATGTTGCGACATCCTCCAACATCTTCCACTGGTTCATCATCAATGTTGCCACGATACCCCTCGGTTGTCGGCTTAGTGCATCGGCTACCACATTTGCCTTACCCGGGTGGTATTGCAACGTGAAGTTATAATCCTTCATCAACTCCAACCACCTGCGCTGACGTATGTTCAACTCCTTTTGTGAGAAGAGATACTTGAGGCTCTTATGATCGGTAAAGAGATCGAACTTCTCACCATACAGATAGTGCCTCCAAATCTTCAAAGCAAACACTATAGCTGCCAACTCTAAGTCATGAGTTGGATAGTTTTGCTCATGTGGCCTCAACTGCCTAGAAGCATAAGCAACCACTTTATCTTTTTGCATCAATACACACCCTAAACCCTGAATAGAAGCATCTGTATAAATCACAAATCTGGTGCCACTCTCTGGAATGACCAACACCGGTGTCGTAGTCAACTTCGTTTTAAGTTCTTTGAAAGCCTCATCACACTTCGTATCCCATGAGAATGTCACTCCCTTCTTTGTAAGATTCGTCAAAGGTCCTGTAATACTTGAGAACCCTTGATGAACCGTCGATAATACCCAGCCAATCCCAGAAAACTGCGAATCTCAGTAACCGAGGTAGGCTGCTTCCAATTAAGCACAGCTTCAACCTTAGAAGGGTCAACCAATACTCCGTCCTTCGAAATAACATGGCCTAGGAATTTTACTTCCTCTTGCCAAAAATCACATTTCTCGAACTTTGCATATAACTGATGTTCCATCAGTCTCTCTAACACCAATCTCAAGTGATCCTCATGATCCTCTTTAGTCTTGGAGTAGATAAGAATGTCATCAATAAAGACAATGACAAATTTATCCAAGAAGTCCCTGAACACCCGATTCATGAGGTCCATAAACACTGCAGGAGCGTTAGTCAAACCGAAAGACATAACAAGAAACTCATACGAACCATAACGTGTCACAAATGCCGTCTTAGGAATGTCCTCCCCTCGAACTCGTAACTGATGGTACCCTGACCTCAAGTCAATCTTAGAGAACCACTTGGTCCCTCTCAGTTGATCGAACAGATCGTCAATCCTTGGTAAAGGATATTTATTCTTCACTGTAACCTTATTGAGCTCTCTATAATCAATACACAACCGCATCGTCCCATCTTTCTTTTTAACAAAAAGAAAAGGTGCACCCCAAGGAGAACTACTCTGACGTATGAACCCCTGATCTAGTAATTTCTGAATCTGGTCCTTAAGCTCTCGCAGTTCTATCGGAGTCATTCGATAAGGAGTTCGGGCTTATAGGTTTGGTACCCGGTTCCAACTGAATGCAGAAGTCAACCTCTCTGCGTGGTGGCAACCCTGGTACATCTCTGAACACATCGTGGTACTCACTAACCACATCAATACTATCAAGCCCCTCACTCATTACCGGATGCTCTTCTAGCTCTACGTTACTCAAGTGAACCTCTCTCATCGGACGAGTTAATGCTGACACTGTAAACACTTCTTCCCCTGGAAGAGAAAATATGACTGTTTTGGCATAACAGTCCACAAGTGCATGGTATGAGGCAAGCCAATCCATGCCTAAAATCACATCATATCGCACCAACTCAAGCACAAAAAGGTCTGCAGCGAAGTCTCGCCCACCTAATCTAATAATACACCCCTTACAGATGTGGTCTATCACGATCAAACCACCCCAAGCAGAAGACACCGAAAAAGATCTCCCACATCGATCTAACTCTATGGGTAAGTTACGAACAAAAGAAACAGAGATAAATGTGCCCATGGCACCAGGATCAAATAAAATTTTACCCATTTTAGTATGAATAAGGAATGTACCTTCCACCACATTAGTAGGTGTGCGGTCATCTCTAGGAACGATAGCGTTCAACTGTGGCTGCTGCCCACGTCCCTGTGGGTTACGCTCATGATGACGCCTCTGATTTCCTGTCTGAGCTCTAGTCCTCCTCGGACAATCGAAAGACCTGTGCCCTACTTCCTGACAATTAAAACAAACCCCTCTAAAGGGTCTCTGTCCCACACCATCAACATTAGCCACTGGCGGTTGCCTATCTGTGGTCATCACTGCCATATCCCGGTTGCCTCCCTCGACCCGAGGCCTCTTACCGTCCCGCTGACCATTA
The DNA here is from genome assembly GCF_041429995.1 of Eschscholzia californica. Lineage (NCBI taxonomy): Eukaryota > Viridiplantae > Streptophyta > Magnoliopsida > Ranunculales > Papaveraceae > Eschscholzia > Eschscholzia californica. Next base: position 23,470,409 of record NW_028238420.1, on the reverse strand, counting down.
TAGTCGTTGCGCTGATTCCAACCAACCTTCCCATAATTTCTACTGTTCCCCTTCTGTTCACCCTTGCTTTGCACTTTGATTCCTCTCTGCTTCTTTGCCTCCTGTATCCGAGCATCGTGAACCTTAGCACAAGAAACCACCTTCTGATAGGTGTCGAAACTAGGTTGCCCTGCAATGTACCTAGCAATGTTGTCACGCAACCCATTTACAAACCTCTCGATCTTTTCCTCCTCTGTGGGAATCAGTTGAGTAGCGAAGAGGGAGAGTCTGTGAAACTCATTCTCATATTCCAAAACTGATTAATTCTCCCCTTGCTTCAATTCCTGAAATTCCCTCTTAAGTGTTTGTTGTGCCGAGAAAGGAATAAAGTTTTCCATGAAGACCCTCTTAAATTCTTCCTAAGTGAACCTCAACGGATCCACTAGCCTAGACTGAGTGTCCCACCAAGTAGCTGCATTCTTCTTCAACTGGAACACTGTCATCCGTTGCTTATATTCCTCGGAGCAATCAAATGCCACGAACATCCTCTCTATCTCCTTACACCATTCATATGCCTCTACCGGTCCTCCAGTCCCATCAAATATTGGCGGTTTCATTTTCATAAACTCATGGTAGTACTTCAACCAGGTCATCTCAGTCGGTGGCCTCAGATTCACAGCAGGACCTCCCGTCTCTAGTGTCGGATTCTGCGTCCGAGCTTGTTCCCTTCTTTGAGCCTCTGCTGCAATGTTAATCAAATTTTGCAATGCGGCTGCATCAATTGTCACTGTTTCTCCTCCGTTCAGATTAGGATTTGTGGTCTCATGACCCCCTGACTGTTCATGTGTACCCTCTAGTGCTGTAGAACCCCTTTCCTCAGGTAGGACACCTCGACCTCGACCTCTACCACCCCCTCGGGTGCGAGCACTGCGACGACCTCTGCCACGACCAGTAGCCCCTTCGCTAACCATAACTCTATTCAAATCCAAAAGAGACACCAAGTCAAAACTTAGACAGTCAAGAGCTCCGTACAAAAATTAACTACGTACTATGCGCTTAGAGGGGTTGAACCCTACACATTGATCCTAGGATTTATTAACCTAGAGCTCTGATACCACTTTGTAACGCCCCAAGCCTAGATTTCCACGTCGGCCGCCATGAAAACCTAAACTCAAAGCATTTCTCCGCAGAACAGTAAACATAGTTGATATACCCATCAAAAGAGACAAATAATATCAAATGTGAAGCTCATAAGAATCAATAAATCATCTAAAAGAAATCCATTAAACTTTCTTAATTCAAACAATGGTTCTGAATCATCAACACGTAGGTCGGACAATAACGAATGAAACAAATAACTATCTAGAAAGTGAAACACCAAATAACTACCTAATCTCGAAAGCGAAAACTAAGAAAGAAGCTCTGAACTGACGAACTGGGATCAAGCTGGTGGCGCTCCCCGATCTCTATCACCTGAAAAATAGTAGGTTGGGTCAGAACCCAGTTAGTAGATTTCTAATTACCTAAGGTCTAAATAGACCAATTCAATAACAAAACCAAATATCGAACAGAAGAAAAACAATAACAGTTTATTGTGTTACACCTTTCGTGTCAACACCACTAAACTCAACCTGATTCACAGTTGAAGAGATTCAAACAATACAACTTCCCTTTTTGAGGGGCATAACCAATTTTGAGGTCCACGAGATAGCTTCACTTAGCATCCGTGTTTGCATCGACTTAAACCTCTTAATAAACCATGGATACCTCTCCAAAAGGCAATCCGTGCAACACGAGCACTTCTCATATGAGCAGGAGGCGAGCCAACCTCTAGTTGGTAAATTACTTCTCAAACTAGAAGTATGTGGTCCACAAGAATGATCTTGTGTTTGCATCGATCATCCTGTCGAGCCAACCACCTATGGATTACAACCGTCAATCCATATTAGAACCCAAGCCCATGGTCCACTAGGTTGTCCAATATCAAATTGACAAACCCGTGTTTGCAATCGACCCACATGTCGAGCCAACCAGTCTTAGTTCAATCCATTAACGAAACTCAAGATCATGGTCCACCAAGTTATCCAATATCGTAATGGTAACTAGTGTTTGCAATCGACCCACATGTCGAGCCAACCATTCTTGGTTCCGACTAGCCTATGCTTTCTAGGTTAACAACCTAAAGCAATATATCACACACAACTATTGATAGCACTTATGCTCCAATATCATACACATAATCTCACACAGTCAATTATCAACATAAATAACATAAACACAAACAATTCTTAATATCTAGGCTGCTGTGCGGGTGTATATATATACCATATTTATATAACCTAAATAACCTAGGTTGCTGTCCGGGTATATGTATACTCCATTAATATAACTATAATAGTCTAGGGTTACTATGTTGTTGTTGTAATTAGTTTCTAATCATATTATATATCTATGGTATCACTAATTAGTACTAATATGATGATAACCTAACAAAAATTCATGGTTTAAAGTTGTTATTGTTCTAACCATTCAAATCTAAGTTTGAAATTAAAGAGGGCTATGTAAACCTTAGGGAAGAAGAAACCTACTTGATAATGGAGCACAAAGAAGAAGAAACCAAATCCCTAGCAAAACCCCTTTGTTGTTTCCCTCTTAGTCTTCACTTTCTCTCACTACACCTTCAATTTCCCACTAAACAAAACCCTCACTTTAGAGATTCTCACAATCTCACGGTTTAACAAAGAAGGAAATAGGGAAAAGGTGTAACGCCCCAAATCTAGATTTCCACGTCGGCCGCCATGAAAACCTAAACTCAAAGCATTTCTCCGCAGAACAGTAAACATAGTCGATATATCCATCAAAAGAGACAAATAATATCAAATGTGAAGCTCATAAGAATCAATAAATCATCTAAAAGAAATCCATTAAAACTTTCTTAACTCAAACAATGTTACTAAATCATCGACACGTAGGTCGGACAATATCGAATGAAATAAATAACTGTCTAAGAGGCGAAACTCCAAATAACTACCTAATCTCGAAAGCGAACACTAAGAAAGAAACTCCGAGCTGACGAACTGAGATCAAACTGGTGGCGCTCCCCGATCTCTATCACCTGAAAAATAGTAGGCTGGGTCAGAACCCAGCTAGTAGATTTCTAATTACCTAAGGTCTAAATAGACCAATTCAACACAAAACCAAGTATCGAACAACAGAACAAGAATAACAGTCCATTGTGTTACACCTTTCGTACCAACACAATTGAAGTCAACCTATTACACGGTTGAAGAGATTCATACAATACAACTTCCCTTTTGGAGGGGCATAACCAATTTTGAGGTCCACGAGATAGCGTCACTTACCATTCGTGTTTGCATCGACTTAAACCCCTCAATAAACAAAGGATACCACCCAAGGAGGGGATCCGTGCAACACGAGCACAGTGCAACACGAGCACAGTGCAACACGAGCACAGTGCAACACGAGCACTTTACATATGAGCAGGAGGCGAGCCAACCTCTAGTTGGTAATTACTTCTCAAACTAGAAGTATGTGGTCCACAAGAATGATCTTGTGTTTGCATCGACTTAGACCTCTTCATACACTATGGATACCTCCCAAAAAGGGGACCCGTGCAACACGAGCACATATGAGCAGGAAGCGAGCCAACCACCAATTACTTATGGATTACAATCGTCAATCCATATTTGAACTCAAACCCCTGGTCCACTGGGTTGTCCAATATCACATTGACAAACCCGTGTTTGCAATCGATCCACATGTCGAGCCAACCAGTCTAGGTTCATTCCATTAACGGAACTCAAGATCATGGTCCACCAAGTTATCTAATATCATATAAATAACTAGTGTTTGCAATCGACTCACATGTCGAGCCAACCAGTCTTGGTTCCGACTAGCCTATGCTTTCTAGGTTAACAACCTAAAGCAATATATCACACACAACTATTGGTAGCACTCATGCTCCAATATCACACAAATAATCTCATACAATCAATTATCAATAACAATAACATAAACACGAATAATCATTAGTGTCTAGGCTGCTGCCCGGATGTATTTTCTACTATGTTTATATAATCCTAATAGTCTAGGTTGCTGTCCGAGTATATACATACCCCATTAATATAACTATAATCGTCTAGGGTTACTATATTGTTGTTGCAAATAGTTTCTAATCATAATGGATATCCATTGTATTACTAATTAGTTCTAAGTTGATGATAACCTAGTAAACAACAATGGTTCAAAGCTATTATAGTCCTACTATCCAAAACTAGGTTAAAAATTAAAGAGGGCTATGTAAACCCTAGGGAAGAAGAAACCTACTTGATAATGGAGCACAAAGAAGAAGAAATTAAACCCTTTAGCAAATCCCTTCCAAGCTCCTCCTTTTCCTTCTTCACTTTCTCTCTCTAGAACCTCACTTTCTCACTCTAGAATCCCTTCTTCAACTTGCTCTTACGGTGGGAGAAAAAGAAATAGGGAGGGTTAGGGTTACTATTAATTAAAAAGGGCAAGGGCAAAATAGGAAATCTGGGTATATGTTATTTGAACCCAATGTATTTTTTTTTCTAATGGCACCCTAAAAGAAATCAGGGTACTACAATCTCCCCTCCTAACAGGAAATTTCGTCCTCAAAATTGAACGTACCTATCTGGAGAAAGTGACCCTAAAATAAACCTGGGCAGCACATGGGCATGTGAGTGATGTCCTGTTATAGGCACTCCTAAGTTTTTTTTTTTTCTATACAAGGATGTTACAGGAAGTCCGGTCCATTCGCCTTAAGTCAGAGGTTAGTATACTTTCAAGTTCTACTGCTTTCTGATTCGAAGTACCATTGAATCGAAAGGTAATCGTTGTATCCTGGGAGACAAACGCCGGTAATTGTTTGGTACTATACAGGGCGTCAATTGTCTTAAGGAAAGAGGAATACCTCGCCTCGATTAAAAAAATCTTCTTCTTCTAATCCTTCGATTTTCTTTTTCTTTTTAGTCTATCTGATTTCTTAATGAAAGACATTCTGATTTTTTTAAATCAGAAGTGTGTTGATTTTTAAGTAATAAATCAGTAAACACAGAAGGAATACAATTCCTCTTTCCAATCTTAAATCGATAGTGAGATTCGACTACGAATCATCTGTCCTGGATAACAGACATTATCAGTTAGAAATACGAAAGATAGTGAGTTGTTCTACTCCTTAGTTTTTCTTCATTAATTTGGAAAGAAAGTGTTTTTGATTTAGTTACAAATAAAATCAAAGTAGTAACCAATTTCACCAGTGATTCGGTTATAGACTTGCTGAGTCAACTCGTTGAATCGGTACACCAAAACCAACATAATGTTTAGGGAGGCTAAAGTTAAAAAAAATATATATATTTTGTTTTATGGAGTGCGTTCAAGGTTAATTAACTTTGGATTTTCTTACTATGTATTACACTTTTAATTTAGAAATAAATATTTGTAATATTAGTTACTTTTTCTTTATTGTTGAGTATTAGTTATTTTACTTAGAAGAACATATTTTTTACCCTTGATAATTTGTAATCTATTTAAACAATGAGTTTTGCTAAGTGAATTGTTTTTCATAGTTTTACATCATTATTTAATGAAACGTGAGTTTTTCGAATGGGACACTTAAATGTTTATAGCACACTTGAACCTTTAGGGGAGGGGGGGGGGGGGGGGTAGTGGTTGGGGACATTTCAAATGTCCCCAAATGTCCGTGTTATTGGTTGGGGACATTTCAAATGTCCCCAAATGTCTGTGTTATTCATTCGGGACACGAAATTAGGGACATTTCAAGACAAATTGATTTTGGGGACATTTGGAGACATTTTAGTGTAAATTTGGAGAGCTTTTGGAGAGAAAATGTCTCTCAAAATATGGAAGACACTTGTGGACACTTGGGGACATTTGAGTAAGGAAGATAATAAAAATAATTATTATTATCAAATCATATTATAATAATATTATCTTATTATTATATTACTACATTATTGTATTATTATTATATTATATTATTATTATATATTTGAGTAAGGAAGGTAATAAAAATAATAATTATTATCAAATCATATTATTATAATATTATCTTATTATTATATTAGTATATTATTATATTATATTATATTATATTATATTATATTATATTATATTATATTATATTATATTATATTATATTATATTATATTATTATTATATTAATATTTAACTATATTAAATAATAAATATTTATCAATTGTCCATCAATGTCCACAGATATCTACAGATGTCTACGAAAGTCGAAAAATATATATTTAGAAATATTAATTAATTTTTTTTATTTCATATGGTAAGACAGTAATAGTATTAAAAATAATAAATATCAACTAAATATCTATCAATGTCCACAGATATTCACGGATGTCTACGAAAGTCGAAAAATATATTTTCAAAGTAGTAGGGCAAATTTATTTCGTATGATTAGACAATAATGATTACATTAAAATAATATATGTATACTAGCTGCCATCAATGTCCTCAGATGTCCACAAAAGTCGAAAAATATATTATTGAAATATGAGTACAAATATATTATTTCATATGGTTTGACAATAATGATAATATTAAAATAATAAATGTCTACCATTTATCCTTAATGATGAGATGATAATAATAATAATATCCACAACACATTTTGTCCATGTATTCAATATGTTGAAATGTCCCCAGGACATTTTGTCCATGAACCAAATGTCTTCAAATGTCTCTGAGACATTTTGTCTATGAATCAAATGTCTTGAAATGTCCATAAAGACATTTTGTCTACGGACAAATGTCCCGAAATGTCTTGAAATATCTCTGGAACATTTTGTCTCTGAGTGTCCTCCAATGTCCTGAACCACTACCCCCCACGTTTTTTTTTAGGCAATTTTAAATTGTAAATTTGTAATACAATCATTTTGGTATGATGTACTTTATTTCCATAAAGTAAAATATCTTGGAAAAAGAAAATATTGATGAAAAATATGACTCAGGGACTAGAACTCGTGCTGATTGCAAGGATCCCAACTTCAACGCATTAGCTCTAACCAATTGGGCTACATCCAATAGAATGATAAATCTGGAAAAGTTACATAATTTATTGGTTTTTCAAGGGGTTACTTCCAGTGGTGTTGCCCAGAATTTGGGGGCCGGTTCGAAATTTCGATTGAAGACCCTCAGTATTATTACTGTATTAAGTTTCAATTAAAGTAGGTTGTTCTTTGTGTTTGGATCAATTGATTTTCTTTGATTTTCCCGCGCCTCTTCGAACTCTCAGGATTGTATTTTCTTAGTGCCATTGACTTCACATATTATTGCATCTAAGGAGATTAATATCATATAAAATAATTACTTAATACAAATATAAAAAAGAAATTCTAACTAGAAAATACAACACAGACACAAAATTAAAAAAAATGTATGTTATGTTCGTATTCTATATTCAGTGTAATAACTTGTAATGGGTTAACAGACGTTATAGTAAATTGGAAATTAAATTTATCGATATAAAATAAACAATGAATTAAATATATAAAGTCAAATTGTTAAGAGGATACATTTGTGATAACTTGTAAAACGTAATTTGTAAACATGTAAGAAAAATGTCAATCTAACTGTGTATTTATAGTGCTGTTAAAGTATATTAGTACCAATCTCAAATTCTCAATTGTGTTGGCTATAATTAGAAACTTAAAAGGTAAAGAAAAGAATTCAAGATAAATATGAACTTCACATTTGATAATGAATAAGAGATACTAAGAGATAGAATATTATTGCTGTAATTTAAATAAAAAAATACTAAACAAAATCATCAAAAAGGAAATTGCAATTAATGTCCACCTTTGGCATTACTAATTTTAAGGACAGAGAAGTTATTGCTAATTTTTAAGACAAAAACTAGAAAGAGAGAAATCAAGTTTTATAGAGAAAGAGAGAAATCAAGTTTTATAGAGAAAGAAAAAAAAAAGTAAGGGAGAGAAACAGACAAAGCCGGTACAATAGTACTTTAAGGACTTTATGGAGAGAGAGAAAGTTACAGAGTTTGAGAGAAGTAACAAGTACTTGCCTTCCTTTAATTAGTTTAACTCGGCTTTCAATGTTTTAGTTACCGTTAGATGATTGTATAGACCATTGGATAGTTAAAGGGCCCTAGATAAAGCGGGGCCTGGTGCGACCGCACCGGAGCACCCCTTTATCCACGCCTCTGGCTACTTCCGACTTCTTCTAGCCATTTGTGGGGGGTGAGGGGAGGCTATAGCCTACCCTCATCCCTACATAGATCCGCCACTGCATTCACTTGTTGATGCAGATGTAACTTAACTTAAATAATAGGCTAAAATAATCTTGTATTTTATAAAAATCGCAAGTGGACGGGTCTATGTAGTGTAGACCTAGCAAGTACGGGTCGATCTCACGAAGACAAGTTGGAAATCTATCTCGATCTAAAACTAAAAAAATGATAAATTTTGAGATTTGTTTTTGATAAGAAAATAAAATAATAAAGTGAAAATAATAGTTCAATCAGAAGGAGACTAATACGAGGAAAATCCTAGAGTTTAGAATACACCACTAACATTCATAAAAAGATATCTAACCATTCATAACTCTCTATCTATTTTATAACTCAATATTTGGTATACCTCTTGCATCCAAATATCGAAAGATATATTTTTTCAAAAACATATAGTCATATAAAGGTTTAAACTCAATTTAGCAAAATATTGATAACTTAACTATTATCTATCAACTAATAAGCATAAATAATTAAAGATTCAAATCTAAATATGATATATCAAATAGGAAGGATAAATAATGAAAAATGTATCATGAGAAAAGACCAATAAGAGTTTAATATTTTTTTAATAAAACACATTCAACAGAATCATTGAGATTAAACATTATTTTATTCATATTCATGGTTTCATCTTTTACTCTAGGGGAAGAGTCTAGCACTTCATTATTAATAGAATACGTGATATAAGACGGATCGTAAATAAGAGATATGGCAGTCAAGATGAGTTCTAGAAAGAATATACGTGTGTAACACGTGTAAAGTACGCGACGGATCGAGAAGAAGAGACTCGACGATCAAGAAGAATTCAGAATATATTTGAAGAGATGTGAAGATATGTAATATTTAATATAATATATTCAGAATATCTCTTGTAACTATTTAATGGTAATATTAGATAGATTTTATATTATTTCCTAGTGTAGTAATCAGAAACTAGGAAACCCTAACCCTAAGTTATCTATAAATAAGAGAGGGTTCTAGGAATCAAACTTATCGAGTTATGTCTGACCAATGTAACCGATTAAACCCACATACAATTGTATGCGGTGATTATTGATAAAGAGTTATTTCTCTGTGGATATAGGTCTTGAGTATCTGACCGAACCACGTTAAATTATCGTGTCTTTACTTTATGTCCATATCTCTGATTATTATACAATCATGAATTTAACATGGTATCATGAGCAGGTTAATGTTCTTGATTTAAGCTTCCGCAAAATTTTCAACGTTCCTTTTTTGTTCGTTGTGACATAATAATCGATCAATTACTTTGACGATTTTTAATTCCCAAGTTATTCTTGTGATTATCATATACCAATGATTTTTTTATATCGTTGTGATTAAATAATCGATAAGTTACTTCGTCGATTTTTTTCCAAGATAATCTTGTGATTATTTCCCACCTTCATCACACTTCTAACATGGGGTTACAATGAAAGAAAAATAGTTGAAACTTTCATGGTTGATTATGCGAAAAAGGTATGTTCTACATTTATTTTCCAATTTTTCAAAGTTTTTCGATTTTATTTTATTTAGACCTAAATTAGGTCTGAAATTAAAAATCATATATTTCAGAACCAAAATTCCGAATTTGGTTCATTTTGAAACAACCAGAACTGATTTTTCTCCCGTTTTGGAACAAAGTTAAACCCGGATTTCCTTAAATTCATAACCAAACAAACCCTTAGACCATTGACCACCTTATCCAAAAACCCGGAAAACCGACCCTACCACATATTTCTTCATCTTCCCCGAGATTTTACCCTCTTAACAACAACCAAGAAATTGCACCCTGTTTGTATTGCAATAGGTGCCTTAGATTTGCCAGAGACTGCCATCCTATTCGTCTTTCTGCGACTAACCTAACGAAGGATCGATCTCTTTTCCTTCTTTTTCAAGGTTCTTAAACCGACGACTCTCTCTCTCTAGAAATACACAACCGTCGATGCCTTGCATTGGACCAAATCGATCGGATTTTGCCCATTATAACAACCTAGTATCGATTAGATTTGAGATTTCAATCGATTTCTGATTTCGGGAAACCCTACTTTTATTTGGGACAGCTTATCTTACCTTCCCCAAATTTTTATTTGGGACAGCTTATATTACCACTGTTGTGTGACAGTATTTTGCCACAACTTCTTGCTGTTGGAAATTCTTTTTGCCACAGAATGTTACTGTCATTTGTATCCAACTGTTTCTAGTTGTGACGCATTATGTATGTCACTTTTTTTGTTCAATCTGTGACATAATTTTCAGCTATTTCTTTCTAGATTCACCCGTGACATTTTCATCATATTTTGTCTATGATCACTTCTCTTTCTTACCAATATTTAGACATTTTCTTACCACGAATAGAATATTTCTATTTTGACTTTTAATTCCGAAAACGTACCCACGACTCTGATATTTCTACGACAACTTTTGTCGACAATTTTCACAACACCATCTTTTTTGGCAACCCGACCATAATTTTCTTGTCAATTTTCAACGCAATAACATTATTTTGTTGACACTTATTAGGTATTGTTTAACTTGCCAATTTTTAAAACACAACAATTTATTTTGTTGTCACTCATTAAGTTCATACTTGACGTTTTTATACGACAAGATATTGATCATCACAACTTTTTAGTTGTTGACATTTTCTTTCATATTTTTCATACAATGACCAACCTTATATACACGAGAAAAATACATGTAATCGTTGTCATTGATTTTCGTTCAATTTGTGACCGCAATTACCAACTTTGTAGTTGTGACTTAATCCTAATTCAATCATCTTCCAACGTATCCATAATCTAAGAGTTGGAAGAAGACGAATACGAAGAATCAACAAGTATTTTTTTTTTCTCTCTATCTAAGTCAGACACTTCAAAATTTACATGCTCCAACTTGTGGGGGGGGGGGGGGGGGGGGGGGGGGGGTTGTAATAGAATACGTGATATAAGACGGATCGTAAATAAGATTCGGCGGTCAAGATGAGTTCTAGAAATAATATACGCGTGTAACACGTGTAAAGTACGTGACGGATCGAGAAGACGAGATCCGACGATCAAAAAGAATTCAGAATATATTTGAAGATATGTAATATTTAGTATAATATATTCAAAATATCTATTGTAACTATCTAATGGTAATATTAGATAGATTTTATATTACTTCCTAGTTTAGTAATCAGAAACTAGGAAATCCTAACCCTAAGTTATCTATAAATAGGAGAGAGTTCTAGGAATCAAACTTATCGAGTTCTGTCTGACCAATGTAACCGATCAAAGCCACATACAATTGTATGTGCTGATTATTAATAAAGAGTTATTTCACCGTGGATGTAGGTTTTGAGTATCCGACCGAACTACGTTAAATTGTCATGTCTTTACTTATGTCCATATCTCCGATTATTATATAATCGTGAATTTAACAATTATTACAATAAATAAATTGAAGACGATAGAAGAAAAAAAAAAAGAAAAGTCTGAGAAAGAAATCACCATGTTAGAATAATATATATTATAGTTAGGGATTGTTTAGTAATTTGCCCATTAAGGGTCTTTTAGTCTTTTATCTTTACTATGTATATGTTATCTTGTAAACCTAGTTTAATCATTGAAATCTATAGCCTCCATTAGAATGTTTGCCTTCTTCTTCTCTTTGAATCTTGTATTGATTTCTACATGGTATTAGAGCCTTTAAGATCTTAAAGGAAGGAAAGCTTCCTGACCTTTAGAAAGTATTAGAGAGGAGGTGGTTTTAGGGTAGTTTGATTGGGAAAAGATTAGTTTGATTTTTGAAAAATGTGGTGATTTAAGCGGTTTTACTGTTGGAGAAGGGTGGTTTTGATTTTTGGTTTGTTAATGTGGTTTGGAAAAAGGTGGTTTTCGGTTTTAGCGTTGGAGAAGGGTGGTTTTCGTTTTTTGACGAGTTGGTTGTTTGAAAAAGGTGGTTTTTTAGTTTGGGCGGTTTTGTTGTTGGAGAAGAATGGTGCGTTTGGTTTTGGCTAGTTGGAAAATTATTTTCTTCAAGGGACCGTTTGGCAGCCGCAGGAAAATTATTTTCTTCAAGGGACTGTTTGGCTTCGTTGCAAATTTGGTATTGTTACTTCGCACTTCTTCTTCGTATTTCTTTAGCTAGTCTATTAGGTGTTGTTTTTCTTGGTTATATTTACTTTCTCGGGATTGTTACTTAGCATATATACTTAACAGTTATGTTCCAACAGTCGAACTTTGCAACACATTATAAGTTAGAAGTTGATATCAGAAATATGGAACAGAGAGATATGAGTATTCAAGAATTTCATGCTGCAATGGCTGATCTTTGGGATCAGTTATTCAGTTAGCTCTTACAAAATCCGAAGAGTTACAGGCTTGGCCTCCTTATATTGCTCGTTGGGAGGAAGGTCGTTTGGTTCAATTTTTGATGGCTTTGCGTAGTGACTTTGAATCAATTCGTAGTGCAATTTTGCATAGTAAGCCACTTTCCTCCATTGCTAAAGTTGTTACAGAGCTTATGGCTGAAGAAACACGTCTCAAGTATCAAACAAGGAAAGGCATTCTTCAAACACCTACTGAAACAGTGTTAGCTGTGCATTCAGAGCCAAATCAGAATCATCAAAATAAACCTCATACAAAGGTTGCTATGGATGAATGCAACTTCTATAAGCAAAAGGGTCATTGGAAGGCTCAATGTCCCAAGTTAATGAATAAGTCACAATAGAATCAGAGACCTCAAAAGACTTTCAGTATAACACTGCAGCAGTTATACCGCCATCTGACTCATCTGCTTTAGTGGCTCATCTTCTTCTGTGCCCAAAACTGATAATGTGGTTGATCAATTTCAAATGTTTCAGAAATTTCTTGCTATGCATCCACATGCTATGTCCACCTCTGTTCTGCAAGGCCCTTTAGCTCATAAGTCTTCTAGTACTCCATTAGACTCACTCTCAGATTAGTTTCAGAGATTCTTAGCCATGCAGCCTCATGCTTTGTCCTCTTCTGAAGGTTTTTCTTCTCTTATTTCTTCTTCAGGTATGCCTTCTTTAGTTTGGATTTTAGATTCTAGCGCCTCTCGTCAAACGTCTCTTGACTTATCATCTTTTGTTATTTGATCTTCCCGTTCGAGCCGCTGATGACACACCAATGTCATTAGGTGGTATTGGCTCTGTTGTCACACCTAATCTATCTCTTCAGAATGTTCTTCATGTTCCGAAACTTACTTTAAATCTTGCTTCTATTAGTTAGTTGTGTGATTCTGGATGTTTGGTTTTATTTTCTTCCACTGGTTGTTATGTGCAGGATGTATAATCCCAAAAGCTGATTGGGATAGGCCGTAGGCATGGGACATTAAATCTTGCAGCTTCCACTTTTGACTTGTCATTCTTCTGTTTGAGTCCTTCCTCTTTTAGTTTTTACTTATGGCATTTTCGTCTTAATCATGTTTCAGCATCTAGGTTGAAATATTTAGTGTCTACTGGTGCATTGGGAGATTTGCAAGTTAAAAACATCTCTGATTGTAGTGGTTGCAAACTTGCAAAATTTTCCGCTTTACCTTTTGCTTGGAGTCTGTCTGTTTCAGTTAAACCTTTTGATTTAGTTCATTCTGATGTATGGGGTCCTTCTCCTGTTCCCACAAAAATAGGTTCTCAATACTATGTTTCTTTATTGATGATTGCACTTGTTTTTGTTGGGTTTATCTTATGAAACATCGTTCTAAATTTTATGATATTTATCAACAGTTTCGAGCCTTAGTAAGAACACAATATTCCTCTATCATCAAGTGTTTTAGATGTGATTTGGTGGGGAATATACTTCAAATAGGTTTCGTGAATTGCTTGCTATGGATGGAACTGTTCATCAATCTTCGTGTACAGATAATCCTGAGCAAAATGGTGTTGCTGAAAGGAAGCATCAGTACATCGTTGAAACTGCTCGTTCTTTGTTATTGTCTGCCTTTGTTTATAGTGAGTATTGGGGGGAAGCTATTCTCACTGCGGTAAATCTAATTAACAGAATTCCAACTTCCCATTGTTCAGGTTTATCTCCATTCCAAGCATTGACAGCGCATGCCCCTGACTACTCGTCCTTAAGAGTCTTCGGGTGTACTTGTTTTGTTCTTCGTTCTCGTGTTGAGCGTAGCAAGTTATCTTCTCGTTCTTCTATTTGTGTATTTCATGGTTATGGTGAAGGTCAGAAGGGTTATCAGTGTTGGTCCAATTGCTCATAAATTTTATGTCTCTCGTCATGTAGTATTTTTAGAGCATATACCTTATTTTTCTATTCCTGTTATTGCTCAAGATGTGACTCCCTCTAACCTAATCCATATTGATCCCTTTTCTGATGTTTGTGATACTCCTACTACTCATGTTGAATACCTGATGTTACTGATTCTCCTCTAACTTGTGATGTCCCTCCAATCCCTACGGCTGGCCAAACTCCTAATGAGATCGCACATCTACCTTCTCGTTATCCTCATCGTGTTCGTAAGTCCACTCAGCTACCTGATTTTGTTTATTCTACTTTTTCTCTCCTTCTTTTACTTCTTTCTTGGAATCTATTCATTGTCACTCTGAGCCTTTTTCCTATAAGGAGCCAGTTGTTGATCCTCTTTGGCGAAATGCAATGGCTGAAGAACTCTCTGCTTTGCAAAAGATTGATAATGGGATTTGGTACCTTTGCCCTCTAGTAAACGTATTATTGGTTCTCGTTGGGTACACAAAATTAAAACAAAGTCTGATGGGTCTATTGAGTGGTAGAAAGCAAGAGGAGTACGGGATGGACTATGAGGAGACTTTTGCTCCGGTTGCAAAAAAGACTACTGTTCGTATGCTTGTTTCAGTTGCCTCGGGTCGTCAATGGCATATCTATCAAATGGATGTTAAAAATGCTTTCCTAAATGGAGATCTTCAGTAAGAAGGTTACATAAACCTGGAGAAGTTTGTAAGCTTAAGAAAGTATTATATGGTCTCAAACAGGCACCGCGAGCTTGGTTTGAGAAGTTCTCAAATGTAGTTACATCTCTTGGCTTTGCTTCTGACAATCATGATTCGGATCTTTTTGTCAAATGTAGTGTTGCAAGTCGCATTCTTTTGTCGTTGTATGTTGATGACATTATTATTACTGGTGATGATGTTGATGGTATTTGATGTGACACGCAAATGTCACATTTGGAGCGCCTAACTTAGACTAATTAGTCATTTTCGAGTGTTATCAATAATATTTTATGTGTTTTTCTTGTTAAGTACCTATCTTAGAGTTAAGCATGTGATTCGGAATAAAACGAAGCATTAATCACTATCATTTCATGTGCCCAAAACGAGAGAAAATAATTTCAAGCAAATCAAATGACAAGGGGAGTCAATGACGAGTCCGACGGTGAAAACAAAAGTCAATTCCGATTTCGGACGGGGAAGTTATAAAAGAAAGAAGTCTGAGGGTATTTGAGTCCTTTGTGAGAATTTGAAGATGTAGAGACAAGGATGGAGGCACCCTCTTGGTTTCTAAATCAAAGGCCAAAATCAAGTCCAAGCCCAAGAAATACTAAGAGAAGAAGAAATGTGTAGAGATTTTATGGGCACCCATTTGTGGTCTAAAGACTTAGTCAAGTTTAACTAAGTCTAGGGTTTGAATCAAGTTAGAGAAAGGGGTCAAAGGCTACTATTCATCTTCTTCCCCAAGCAAGAGAGAGAAAAAGAGGCAATAAGGGTTCTAGGGTTTTCTTGTTCTTGAGTTTTCGAGTTTGTAAAAGAGGGAAAAAAAAGAGAAAAAGGAGGAGGCCGGCTAAGCTAGGCCGGCCTAGCTTTGGCCGCAAACAAGGTCGCGGGAACAGCTGAGCTGCTGCTCGGGAAGCTTCCCGAGCTCGGAATGCAGCTCGGGCGGAAGCTTCCAGTAGCTGCTAAGGCCAGAACCGGAACACGGGACAGCAAGGGAGCAGCAAATCGCGAGCAGCAGCTGCCGCAATTTTGCTCGGAACAGACAGATCCTGCACGGGATGTGGCTGGGACGCATGGGACAGCTCAGACCTTACGCGCAACAGCACGGGACGGATATACACGGCGCGGGACAACAGGCTCCAGCCGGGGTTTGAAGCATTCTTGGCCGGATCTTCTCCATCTTTGGCCGGATTTTTCTAGCTTTTCCGACCACTTTCTTGGCCGGAAATCTTAGGGCTTTTGTTCCCCTCATACTTGGCTAGCTTCCCATGTGGTTTGACTTGATTTTGGTTGAAGATTGTTAGAGGGAGAAAATTAGGGTTTAGCTTTAATGGAGGTTGAGTTCTAAATGGAGAAGATGATGAAGGTCGCTATGGGGAACCCAAAAAATTGATAAGGGGAGATCGGCTGCATCCAAAAACTCATATTTTTCGACGATCTTAGCCTCCAACCACATCGAAAAAGGGGGATTCTCTCATCATTTTCTTTTCATTTATTATTCATTCAATATTTCAGCTAACTCTTGTATATAGATTCTCGTGAAACATGATTTGATTTATGATGAATTACTTATTATTTCTTAAATGCGAGTTCATTTAACTTCGTGTAATTTTATGAATTAGAGGCCTCAATCTTAATCGTTTATTGACACGTAATTAGATAGTGCGTACATAGCTAGATAGTCGATGCTTAGTAACTTTTGATCGATTATACTTATTGTGACACATTATACTTTGGAATGTCATATTAGTTCATTGATACGTAATTAGATAGTGCGTGCATAGCTAGATAGTCGATGCATAGTAACATTTGATCGATTATACTTATTGTGACGCATTATACTTTGGAGTATCAATGTATGTGGGTGAAGTTAATTAACTTTCCATTCTAGTAGATAATTAGTAGTAATCGTTATCAATCTTATGAACCAAAGTATCCTTCCCACTCGACTTTCACCCGAATCTTGTCCGACTTCTTGCGACTCTTCTCCTAAATCTCTCTCACCTCTCACTTAGATAGTTTAGTTAGTTCTTTTTGTTCTCTTATTTCTTAGAAAGCAATCATCAAATTTATGAAGTGGGGTGTGTCTGTGTTTTAGTCTAAGTAGCTATTGACATCTTGATTATTGGGTTAAACTCGCCTTCAATATCCGAAGTTGCCTACCTATCCCTTGGGACGATTCACGAATTTACTAACATACTATAACTTAATCCCTACACTCGGGGAACAGACTTTTTTAGGCCTACCAGTATTGCATCTTTGAACTCGTAGTTAGCTAGCCAATTTGAAATGAAGGTAGGAACTCTCTGTTATTTTTTGGGGACGGAAGTAGCCTCTACTCCACAAGGTTATCTTCTTTCCCAGTCCAAATACACTGCGGATATTCTTTAACGTGCTCGTATCAGTGATACTCGGACAACCGACTCTTCTTTTGAGTCTAATGCTTGTTATTCTTCTACAGATGGTACTCCTTTAGCAGATCCTACACTATATCGTACTATTGTTGGCAGTTTGGTTTATCTCACTATTACTCGTCCGGATATTGCATATGTTGTGCATGTTGTTATCCAGTTTGTGGGTTCACCTACTACAGTTCATTTGGCAGTTGTTCTTCGTATTCTGAGATATCTTCGAGGTACTTGCTTTCAGAGTCTCCTTCTTTCAGCGACTTCTTCCTTAACTTTGCGAGCATATTCAGATGCAGACTGGGCGAGCGATCGCACAGATCGTAAGTCTATTACAGGTTATTGTGTATCCTTGGGTGATTCTTTTATTTCTTTGAGGAGCAAGAAACGGACTGTTGTGTCTAGATCATCCACTGAAGCTGAGTACCTGCTATGGGGTCTACGACAGCTGAGATAGTTTGGTTACGTGAGTTACTTGCAGACATGAGTGTTCCCATTCCCGAGCCTACTCCTATGTATTATGACAATCAAAGTGTTATCCATATTGCTCATAATTCAGTCTTTCATGAACGCACCAAACACATTGAGATTGATTATCACTTTACTCGGCATCATTTCACTCAAGGCACCATCAGCTTGTCGTTTGTCTCATCCACTATGCAGATTGCTGACTTGTTCACCAAGTCACACTCGGTTCCACGCTTTTGTTTCTTAGCTAGCAAACTCTCGATGCTTTTCAACACCACATCGTGAGTTTGAGGGAGGGTGTTGGAATAATATATTATAGTTAGGGGTTGTTTAGTAATATGCCCATTAAGGGTCTTTTAGTCTTTTAACTTTACTACATATTTGTTATCTTGTAAACCTAGTTTAATCAATGAAATCTATAACCTCCATTAGAATGTTTGTCTTCTTCTTTTCTTTGAATCTTGTTATTGATTTCTACACACTAAAGATGCTTTCACTCCTTCTTGCCTTTTCATCCAATCTTCTTGTACCCAATATTTATTTTATTGATGCTCCAAAATTAGCAACTAACAAATGGAACTTAAAGTCAAATAATTGAGTTCTAATGAACTCATCACTTGTATGTGCAATAAGTTGTAGCGTAGTTAACAAGATAAATATAATTAGAAAATAAAGATAAATAAAATAAGATATATCTCCATAATATATATATAAGATATATCTTTGAACCTAATAATATAATATACAGTCTTTCCTCAAGCTGGGGCGAAGATATTCATGAGTCAAAGCTTGACAAGAGATGACTGATGGCCCTAAAGGTTACCCTAAAAGGTCTCAACCTGCAAGTATACGGGCGTCAAGTAATAACCCGATAAGACCGGGGTCGATCCGCAAAGACTAGTCAAACTCGTTCTTAACTTAGAATCATCATGGTTTTTCTTTAAAAAGGGTATGGTGATGAAACGTGAAGTACTCAAACAAAATAATAGAGAAAAATAGTAAAACTAAACGAATACATGGGAGAAAGCCTAAGGTTTCGAATCCGCCTAATCATGGTCAAATACCAACCTAATCATCAATGACATTACGTAACTAGATTTCTCGAACGATGATAAGTCAACTATTAAGCTACATTTGATAAGCATCAACCATAAAACAATCTAACCTAATAATGATAGATCAAGTCAGAGTCATAACTAATGAAAGTTTATCTTCGACAAGTTTGAACTCATCTACCACATCATGGATACTAACTATTATCTATCAACTTATCAAGCATCAACGGTAAAAGAACCTAATGTAATGATGGTGGATCAAGCCTAGAAGCATAAACAATTAAAAAAATCACTAAGATTATGATAAAAGTTAAAAAAACCGACATTATGATGAAAAAGCAATATATTTCTGTTTGAGTGAGTAGAGAAGAGATACAGAGAAGAATACCTCCTCTCTACTGTAATATGACGGTAATGGATAGAGATGAGAGAAAAATGGAAAGTGAGGAGGCAGCCAACCTTTATTGAGTCATAACAAGGAATGATTCAGTGTAACGCGGGACAACCAAATGATTCTGCAACGCACTTTAGGAACACGGGATCAAGAGGATAGGTAGCGTCAACCGTTAAATGTAACTCTTCGTCTAAGGCACTACAACTACATCTTGCACCGGGTGCATAAAATCTTGGGCTCATGAAGAATCCGAAATCTAACCTCAATGCCCGAAGTTGTACCGAAAATTTTAGACTCACTGTTAGATTGCACTCCACGTGTCAATCAACTGATTTGGTCAACCTTCTTTGTCTTCAATCTTTTACTTGCTCTATTTTGCCCATCAGAACTCCGATTTGACTTCCGTTTTCACTGGTGGGTTCGTCTTCGACTCTACTTTTCATCTGAGCATCAAAATTGATTCTGACCAGAATTTCCAAATGACCAAAATGCCGTTTTGTGTGTCTTTCTCCCGTTTTACCTGTTTTTCGCACTCAATTCGTTACGAGACATGCCAATGTTCAACGAATCAGAGGAATATTTTCATGTCCCATCAATGACTGTAGTAATTATGGACCAACAAGTTTAGTAAACATATTAGCAATTTGATTAGAAGATGAGACAAAATTGGTTTGATGACACCTGAGTAAACTTTCTCCTAGATGAAGTGAATATCTACTTCTATATGTTTTGTCCTCTCATGAACGACTGAGTCAGAAGATAACATGATGGCAGATTTATTATCAGAAAAAAATGTAGAGAACTCCAATTCCGGAAAATCTAATTCAGTTAAAAGGGAAAAAAGCCAAATGATCTCGCATGTGCCTTGAGCCATGGCACGATACTCAGATTCTGCAGAAGGCTGTGACACAACTGCTTGCTTCTCGCTTCTCCAAGCTATAAGATGATTACCACAAAACACACATATACCAAATGTGGATCTTCTATCACCCTTTGATCCTGCATAATCAGCATCAGTAAAATTGGAGACACCTGATTGTGCTCATGTGACATAAAATAGATCCAGACCAGGAAAAGTCTTTAGTACCGAAGAATATGGTAAACGACATCCGTATGAGCGATACGTGGTGCGTGCATGAACTGACTAACAACACTTACTGCATATGTGAGATCTGGTCGTGTATTTGTTAAATAAATGAGGCGACCCACTAGTCGTTGGTAATGTTGATGTCGAAAAATGGCTTTCCGTTAACTTAACATGAAATTGGGACTTGATGCATGACATCGAAAAACCGCTCTGATGCTCAAGACAGTCAGGTTACTCTTTGTAGTAAAAAGATTGAATATTGATTGAACCTTTTGCGGGCGAGTTCTCGAAACTCAGTGTATTTTAAGGTGTCTGATGGAAGACGATGGAGGCCCTTTTATAGGCTGAATTAGACCAATTGTGATTAGACGGTGTAGATGAGGCGGTTATGATCCTCCATTTGGGGAATTTTCCCACTATTCGTGGTTAGGGTTTCCCTTGTAGTTTATCTCGTATCTAAGAAAAATAGAAGTTCCAAAGTTCAAGGATCCTTCGTAGATATCCTGCCGAGGTGATAGATCTTCTAAGAGATGTTTCCTTCTTTGAGACTCTTGAAGTCCAAGCTTGGTTAAACACTTAAGATCTTTAACCAACTGGAATCTGTTAGGGAGATTCCGGGATTGCATCAGTAAGCTTGTGGCGCGCTTCCCCCTCATCAGTTTAGGGCGTGATGCTTCGGCCTAGCTTACGTAGACCCCCTTAATTCCTTTAGATATTCCAGGGCTGATCTGGTCGTGCTGTAGGCAAAACAGGGCTGACAGCTCTTAGCTGATCCTGACCGACCTCCCAATTTAGGGCGTAGGTGGCGGAGCGTTGTGGGTTCAGCTGTCCTACTACCTTAAGTAGGGTTGACCCGTTGGACTTGCGGTCTACTCTTGACTTCCTAACGTTAGTCAACGTCTGGACATTTTGTGCATCATTAGGTAATAATTCCCTAGACTTTGCAGTTAGTGTAAGGTTCGGGTCCATAAGAGTAAAGGCAGGCCGACACCCAAGCATACATGTGTAGACGGTGAGAAGTCTACGGGTCAGAAGTCAGAAGGTCCGAAGCGTGAACGTCTTCTGGAATTCCAAACGTCGAGTTCTTGATTGATGGGCACAAGTGTGAGAGTAGATGTTACAGGAAGCGTCGAGAAACTTTGGTCTCCATAAGGATCTCTGGAAGCGTCGAGCAAGAAGGTAGTTTTTACACCCCTGAGGACGTCTACTAAACCAGAACTAGAAGAACGTGTCAAGAGAAGGAGATAAAGCATATGGGGACCAGGTACACGTATGCAAATGTCTCAGGAACAATCGAAGAACAATGAGCGAGTGAAGAAGAAGAAGTGGGATTTCTCTGCTCTGCTTTCGATGTCCTGTGAAGTGGAAGGGCTCCTCTTTATATAGGTGTGAGGAATGATCCGTTGGCAGGAGTAAAGGCTGACCGTTACGGAATAAATGCGTGGCAAGATAGCTGGGATATGGTGACGTGTACACGAGTTGTACATGCACATCGGTTGTGCATATTCTCTGGTAACTACTCTGGGTGTGCATGTACATGATCTCATATTTATGTGAGATGTTATCATGTTATGCATGTCATTAATGGGGGATATTTATCTTTGGAGTTACGTTGACCAAGTCTGAGATCTTTGTCCAAATAGATATATGTGACATGTAGAGGATCTCTTCGTAAAGTGATCTTTTACACGTGGTGCGTGGAGATCTAGACGTGTCAAGCGCCAAGCATGTGGAGATTCGGACGTGTGGAGTTTTGTGCACTTGGAAACGCTTTGCACGTGGTTGGGCTTGACACGAGTTTTAGGGTCTAGTCGACGATGGCCCGTTAAGAGACTTCTGGGCTCGGCCCGAGAGTGTGGCGATGAGTTTGACGTCTTAATGGGCACTCTAGCGTTGAGGGCTCTGGTGTTGATTTTGGTCAACAAAGTTTGTCCCCCATCTCTAAGTAAATATTTTATTTTTTTTAGAGAGTAGATGAGTATCCGTAAAAGTGGTCTCGTAAGTCGGATAGTTCCCGTGTTAGTCGCATGGGCTCAGATAACAATTTGGCATCGCTTTGCGCAGGTCAGTTCGGAAACTTTGCCTGGAGTCAGTTCCGTAGAGCCAAGAGTTTTGTGAACGCGACGTGGACCCTTTGTGCGGCTAAGTGGGGTTGGAGGAGTCTTCCACGTTTCCAAGAAACGTG
The DNA here is from genome assembly GCF_041429995.1 of Eschscholzia californica. Taxonomy (NCBI): domain Eukaryota; kingdom Viridiplantae; phylum Streptophyta; class Magnoliopsida; order Ranunculales; family Papaveraceae; genus Eschscholzia; species Eschscholzia californica. The sequence goes on along the minus strand of NW_028238420.1, from coordinate 23,447,573 downwards.
AAGGAGGATTTTTTACTCGCTGTCTGGCAGCGGGGAGGACTTCACACGCTGTCTGGCGCGTGGGGATCTCAACGTGGGAAATTCTTTTACGCTTCCTGGCAACGTCGGGATCTCTTCACGCTACCTGGGCAGCGTGGGAAATTCGTCCACGCTTCCTGGCAACGTGGGGATCCCTTCGCGCTGCCTGGGCAACGTGGGGGTCTCTTCACGCTGCTTGGGCAGCATGGTGAACTCCTCCACGCGGCCTGGCAGCGTGGGGGTCTTCTTCACGCTACTTGGGCATCGTGGAGGCCCTCTTCCATTCGTTGGGAGGTCACGGGGTTGGTCCCTTTGTTGCTCTAGGATGCGGCGTTGTTCACGCGGAGTTGGCTCTTAGCCAATGATGTAAGGAGGCAAGGGAGGTCGACATTTTCGTGGCGTCAGCTTGTGTCGAAACTCTATCTGTACTTGTTAGAACATGTAGAGTGTACCTTCTGTCGTTCCTTGATGTCAAAAGTTTTTTGAATTTTGCGACTTGGCAAAGTTGCAACATGTGGATGCTTACATATGAAAGTCGCTGGTCATCTGCATCTGTTCACAAATGAGAAAAACGTATTCAACCTTTAAGTAGTATAGAAAATACCTTAAGTTAATGTGATTCGTCTATACGTGCTCTTGTTTTGTAAAGAGGGACGGTGTGTTTACTCCTCTGGAGTACGGGAATGTCCCGGTCAAGTGGAGAGAAGCTCGTGAGCGTTGTTTCCACATGTTTAGTTTTCACACGTTTTGCTTTCACATGTTTCACATGTTTATCTCCACATGTTCGTCTTCACATGTTCGTCTTCACATATTTGGCTGCACATGTTTCACATGCTTGTCTTCACATGTTTGGCTTCATGTGATATAAACTCGTAGTACACGTAGGTGTACACTTGCAGGCGTACACGTAAATAAACTTGTAGTATGCGTAGGTGTACACCTAAATAAACTTGTAGTACGCGTAAGTGTACACCGTAAACTTGTAGTACGCGTTGGTGTACATGTAAACTTGTAGTACTCGTAGTTGCACACGTAAACTTGTAGTACGCGTACGTAAACTCTTGAATGAAGTACTTCATTTATGCTTATGTTGCATATACAAGTTACGTATATGTTTTTTGGTATGAGCAATCGGGTTGCTATTTGAAAGTCGTGTTGACTCAGATTTTGTAGATGTAAACGTGCACACATAAGTGGGTTAGCACTAAAAAAAATCATTTATGGAGACAAGCGAAATTTTTTCGTGTAACAGTACGAGTACAAGACAATCAGGTTGTCATACGTATACCTTGTATAAGAAGAGAGGCAATCGGGTTGCCGAGTACATGTAAAAACAAGTGGGCAATCGGGTTGTCGAGTACATATAAAAACAAGTTGGCAATCGGGTTGTCGAGTACATGTAAAAACAAGTAGGAAATCGGGTAGCTGAGTACATGTAAAACAAGTGGACGATCGGGTTGCCGAGTACATGTAAAAACAAGTGGGCAATCGGGTTGTCGAGTACATGTAAAAACAAGTGGCCAATCGGGTTGCCGCCCTGACGATGATTGCGAATACATGTAGGGAGAGAGACAAGCGGGTTGTCCAAGTTTCGCATGGTTTTTGTTATTTCTTCATGTGTTTTTGCGTGCATTTCTTCGTTTGTGCTCGTTTTTCTTGTTCCATGTGATTCTGTAAATTTTTCCGTGATTGCTTGTTTTGTAAAAGCATCTCCTGAGTGTTCCCCCCAACTTAAGGGTAGTACTGAACTTTGTGCTAGACTTAGGTTGTGTTGAGATGCATCCTCGTTTTCTTCCCAGTTTTTATTGACGTGTTTTTGAAAGTTTGAAAAGTGTACTTGTCTGAAGGCGTTTTTACCTGCATAATTTATGTGAGGGGCTATAGTCGGCGGGAGTCCCACCGACTCTCCGATGCTTAACTCAGTACATATATAAGCAGAAGAGAAAATAGAGAAGTAACAATAAAGTTTAGAAATGATACAGTTTGAGATGCACATCATTCCAAATGTTGTGTATGTTGCGTCCATCTTGTGCTTGAATTTTGTACGCGCCCTGTCCTACCACTTTGGGTATCTGATGTGGGCTGATGGGCCTAAAAGTTACTCTAAAAAGTTCACCACCCGCAAGTATACAGGCGTCAAGTAGTAATATCCCGGTAAGACCGGGGTCGATCCTCAGAGACTAAGTCAACCTACTCTAAAACTTGGAACTTACACCTTTTCTTTCGAAATTGGTTTTGGTGATGGAGCAATAAAATACTAAAACAAATAAAATAAACAAATCAATGGGGAGAAGGCCTAGGGTTTTTCAATCCACCATATAACCTACTTTCAATCACACGAAATTAACTGACTAACACTATCTTTTTATAACTCAGAATTTCAAATAATGAACTATCTTAATTCCGAGTGATGTTTTCGTTTAAAACCTATAACCGATACAAATGTAATTGTTTTATTTCAAAAACATAAATCTCTAAACTACTATCTATCAGTTAATAAGTATGCACCGTCAAATGATTTAACCTAAGCACGATGCATCAAATCTAAAAGCATAAATAGTGAAAGAAAATCGATTTAACAAACTAAAACAAATTAAGCTTTAAAACATAATAAAAGAAATCAATCAAAAATATGTTTCTAAAAGATCGAATATGGTTTCATCATCAACCTTAGATTAGAGATTTAGCTATCCATGATCAACGAGATCAAAATTAATATGAAGAATAACAGAAAATGGAAGAAAACAGAACTTTTCTGACTGATTTTCCTCTGGCAGCCAAACACTCCCTTAGAGAAAATAATTTTCCAGCAGTAGTTGAAAGCCAAACGAGGTCTTCTTTTCAACTATCTCTCTCTCTCTTTCTATTGTTTCTTATCCAATCCGTTTTCAAGAGAAGCTAAACTATTTATTTAAACCCAGAATATCAAACATTAAACAAAGTGAAAGAGAATAGTATATAAGATGAAGAAATTAATTCTTTGTTTCCCTCTCTCTCTCTCTCCCTCTACAATTCTCTCTTCACAATTCTCTCTATCTCTCATCACAAACTCTCTCTCTCTCTCTTACTACTATGTTTTCTTTCTCTCACTAAAATATGAACAGAAGAAGAAGGAAATGAAGATGATGATGCTCTCTGATTTTCTTCTTTCTCTCACAAAAAGAAGAAAAAAGATAAGAAGATGAACTGCTCTGTCTCTCTTGTTGAAAGTGTGTTCTTAAACCAAATTTGTTTTTGGGCCCAATATGAAATGTGGGCTTGAGCAAATGGGTATATCAAACTAGAAGGGGCAAAGAAGGAAAAAGACTCTTTAAATTTTAAAGAGAGGTAGTAGAGATTTTCATGTCTACAACTTGAGTAAGCTTAGAGAGAGAAAGAACTAGGGCTTTCTTTGGAGAAGATCCTTTGTGAAGAAATTTGAAGTAATTAATTGGTATGTATCTATGACTATTATCTAATGTTTTTTAATATCTTTTCATTTTTTAATGAAAGGAACAACAACAATGTTTGTGTTTATGATGAATGAAGATTTGTGATTGAAGGATAGTTGGTTTGAGTGCATGGTGTTAGATCCTTTATGTTATAGTTGTTATTTTTCTTAGATCTCCAACAAATGGTATCAGAACTATGTTATCTTATCATTTCAACATTTTGAGAATCTAGGGTGTGTGAAAGAAAATTGGGGATCTAGTAAGAAAAAATGACAAATATGGTGCAATCTGAAATACCTATGTTAACAAAAGAAAATTATGGATATTGGTCCATTCAAATGAGTGTACTATTGGGATCTCAAGATTTGTAGGATATTGTTCAAAATGGTTATGTAGAGCCAACGTTAGAAGAAGAGAATATTATGAATGACTTGCAAAAAAAATGTCCTTACAGATTCAAGAAAGAATGATAAAAAAGCTTTATTCCTTATATATCAATGGATTGATAGTTCTACATTTGAAAAAGTGTCTGAAGCAAAATCATCGAAAGAGGCTTGGCATATTCTCAAGAATTCTTTTAGAGGAGTTGATAAAGTGGTGAAGGTTCGTCTTCAAATTTTGAGTGGTGAATTTGAAAGGTTGAGTATGAATGAAGGAGAACTTGTCTTCGATTATGTTTCAAGAGTATTTTCTAATGTTAACGAAATGAAAAGGTGTGGTGAAAAATGTGATGATGTTCGGGTGATGGAGAAGATTTTACGGTCTTTGACACCTAAATTTGATAATGTGGTTATTGTCGTTGAAGAATCAAAAGACTTGGAATCCATGACGGTAGATGAATTGATGGGAACATTGCAAATCCATGAACAAAGGGTAAAGATGAAGTAGAAATTAATGTTGATCCTACATTGTCACAAGCTTGGGCATTATAGTAATGAATGTTGGTATAAAAATGAAGTTTAGAAAGAATCAAATCTTGTTGAAGATGAAGTAGAAATTAATGTTGATCCTACATTGTTATTTTCTTGTGATGGTTTTGATGAATCACAAACAAACACTTGGTATTTCGACACCGGTGCAAGTAATCATATTTGTGGAAAAAGAGAATTGTTTGTTGAAGTGAATGAAAGTGTGAAAGGGTTTGTAAAGTTCGGTGACTCCTCAAAGATACCGGTGCTAGGGAAAGGTAATATCCTCATTCAACTAAAAAATGGAAAACATAACTATATTTCCGATGTTTATTATGTTCCCGCAATGAAAAATAACATTTTGAGTTTGGGACAACTTTTAGAAACAGGATATGATATAAGATTGAAAGATCTTCATCTCACATTAAGAGATAGAAGTGGAACTCTAATTGCTAAGGTAAAGATGGCAAAGAATAGATTATTTCCCTTAAACATTCAACATGGTGACGCAAAATGCTTAAACTCTATTGTGAAAGATGAATCTTGGTTGTGGCACTTGAGACTTGGGCATCTAAACTTTGATGGGATGAAGACCTTGGCAAGCAAGAATATGGTAAGGGGCTTACCATGTATTGATCACCCAAACAAAGTGTGTGAACGGTGTATCTTTGGCAAGCATCATCGAACAAGTTTTTCTAAAGAAGGAAGGTGGAGAGCATCTAATATATTGGAGCTTGTGCATACCGATGTTTGTGGTCCATTGAAGCCAATGACAAATGGAGGTAACAATTACTTTCTCACTTTTATTGATGATTATAGTAGAAAAACATGGGTATACTTCTTGAAAAATAAATCCAAAGTATTTGAAGTGTTCAAGGAATTCAAGAATATGGTTGAGAAATAAAGTGGGTATTTTATCAAGAAACTAAGATCGGATAGAGGTGGGGAATTTACTTCAAGAGACTTCGATATGTTTTGTAAAGAACATGGAATTATTCACGAACTTACCCCATCATACACACCACAACTAAATGGAGTAGCCGAAAGAAAAAATCGTACCACATTAAACATGGCAAGAAGCATGTTAAAAGAAAAATGTTTGCCTAGAGAATTTTGGGGTGAAGTCGTTGCATGTGTCGTATACTTGTTAAATAGATGTCCCACTAATAGTGTTTATATGAAGACACTTCAAGAGGCATGAGGCTATTACAAGCCTAGTGTATCTCATTAAAAGATATTTGGATGTATTGCTTATGCAAAGATACTGGAAGCAAGAAGAACAAAACCTGATGACAAAGGTGAGAAATGTATCTTTCTTGGGTATAATGAGCAAATGAAATGTTACAAGTTGTTTAATCCAATTATCAATAAAGTTCTCTTTAGTAGAGATGTGGTATTTGAAGAAGATTTGGCATGGGAATGGAAAGGAAAAGAAATTATTCAAGTTGAACTTAGACTTGAAGGAGAAGAAGAAGAAGATGCACCACCAAGAGAATTTCAAAGAGACCCACAAACACCATCGTCCTCATCTCCCTCATCCTCATCGTCGGGGGGAAGTTCTAATGAAGGGTCAATGAAAACTAGAAGTTTGAGAGAGAATTATGAAGTCGTGGATAATAAAGAAGAAGAATTGAACTTGTGTTGTTTTCTCATGGATTGTGATCCTATTAGTTATGAAGAGGCCGTCCAAGAAGAAAAATGGGAAAATGCAATGAATGAAGAAATTAATACAATTGAAAAAAAATGATACTTGGGAATTGACAAGTTTACTAAAGGGATATAAACCTATTCGTGTAAAGTGGGTGTATATGACAAAGAAGAATGCAAGTTGAGAAGTCAAAAGATATAAAACAAGACTTGTAGCTAAAGGTTACAAGAAAAGAGCCGACATTGATTATAGTGAGGTATTTGCTCCCGTTGCTCGTATGGAAACAATAAGATTGTTAATCTCTATAGCGGCTTAATATTCATGGAAGATTTATCAACTTGATGTCAAGTCGGCATTTTTGAATGGTATCCTAGAGGTAGAGATACATGTTAAACAACCTTTGGGGTATGTTAGAAAGGGAAAAGAAGATAAAGTTTATAAGTTGAAGAAGGCCCTCTATGGGTTAAAGCAAGCTCCACGTGCATGGAATGCAAGAATTGATAAGTATTTTCAAGAAAATGGGTTTGAAAAGTGTCCTCATGAGCACACTTTATATATGAAAATGAAAGAAGATGGAGGTATGTTATTTGTTTGCCTCTATGTTGATGATTTGATATTCACCGGTAATGATTCAAGACTATTTGAAGAGTTTAAAAAGAGCATGGTTAAGGAATTTGATATGACCGATATTGGGTTGATTGGTCATTTCCTTGGTATCGAAGTGAAGCAAATGGAAAATGGAATATTTATTTCTCAAAGTGGATATGCTAAGGAAGTACTTAAAAGATTTAAAATGGAATCGTGTAATCCGGTAAACACCCCTCTTGAAAGTGGAGTAGAATTGAAAAAATGCACAAGAAGTAGTAATGTGGATCCTACATATTTCAAAAGTTTGATTGGAAGTCTACATTATCTTACATGTACAAGACCGGATATTCTCTATGGAGTTGGGCTAGTGAGTAGGTACATGGAGACACCGGATGAATCTCATCTTAATGTTGCAAAGAGGCTCCTTCGATATATTAAAAGGTACGGTCAATGATGGTTTATATTTCTCTTGTGCACAAGATTTTAAGCTTATTGGTTATTCCGATAGTGATTGGGGTAGAGACTTAGATGAAAGAAAGAGTACATCGGGATTTGTATTTTTTATGGGTTACACGGCATTTACTTGGTCTTCCAAGAAACAACCCATTGTGACTTTATCTACTTGTGAAGCGGAATATGTATCCGCTAGCTCTATGGTTTGTCATGCAATTTGGTTAAGAAATATGTTGAAGCATCTTCAATGCCCTCAAGTTGGTCCAACCGAAGTGTTCCTTGATAATAAATCGGCTATTGCTTTAGCCAAGAATATGTAAAATTTTAAAGGGAATATGTAAAATTTTAGAGATTTTACAGGGAATATGTAAAATTTGGGGAAAGCTAAATAGTTTCCGGGGTGTGAAATTTTAAAGGGAATATGTAAAATTTTAGAGATTTTCCGGGGAAATAAATTTTAAGGGGAAATAAAAAAAAACACTCCACCTCACCTCACTCTCTCTCCACCTCACCTCTTTGTCTTCTCCGATTTGGTCGCCGGCCGGAAAATTTTCCGGCCGGCGACCATTAAAAAAAAAAATTTCACTCTCTCTCTCTCTAGAAACTCCGGCGAAGGGAAACCCCGTTTGTCATGAAAGTAGCAAGCGCATTGATACAAGCTACCATTTTATTCGTGAACATATTAAAGAAGGTGATATTGAAGTGATGTATTGCAAGTCTCAAGATCAAATAGCCGATATATTTACGAAGCCCTTGAAGCATGATGTCTTTGAAAGAATGAAGTGGATGTTAGGTATGAGAAGTTATGGAAATTTGGTTTAAGGGGGGATGTTGAAAGTGTGTTCTTAAACCAAATTTGTTTTTGGGCCCAATATGAAATGTGGCCTTGAGTAAATGGGTCTATCAAACTAGAAGGGGCAAAGAAGGAAAAAGACTCCTTAAATCAATTAAAGAGAGGTAGTAGAGATTCTCATGTCTACAACTTGAGTAAGCTTAGAGAGAGAAAGAACTAGGGCTTTCTTTGGAGAAGATCCTTTGTGAAGAAATTTGAAGTAATTAATTGGTATGTTATCTATGACTATTATCTAATGTTTTTGAATGTCTTTTTCTTTGTTAATGAAAGGAACAACAACAATGTTTGTTTTTATGATGAATGAAGATTTGTGATTGAAGGATAGTTGGTTTGAGTATATGGTGTTAGATCCTTTATGTTATAGTTGTTATTTTTCTTAAATCTCCAACATCTCTCTCTCTCTCTCTCTCTCTCTCTTTTTTTCTCTCTCTCTCTCTCTCTCTGATCTTTCTATAATAGTTGAGCTCGAGAGAATTCGATCCCCAAAGATGAGATGAAGAACAGAAAAGAGAATGTCCCTGTTTTGGCTCAAGAGAAGATAATTAATAGTTCATGAAGCTCCTTGGTTTTATACTCTAAATGGCCGGCTATAACATTTCTTTCTTTCCCTCTCTACAAAATATCTCTTCAATCTTCATTTATCTCCCTGGTTCCATAATCTCTTTGTTTCTATAGTGTTTTCAGATTTAAGAGAGAAGAGAGATCATTTGAAAATCTTTCCCACATACAGCTTTCTCGAATCTCTCTTATGTAAAAGAGAAATCAACATCAAAATCGAATACAAAACCTCCATGTCTTCTTTCCTTCATTGTAATCTAAAGAAATCTATGTGAGAGATAAGTTCTCTTTCTCTTACTAGAATCAGATCAGATGAGGAGAAGAAAGAAGCCATCAATATCTTCTCCAAAATAAACAGCTCCTCTTGCATGCGTTCCTTCATCTATCGGTTTCTCTCTCTATATTTGAGAGATTTCAATTGAATCCTTTAATCCTAAAATCTTGAGAGAAATCTCTCAATCATTCTCTCCAAAATATATTCCCTCTCCTTCCCGATTTCTTTATCTATTCTCGAACTCTTCCCTTAAAGCTTTTTCTCTATTAATTAATGGTGATTTTGAAACTTTCCATTAGTTTGAATAGAGAAGATATATGGAGGGAAATCCAGATTTGGGTTGTTCGTGAATGGCTAGGGCGACATGATTCTGTGCTTCGCGGGTGGGTTGCTAGTCCTCGAGCAAATAAAACAAAACAAAAGCCTAACTCACTTTCGGAGGCATCCCGGTTGCATTTAGCGTATGCAACAAGCCTTTAAACCTCTAGGTTACCCCTAGAGGACGAGTTTTGTCTCGTGAGGGTTTCCATAGATGATACCCACAAACATCGAGTCTCATGAGACTCAAGGGTCCAACATCCAAATCATAGATAAGCATAGTTCACATAGTAAAGGGTTTGAGCATGTCAACACATAAAGAATCAAGTAAATAGGTTCATGTAAAAGCTAAAGGCCCCTTCACTAATGATCTTACCCTAAAGTGCTAGTGTCATACCATAATGAGCAACATCTATGTTCCGAAGTCACAAAACCTTGATTCCTAAGTTAGTACATTTCGCCTCGACTTCGGCCTCACGGACATACACTCCAAATATGAAATCACTCAAGAATGGTTCGCTCGTATGTGTGAGTGTGATCACTAACATGGACTCAACACATAAAAAGGGGTGAGGACAACATTTTGGAACGAATGATCTTAGAAAAGGAATTAGCCACTAAATAGAGTGGGGAAGCTCACTCGCCCTTCTCACCCATTCTACCCTCTAAGAATGCCTTCTAAAGGTTAACGGATACTAGAAATGGATGATGATGGTGGATTCCCGAGAATGTCGAACTCTTCATGATAGAACCTCTTAAGCATTTCCACATTCGTTTCTTGCTTCGAATACTTAGTCATGAACATACACACAAACACACATATATACAATCACATCACTCACACAAAAGAGCTAACATGCTCAAACATAACATAAACAAATTTATTCATCATTCATTTTTTTTCTTTTTGTCTTTCTTTCTTTCTTTTTTTCACTTTTTCACTTTTTTTTTCATTTTTTTTTCATATTTTTCTTTTCATAACACAAATACAATCAACCAAAACAAAATACAACACACACAACTCTATTCTTGCAATCAACTTTTTCTATTTCCTACTTGCTTTGACATTCTTCATTCTTTTCTTCTCATGTCTTCATTCTCGGGATATAAGATGATGGATGATGATGGAGTATCCGCCTTCCTATAGTTGACACTCTTATTGGGTTTCATGGACTACAAGGGCAAGGTTAATTCGCTATCCTAATGTAACTCTTAGTGGCTAAGGAAGTTGAGCACACGAGATCAAATGAGCTCTTTTAATAGTTACGAGGTTGAGTAGCTCTTCATTCTACTCGGAGTTAGCGCGGAAGAGTACACTCGAAGGACAATTTAGGCTTTGAGCTCTCACATGGGTTAAGTCTCCACTAATGACTACTCTAGGTCTCTTAGAGATGTTTCTTCTTCACTAAGATGTTACTCCCATAGTATAACACAAACACTCAAAGACTCGACTTTCATGCAAAGACCATTAGCAATCACAAAACTCATTAACTCGACACATATGCATCAACATTCTTAAAACTATCACATGCAAATCTACTCAAAATGTTCAAAAATTTTCAAATTTTGGCTAATTTGAACCCTTTTGTCTTTGAAACCCATGGTCATGCATTGGTTATGGTCATATCCCGCATCCCCAAACTTAAAACTAACATTGTCCTCAATGTTCCAAGCATACACTCACCAAAAGATAAAGAGGCACACCAATTTAAAGAGAAGAGTGGAGAGATATTACCATAACCAAAGGAGATAAAAGATGATACTACCAAGACTCGTGTCCAAGTTGATGCCAAGCTCACGCCATCCCCAAACTTGGAACAAACCACGCCTTAGAAGTAAAACATATAAGAAACGCTCCTAAAATATCCAAAAATATAATGAGAATGAAGCACATAAAAAGCAAGACCATATAAAATGACCACTCACGCGGGATCACTCGATTGCATTTAGCTATGCAATTAGCCTTTGATTTTCTTGTTTTCACACAAGAGCACGAGTTATGTCTCGCGGAGGGTTTCCAGAGATGCTACCCACAAACATCAAAACCCATCTTAATCGGCTAACGATCATATAGTAAAAGCCGGAAGATTTGGGGGTCAACCCAAAGAAAGCTATATACAAAAACTAAAAGTCTCACAAGAATATTAAACGCAAGAAGTGCAAGTGAGACTAAAAGCGAAAAGAAGCCATCCCCAAACTTAGTGGATGCACGGTCCACTAAGTGCCCATAAATGCTAGGGGCGACGACTAAACAGTCGTCAAAAGGATCAACATACAAATGAAGGGTCAGGAAGTCAGTAGAAGGTAAAAAGTCATTCTCAAGCTTAGTGGATAGAACATCCACTAAGTCCCTAGACATGCTAGGAAAGACGTCCGAAGTGTCCCAGAAGGGGGTCAACAACCGAGTCTGAGATCATGTGGAAGGTCGAACTAGACTCTAAGGGTAAGGCAATAGGCTCGGGGACCAAGTCAAGGTCCATAATTTCCTTAGGCAAATAATCCAACAAGCTATCCGTTATCTCTCTAACTACTATGTCATCGACGTCCTTAAAGGCATCGGGAGCCTCAAAGTTAGGTATAACACCTTCCATTCTACATAACCCATCCAAATAATCACAAGTGGTAAAAGTTGGAAAGTTCAACATCGTGTGATCCCCAAACTTGCTCATAGAGCTATCATCCTGAACATTAAAATCTAATGTAGTCGGATCATGGTGAGATGACAATGGTCGAGGGATTGAGCAATAAGGTTCATCGGTCAGTTCATGCTCTAAGGGTCTATCAAGAGCTTCTTCGACATTTAACTTAAGACTAGAGTTAGGTGTATTACCCTCACCATCATTCATAGTCTCCTCTTGAGTTTGGGGTGCGCAAACCCCTTCCTCGTCGACGATAGGCTCTGACTCAAGTCTATCAACAATTTTGAGAAGTCGTTCCGTGATCTCTGTTATATCTCGATTGAATCTAGTTTGGTACTCTAAAATTGCTTGGAGAGTGTCTTCAGACATCTCCTCGTAATAAGGCACATGAGTATAACTAGACGAAGACTCTCGCGGAACACGGATCATGGGACAATACTCGGTCAAATGGTCTAAGCTCGCACAAATAGCACAAACCGGGTTAATGGCCTCCAAGGTCCTTTCTTCACTACCTTCATGTATATACATAGACTCGACTCCTTGAGTGGAATCATCGAGTCGGGAATTGTCATTACTAAATGAACCGTTCATATATGCTTGTCGATAGTCACGAAGACTTCGACGTGGTCGATCAATACTAATAGACCTACGGTCCTCATCAAATGACAAATTCATACATGAAGGTGTGGTCAGCCCAAATTCTTGTTGATAGTCTCGAAGACTCTTACGGGGTTGATTACCCGCATGCTCATAATCCCTAAAACCATGTTCATGACGAGTCTGACCGACTCCATACATCCGTCGATATTCACCCATGGTCATCCTAGGTCGATCAGACTCAACTCGCCTATTCCTATCACTAGTCGTAACATTCCTATATAAATTTGAGTAGTCCTGATGACTTGTAGATGGTCGACTAGTGTTGGAAAGGGTTCGCACAAGGTCATTCTCATCAAATGACCAACTTGTCATGATCTCACAATGTTCAAGGATACTAACACACAATCACAAAATGGGAACTAACACTTAAAGAACTAAACAATCACACACAAGTAAAAAGGAAGAGATAGAATGCGATACTATCGAGTGCTCCTCTCGTTTCGTTCGCCTTTCTTCTTAAGCTTCTCGATTCCTTCCTTTTCCTTCGCCTTTATGTCACTTTTGGCTCTTTTCTCGAAACGGTTCCTAAAAAAAATAAAAGATAAGAAACTACAAAACAAACAAAACAAAAACGTCTAAGAAGCAAATAACACAAGACTAATGAACCAAACAACTAACGCTATCCAAACTACTAAACCTATCTCCGGCAGCGGCGCCAAAAACTTGATGCACCCGAAAAGGTTGCACACCCAAGCGGAGGTATCAAGTAGTAACCGGTAAAACCGGAGTCGATCCAAGGATAAGTTGGTAGTTTGGATAATGAAGGGTCTTATCCCCCGGTCTATGTATCAAATGCTAACTTAGACTAAATAGGAGAGGAAACAAAGATAAATGGGGGTTTTAGATTGAATAAGTAATAAGAGAAGAAATAAACTAATTAAACGATAAAAGTAAACGGGCGAGAGAGATTCGAGAGAAGAGTCAAAGGAACAAGAGTCGGGAGACGGTAAGACTCGATTCGGGCAACAAATAAGTGAGAGAGGTGTCGAAGTCCGAGAATCCATAATGATAAACCTACGACTATGTGTAGTCCGATTTGATGTGTCGAGGTACAATCGATATTCGACTCCTAAAGTAGATGTCTCTAAGTACTATGTATATCCGGAGATCATACTTAGTCAAACAAACGTCTAAATCGGTTAATCCCGAGTCATTGAAAGTGTCGTCTAGTCGCCTAACTATGTGAAGTGCATGACAAGACACATGAAATTATGACTTAGACTACGATCGATATCGAATACTTCGTTTCGTCTATTAACTATGCGAAGTGCTTGACAAGACACATGAAAATACGATCAAAACGATAATCGAAATAAATGAACATCAATTTGTAATCAAAACATCAAATCATATTAAACATAATCACGAATTCATCACATTTCATCTCATATAATCGACACACTAAAGTTAGCTAAAAATGGTGATTTAATAAGAAATGGAAAGGAAATGATGAGAGAATCCCCCTTTTTCGATGTGGTTCGAGGCTAAGATCGTCGGAAAAAATGAGTCTTTAAGGTGCAGCTGATCTCCCCTAGCAAATTTCTGGGTTCCCCATAGCGACCACCATCATCTTCCCCATCTAGAACACAACCTCCATTAAAGCTAACCCTAGCTTTCTCTCTCTAGAAATTTGTAATCCAAAATCAAATCAAACCATATGGGAAGCTAGCCAAGATGATGGGGAGTAAAAGCCCTAAGTTTTTGGACCAAGAAAGTGGCCGGAAAACTCATAAAAATTCGGTCAAAGTTTGTGGAAATCCGGCCAAAATCAAGATCCCGGCCAACTAAACTTAGATCCGGCCAAAGGGGGTGTTGTCCCATGCAACCGAGCTGCTGTCGCTGCTGCTGTACTGGCCGTCGCTGCTGCTGTTGTGCTGCTGTCGCTGCTGGCGTGCTGCTGTCGCTGCTGTTATGCTGCTGGCCGTCGCTGCTGCTGTGCTGCTGTCGCTGAACTACTGCTGCTGCCGTTGCTAGCTACTGCCGTCCATATCCGAGCTCTAGTGGTGCCGGCCAACTTGGCCGACACCCTCCTTGTCTCTTTCCCTCTTGCTCTCTCAAACTCTTCAAGCTCTCTAACTCAAAGAACAAAAACCCTTAGCCTCCTTGCCTCTTTTTCCCTCTCTCCTTTTGTTCCTAGGTTGAAGATGATGAATAGTCCCCCCAACTTGTGTTTACACTCAAACCCTAGGGTCCCTTGACTTAGTCAAACCCATAAGGCTATTTTGACTTGGACCATAAAGAAGGGTGCCCATAGAATCTCTACATCTTTCTTTCTTCTTCTTTTTCTTTGTGGGCTTTTGGCTTGTCTTTGGGCTTGACTTGACTTCAAATTAGAAACAAAGGAGAGTGCCTTCAAATAAAGACCTTGGCTTCTTTCTTTCATATCTTTTCCGTCCGAACTCGGAATTGATTTCCGTTTTCACCGTCGGACTCGTCATTGCCTCCACTTGTAATTTGATTTACTTGAAGTCATTTTCTCTCTTTTTCGGCACATGAAATGATAGTGACAATTCGTTCCCTTTATTCCGATTTTCATGTCTAACTCCAAAATAGGTACCTAACATGAAAAACATATAAAATATTATTGATAACACTCGAAAAGGAATAATTAGTCTAAATTAGGCTCTCCAAATGTGACATTTTAGTGTCACATCAGTGGGTAACTACTGTGCAACGCTCCTTGTTAGATCAAGCCATATATACGAAAGTTAAACTGACCTCAGATCTTCCATAGCGAGCACTAGGAGTGCCCGAATATCTTGCGCTCGGGTATGCTGAGTCATGGACCTCAAGAAATCTCGTTAGACACACCCGAGATGCCCAAACATTACCCCCCTCAGCATTGATGCCGTCCATCTGTTTTGCTCTGCGCCCGCCAAGTGGCATTCCTTGATTCAGGTCAACCGAATTTTGGCCAAAAGTTTGACTTAGGCTAGCTTTCGCATCTGGAGTCTGATTTGACTCCCGTTTTTGCCCACGAGTTCGTCTTGAACTCTAGTTTCATTCGAGTATCAATATTTGCCAAAATTTCCAGAGCACCAATTCCACCAAATGACGGAAATGCCTCTAATGTGTATTTCTCCCGATTTTATCTGTTTTTCGCGTTGAACTCCGTAAAAGACACCTGAGTAAGAGAAACGCTCAATTTATCAGAGTAACTGCTTGAAATAGACTAACTAACCCAAGTTAAAAGATTCAGATGGGACATTTTCATGTCTCATCATGGGCCTTCCCAGGTGGGCGCAAGTTTTCCAGCACCGCTTTCTTTAGTGTTCTGGAATTTTTGAACGAACATGTGCTTGACTTTTATCACTTGGTCGCACCGATGGGGCATTTGGTGGTTTCCTGTTCTCCCCGGACAAAGATCCTCTAGACGTTTGATATGGTTTCGGTGGGCTTCATCTTGTTCCCAACGAATCTCTACCCATGCTCTTGCTAACACGTCCTCTATAGTGGTGCAATTGAACTTTGTAAGTCCTTTGTAAAGCTCTCCATCTGGTAAGATACCTTTCCTGAAAGCGTCTACAACAGTTTCCTGGTTACAGTAAGGAATGTATACCTTCTCTCTTTTAAATCTACCCACGTAGTCTCGTAGTGGTTCTCCTCTTCTTTGGTGAACACGATACAAGTCACTCGAAAGTTTTTATGACTTTTTGCTTGTGGCGAACTGTTCGAGGAAGGTGTCTGTCAATTGAGTAAATGATGCAATTGAATTATTTGGGAGGTTCGTGTACCATTGTAAGGCAGGACCAGTCAGACTGGACCCAAAACTTTTGCACATGCACGCTTCACGTATACCCTTGGGAATAGCTACTGCGAACATTTTCTGCTTGTAAGATGCAATGTGATCGTCTGGGTCAGAAGTACCATCATACATCTTCATATTCGGGAAGGAGAATTTCTTTGGCATCTCCATCAGTGCAATAGCGTCTACAAAGAGGGAGTCGGCGTAGCTATAGGGGAGGTTCTTCTTGAAAGGAGTAGGAAATCCTGGAATACGTGTAATCAATGCTTTCATTTCAGTCAACTTCTTCGCCATTACCTGTTTTAGAAGAGTACCTGTAAAAGTAAACGGAAGTGAATTAGAAGATAAGTTAACTTGAGTTGATCCATTTGTCAAGGGGTACATAGTAGGTATAGTAAATGGAGTAGAAGAAAAAAGGGATGCAGTAGTTGGAGGAGTTTGATGCATGTGCCGGAAGGCGCGTGATGCACCCGAAAAGGTTACACACCCAAGCGGAGGTATCAAGTAGTAATCCAGCAAAGCCGGGATCGATCCAAGGATAGGAAGGTAGTTTGGATATCGAAGGGTCTTATCCCCCGGTCTAGATATTTCAAGCTAACTTAGACTAAAAAGGAAAGGAAACAAAGATAAATGGGGGTTTGATCGAATAAGGTGATAAGAGAATAAAGCAAACAAGTAAAATAAACTAAACTAAACAATAAAAGTAAATGGGCGAGAGAGATTCGAGAGAAGAGTCGAAGGAACAAGAATCGGGAGACGGTAAGACTCGATTCGGGCAACAAATAAGTGAGAGAGGTGTCGAAGTCCGGGAATCCATAATGATAAACTTACGACTATGTGTAGTCCGATTTGATTTGTCGAGGTACAATCGATATTCGACTCCTAAAGTAGATGTCTCTAAGTATTATGTATATCCGGAGATCATACTTAGTCAAACAAACGTCTAAATCGGTTAATCCCGAGTCATCGAAAGTGTCGTCTAGTCGCCTAACTATGTGAAGTGCATGACAAGACACATGAAATTATGACTTAGACTACGATCGATATCGAATACTTCGTTTCGTCTATTAACTATGCGAAGTGCTTGACAAGACACATGAAAATACGATCAAAACGATAATCGAAATAAATGAACATCAATTTGTAATCAAAACATCAAATCATATTAAACATAATCTTGAATTCATCACATTTCATCTCATATAATCGACACACTAAAGTTAGCTAAAAATGGTGATTTAATAAGAAATGGAAAGGAAATGATGAGAGAATCCCCCCTTTTCGATGTGGTTCGAGGCTAAGATCGTCGGAAAAAATGAGTCTTTAAGGTGCAGCCGATCTCCCCTAGCAAATTTCTGGGTTCCCCATAGCGACCACCATCATCTTCCCCATTTAGAACACAACCTCCATTAAAGCTAACCCTAGCTTTCTCTCTCTAGAAATTTGTAATCCAAAATCAAATCAAACCATATGGGAAGCTAGCCAAGATGATGGGGAGTAAAAGCCCTAAGGTTTTGGACCAAGAAAGTGGCCGGAAAACTCATAAAAATCCGGTCAAAGTTTATGGAAATCCGGCCAAAATCAAGATCCCGGCCAATTAAGGCTAAAGGGGGTGTTGTCCCATGCAACCGAGTTGCTGTCGCTGCTGCTGTACTGGCCGTCGCTGCTGCTGTGCTGCTGTCGCTGTTGTTGTGCTGCTGTCGCTGCTGGCCGTCGCTGCTGCTGTGCTGCTGTCGCTGAACTACTGCTGCTGCCGTTGCTAGCTACTGCCGTCCCATATCCGAGCTCTAGTGGTGCCGGCCAACTTGGCCGGCACCCTCCTTGTCTCTTTTCCTCTTGCTCTCTCAAACTCTTAACCCTAAACTTTGATGAAGAAGATGATGAACCCAAACCCTAGCCTCCTTTAGCCTCTCTCTCCTCTCTCCCTTGCCTCCTTTTCAAGGTTGAAGATCATGAGTAGTGTCTTTGACCCCCTTTTCTCTATAACTTGAGTCAAACCCTAGACTTAGTCAAACTTGACTAAGTCTTTAGACCACAAATGGGTGCCCATTAAATCTCTACACAATTCTTCTTCTCTTAATATTTCTTGGGCTTGGACTTGGTTTTGGGCTTTGATTTAGAAACCAAGAGAGTGCCTCCATCCTTGTCTCTACATCTTCAAATTCTCACAAAGGACTAGAATACCCTCGGACTTCTTTCTTCCATATCTTCCCCGTCCGAACTCCGAATTGAATACCGTTTTCACCGTCGGACTCGTCATTGACTATACTTGTCATTTGATTTGCTTGAAGTCTTTTTCTCTCGTTTTCGACACATGAAATGATAGTGACAATTCGTTCCCTTTATCCCGATATACATCTTTATCTCCAAAAATGATACCTAACAAGAAAAACACATTAAATATTATTGATAACACTCGATAAAGACTAATTAGTCTAAGTTAGGCTCTCCAAATGTGACATTTTCATGTCACATCAAGATCCCCAAACTTAAACTTTGCTAGTCCTCGAGCAAATAAAACAAAATAGAAGCCTAACTCACTTTCGGAGGCATCCCGGTTGCATTTAGCGTATGCAACAAGCCTTTAAACCTCTAGGTTACCCCTAATGAGGGTTTCCATAGATGACACCCACAAACATCATGGTTTCAAATACACAAGGGTCCAACATCCAAATCATAAATAAGCATGGTTCATCTAGTAAAAGGTTTAAGCATGTCAACACATAATGAATCAAGTAAATAAGTTCTTGTAAAAGCTAAAGGTCCCTTCACTAATGATCTTACCCTAAAGTGCTAGTGTCATACCATAATGAGCAACATCTATGTTCCGAAGTCACAAAACTTTGATTCCTAAGTTAGTACATTTCGCCTCGACTTCGGCCTCACGGACATACACTCCAAATATGAAATCGCTCAAGAATGGTTCGCTCGTATGTGTGAGTGTGATCACTAACATGGACTCAACACATAAAAAGGGGTGAGGACAACATTTTGGAACGAATGATCTTCGAAAAGGAATTAGCCACTAAATAGAGTGGGGAAGCTCACTCGCCCTTCTCACCCATTCTACCCTCTAAGAATGCCTTCTAAAGGTTAACGGATACTAGAAATGGATGATGATGGTGGATTCCCGAGAATGTCGACCTGCTTATGATAGAACCTCTTAAGCATTTCTACATTCGTTTCTTGCTTCGAATACTTATTCATGAACACAAACATCAACACATATATACAATCACTCACACAAAAGAGCTAACATGCTCAAACATACATATAAACCACTTTATTTCTTCTTTCTTTTTTTCTTTCTTTTTTCTTTCTTTTTTCTTTCTTTTTTCTTTCACTTTTTCATTTTTTTTTCATAAATACAATTAACCAAAACAAAATACAACACACATAACTTTATTCTTGCAATCAACTTTGCATTTCATACTTGCTTTTGACATTCTTCATTCTTTCTTCTCATGTCTTCATTCTCGGGATATAAGCTGATGGATGGTGATGGAGTATCCGCCTCCCTCTAGTTGGCATTCTTATCGGGTTTCATGGACTACAAGGGCAAGGTTAGTTCGCTATCCTAATGTCACTCCTAGTGGCTAAGGAAGTTGAGCACACGAGATCAAATGAGCTCTTTTAATAGTTACGAGGTTGAGAAGCTCTTCATTCTACTCGGAGTTAGCGCGGAAGAGTACACTCGAAGGACAATTTAGCCTTTGAGCTCTCACAGGGGTTAAGTCTCCACTAATGACTACTCTAGGTTTCTTAGAGATGTTTCTTCTTCACTAAGATGTTACTCCCATAGTTTAACACAAACACTCAAAGACTCGACTTTCATGCAAAGACCATTAGCAACCACAAAACCCATCAACTCGATACATATGTATCAACATCGTTAAAACTATCACTACACTCACATGCAAATCTACTCAAAATGCTCAAAAATTTTCAAATTTTGGCTAATTTGAACCCTTTTGTCTTTGAAACCCATGGTCATGCATTGGTTATGGTCATATCCCCGCATCCCCAAACTTAAAACTAACATTGTCCTCAATGTTCTAAGCATATACTCACCAAATAATTAAGAGGCACATCAATTTAAAGAGAAGAGCGGAGAGATATTACCATAATCGAAGGAGATAAAGGATGATACTACCAAGACTCGTGTATAAAGAGGTTCCAGACGTGTGCTAGACGCCTTTGGAGAAGCCCCATGCGTCTCGGATGAAGTCTGAGACGCCCTCAGGTCAACCTGGGACGCGTCCTTGTGACCCAAGACGCGACCCAGACTGGCCTGGTCGCGTCCTGGACGCAACTTGGTCGCGTCCTGCCTGCTGGGCCAGATTTTGGCAAATTCTATTTTTTTTTCTTTTCGCTATTCTCAATAGCTCTTGTTCCCTTCTTTTAGAAACTTCCAAAAGACTCAAATTTGATTTTCAAAAATTTCTAAAGTCATAAAATCACAACTTTTGATCTTTTAAGCAAATTTCTAAAAACTCAATTTCTGATTTTCAACAACTTCTAAAATCATGAAAATCACAACTTTTGAAACTTTTAGAACACTTTCAAAATTCCAAACTTTTGATTATCATCTAATTAACCAAATCAATGAAAATCAATGCTTTTGGAAACACTTTTCAATACCAAAATCAATCAAAATTGAATCTTTTGAAACACTTTCAATCATCAATCTTTGATAATCAATTTGAAAACTATTGAATCACATTCAAAACAATCAAATTGAATATCTAAAACACTTTTAGACAAAATTATCAAGCTAATCAATCATGGATTTGTCTGAAACTTAGCAAAAATTAGTTATTCGCAAGAGGCTCTGACGCCAGTGTTGGTAATTGGTGGTGTCTACTAATGTCGTTTAGCGGATTCTCAGACATCACATGTCTAACATTAGTATCCTAGGGTCACATGCATAAACTAATGATTAACTAAGAGTCTAGAAGATTACCTTAATCGCTAGTTTTCCCTCGAACCTTTCTAATCGCTTTAGAAGACCAAGAGCTCCAATTGTAGCTCCTCTACTTGGGACACCGAATGGTCTACTTAATCTCCCACCTTGAAAGCTAGCTAGAACTCCAATGGTAGTTTGATAATAAGAAGAACTACTTCTTCTTAATTTGACTAGTTGATAGCTTTTGGGAATTAGCTCACTTTCTCTTCTCTACTTGATGTGGTAGGGTAAGAAAGTTATATGAGAAATTCCACACCTTATTCACTGCCCTAAGAGTCATTATATAGAATCCAAATAAGAGTCCACCTCTAATTTGGTTTCCTAAAAGACCCTTTTGAATAAGATCAAGGAAATAGTCGAAAATAGCAACTAGTTGATATTTTCTCAATTCCTTGAGGAGGTGACGTCCAACCCAGCCAAAATTGGCTGATTTGGTCTTCCCTATTAGGAGAACTGACCCTCCAATTTTCAGCCCAATCCGAGCCTAAAAAGTCGCTTTTTGGCTCTAGGCCCAAAACCCTTTTTTTCGAGCGTTTTTTGCTATCTTTGCCTAAACTTGTTTTAGGCCTATGAGACATATTTACGGGACTCTTCCATGATTATATATCTCACTCCCACTAGTCATATCACCCGATTAAATAGCCATTCTTATGTGTAATCCGTTGTAGGATCCGGTCGAAGTTAGCCGCGAATTAATTCGTAATTCGACGATCGTAGTTGTTTTCTAGCTAAACACTACGACCCCTAAATCAACCGGACTTGATGATCTGCTTCATAAATTTTGCAATCCGACAAATTGCTCGCATTGCATCTTTGGTCGAAGGACATCTCCTTCACCACGTAGGTTCGGTCGATGCCTTACGCCCAGAATTGGGAAGGCAGAAGCGCAGTAACAACCTACCGACTTAATCCCGAAATATCTACAGAGATTTCAGTCGGTTACGGATACGAATAAATCTAATTTAAACTAACCAAAACGTGTCTGAATCTCTATTCAAACTAATCTGTCTAATAAATCAAGTATGAATCTAATTCGTTCTATTCAAAACTAGTCACATGCAAATGGCTCTGATACCACTGTTGGGTTTTGTACGTATCTAATACATACTAATCATCTAACTAGTGTTGTAAGCGGAATCTCTAACATCATATGTTTAACACTAATTAACCAGGATCATATGCATGAACTAATAATGAACTAGAAATTGAAAGAACACTTGGATTCGCTTTCCCACAAACTATATTCCATTAACTTTATCCCGAAGAAGATGAGAGCTTCATATGTAGCTCCTCTACTTGAGACACCCGAGTTAATGACTTGATCTCCCTTCTTTGTTGTCTGCTAGAACTCCATTGAAGGTTGAGAAGAAGAATTATTCTTCTTTTGACTCTATAGATAGATTGGGAGTTTTTTCTCTAAAACCCTCTCTCTCCATAAGCTGTATATTGTGAGAGAGATGAAGGTTTTCTCCAGAGCAAAATCCAACCCTTTTTCTGCTCTCTAATGAACCTTATATAGAAAAAGTAAACACCCGAATTTCGCTAAAAAAACCTTTTAAGGGGAATTAGGGTTTCGCCTTAATAACATTGTGTGGCCGGCCACTTAAGCCCATTATGGGCTTACCCTGGCCAGCCCACCCATTTTATATGGCCGGTCCTGGCCAACCTTTAACCGGGCTTGGTCAGGAGACCTTATAAGTGGGTTTTACCACTTTTCCGGCTTCTCTTTCGATCCCGATTCTTTCTATCTCTTTTTAGCACTATCAAATTAGATCATATCCATCTATAGGCAAGCTCCCATGAGTCAACTGTCTCCGATCAAGCTACCATTCTTTGGTGTAACCCGTTGTAGGATCCGGTCTATGATAGTCGCGGATTACCGAAGTGATCCGACGATCGTAAGCGGCTTCCAGCTAAGCATTACAACCCCTAATTGGACCGGACTAGATAATCTTCCGGATAAAGTTCGTCATCCTAACTGACAAATTGTACGCATTTCCACCTTGGTCGAAGGACACTCCTTCAAAAGGACATCTCCTTCAGACCGAAGGACTATATCCTTCACAGCAGTGGTGGCAAATTGGAATGTTGGACGCATTCTAGTCGACACAGTAAGTTCAACCGAAGTCATGAGCCTACATGCTTTCAAAAGCCCGGGGTAAGTCCTAAATACCTTAAATCATACCAATCTTGGGTGGACCCACAAATGTATCGACTATTGGTTTATAGTTAATCACATTATCAGTAATCCAGTAGGTTAATTCTTTCGATTTTTCGAGTCATCTATTTCTTCTGGATGAAGACGTTAAACTTAGCGCTTTCTAGGAGGCAACCCACGCTTAGGACTTCCGAATCAGGTAATATCTTTCCCTCATCCTATTATTTTTACATAGTCTTCAGAACATTGAGCACAATGTTCGATTTAAGTTTGGGGATAGGGGATTGAATTTTTTGCTAAGTCCTTATTTCAAAAATTCAAAAGGGTTTAAAATTTTTCAAAATTTTTAAATTTTTGGGCTGAAAAAGTGAGTCTAGTTGTTTTTGTTTGTTAATGGTCATAGAGTCTAGTTGGTTGTACTGTGCTTTTACTAAAGGTTGTTTCACAAATTTCGAGTCTTGGAGTTGTCTGTGCACTAGCCATGTTAGTGTTAGATAGGTGAAGAGTTGACTTTTCTAAGAGAACTTAATCGATCGTTAATGGAGACTTAACCTATGTGAGATTCTGAGTCTTTCTTGTTGTTTTGAGTGATCTCTTCTGAGCTAATTCCGAGTAGAGTGAAGAGCTACTCAACCTCACAATTTCGAAAGAAGAACTCATTTGATCTCTTGAGTTCAAATTTTACAACCACTACGGATGTCCTCAGGAATGCAAACCGTACTCTTGTAGTCTGGGAAACTTTAAAACAATGTCAACTAGAGGAAGATAAAAAATTTCATCCATCATTTAGAATCCTGAGAATACGACATGAAGCAAAAGGAAGAGAATATTACCATGGAATGAATAATGTCAAGAAAGTAGTATTTGTATTTTCAGTATAGTACCAGTATACTGAAAAAGAGAAAAAAAACAAAAAATATTTATTTGTGTTTATCCCAAAGTAGTTCTTGAAGATTTGAAGACGTCAAGTTCTCGGGAGTTCTAGTTCATCCTTAGTCTATCGACCTCTAGGAAGCATGGTTAGAAAGTAGATCAGGTGAGAAGAGTTGGTTAGCTTCCCCATTTAGTATTAGTGGTTGTTTCCTTTCTATGAGATCAGTCGTTTACGAAAAATTTAGTCCATCTTTTGTAATGTGTTGAGTTTTCTTTCATACTCATACTCGCACATTGGGTAAGCCATTTCTGAGTGACTTTAATTTTTGAGTGTATGACCGTAAGGCAGTAGTCGACGCGAAATGTTTTGAGAAGGTAATCGAGGTCTTGTTTGTTCTGAACCGAAATAATACTCATATTGGCTGGCCACGTGCGCTTCGGGTCTTGATTACTAATGAAGGGATTTTTAGCATTTGTATGGTTTGGTCGACTTAGATTTCATTTCTATTAACTTTCGAAAGTCTACCGGATAATATTTTTAGTCCACATCATACTTAGACCCTTCAGGATTTTCGAAATATCGAATTTTGTGGGTATATTCACTGCAAACCCTCACGAGACAAAACTCGTCCTCTAGGGCAACCTAAAGGTTTAACGGCTTGTTGCACGTGCTAAGTGCAATCGTGATTCCCTACGAAAGCGGTGAGTTTGGTTTAGTTTTATTTTTGCTCGAGGGCTAGCAAAATCTAAGTTTGGGGATGTTTAATGAGACATGAAAATGTCCCATCTGAATCTCTTAACTAGGGTTAGTTACTCTATTTCGAGCAGTTACTTTGATAAATTGAGTGTTTCTCTTACTCAGGTGTCTTTTACGGAGTTCAACGTGAAAAACAGATAAAATCGGGAGAAATACACATCAGGGGCATTTCGGTAATTTGGTGGTATTGGTGCTATGGAAATTTCGACAAATATTGATACTCGGATGAAACTAGAGTTCAAGACGAACTCGTGGGCGAAGACGGAAGTCAAATCGGGAGTCCTGACGAGCAAGATAGACTAGTTCAAAGATTGGGTAAAAAGAAAATCAATTGACCATAGCTATAGGACACGTGGCGCTGATTGAGTGGGAGAACGTTGTGTAATCTGACGGGCTAGGTGACATTTTCTGTGTAAGGTCGGCCTCTCTTATGGTATTTTATTAGATGCTACCTCCATGCTACACGGTACAAGTTAATAAAATAGGCCGAAATATCTAAAGGGCAAAATATTGTCACGGACACATGGCTTCGTCTGGGATCCCGTTTTAATCTCCTGCCCTGTCCCATGCTACACCTTGTAACTATCTTGATAGCCAACGAATCAGGAACTTAACAACCCATCCTGTATCACCCTTATCTTTTAAATATGGCCAGCGCTTTGGGGAAAGCTAAAAAGTTTCCGGGGTGTGAAGACTTGGTCAAAAATTGGTCAATTTTGTTTGACAATTTTATTTAGGGGAAAGCAAAATACTTCTCCACCTCACCTCACTCTCTCTCCACCTCACCTCTAATTTTCCGGCCGGCGACCAAATCGGAGAAGACAAAGAGGTGAGGTGGAGAGAGAGTGAGGTGAGGTGGAGATAGATTGAGGTGAGGTGGAGTGTTTTTTTTATTTCCCCTTAAAATTTATTTCCTCAGAAAATCTCTAAAATTTTACATATTCCCTTTAAAATTTCACACCCCGGAAACTATTTAGCTTTCCCCAAAGCTCGGGCCTTAAATATTTGGTGACCTTTATTAGTTATTCCTTTTAAAGAAAGAGATATATTTTTGAAAAGGAAACAGAGAGGGAAACCAAGTTTAAATAGGAAGATATAGAGAGAAGATAAATGATGGAGGATTCGGTTGATTCAAGGAGGGATCCGATTACTTGAAGATTTCAGAAATATCCAATCAAAGAAGGGATTCTGTTTTAGCAATATTTAGAGAGAAAGGAAAATCTCTCCTTTTCGGTTGGAGATAATTTCAGAGTGAGCTGGAAAGATGAATGATACCATGATTAGCTGAATCAAGATGTTGGATACTTTCTTATTCTCGGTTAGAAAGAAGATAGCTGGAGATTTATTGATATTTTCACAGAGAAGGACTGGTTTTATTTTTCTCCTATATAAACAGGAAGTTAAGGACAGGTAAAATATCTCACCTTTTGGGGAGTCCACTCTAGGGCTGGAATGAAAGATTAGAGAGAGAGAGTGAAGAAGAAGAGCAGAGGCTTGATTATCACCTATCTTCTCTTCTTTTTCTTCTGTAATTCTTTTAGTGAGAGAGAGAACAAAAACAGAATAGAGAGAGAAAGATTTTTGTTGAGAGAGAAACAGAGAAAGGGAGAAACAGAGAGAAAGTGAGAGGGAGAGAGAGAGAGGGATATGTAAAGAGAGATTATTGTTATTTAATTTTTCATATTAATATCATTTAACTTTCATTTATTTGGTGTTTTGGATTGAAAGTATAAAGAAGAAGAGAGAAAAAGTAGATAGAAAAGAAAGAGTTGGGGAAGATGAGAAAAATGTCTGAAAAATAATTTTCCCAGAAAGAAAATACTTCCGAGAAGACAAGAAAATTATTTTCCTTAGGGGCGAGTTTGGTTGCTAGTGGAAAATCAGTGAGAAAAGTTCTGTTTTCCTCCATATTTCTCTTTTATTTGTCATATCTGTTTTAAACTTTTATTATGAGTAGCTAATTATCTATCTAGGGTAGATGATGAAACCATGTTCAAAATATTAATCGAGTTTTAACGAAAACATCTCCCAGAATTAGGATAGTTCATTATCCGAAATTCTGAGTTATAAAAAGAAAGTGATTTAATTTGTTTAAATATTTGTTCTTAAAAAGATTTTATGTGGTGAATTCAGAAAACCCAGACTCTCCCCCATTTGAGTTCCTTGTATCATTTGTAAATTATTTTCATTTCCGTTATTTTATTTTAATATTTTATTCATTTTTAAACCAAAATCAAAACATTTGAAAAATCTTATTACAACTTGACACCTGTGCACTTGCGGGTGTAGACCTATTTAAGGAAACTTTTTCTTGGCCCATCAAGTTTTTGGCGCCGCTGCCGGGGACTATGTTTTAAATTTATTCTAATCTTGAAAAGTTTTTATTTTTGGTAAGTTTTGAATTTTGGATACTTTGACTTGCTTCTCTGTTTTTGGTGACTAAGGAGCTGAAGAGGAGGCGCAACAAGGAGGAGGACCTCAAAAGGAGAAATTTACAGTTTTTATTGTATTTATTTTGGTGAGAAAGAGAGACTTTAGACTTTCTTAATTTTATCTTTTAGATTAAAATTTTGACCCTAAATTAGAAGGCTTTTAAATTGTAACCGGAAATCAAACGAAGCCTCGGGTTCGGACACTTAAGGGAAGAGTGGCCCGGGTCATCTACAAGGGTCGTCGCCCGTCTCGAACGGGAGGTAACTTCTCTGATCACCCATGAATCTCCTGTAAGTGGGTACTTTTGTGTTTGTTTTGTGTGCCTTATTGATTTGACGAACTATTTAGTTTAATCGTCTTTAGTAAGGGCACAAACCCCATTACAAAATAGGAGTCGGATTTCATCACCGATCTCTTGCCCATTTAGGAAACAACGTTGCGAATCCCAAACCTCACTTAAATTAAAATTTGGTTTAGACATTGACCTAAGGTTTCGAGCTCATAGGATCTTTGAAACAATTCAAGGACTTAATTTTTATTTGGGCATTCCTAAAAAGGAAGTGTCACTCAATTCTTTAAAAGGTCACCTCGAGAAGAGGAACCGTTACCGAAGGTTAGACGGCTATCACAACGTTCATCGTTGGCTGTCACCAAGAATTGTTTGACCGTATTACTTTGACGGAGTAACCCTCATAACAATTGTAGTTCAAGCTTTGTTACGAAGTAGGAGCTGTCTAGACTTTTAAGTGAAATTGACCAACCTGTCAATCGTCTAGATTTTGTTTAGGTTGCTTGGTTGGGTCAGCTTGATTGTGGTTGTTTTCCTTCTAGGATCTTCGTAGTGCTTCCTCGGTTTTCGTGTTTTAAAAAAAAAAAAGAATGAATGAGAGATGGATAGATCTTGGTCCCAACATAATGGCAGAAGGGACGAGAGTTATTCAAATCTACCATTGTGGTATTTAGCAAATGGTCAGAATAGTGCTAGACATCCTAGATACAATGTGCATAATGATGGTCATAGGGATTATTATCAACCTCAAGAAGGTTATAAACCACATTATAGATATCCTGATAGATCAGCTTACATACATTATAGTAGGGAGTCTTATGCTCCAAATGTGTCCCAACCTCAATGGGATAACATTGAAACTAATGACTCTTACATGCATTATAACGAAGAGTTTTATGCTTCACACGTGTCTCAACCTCAATGGGATAACGGTGAAACTGTTGATCCTTCATCTTTAGCATCACCTTCGTTAGTCCAAGCTGTTTGTGATCTTCAAAAGATTACTTTCGAAGCTATCAGTACGCAAAGAAGGATTAATGAAGAGTCTTATGCCTTAAACGTGTCTCGACATCAACGGGATAACGTTGAAACTGTTGACTCTCCATCTTTAGGATCATCTTCGTTGGCCGAAACTATGTGTATGTTAAGGAAGATTAATGAAGAGTCTTATGCTTTAATTGTGTCTCAACATCAATGGGATAACGTTGAAACTATTGACTCTCCATCTTTATCATCATCTTCATTGACCCAAACTGGTAGTGATCTTCAAAAGAGAACTTTCGAGTTTTGTCAGGCTTTAGAAGAAAAGACTGACAATACCTGTAGAACTCTACAAAAAATAACAACTAGTATTATAGAAGAAGATCACCATGAGAATGTAGAGTACGGTCCACAGTGTCCTGTGTACTATGATGACGAGGATACAATTTTAGAGGAGTACAGTTCTCCCGACAACATCGTTATTGAGACTAAAGTCTCAGAAATGATGGAGCCCAATATTGAGATATCCTCTCATTGTACCGAACTTGAAATCCATTCAGACCATAATGAAGAGTTCACTAGAGTTGAGGATGATTTGCTAAATGAGAGCTTTGACTCGCCTGACTTAGGCGAAGATTTAGAATTCTTTAGGGACACCGATGCTAACATGATAAAAGAAATTATAGAAGGACTATCTAACTCGACTTCTAGGGACTGTGAATCTGATAGCAGGGTTTCTCCATTGAAGGAACCCGAAGTACCTATTTTAGAGAACCCTAGTTTAAGTCTAGGTGTCACTGATAGTCCTCTAGATTGCTTTGCATTTTGTCCCTCGAAACTATGTGTAGATTTTGAAACGCTCATTCCCTCTGTCTACCATCCATATGAAGACCCCTTCTATCAGGTTTGTACTCTCTCTGGTGCAGTACCAAACTTAACGACCTTATTGTCGTCTAAGTTTGGGGATTGCCCTTCTTTCTTGATAGTCTCACTATCACCAAATTACTTAAGTGTGAGACTATCGTTTACTGAAAATTTTGTGTTTTGGGTGGACCCACCGATGTATCGACTATTGGTTTATAGTTAATCACATTATCTATAATCCAGTAGGTTAATTCTTTCAATTTTTTGGGTCATCTATTTCGTCTGGCTGAAGACGTTAAACTTAGCGCTTTCTAGGAGGCAACCCACGCTTAGGACTTCCGAATCAGGTAATATCTTTCCCTCATCCTATTATTTTTACATAGTCTTCTGAACATTGAGGACAATGTTCGGTTTAAGTTTGGGGATAGGGGATTGAATTTTTTGCTAAGTCCTTATTTCAAAAATTCAAAAGGGTTTAAAATTTTTCAAAATTTTTAAATTTTTGGGCTGAAAAAGTGAGTCTAGTTGTTTTTGTTTGTTAAGGGTCATAGCGTCTAGTTGGTTGTACTGTGCTTTCACTAAAGGATGTTTCACAAATTTCGAGTCTTGAAGTTGTCTGTGCACTAGCCATGTGAGTGTTAGATAGGTGAAGAGTTGACTTTTCTAAGAGAACTTAATCGATCATTAGTGGAGACTTAACCTATGTGAGATTCTAAGCTTTTCTTGTTGTTTTGAGTGATCTCTTCTGAGCTAATTCCGAGTAGAGTGAAGAGCTACTCAACCTCGCAATTTCCAAAGAAGAACTCATTTGATCTCTTGAGTTCAAATTTTACAACCACTAGGGATGTCCTCAGGAATGTAAACCTTACTCTTGTAGTCTGGGAAACTTGAAAACAATGTCAACTAGAGGAAGATAGAAAATTTCATCCATCATTTAGAATCCTGAGAATAAGACATGAAGCAAAAGGAGGAGAATATTACCAAGGAAAGAATAATGTCAAGAAAGTAGTATTTTTATTTTGAGTAGAGTACTAGTATACTGAAAGAGAGAAAAAATAAAGAAAAAAAAAATGTTTGTTTGTACATCCCAAAGTAGTTCTTGAAGGATTTGAAGGCGTCGAGTTCTCGGGGGTTCTAGTTCATCCTTAGCTTATCGACGTCTAGGTAGCATGGTTAGAAAGTAGATCAGGTGAGAAGAGTTGGTTAGCTTCCCCATTCAGTATTAGTGGTTGTTTCCTATCTATGAGATCAGTTGTTTACGAAAAATTTAGTCCATCTTTTGTAATGTGTTGAGTTTTCTTTCATACTCATACTCGCACATTGAGTGAGCCATTTCTGAGTGACTTTAATTTTTGAGTGTATGACCGTAAGGCAGTAGTCAAGGCGAAATGTGTTGAGAAGGTAATCGAGGTCTTGTCTGTTCTGAACCGAAATAATACTCATATTGGTTGGCCACGTGCGCTTCGGGTCTTGATTACTAGTGAAGGGATTTTTAGCATTTGTATGGTTTGGTCGACTTAGATTTCATTTTTATTAACTTTCGAAAGTCTACCGGATAAACATTTTTAGTCCACATCATATTTAGACCCTTCAAGATTTTCGAAATATCGAATTTTGTGGGTATATTCACTGTAAACCCTCACGAGACAAAACTCGTCCTCTAGGGCAACCTAGAGGTTTAACGGCTTGTTGCACGTGCTAAGAGCAATCGTGATTCCCTACGAAAGCGGTGAGTTAGTTTTGTTTTATTTTTGCTCGAGGGCTAGCAAAATCTAAGTTTGGGGATGTTTGATGAGACATGAAAATGTCCCATCTGAATCTCTTAACTATGGTTAGTTAGTCTATTTCGAGCAATTACATTGATAAATTGAGTGTTTCTCTTACTCAGGTGTCTTTTACGGAGTTCAACTTAAAAACAGATAAAATCTGGAAAAATACACATCAGGGGCATTTCGGTAATTTGGTGATATTGGTGCTCTGAAAATTTCGGCAAATATTGATACTCGGATGAAACTAGAGTTCAAGACGAACTCGTGGGCGAAGACGGAAGTCAAATCGGAGTCCGGACGAGCAAGATAGGCTAGTTCAAAGATGGGGTAAAAAGAAAATCAATTGCCATTTGCTGTAGGACACGTGGCGCTGATTGATTGGGAGAACGTTGTGTAATCTGACGGGCTATGTGACATTTTCTGTGTAGGGTCGGCATCTCTTATGGTATTTTATTAGCTGCTGCCTCTATGCTACACGGTACAAGTTAATAAAATAGGCCGAAATATCTAAAGGGCAAAATCTTGTCACGAACACATGGCTTCGTCTGGGATCCCGTTTTAATCTCCTGCAATGTCCCATGCTACACCATGTAACTATCTTGATAGCCAACGAATCAGGACGTTAACAACCCATCCTGTATCACCCTTATCTTTTAATATTTGGTGACCTTTATTAGTTGATCCTTTTAAAAGAAAGAGATATATTTTGGAAAGGGTGCTTCTAAAGGCACCGGACCAAAAAACTGTTAGCATCCGGAAATTGTATTGATTCGGGTCAATGGTTATTGACCCGAATTCTCTATAAGCACCGGTTTTTAATGTGAGTGACGTTTACCTTCGTTTACTTCTTCCATCTTGTTCCAAAACCAAATGAATTAAAGCCCTAATTTGTGTATGGGTTTTTGATGGCATTCCATCTATCATTCACGATTACTATGTATGCCAATTTCAGATATGGATCTTCATGTTCACTATCTTCTTGTTAAATCAAAACCTATATGATTTAAAAACAAACCTTTATAGGAAGGGAAGTTTTATAAGGCCTCCCCAATTTTGTTAAAAGGCCTCCCCATGGACCATTTTACTTGCTAAATTATCACTGAGGGGAGGCCTTTTAACAAAAATGAGGGGGCCCTATAAAATCTCCCTTATAGGAATTGAGACAATCTGTCTACCTTAAATCTTTTAAGCAAATCAAAGAACAAGCAATACCCATTATCACACTGAACAAGAAGATTTGGAAATTGAAAAAAACACAAACCCCATGAGCAGAAAGAACAAGAAAAGGTTTTGAAGATAAAATAACAAGCAATACCCATGATTCGAGCTCGAAAAAAAATAACCACAGAAAGATGAAGAAACAAAAAACCTTAGGGTTTATGCCCTTTCCTTCTTCTTGCATTTTTTTTTCCTTCCAATGTCTGAATTGTACTTCAGCATTAGGAACGGAGTCGAGATGAAGAACTACAAGAACAGAAACAGGGGAAAAAATAATGCGAATTACGTTTTCTTACCTTTTACTCCATTAACGATTTCTTCATCAAAGTCTATAAAGAAGAAATCAAATGAGAAAGTGGCTATAATATCATCGGAAAAGACGAAGATGAAGTGAACAAAATTAATGGCCGATCATCATCATCATTAATGGGTTCGTCTCATGAGATTCATTACTTGAAGAACAGAGAATTGAAGAAGCAGTCTAAATGGAGGAAGAGAGATTGAAACCATGATTTCTCTCACTCGTTATATGTGGATTGAAATACTCACGGATTGACCAATCCGTAAGTATGTGAATAGAAACGGATTAGCCAATCCGTTTGTATGTGAAGAGTAACGGATTGGCTAATCCGTGACTTAACAGAAACGGACGGTGAAATCATGGTTTCATCTACCCATTCCTTCATAGTAATCCTATAATTTGTGTGAATGGTAGGTAAAAGAGAAGGTAATTGAATAAAAAATCACTAATGGAGGTGATATCTTGCAGGAAAATACTCAGTTGCTGGTGCCTCTCAAGAATTGATAAACCAGCAACCAAGTTATCACCAAGAAACATGGCCTTCTGGAGATTGAAACCATGATTTCACCTCCTTCTCTCACTCGTCTCTTGTTTTTACTAGAGAAAACATGGCAAGAAGAACAGACAAAGTTATAGATATAAATGACTTGGAAGAAGAAACAAATATTTAAAGAAGGTATGAATAGTTTTAGAGAAAGAAAGTTTGGATTCCCAATTTGGTTCAAATTTTGTAAGAGATGGATGGAGGAGTTAGGGTTAACTCCACTTTGACCGGTGCCTACATAGTTGGACGGTGCTAACAGAAAAAATAGCAGGTAGGCCATGTGCTAATAGAGTTGGATGCTAACAGCCTTTTGGCTCGGTGCTTTTAGAGCCACCCTTTTGGAAAAGGAAACAAAGAAAGAAACCAAGTTTAAAGAGGAAGATATAGAGAGAAGATAAATGATGGAGGGTTCGGTTGATTCAAGGAGGGATCCGATTACTTGAAGATTTCAGAAATATCCAATCAAAGAAGGGATTCGGTTTTAGCAATATTTAGAGAGAACGGAAAATCTCTCCTTTTCGGTTGGAGATAATTTCAGAGTGAGCTGGAAAGATAAATGATACCATGATTAGCTGAATCAAGATGTTAGATACTTTCTTATTATAGGTTAGAAAGAAGATAGCTGGAGATTTATTGACATTTTCACAGAGAAGGACTGATTTTATTTTTCACGTATATAAACAGGAAGTTAGGGACAGGTAAAATATCTCACCTTTTGGGGAGTCCACTCTCGGGTTGGAATGAAAGATTAGAGAGAGAGAGAGTGAAGAAAAAGAGCAGAGGCTTGATCATCACCTATCTTCTCTTCTTTTTCTTCTGTAATTCTTTCAGTGAGAGAGAGAACAAAAACAGAATAAAGAGAGAAAGATTTTTGTTGAGAGAGAAACAGAGAAAGGGAGAAACAGAGAGAAAGTGAGAGGGAGAGAGAGAGGGATTTGTAAAGAGAGATGATTGTTATTTAATTTTTCATATTAATATCATTTATCTTTCATTTATTTGGTGTTTTGGATTGAAAGTATAAAGAAGAAGAGAGAAACAGTAGAGAGAAAAGAAAGAGTTGGGGAAGATGAGAAAAATGTCTGGAAAATAATTTTCCCAGAAAGAAAATACTTCCGAGAATTAATTTGTTTAAATATTTGTTCTTAAAAATGATTTTATGTTGTGAATTCAGAAAACCCAGACTCTCCCCCATTTGAGTTCTTTGTATCATTTGTAAATTATTTTCATTTCCATTATTTTATTTTAATGTTTTATTTATTTTAAAACCAAAATCAAAACATTTGAAAATTCTTATTACTTCCTAGTTTTAGAATAAGTTTAACTAGTCTGAGGAACGAATCGGTCTTTCCGGAAATATTACAACTTGACACCCGTGCACTTGCGGGTGTAGACCTATTTAAGGAAACTTTTTCTAGGACCATCGCCAAGGGCGTCTTGCAGGGCTGGTTTCTTCTGGCCGACCTCCCAGTTAGGGAAACATTCGGTGGACCATCAAGAGCTCAACGGTTCTGCTGCCTTAAGCCGGCTTGACCTTATGGACTTCAGGTCTGATCTTGATCTAGGGTTGTATTTGTCAGAACTGATTTAAGTTGTGTTTGCCTTGGACTGATGGGCGCGTGGCTGGTTTTTTCGAGACATGTTACTGTATGTGCCAAAATACGTCACCAGGAGTGCCCCGAGAAATTCATGATTAATGGGCTTACTCAGTGACCAAGCCCATGAACTAATGACTAATGGGCCCGACCCATTTATCTTCAGACACCCCGAAGCAACGCCAAAATAAAGAAGCGCTTCCAGTCCTGGAGGAAGAGGTCCGCCCTCGCCTCCACGCCAGGCTGAAGTATGTGAGGACTTCCAGCCTTGGAAGAAGAGACCTGCCCTCGCCTTCTCAACAGACCTAAGTACGGAAGCACACCCAGCTCTGGATAAAGAGGTCCGCCCTCAAATTCTCAACGGACCTCCTGCCGTATATCCGTTGGAGAAACGTTACTGTAGTCATTCAAGATGACAACATCTCGGATATATCTGTTAGGGGGTTACATCATCTATATTGATGGTGACAACTCATACGTTACCACCATAAAAGATGACAACTCATCACTGAGTAGCAGTCGATCGAAGACTCTATAAAAGGACCAAGAAGAAGACGATATGGATCATCTGATCCCGAGCGAAGAACCCCACTACTTTCTCTCTCATACAGAGTATCATCAATCCAGTTTCTCTCTCATAGAGTCCTGCTCTTTGATAGAGTCCCGCTTTATCATATAGTCTTGCCTCCTTTCTCTCACCTAAGCACCATTACTGTCTTGTATCCATATACAAGACCTCATAAGATATTGTGCACAAGCCGACCAGTCACTCAATAGCTCCGGAGCAGTCAACCAAGACGGAAGTAGGCGGTACCTCAAGCCGACCAGTCACTCAACCAGACCTGGAAGACAACCAACATCCAACAGCGCAGACCATGGCTGCACCTCACTCCTTAGCTCTTCCTCATTTACATACAGTACCTATATTGCGGGCTAATGGGACTTACATCCCTACAAACCCATACTCTCCTAGGGATAATTCTCAATAGCAGAGGTTGGCAAAAAGGCTAGCGAACCTAGAGGCCTTACTTACACGCATACCTAGGGTTCCGACTCCATTTAAAAACAGTCTGCCCCAAAGTTATGCCGACTCACCATTTATAGACGCCATCGCTCTTGTTGAAATGCCCAGGAAGTTTTCAATCCCAAATATGAAGATGTACGACGGTACATCTGACCCGACTGACCACATTGCTTCTTACAAGCAACGTATGTTTACTACTGCTATACCAAGAGATCTAAGGGAAGCCTGCATGTGTAAGAGCTTCGACTCTAGTTTCATTGGCCCAACCCTACAGTGGTATACCAATCTTCCTAACAACTGTATCTCGTCTTTCACATAACTAACTGATACTTTTGTTGAGCAGTTCGCCAGTAGCAAGAAGATAGAGAAATTATCAGGCGACCTATATTGAATACAACAAAGGAGAGGTGAGCCTCTTCGGTAGTACGTGGGAAGATTCAACAGGGAGAAGGTGTCGATTCGTACTGTAACACCGAGACAGCTGTGGATGCCTTCAGGAAGGGGCTCCTACATGACGGAGAGTTGTACAAAGAGCTGACCAAGTTCAACTGTACGACACCCTTGATGACGTACTATCCAGAGCTTGGTTGGAGATCAGGTGGGAAGAAGACAAGACCCACCGCAACAAAGGGTATCCCTATGATGACCAATCTAGCGATCGACGATCCAGGGGACCCGATCGCAGGTCCCAACACATAGGAAACAGAGACCCATACCCAGCAAGGCGTCCAAACCCAAGGGAGAACAGGAGACCTCTAGATCCTCCATCCAGACGACCTGACAAAAATGTCCATGCTCCTCCCAGGGCAAGACTTCCAGAGTACAACCTCAATGTTGAACCCAGCGAAGTAATAGTCGTAATGAAAGGTATGGGAAACACCGTGAGATGGCTAGGTAAGATCAAAACTCCAAGCGGCAAAAGGGACAACTCCAAGTGGTGTGAGTTTCATTCAGATCACGGACATGTAGGGATTTACACCCTTCTACTAGTGTTTATAGCGGAAATATGACATCTAATGTCTACACTAGTATTCCCAGGATCACATGCAAAACTAGTAATTAATCTAATGGAGATAGTAGATTACCTTAATCGCTTTTCCCTCAAACTAGTTGAATTGATTGAAGAAGACCAAGAGCTTCAAGTGTAGCTCCTCTACTTGGGACACGAGCAATCAATTTGATCTCCCACCTTGTTGTATAGCTAGCACACCAATGGTGGTTGGAAAAGAAGAACACCTTCTTCTTTGACTAGATTGATAGTTAATGGGAATTAGCTCACTTTCTCCTCTCTACTTGATGTGGTAGAGTAAGAAAGCTTAGAGAGAAATTCCACACCTTATTCTCTGCCCTAAGAGTGTTTATATAGAACCCTAATAAGAATCCACCTCCTTTTAGGTTTCCTAAAACACCCTTTAGAATAAGATTTAGGGAAATAGTCGAAAATAGCAACTATTGGTATTTTCTCAATTCCCTAAGGACGAGGTGTCCAAACACCACGAAAATTGGCAGATATAATGTTTATTATATCAGCAACTAACCCTCCAAAATTCATCCCAATCCGAGTCCTAGAAGTACCCGAACCGGTCTAGGCCCAAAAACCCTGTCTTTGGCCTTTTTGTACTATCTTTGCCTAATTCCTTTTTAGGCCTATGAGATATGTTTATGGGACACTCCCATGATTATATCTCACTCCCACTAGTCATATCCTAGATCAATTTGTCACTCTTATGTGTAACCCGTTGTAGGATCCGATCGAAGTTAGCCGCGAATTACTTCGTAATTCGACGATCGTAGTTGGTCTCTAGCTACAACTCTACGATCCCTAAATCAATCGGACTTGATGATCTTCCACATCAATTGTCATATCCGACAAATTGTTCCCATTGTCACCTTGGTCGAAGGACATCTCCTTCAACTCCTTCAGACTCCCACTTGGACTTAGAACAAGTGCAATGCCTCGATTCCCGTGTCAATTTAGTATCCCATTTGATATGTCACGTCATTCAGACTTTCTTGATACCCGAGTACAACTGTAAAAGACAAACGATTAACTTTTAATCCGTTTGAGCGCGGCCACGCATTTTCAGTTGCTACTCATCAAGTGGCCTTGAGACACTTTGTACCTAATGTGATTAGGGTGACACAATCCATTCTTGCACTCCCACTTAACTTCATGTCTATCCTGTCCTTCCCAGTATCCGCCTTTATAACCTCCTTTTACGGCGCGGCGTTTAACGGAACCAAAGTCGGGCATTCCTTACATAAGATGAGTGGAGCACTCATGTTTTGAGGAATCTCTCCAATTGTCTTTATGAGAAGTATTGACGTTCATCACGAGTGATGTACTTCTCATTTGAGGGTCATCCAGTGTATAAACCTTTTACACACCCACGTAGTCGAATAGAATATACTATTCCTATAGCCCATGAAACTGCGCTATCCCATCGACTCCCGTGCTAGTCTTCGTGAGTCATTGTTGTCCATGCAATGACCTGGACCAGGGATTCGATAATAAATATTCCAAGTTCACTTAATAGGGTTTCATTCATCAGATCACGTATCTGACAAACCTATTCGGAACGTTTTATTATCGATGGACTGTCCTTTAAACACTAAACCAAGTTTAGACGACTGGTGAAATAATTCTTATTATTTCTGATAACGAGAGTTGTAAATCTGAGCCTCTTCCGTAAAACTCCTTTTACCCACTCAGTTTTACTTGTCGAGGTTTAAAATTATACCTCATGCCTTAGACTGTGTATGAATCTCATACTATGTCTAAGGTGACAGTTTAGTTTGACTACCGTGGTAGTCGGTTTTAAACTTTGCTTATTATCAATTAATTTGAAGATTACTATCTTCAACCTTGATAATATCTAGTAATCTTTACTAGAGTTAAGGCCTTTAATTCTTTGTGTAGTATTTGCAACAGTTCCCGGCGAATGACATTCGCTTTTGTGCGGTGGGTTTATTAGATCATGTCTTTAACCTTTCCTTTTCCGAGGAGCCGCAGTTTGTTGCTCTTGGTCGAATTTAATCGACTTGTACAAGTTTCATGACTGTTCTTCATGACCCTCCATGATTTTTCTCATGATCGAATTAAATCGACTTGTACTTTTTTCCCACTTATTCTTGTAATAATTAGTGTTTTTCTCCCAGACGACCAGGTGTGCAACTATTGGTCGCGTCTTCAAGATCTCTTTCAAACATTGTTTTTAGAAACATTCACAGTAATGAGGAATACTCTTGATCATGTACTCGGCAACTGCCTTTCTTTGATCAAATGTTTGTCTCACTTGACCGATCCTTTTGCCCTTTTGAATCTCAAGATCTCTTTCTTAGATTCTTTGTACCAAATCTCAAGAACCTTTCTTAGACTGGATATTCTCGTATGTTCTGCTCAGTTTGTTTGTAACAACCTGAGTGACTCATCTAAGGTCTTTATCAATCTTTATTCAATCGATATTGAATTGGGTGATAGATGTATTCTGTTGTCTTCCCTTAGGATGACTTTCAGATTGCCTTGGAGGTCTCGTACCTCTCCATTTATGACTTCTGTAGGAATTTCTTCCTTAGTTTGTCTTAATGGTTATGCTAGCATTCATTACTCTTCCAAAGAGAATGTTATACGATTGCTTGCAAATGGCTTTTGACCTTCTCTTGTATGAGTCAACATTGGGATTGGGTATTCTAGTGACCTTCCTTTTGAATCTGAGAACTATTCTCGGATTCATTCTTCCATTCTAGGAAGTGGATCAGCACCTCCCTTAGGTGTGGTTCAATGTTGAAATCATTTGTGTCATCTTAAAACTACATAAAGAAATGGCAAAGTTTTAAAACTCGTTATCGTTTTTGAAAAACTTAGTTTTCCCACATTATTCAATAAAAATCGTCCCCGATTGAATAAGTGATTCCAAGACCCCAGTTCTTCGGAGTAAAGCGGACGAAGGCCCTACCCTTTGACTCCGTCGTTCCGGGTGAGTGAACAACTTCACTGATCATACCTTATGACTCTTGGTTGATAGATTTCATTAATGAATGACTAATCAATCCTTTTGCCTCGAGTATCCAAGACTCTCTTGCTGATCTCGTTCAGTAGAACCATTTAGACGTGTAGGCCTCTTCTATGGACCTACCCGCATTGTCCCAAGGTAGAGGAGATACTCTGCGAAGGCCGACCCACCTTCCTCGAACAAGGGCGCAACGAGTGTCTTAATCTGGATAGGCGATTACTCAATATTACTTTTGGGGACTTTTACGCTAGTCTGGCGTTTGTTATAGTGAACTATTTAGCCTAACTAACATCCACGACATAAAGCGTAAATAAGTAAGTAAATGCGCGCGAGAAAGTAAATCAAGCAGACATGGATCCTAGTATGGCCCCTAACCTAGAAGATCTAATCACCCTTG
Source organism: Eschscholzia californica (assembly GCF_041429995.1). Lineage (NCBI taxonomy): Eukaryota > Viridiplantae > Streptophyta > Magnoliopsida > Ranunculales > Papaveraceae > Eschscholzia > Eschscholzia californica. The sequence continues at coordinate 23,407,301 of NW_028238420.1, read as the reverse complement.
GTTTTCTTCTTGTTTCGCCTTTTGGTTCGTCTTAGATCGCCATCTTTGAACCTCCATTGATTTCTCCCACTCGCCTTTGGATTTCATCCTCGAGTTTCTTCAATGGACTCATAGACCCTAAACTCTAATTACAAGACTCTAACGATTCGCAGATCGTATAAACTTGAAATTAAAATTAATTACAAAGCATGCACCCATCCGTGCTTAAAACAAGAATAAATCTATGGCCATACTAGTTTCCCGCATTCACATCACATGCAATCATATAATATATCAAGGCTAAGAATTATATATGCATGATTATCTTGGGAGATACTTTTGTTGACATCACATGTCACATTATGGACCTTAAGTCTAAATTCGAAGAATTCTACTAGTGGTGCTTTCCGGTTTTATCTTTTATGATTTCTAAAATCATCTTTAAGAAAAACTCCGTTTTGGGCTCGAGAAAGCCCGGGTCAATTTCGGAAAAAATATTGGTTCGATTCTTAATGATTTCATAAATCAATTTAACGAGAAATCCGTTTTGGGCTATTGGATGGCCCGGATTGATTTTGGAATTATTTGGTTGGAATCGGAAAAATTTTTTGGCAAAAAACTCCCACTCGAATGATGGTCCCTTTTCGTGGTCCGAAAAGCCTCGAAAAAGCCCGGGAAAAGTCCTAGACAAGTCCCGCCCCAAGCCCAAAAAGGGCTCGGACAAGGTCCGGACATAGCACGGCCCATAGGTCCGGCATGTCCTGGCCGAGGCCTATCAAGGCCTGGTCTCGTCCTGGCCGGAGCCAGGACGCTAGTCCATGTACCAGACGCGTTCTAGACGTGTCTGGTACTGGACCGGACCAGCACTAGGTGTCTCGGACTAGTCCGAGACACCCAGAACCTCCCAGACGCGTCTGGTCGAGTGCTCTGGACGCGTCCTAGACGCGTCCAGGAAGCTCCTTCGCAGCTGCTGGTCGCGTCTTAGACGCGACCTGGACGCGTCCTTAGTAGCTGCTCTGGACGCGTCTCAAAGACGCGTCCAGAAGCTTCTGTCGCAGCTGCTGGTCGCGTCTTCAAGACGCGTCTCAGCAGCTGCTCTGGACGCGTCCAGAGGATGCATCCAGGAGCTTCTGGTCCGGCCAGGAAGCTTCCTGGCCGGACACTAGGGTTTTTTAAAACCCTAGTTTCCAAAAAGAAAAAAAAAAAAAAAATTTCTTATGCAACTCTAAGTTGCTATTTTCCAATTTTAAAATTTTCCTCAAAATTTTGAAATTCCTTTTAGAACACTTCTAAAATTCCAAATTTTTGTTTTTCAAAAGTTTCCAAAACTTAAAAAACAACTCTTAATCAAACCAATTTTGGATCAAAATCTAGGTTTTTGAAACTTTTCAAAGAACAATTTTGAAATCAATTTGAAAAATCTTTGAATCCAATTCAAAATTAATCAAATTTTATGTTTTAAAACCTTTTAAGCATAACTATCAACTTAATCAAGCATAGATTAGTTTGAAATTCAATCAAATTGAGTCTTTTAAAACACTTTTAATCATCAATTTGATTCTCAATGTGAAATTCATTGAATCCCATTCAATAATATCAAATTGTGAGTTTAAATAATTTTAAAACACTTTTAAAATACTTTTATAAACTTAATTTATCAAACTATCAATCATATCTAATATGAACTAGTTCGATTTTTAGCAAAAACTAGTTAATTGCAAGAGGCTCTGACGCCACTGTAGGGATTTACACCCTTCTACTAGTGTTTATAGCGGAAATATGACATCTAATGTCTACACTAGTATTCCCAGGATCACATGCAAAACTAGTAATTAATCTAATGGAGATAGTAGATTACCTTAATCGCTTTTCCCTCGAACTAGTTGAATTGATTGAAGAAGACCAAGAGCTTCAAGTGTAGCTCCTCTACTTGGGACACGAGCAATCAATTTGATCTCCCACCTTGTTGTATAGCTAGCACACCAATGGTGGTTGGAAAAGAAGAACACCTTCTTCTTTGACTAGATTGATAGTTAATGGGAATTAGCTCACTTTCTCCTCTCTACTTGATGTGGTAGAATAAGAAAGCTTAGAGAGAAATTCCACACCTTATTCTCTGCCCTAAGAGTGTTTATATAGAACCCTAATAAGAATCCACCTCCTTTTAGGTTTCCTAAAACACCATTTAGAATAAGATTTAGGGAAATAGTCGAAAATAGCAACTATTGGTATTTTCTCAATTCCCTAAGGAGGAGGTGCCCAAACACCACGAAAATTGGCAGATATAATGTTTATTATATCAGCAACTAACCCTCCAAAATTCAGCCCAATCCGAGTCCTAGAAGTACCCGAACCGGTCTAGGCCCAAAAACCCTGTTTTTGGCCTTTTTGTACTATCTTTGCCTAATTCCTTTTTAGGCCTATGAGATATGTTTATGGGACACTCCCATGATTATATCTCACTCCCACTAGTCATATCCTAGATCAATTTGTCACTCTTATGTGTAACCCGTTGTAGGATCCGATCGAAGTTAGCCGCGAATTACTTCGTAATTCGACGATCGTAGTTGGTCTCTAGCTACAACTCTACGATCCCTAAATCAATCGGACTTGATGATCTTCCACATCAATTGTCCTATCCGACAAATTATTCGCATTGTCACCTTGGTCGAAGGACATCTCCTTCAACTCCTTCAGACTCCCACTTGGACTTAGAACAAGTGCAATGCCTCGATTCCCGTGTCAATTTAGTATCCCATCTGATACGTCACATCATTCAGACTTTCTTGATATCCGAGTACAACTGTAAAAGACAAACGATTAACTTTAATCCGTTTGAGCGCGGCCACGCATTTTCAGTTGCTACTCATCAAGTGGCCTTGAGACCCTTTGTACCTAATGTGATTAGGGTGACACAATCCATTCTTGCGCTCCCACTTAACTTCATGTCTATCCTGTCCTTCCCAGTATCCGTCTTTATAACCTCCTTTTACGGCGCGGCGTTTAACGGAACCAAAGTCGGGCATTCCTTACATAAGATGAGTGGAGCACTCATGTTTTGAGGAATCTCTCCAATTGTCTTTATGAGAAGTATTGACGTTCATCACGAGTGATGTACTTCTCATTTGAGGGTTATCCAGTGTATAAACCTTTTATACACCCACGTAGTCGAATAGAATATACTATTCCTATAGCCCATGAAACTGCGCTAACCCATCGACTCCCGTGCTAGTCTTCGTGAGTCATTGTTGTCCATGCAATGACCTGGACCAGGGATTTTTGATAATAAATATTCCAAGTTCACTTAATAGGGTTTCATTCATCAGATCACGTATCTGACAAACCTATTCGGAACGTTTTATTATCGATGGACTGTCGTTTAAACACTAAACCAAGTTTAGACGACTGGTGAAATAATTCTTATTATTTCTGATAACGAGAGTTGTAAATCTGAGCCTCTTCCGTAAAACTCCTTTTACCCACTCAGTTTTACTTGTCGAGGTTTAAAATTTATACCTCATGCCTTAGACTGTGTATGAATCTCATACTATGTCTTAGGTGACAGTTTAGTTTGACTACCGTGGTAGTCGGTTTTAAACTTTGCTTATTATCAATTAATTTGAAGATTACTATCTTCAACCTTGATAATATCTAGTAATCTTTACTAGAGTTAAGGCCTTTAATTCTTTGTGTAGTATTTGCAACAGTTTCCGGCTTAAACACTTTTAGCCTACTTTCCTTTCATGTCTGGAAGTTTGCTACGATGACATGTTCAACTTTGTACTACTTCATCCTTTAGCCTTCTAGGATGTACTAATTAGTGTTTCGGTTTTCCAATCCGAATTCGGATGTTTAAATGCTAATCATGTCCAACATGATTGACTTTATGTTTTCGAACATAAATGTCTCTCTCATGCGTGCTAGCTCATCGGTGTCTTTTAGACTCCGAGTTTTGCAACGCCCTCTGTCATGAGTTTTTGGGTCGAAATTCTTTTAGACTTTTCGAGTCTTAGATTTTCTGTTTCGGATCTCAAGCATCTCAGCGTACTGAGTCTCTCTAATCCTATCATCCTTTTGATCTATGCTTATAGATCTTCAGATGCCCAAAATGGCATTTTATCCTTTTGTGTGTGGTCCTTTATTGAGTCAGTTCGTTACTGTTATACAACACCTTATGTCGTACTCAATCTTTTGTATGTACTCTGCATACGGACCCGGAAGGTTTGTTTACTCCCACTTACCTTCTTGAAACTCGTGATTCAAGATTTTCTTCATTCTCCAGGAATCAAATTTCTCTGATTGCCTTTTGAATCGTAGATTCTAACTCTTGCGTGCTTTTAATCCGTCGATAGATTTCTGAAGCATGCTTGTGGACATAACTTGATTGGAAGAATCTTTATTCTTCTTGTCTCGTTTCGGGAAACACGAATGTTTCCATCCTTCTCAGTTTTCTATTTTGGAAAACCAATTTAGGTCTTTTGTTGACTTAAATTATCAAGCTTCATGTCTTGACGAGATATGGATTCCACGATGATTTTGGGTTCTAGCCAAAATCTAGAGTCAGTTTTCGTTTCTGCGCAGGTCTTTTATCTCTTCAGAAATAACCTTTATTTTCTGTGTCTTTGAGATTTGACCTTTTAGGGCTTTTGAACAACAATTTGGAATTTTCTCAATTACTTTAAGATATTCCTTTAGAGACACTTTCACTTGTTTTGAGAGTTCTCCGGCGAATGACATTCGCTTTTGTGCGGTGGGTTTATAAAATCATGTCTTTAACCTTTCCTTTTCCGAGGAGCCGCAGTTTGTTGCTCTTGGTCGACTTTAATCGTCTTGTACAAGTTTCATGATTGTTCTTCATGACCCTCCATGATTTTTCTCATGATCGAATTAAATCGTCTTGTACTTTTCTCCCACTTATTCTTGTAATAATTAGTGTTTTTCTCCCAGACGACCAGGTGTGCTAATTATTAGAAGAATACTATCATGAGCAACAAACACTTTGTTCTCTTGATTAGTTATGGAAGAAGCCCAAATTTCTTTTAAAAGAAATTGCGTCAGATATTAGCTAGTTTTGTAATGCTTTTACAAGCTTAGCTGTTAGACGGAATTTTGGTAGTTTTGTGAGAAGCTATGTCTAGACTAAATGGATTTTGGAGGATAGAGTTTGATTCGTGTTCTTCATCTTAATCCTTTTGGACACTCCAAATATGGATAGGTTAGAAGTACGTTTAAAGATCAATCTCTGTTTTTGACTCAAGGCTTTCTTTCTTGTCAGTTTGATTCATGTTTTGGTTATAGTGGGCTTGTTGTCCTCATCCCTTTCCGATTGGGATGAACCTATCTTATAGGTTTTTGACCAAGTTTAGAATCTTTTGGTATAGTTTGTTAAACTTAGCACTTATTAACATCTCAATTTAGAAATAAAATTCTTTATTGATTCTCCATAATACTTAGTACAGAGATGATGTTAAAAAACTAGAAAAACGATTAATCTAGAATAGTGCCTAAAGTAGACTTCGATCCCTTTCAGCATCCTTAGCAGTCGAGGCTTCTACTCCCTCTTGGATCTTGTCTTCCTTAGCCAAATACTCAGTTCCCAGCTGCGCCTGTTCATTCACAATGAAAGGGCAATTTTAGGTATTACATACCATAATTTGGGAATTTTACAGTATTTGATAAGTTAACTGTTTATACCTGAATTGGAAGCTACTGTTCCATTCTTTTTGTCCTCCAAGAACTTAGGGCAGTTTCTTTTCCAGTGGCCCTTGCCATCACAGTAGAAACATTTGGTGTCAGGAGGAGGACCTTTGTCTTTAGGTTTGGCAATTCGTTTGCTTTTACCTTTTGACGCGGTTTTCTTCTTCTGTTTTCCACCTTTCTTGAACCCTTTGTCCTTTTGTACCATAAGAACGTCCTTCTTAGTCTCCACTATAGCGACGTCCTTTTCGGCTGTTAGAAGCATAGAATGAAGTTCCTCCAACGTTTTATCCCATCCATTCATGTTGTAGTTCATCTTAAACTGATTAAAACCACTATGGAGGGAGTGAAGGATAGTGTCGGTAGCCGTTTGTTGGCTATAAGGGAAACCTAGTTTAGCCAGCTTGCCTATGAGCCTGATCATTTGGCGAACATGAGGCCCAACTGGTTTTCCCTTTTCAAGGCGCATGTCCATAATTGCTTTAGAGGTTTCAAACCTCTCCAATCTCGACTGTTTCTGGAACATTTCCCGAAGTTGTCGCATCATGGAGTAAGCATCCATGTCTATGAACTGCTCTTGCAGAGTCGGTTCCATGGTTGCTAGCATTAAGCAAGTTACGGGCTCTGCCTTTTTCCGCACACTCCTTTCTTCATCTATCTCTTCTTTAGTCGAATTATCATCCAATACAGGAATTGGAGTTTCTAGTACATGTTGCTTTCCTTCCATCCTGAGAACTATTCCTAGGTTCCTTTCCCAGTCAAGGAAGTTGTGCTCATTCAGCTTCTCCTTGTCGAGAAGTGAGCGGAAGTTGAAAATATCTTTTGTCATCTTTGAACTACATAAAAGAAATGGCAAAGTTTTAAAACTCGTTATCGTTTTTGAAAAACATTAGTTTTCCCACATTATTCAATATAAAATCGTCCCCGATTGAATAAGTGATTCCAAGACCCCAGTTCTTCGAAGTAAAGCGGACGAAGGCCCTACCCTTTGACTCCGTCGTTCCGGGTGAGCGAACTACTTCACTGATCATACCTTATGACTCTTGGTTGATAGATTTCATTAATGAATGACTAATCTATCCTTTTGCCTCGAGTATCCAAGACTCTCTTGCTGATCTCGTTGAGTAGAACCATTTAGACGTGTAGGCCTCTTCTATAGACCTACCCGCATTGTCCCAAGGTAGAGGAGGTACTCTGCGAAGGCCGACCCACCTTCCTCGAACAAGGGCGCAACGAGTCTCTTAATCTGGATAGGCGATTACTCAAGATTACTTTTGGGGACTTTTACGCTAGTCTGGCGTTTGTTATAGTGAACTATTTAGCCTAACTAACATCCACGACATAAAGCGTAAATAAGTAAGTAAATGCGCGCGAGAAAGTAAATCAAGCAGACATGGATCCTAGTATGGCCCCTAACCTAGAAGATCTAATCACCCTTGGTTTTCTTCTTGTTTCGCCTTTTGGTTCGTCTTAGATCGCCATCTTTGAACCTCCATTGATTTCTCCCACTCGCCTTTGGATTTCATCCTCGAGTTTCTTCAATGGACTCATAGACCCTAAACTCTAATTACAAGACTCTAACGATTCGCAGATCGTATAAACTTGAAATTAAAATTAATTACAAAGCATGCACCCATCCGTGCTTAAAACAAGAATAAAGAAATAAATCTATGGCCATACTAGTTTCCCGCATTCACATCACATGCAATCATATAATATATCAAGGCTAAGAATTATATATGCATGATTATCTTGGGAGATACTTTTGTTGACATCATATGTCACATTACGGACCTTAAGTCTAAATTCGAAGAATTCTACTAGTGGTGCTTTCCGGTTTTATCTTTTATGATTTCTAAAATCATCTTTAAGAAAAACTCCGTTTTGGGCTCGAGAAAGCCCGGGTCAATTTCGGAAAAAAATATTGGTTCGATTCTTAATGATTTCATAAATCAATTTAAAGAGAAATCCGTTTTGGGCTATTGGATGACCCGGATTGATTTTGGAATTATTTGGTTGGAATCGGAAAAATTTTTGGCAAAAACTCCCACTCGAATGATGGTCCCTTTTTGTGGTCCGAAAAGCCTCGAAAAAGCCAGGGACAAGTCCTAGACAAGTCCCGGCCCAAGCCCAAAAAGGGCTCGGACAAGGTCCGGACATAGCACGGCCCATAGGGCCGGCATGTCCTGGCCGAGGCCTGGTCTCGTCCTGGCCGGAGCCAGGACGCTAGTCCATGTACCAGACGCGTCCTAGACGTGTCTGGTACTGGACCGGACCAGCTAGGGGTGGCAATGGGTACCCGTTTACCCGAGAACCGAACCGACCCCGAGTCTTAATGGGTAGGTACTGGGTATAGGTTTTAGATCCATTAAGGAAATCGGGTCTTAAATGGGTATACCCGAAAGGACCCGACTAGGAGGCAGGTCCTTATCGGGTATATCCGCCGGGTACCCGACGGGTAATGGGTACCCGAGATAATACGAAAAAAATACCCTAGATTATATAGTATTCTTGTACGTCAGGGTTTTTCTCACCAAGTTACCAACTCACCAAGTTATGAAATTTCTCAAATCCTCTTTTCCTTGGTTGAAAACTAATTTATAAAACCCAAAAGTGAGCGAGTTAATATAACATAAAGGTTCATTTCTTCTTTCTTGATTCCCCTAATCTCTAATCTCTTATACTCATCAACTATTGTACCCGAGATATTTGCTTATTTAAGGATCTATGTCGTTTATGATATTTCTTTTCACTAGATTCATGCAAATTCTTCTACTTTAAGAAATATTTGATATACTTTTGTGAATACCCAATGGGTACCCGATACCCGATGGGTACCCGAGAATTTTAAAGGTTCCGGTTCTGGATCCTTTGATTGAGGTACCGGTACCGGAACCGTCAAGAACCGAAACCGTTACACTTTATAGGTTCCGGTTCTGGATAGTTAAATACCCGAACCGGAACCGACCCGTTGACACCCCTAGGACCAGCACTAGGTGTCTCGGACTAGTCCGAGACACCCAGAACCTCCCAGACGCGTCTCCAAGACGCGTCTGGTCGAGTGCTCTGGACGCGTCCTAGACGCGTCCAGGAAGCTCCTTCTCAGCTGCTGGTCGCGTCTTAGACGCGACCTGGACGCGTCTTCAAGACGCGTCCTTAGTAGCTGCTCTGGACGCGTCTCAAAGACGCGTCCAGAAGCTTCTGTCGCAGCTGATGGTCGCGTCTTCAAGACGCGTCTCAGCAGCTGCTCTAGACGCGTCCAGAGGACGCATCCAGGAGCTTCTGGTCCGGCCCGGACACTAGGGTTTTTTAAAACCCTAGTTTCCAAAAAGAAAAAAAAAAATTTTTTTTTTTTTCTTATGCAACTCTAAGTTGCTATTTTCCAATTTTAAAACTTTTCTTAAATTTTGAAACTCCTTTTAGAACACTTCTAAAAAAATTTTAAAACTTTTAGAAACTTTTAAATTTTTCCAAATTTGTTTTGAGAGCTTCCTAAAGTCAAAACTACTCTTTTTAGAACACTTCTAAAATTCTAAAATTCCAAAATTTTGTTTTTCAAAAGTTTCCAAAACTTAAAAACAACTCTTAATCAAACCAATTTTGGATCAAAATCTAGGTTTTTGAAATTTTTCAAAGAACAATTTTGAAATCAATTTTGAAAAATCTTTGAATCCAATTCAAAATTAATCAAATTTTATGTTTTAAAATCTTTTTAAACATAACTATCAATTTAATCAAGCATGGATTAGTTTGAAATTCAATCAAATTGAGACTTTTAAAACACTTTTAATCATCAATGTGATTCTCAATTTGAAAATTTTATTGAATCCTATCAAATTATGAGTTAAAAATACCTTTAAAAACATCTTTTAAAATACTTTTATAAACTCAATTTTCAAACTATTAAGCATATTAATTAGTTCGATTCTTAGCAAAAACTAGTTAATTGCAAGAGGCTCTGACGCCACTGTAGGGATTTAAACCCTTCTACTAGTGTTTATAGCGGAAATATGACATCTAATGTCTACACTAGTATTCCCAGGATCACATGCAAAACTAGTAATTAATCTAATGGAGATAGTAGATTACCTTAATCGCTTTTCCCTCGAACTAGTTGAATTGATTGAAGAAGACCAAGAGCTTCAAGTGTAGCTCCTCTACTTGGGCCACGAGCAATCAATTTGATCTCCCACCTTGTTGTATAGCTAGCACACCAATGGTGGTTGGAAAAGAAGAACACCTTCTTCTTTGACTAGATTGATAGTTAATGGGAATTAGCTCACTTTCTCCTCTCTACTTGATGTGGTAGAGTAAGAAAGCTTAGAGAGAAATTCCACACCTTATTCTCTGCCCTAAGAGTGTTTATATAGAACCCTAATAAGAATCCACCTCCTTTTAGGTTTCCTAAAACACCCTTTAGAATAAGATTTAGGGAAATAGTCGAAAATAGCAACTATTGGTATTTTCTCAATTACCTAAGGAGGAGGTGTCCAAACACCACGAAAATTGGCAGATATAATGTTTATTATATCAGAAACTAACCCTCCAAAATTCAGCCCAATCCGAGTCCTAGAAGTACCCGAACCGGTCTAGGCCCAAAACCCTGTTTTTGGCCTTTTTGTACTATCTTTGCCTAATTCCTTTTTAGGCCTATGAGATATGTTTATGGGACACTCCCATGATTATATCTCACTCCCACTAGTCATATCCTAGATCAATTTGTCACTCTTATGTGTAACCCGTTGTAGGATCCGATCGAAGTTAGCCGCGAATTACTTCGTAATTCGACGATCGTAGTTGGTCTCTAGCTACAACTCTACGATCCCTATATCAATCGGACTTGATGATCTTCCACATCAATTGTCCTATCCGACAAATTGTTCGCATTGTCACCTTGGTCGAAGGACATCTCCTTCAACTCCTTCAGACTCCCACTTGGACTTAGAACAAGTGCAATGCCTCGATTCCCGTGTCAATTTAGTATCCCATCTGATACGTCACATCATTCAGACTTTCTTGATATCCGAGTACAACTGTAAAAGACAAACGATTAACTTTTAATCCGTTTGAGCGCGGCCACGCATTTTCAGTTGCTACTCATCAAGTGGCCTTGAGACACTTTGTACCTAATGTGATTAGGGTGACACAATCCATTCTTGCGCTCCCACTTAACTTCATGTCTATCCTGTCCTTCCCAGTATCCGCCTTTATAACCTCCTTTTACGGCCTGGCGTTTAACGGAACCAAAGTCGGGCATTCCTTACATAAGATGAGTGGAGCACTCATGTTTTGAGGAATCTCTCCAATTGTCTTTATGAGAAGTATTGACGTTCATCACGAGTGATGTACTTCTCATTTGAGGGTTATCCAGTGTATAAACCTTTTATACACCCACGTAGTCGAATAGAATAAAACTGCGCTATCCCATCGACTCCCGTGCTAGTCTTCGTGAGTCATTGTTGTCCATGCAATGACCTGGACCAGGAATTTTTGATAATAATTATTCCAAGTTCACTTAATAGGGTTTCATTCATCAGATCACGTATCTGACAAACCTATTCGGACGATGGACTGTCGTTTAAACACTAAACCAAGTTTAGGCGACTGGTGAAATAATTCTTATTATTTCTGATAACGAGAGTTGTAAATCTGAGCCTCTTCCGTAAAACTCCTTTTACCCACTCAGTTTTACTTGTCGAGGTTTAAAATTATACCTCATACCTTAGACTGTGTATGAATCTCATACTATGTCTAAGGTGACAGTTTAGTTTGACTACCGTGGTAGTCGGTTTTAAACTTTGCTTATTATCAATTAATTTGAAGATTACTATCTTCAACCTTGATAATATCTAGTAATCTTTACTAGAGTTAAGGCCTTTAATTCTTTGTGTAGTATTTGCAACAGTTCCCGGCTTAAAACACTTTTAGCCTACTTTCCTTCCATGTGTGGAAGTTTGCTACGATGACATGTTCAACTTTGTACTACTTCATCTTTTAGCCTTCTAGGATGTACTAAGTAGTGTTTCGGTTTTCCAATCCGAATTTGGATGTTTAAATGCTAATCATGTCTAACATGATTGACTTTATGTTTTCGAACATAAATGTCTCTCTCATGCGTGCTAGCTCATCGGTGTCTTTTAGACTCCGAGTTTTGCAACGCCCTCTGTCATGAGTTTTTGGGTCGAAATTCTTTTAGACTTTCCGAGTCTTAGATTTTCTGTTTCGGATCTCAAGCATCTCAGCGTACTGAGTCTCTCTAATCCTATCATCCTTTTGATCTATGCTTATAGATCTTCAGATGCCCAAAATGGCATTTTATCCTTTTGTGTGTGGTCCTTTATTGAGTCAGTTCGTTATTGTTATACAACACCTTATGTCGTACTCAATCTTTTGTATGTACTCTGCATACGGACCCGGAAGGTTTGTTTACTCCCACTTACCTTCTTGAAACTCGTGATTCAAGATTTTCTTCATTCTCCAGGAATCAAATTTCTCTGATTGCCTTTTGAATCGAAGATTCTAACTCTTGCGTGCTTTTAATCCGTCGATAGATTTCTGAAGCATGCTTGTGGACATAACTTGATTGGAAGAATCTTTATTCTTCTTGTCTCGTTTCGGGAAACACGAATGTTTCCATCCTTCTCAGTTTTCTATTTTGGAAAACCAATTTAGGTCATTTGTTGACTTAAATTATCAAGCTTCATGTCTTGACGAGATATGGATTCCACGATGATTTTTGGCTTCTAGCCAAAATCTAGAGTCAGTTTCCGTTTCTGCGCAGGTCTTTTATCTCTTCAGAAAAAACCTTTATTTTCTGTGTCTTTGAGATTTGACCTTTTAGGGCTTTTGAACAACAATTTGGAATTTTCTCAACTACTTTCAGATATTCCTTTAGAGACACTTTCACTTGTTTTGAGAGTTCTCCGGCGAATGACATTCGCTTTTGTGCGGTGGGTTTATAAGATTATATCTTTAACCTTTCCTTTTCCAAGGAGTCGCAGTTTGTTGCTCTTGGTCGAATTTAATCGACTTGTACAAGTTTCATGATTGTTCTTCATGACCCTCCATGATTTTTCTCATGATCGAATTAAATCGACTTGTACTTTTCTCCAACTTATTCTTGTAATAATGAGTGTTTTCTCCCAGACTACTAGGTGTGCTAATTATTAGAAGAATACTATCATGAGCAACAAACACTTTGTTCTCTTGATTGGTTATGGAAGAAGCCCAAATTTCTTTTTTAAAAAAGAAATTGCGTCAGATATTAGCTAGTTTTGTAATGCTTTTACAAATTTAGCTTTAGACGGAATTTTGGTAAGTGTGAAAACAATCGTTTATAGAATATGTCCCAAAATATTCGGAAGACTGGCTTAAACCCATCTTTGATCGAATTATGCATAGCAATGTTCGATTGCTCCCACTGAATCCACCATCCGTCGGATGTGTTCCATGGAGCAGAGTTGGGAAACTGTTTCTCAACTCCTTTGATGGTTATCAAGTGTTTGACTCAAGTTTTCACTATCTTGTCAAAGTGATTCTATACTTCGGTTTGTACTTTGTTTGAACCTTTCAAACCTTCTGACTTATACTTTATGATTTGTACGTTTCCATACTTCATGAAGTTGTCAGAGTACGTATTTGAAGTTTCTCTCGTTAGCTTCTGCAAGTAAACTTATAGGTCTGCATAACACCGTATGAGTCCTAATAGATTACTAGTCTTTATGCCTTTTGAAAAGGGTGACTTTGTCAATTAGTCCTTAAGACCCAATTGACAATGCTGAAGTTTAATGAGTTTGAATCTCTTGATTTTAGCCATTATCAATGTTAACCTTCAGTTAATTTTATCACTGGTTTAAAACATCAGACGTTTCTAGAAGAACAAAATAATCACTATTAAGTTCTAAGCTAGATCAGTGTCTAAAAGAAGACTTCGATCCCTTTCAGCATCCCTAGCATTACTGCTTCTGCTCCCTCTTGGATCTTTACTTCTTTTAGTCAAGTATGTGATTTCCTTGAGCTCCCACTGAGCCGCTCATCTGGTCTTAAATACCTGATGAAGAAATTTTACGATACTTGTTTTTAACTTTGTTAACAAGGATACGGAATCGGAATTCATAATTCCATTCCTTTTGTCCTCCAGGTGCTAAAGGTAGTTTCCTTTTAAATGGTCTAGCCATTGTTCAGAAACATTCACAGTAATGAGAAATACTCTTGATCATGTACTCGGTAGCTGCGTTTCTTTGATCAAATGCTTGTCTCACTTGACTGATCCCTTTGCCCTTTTGAATCTATTTCTTAGATTCTTTGTACCAAATCTCAAGAACTTTTCTTAGACTGGATATTCCCGTATGTTCTGCTCAGTTTGTTTGTAACAACCTGAGTGACTCATCTAAGGTCTTATCTATCTTTGTTCAATCAATATTGAATTGGGTGATAGATGTATTCTGTTGTCTTCCGTTAGGATGACTTTCAGATTGCCTTGGAGGTCTCGTACCTCTCCATTTATGACTTCTGTGGGAAATTCTTCCTCAGTTTGTCTTAATGGTTATGCTAGCATTCATTATTCTTCCAAAGAGAATGTTATACGATTGCTTGCAAATGGCTTTTGACCTTCTCTTGTATTAGTCAATCATTGGGATTGGGTATTCTAGTGACCTTCCTTTTGAATCTGAGAATTATTCTCGGATTCATTCTTCCATTCTAGGAAGTGGATCAGCACCTTCCTTAGGTGTGATTCAATGTTGAAATCGTTTGTGTCATCTTAAAACTACATAAAGAAATGGCAAAGTTTTAAAACTCGTTATCGTTTTTGAAAAACATTAGTTTTCCCACATTATTCAATAAAAAACGTCCCCGATTGAATAAGTGATTCCAAGACCCTAGTTCTTCGAAGTAAAGCGGACGAAGGCCCTACCCTTTGACTCCGTCGTTCCGGGTGAGTGAATTCCTTCACTGATCATACCTTATGACTCTTGGTTAATAGATTTCATTAATGAATGACTAATCTATCCTTTTGCCTCGAGTATCCAAGACTCTCTTGCTGATCTCGTTGAGTAGAACCATTTAGACGTGTAGGCCTCTTCTATAGACCTACCCGCATTGTCCCAAGGTAGAGGAGGTACTCTGCGAAGGCCGACCCACCTTCCTCGAACAAGGGCGCAACGAGTGTCTTAATCTGGATAGGCGATTACTCAAGATTACTTTTGGGGACTTTTACGCTAGTCTGGCGTTTGTTATAGTGAACTATTTAGCCTAACTAACATCCACGACATAAAGCGTAAATAAGTAAGTAAATGCGCGCGAGAAAGTAAATCAAGCAGACATGGATCCTAGTATGGCCCCTAACCTAGAAGATCTAATCACCCTTGGTTTTCTTCTTGTTTCGCCTTTTGGTTCGTCTTAGATCGCCATCTTTGAACCTCCATTGATTTCTCCCACTCGCCTTTGGATTTCATCCTCGAGTTTCTTCAATGGACTCATAGACCCTAAACTCTAATTACAAGACTCTAACGATTCGCAGATCGTATAAACTTGAAATTAAAATTAATTACAAAGCATGCACCCATCCGTGCTTAAAACAAGAATAAAGAAATAAATCTATGGCCATACTAGTTTCCCGCATTCACATCACATGCAATCATATAATATATCAAGGCTAAGAATTATATATGCATGATTATCTTGGGAGATACTTTTGTTGACATCACATGTCACATTACGGACCTTAAGTCTAAATTCGAAGAATTCTACTAGTGGTGCTTTCCGGTTTTATCTTTTATGATTTCTAAAATCATCTTTAAGAAAAACTCCATTTTGGGCTCGAGAAAGCCCGGGTCAATTTCGGAAAAAATATTGGTTCGATTCTTAATGATTTCATAAATCAATTTAAAGAGAAATCCGTTTTGGGCTATTGGATGGCCCGGATTGATTTTGGAATTATTTGGTTGGAATCGGAAAAATTTTTGGCAAAAAACTCCCACTCGAATGATGGTCCCTTTTCGTGGTCCGAAAAGCCTCGAAAAAGCCCGGGAGAAGTCCTAGACAAGTCCCGGCCCAAGCCCAAAAAGGGCTCGGACAAGGTCCGGACATAGCACGGCCCATAGGGCCGGCATGTCCTGGCCGAGGCCTATCAAGGCCTGGTCTCGTCCTGGCCGGAGCCAGGACGCTAGTCCATGTACCAGACGCGTCCTAGACGTGTCTGGTACTGGACCGGACCAGCACTAGGTGTCTCGGACTAGTCCGAGACACCCAGAACCTCCCAGACGCGTCTGGTCGAGTGCTCTGGACGCGTCCTAGACGCGTCCAGGAAGCTCCTTCGCAGCTGCTGGTCGCGTCTTAGACGCGACCTGGACGCGTCTTCAAGACGCGTCCTTAGTAGCTGCTCTGGACGCGTCCAGAAGCTTCTGTCGCAGCTGCTGGTCGCGTCTTCAAGACGCGTCTCAGCAGCTGCTCTGGACGCGTCCAGAGGACGCATCCAGGAGCTTCTGGTCCGGCCAGGAAGCTTCCTGGCCGGACACTAGGGTTTTTTTAAAACCCTAGTTTCCTAAAAGAAAAAAAAAAAAATTTTTTTTTTTTTTTCTTATGCAACTCTAAGTTGCTATTTTCCAATTTTAAAACTTTTCTTAAATTTTGAAATTCCTTTTAGAACACTTCTAAAAATTTTTTTAAAACTTTTAGAAACTTTTAAATTTTTCCAAATTTGTTTTGAGAGCTTCCTAAAGTCAAAACTACTCTTTTTAGAACACTTCTAAAATTCTAAAATTCCAAAATTTTGTTTTTCAAAAGTTTCCAAAACTTAAAAACAACTCTTAATCAAACCAATTTTGGATCAAAATCTAGGTTTTTGAAATTTTTCAAAGAACAATTTTGAAATCAATTTTGAAAAATCTTTGAATCCAGTTCAAAATTAATCAAATTTTATGTTTTAAAATCTTTTTAAACATAACTATTAATTTAATCGCATGGATTAGTTTGAAATTCAATCAAATTGAGACTTTTAAAACACTTTTAATCATCAATGTGATTCTGAATTTGAAAATTTATTGAATCCTATCAAATTATGAGTTAAAAATACCTTTTAAAACACCTTTTAAAATACTTTTATAAACTCAATTTTCAAACTATCAAGCATATGAATTAGTTCGATTCTTAGCAAAAACTAGTTAATAGCAAGAGGCTCTGACGCCACTGTAGGGATTTACACCCTTCTACTAGTGTTTATAGCGGAAATATGACATCTAATGTCTACACTAGTATTCCCAGGATCACATGCAAAACTAGTAATTAATCTAATGGAGATAGTAGATTACCTTAATCGCTTTTCCCTCGAACTAGTTGAATTGATTGAAGAAGACCAAGAGCTTCATGTGTAGCTCCTCTACTTGGGACACGAGCAATCAATTTGATCTCCCACCTTGTTGTATAGCTAGCACACCAATGGTGGTTGGAAAAGAAGAACACCTTCTTCTTTGACTAGATTGATAGTTAATGGGAATTAGCTCACTTTCTCCTCTCTACTTGATGTGGTAGAGTAAGAAAGCTTAGAGAGAAATTCCACACCTTATTCTCTGCCCTAAGAGTGTTTATATAGAACCCTAATAAGAATCCACCTCCTTTTAGGTTTCCTAAAACACCCTTTAGAATAAGATTTAGGGAAATAGTCGAAAATAGCAACTATTGGTATTTTCTCAATTCCTTAAGGAGGAGGTGTCCAAACACCACGAAAATTGGCATATATAATGTTTATTATATCAGCAACTAACCCTCCAAAATTCAGCCCAATCCGAGTCCTAGAAGTACCCGAACCGGTCTAGGCCCAAAAACCCTGTTTTTGGCCTTTTTGTACTATCTTTGCCTAATTCCTTTTTAGGCCTATGAGATATGTTTATGGGACACTCCCATGATTATATCTCACTCCCACTAGTCATATCCTAGATCAATTTGTCACTCTTATGTGTAACCCGTTGTAGGATCCGATCGAAGTTAGCCGCGAATTACTTCGTAATTCGACGATCGTAGTTGGTCTCTAGCTACAACTCTACGATCCCTAAATCAATTGGACTTGATGATCTTCCACATCAATTGTCCTATCCGAAAAATTGTTGGCATTGTCACCTTGGTCGAAGGACATCTCCTTCAACTCCTTCAGGACACACTACTAGAGATTGTATAGCCCGGCGATAGGAGGTAGCAGAGCTCTTAAAAAGAGGCACCTCACGGACCTGCTAACAGACAAAGGGAAGAAAACATTAGTACTTAGGGACGGACGAATGAAGGATCCAGAGCCGCCAATCCCAACAAGCACATGCTCGATGATCACTGGAGGTTCGAAAGTAAGCGGAGTCAGCCATTCAGCCGCCAAGAGGAGCGCAAGGATAACTCATAGCCCTGCAACACATTCGACTGATGCTCCAACACCAGCATGTACTGATCAGATCATCAGCTTCGTAGACAACGAAGTCTCAGGGCTCGTCAACCCCCATCATGACGCTCTCGTCCTATCTCTTACAATTGCTAACGTTCTGGTAAAAATAATTTTAATTGATAATGTGTCATCCGCTAATGTACTGTTTCTACACGCTTTACAGGGTATGGGCTTAGACGAGACAAGCACATGTCGTCGGTCGACCGTACTCATTTGCTTTAGTGGTGAACAGAAGCAGACCTTGGGAGAAGTATCTCTACCTGTCTACGCTGGAGGACTCAATCAGCCGACCACATTCGTGGTGCTGGATTCTCCATCGGCCTACAACATGACCCTAAGCAGACCATGGATCCACTCAATGAAATCTCCCAAGACCCCTTTATAGCAATTACAGACTAAGCAGCCACATAGTGCTGTCTGACCCTGACCAACCTAGCATAGAGGAGCTGGATGAAGTACAAATCCATCCAAACTACCCTGACCATAGAGTACAGGTAGGGCCTAATTTGAGTCCCGCTCTACCGAAAGATCTCATAGACTTCCTCACCACACAATACGACTGTTTTGCTTGGTCACACGCCGACATGACAGGCATAGACCCGTCCATCATAACGCATAAGCTTCAAGTCGACCCAGACGACCCGCCTGTTAGACAAAAGAGGCAAAGGTTTGTACCTGAACGTAATAAGGTAATCAACGAAGAAGTAGAAAAGTTACTAGACATAGGGTCTGTCAGGGAAGTCCATTACCCTGACTGGTTAGCCAATGTCGTAGTTGTAAAGAAGAAAAATGGGAAATGGAGGGTGTGCAGTGACTTCACTGATCTGAACAAGGCATGCCCAAAAGACTCATTCCCTTTACCTCATATAGACATGCTAGTAGATGCAACTGCTGGCCATGAGCTTCTCAGCTTCATGGATGCCTTTTCGGGGTACAATCAAATCCTTATGCACCCCGAAGATCAAGAAAAAACCTCTTTCATAACAGCAGAGAGGCATCTTTTGTTATAAAGTTATGTCATTCGGGCTAAAGAATGCAGGAGCTACTTATCAAAGATTGGTGAACAAGATGTTTGCCAACATGCTTGACGACACAATGGAGGTATATATAGATGATATGCTGGTCAAATCCTTGGAAACTGCGCAACACATCAACCACTTACAGCAGACCTTTAAGGTCCTAAAAAGGTACAACATGAAGTTAAATCCGAATAAATGTTCATTCGGTGTATCTTCAGGGAAATTCCTAGGATATGTAGTCACATACAGAGGGATCGAGGTCAATCCAGACCAGATACATTCGGTAATAAACATCCCTTCTCCCAAATGTGTGAAAGACGTGCAAAAGTTAGCAGGAAGGGTAGCAGCCCTGAGCCGATTCATTTCTCAGTCATCCGAGAAGTGTCATATCTTCTTTGCTACTCTAAAGAAACCCAAACACTTCAATTGGACACTGGCATGCGAAGATGCGCTTCAACAGCTAAAACAGTACCTCACTTCACCTCCATTGCTTTCAAAACCTAAGTCAGGTGAGCACCTTTACATTTATTTAGCAGTATCTGAAATAGCTGTCAGTGTTGTCTTGGTAAGAGAAGAGGACGGTAAGCAACTCCCAGTTTACTATGCAGCAAGTCTTTACTTGATGCTGAAACTCGATACAGTCAAATAGAAAAGCTGGCATTAGCTCTGGTGACATCCGCTAGAAAGGTAAGACCGTACTTCGAATGCCATTCTATTGTGGTCGTCATTGCCTTCTCGATGAAAGATGTCCTGCATAAGCCAGACATGTCAGGACACTTGACTAAGTGGGCAGTCGAACTAAGTGAGCACGACATCACGTACCAACCAAGGACGGCGATCAAATCCCAGGTATTAACTGACTTCATTGCCGATTTTACTCCTGACTCTCTAGTGCAGGCCCAAAAAGAATTGCTCTATCTCACTGAGCCAGATCTTCAAAAGTGGACTTTGTCCGTGGATGGGTCAAGTAATATGAACGGAGCTGGTCTTGGCGTCATCCTGACCTCCCCACAGGGGGACATAGTCCAACAAACAATCAGATGCGAATTTAAAGCAACTAACAATGAGGCAGAGTACGAAGCTTTACTTGCAGGTCTGATCTTGGCAAAAGAATTGGGGATCCGGACCCTTGATGTAAGGTCTGACTCCCAGCAAGTGGTCAACCAACTTTAAGGTACGTACCAAGCCAAAGATGCTAGGATGACAGCCTACTTGGACCATGTCAAGGAAATACAAAAATATTTCCACAAGATAAAGTATGAGCAGGTACCCAGAGCTGAAAACGGGCATGCAGATGTTTTGGAAAACCTTGGCTCGTCCATACAGACCAAGATAGCTCAGGACATACCCCTGGTCTTGCTCCAATGGCCAGCCGCCTGGAAGAATCCGCAACCAGAAATAGCAACTACAGACATAGCCGACACTTGGATGAAACCTCTCATAAAGTACCTGACAAATGACGAACTTCCGTCGAACAAGAACGAAGCCAGAAAATGAAAGGCAAGAGCAGCTCGATTCTGCGTAGTCGATAGTCGATTACTCAGGAGATCTTACTCAGGCCCTTACCTCAAATGCATCACTCCAGATGAAGGTAAGTATGTTTTAAAATAATTACACGAGAGAATGGGGCATGGACATAGGGGGGAAACTCCCCACTACACCAGGCCAGCACGTATACATGTTGGCCATGACCGACTATTTTTCCAAGTGGATCGAAGCCGAGGCCTTCCACCAAATAAAAGACAAAGAGGTCATGAGTTTTGTGTGGAAGCATATAATTTGCAGGTTTGGAGTACCTAAGGAGATAGTCACCGACAATGGATCTCAATTCATTAGCTTTGCCTTCCAAGACTTTTGCAAGGATTGGGGTATAAAACTCAGCTTTTCAACCCCAAGAAATCCTCAAGCCAACGGCCAAGCCGAATCGTCCAACAAAACTATCATGAACTCTCTAAAGAAGAAACTGGAAAAAGCTATAGGAGCTTAGACCACTGGTCGTGGCTTTCGCTACCGGGGCTGGTTTTGTTGGCTTGAGCGCAACTAGTTTTCGCCGGGACTCCTCCCGTACCCCCTGTCGTTTCTTTCTCTACCAGAACTGTTTTTTCTGCCTAAGAACGACTAGTTTCGCAAGGACTTCTCCTTATACCCCCAGTCACCATTGCCAGGGCTGTAGGTTAACTAGGACTTCTCCTTAGGATCCTCAGTGTGGACCGCGTTTCACTCGAGTAAAGCGAGTTTAACTAAGACTTCTCCTTACAAGGTTTCTAGTCGTTGTCGTAGCTACCAAAGCTGCCTAATTTGCCGGCTTGAGCACGGTCAGTTTGACCAAGACTCCTCCTTGGGACCTTGGTGAAGGGTCAGTTTTACTCGAGTAAAGTTTCAGTTTGACTAGGACTGCTCCGTAAAATCTCTGGTCGTTGGCTTAGCTACCAGAGCCACCTGTTTTTCCAAAGCGAAATGAGTTTGACTAGGACTCCTCCTTCTATAGTGTCGCCTTTTTGCTAAAAACATTTTGTTTATTCATAAAATATATAGCTTGTAGCGCTACTTCTCCCGCCTAACGGCTTTATTCGCAAAATTAAAAGGAAATAAAAAATTGATGGTAACCTACGTGGTCGTTGATTTTCAAGCCTGCATGTCTGCCGTGGGGTATTCGTAGAAAACTTTATCTCCTTGATGAGACATGAAAATGTCCCATCTAAATCTCTTAACTCGGGTTAGTTAGTCCAATTCGAGCGGTTACTCTGATGATTTATTTGATTTTCTTTCTCAGGTCTCATTTACGGAGTTCGATGCGAAAACATCGTGATAAAGACATACTTGAGGGGCATTTTGGTCATTTTAATGACAAGGGTATTCTGGTCAATATTAGTGCTCATGTGAAGGTAGAGTCAAAGACGAGTCCAACGGTGAAAACGGGAGTCGAATCGGAGTCCGGATGAACAAACTAAAGCAAGTCAAAGTTGGGATCAACATCGATTGTCCACATCAGCTAGATGACATATGTGGCGCAGATCCAAAAGGGTGAAATGCAACTTTCTGTACACAGGTAGGGACTGTTGGGACTATTTCGGGATCCATTTCAGCTGCTGATTCTATACACCCGCGTGTAAGAGGCTGCAACGCTCCACCAAGGAAAGCAATCAAATACACGGCAGGGATCATTTCTGGGACACTTGGCTCTATCGGGAGAGGCACGTCCATCCTCTTAATTTATGCCGAGATGCACCATAGCGATCACTTGATTGGCAACATTCTGGCGATTTTATTGGGCAATATTCATCTCCTTCCTCTCTCAACGTTTGAAACAAAGAGAGAAAGATTATGTTATGGAAAATATAGAAACCGAGAGAGAAGAAAGGAAAGGGAGTCAGAAATGGTAAGAAGAAAGAAGAGAAGGAAAGAGAGACAGGAACCGTGAGCTGGAGGAGAGATAAAGTTGTTTTTAGAAAGAGAAGATATTTTCTCTCTCTAAAAACCGCAACTAATATAGCTGAAGATTGATGAGAGAGAGAGGGGGAATTTGGATCCTTCTTCTCTATATAGGTGAACAGATAAAACAAGAGGATATTATCTCCTCACGGCCAGAAAACAGAAACCAAAGAGAACCATTCTTATCATCTTCATCAACTCGGTTTTGAGAGTTGAAATTATTATCACTCGAGCTTTCTTCTTCTTTTTGCGTTTTGTAATTTTTTTAGTGAGAGAAAAGATTACAGAGAGAGAGAGAGAGAAAGGAAACAGAGTGATTACAGAGAGAGAGAAAGGAAACAGAGAGTTGTAGAGAGATTATATAGAGAGAGAAATTACAAAAGAAAGAAAAAAAGAATTTTCAGATTTGCTTTGTGTTTATCTTTGTTATTACTTTACTGTTTTCTAAGTGATAAAGAGAAACAGAGAGAATATAGAAGAAAGAGAGAGAAAATTAGAAAGTTAGAGAGAGAAAGAGAGTCGGAGAAGGTGAGAAAATAATTTTCCACAGGGAATCCGTTTCCGGGAAGACGAGAAAATCGTTTTCCCTGAGGGTGCGTTTGGCAGATTTCTGGGAAAACAAAAGGAAATCCTTTCCCTAAGGCCCTGTTTGGTTTTGAAATAGCGGAAAAAGTTAAGTTTTCTTCTCCCTCTCTTTACTTTATTTTCCAATTCTTTTTACATAATGTCTATGATTAACTAATCTTTTATCTAGGGTTTTAGATGAAGTTCTTCGTACTTAATTTTATCGATATGATTTGTTAATAATTTTTATTGTTTTCCATGATAAAATCTTCGGGATTTTTAGACCATTCATGGACCAAAAATCTGAGTTATATAAAGAATTTGCTAATTAAATCATAATAAATCGTCGTTAGAATTGTTAGAAGGACGGATTCGAAAACCCTAGGCTCCCCTTTTCTGAATATCTACTTAAGAGTTATTTAAATTTTAATTTATATTTTCTTTTATAATTTGAAAAATATTACCAATCAAAACAAGTTAGATTCCAAGTTAGAATTGGAGTTAGAATTTAAGTTTGACTAAGTCTCTGAGGAACGAACCGGTCTTACCAGAATTGCGGGTGTAGACCTATTTAGGAAACTTTCTAGGCCCATCAAGTTTTTGGCGCCGCTGCCGGGGACTAAGTTTGAATTTGTCTTATCTTATTTTTATATTTGGAAAGTTTTATTTTTGGTAAGTTTTTATTTTTGGACACTTTGACTTGCTTTTCCATTTTTGGTGTGTAGAAACGCTAAGGAGCGAAGGAAAAGGCGCAACAAGGAGAGGAGCTCAAGAAAAGAAATTTACATTTTATTTTTAGTAGTTTTTTTTATTTTTGGTGAGAGAGAGACTTTTAGACTTTTTAGTTTTTATTTTGGTTTTAAAGTTTTGACCCTAAATTGGAGGGCTTTATAAATTGTAACCGAAAACCAAAACGAAGCCTCGGGTTGGAACACTCACGGGAGAGTGGCCCGGGTCGTCTGCAAGGGACATCGCCCGTCTTGAACGGGAGGTAATTTCTTTAATCACCCACGAAGCCCCTGTCAGTGGGTAATTGTGTGTTTTGTGTGCCTAATTGCTTTGATCGAATTGTTTAGTATAAGCATTCTAGTAAGGGCAATAACCCAATTGAAAGATAGGAGACGGATTTCATCACCGTTCTCTTGCCCAAATAGGTAACAACATTCACAATCCTAAACCTCACCTAAAAAACTAAAATCTAATTTAGACATCAGCCCCTAAGGTTTCGAGCTCATAGGATCTTTGAAACAATTCAGGGACTTGATTTTTATTTGGGCATTCCTCAAAGGAAAGTGTCACTCAATTCTTTAAAAGGTCACCTCGAGAAGAGGCAACGCTACCGAAGGTTGGACGAATATCACAACGTTCATCGTTGGTCGTCACCAAGAATTGTTTGACCGTATTACTTTGACGGAGTAACCCTCATAACAATTATAGTTCAAGCTTTGTAACGAAGTAGGAGCTGTCTAGATTTTTTAGGGTGAATCGGACCAACTTGTCTTTCATCTAGATTTTGTTTAGGTTGCTTGGTAGAGTCAGACTGATTGTGTTTGCTTTCCTCTAGGGTCTTCGTAGTGATTCCTCGGTTTTCGATTTAAAAAAAAAAACTTTGTTGAGAATGTCCTTGGTCATTGGGCTCTAGTTTATGTCCGATAGATATCGTGATAAGAGAGGTCGTTTCATTAGTAGAGAGACTCATCTAAGTAATCTTCTAGCCAATCTCTCTTTGAGTGACACTATAGGTGAAAATCTAAACCAAGCCAGGGATGGAAATCCACCTATGACACTCAGGGATTACATGAACCCTACTAGAACATCTCAACCATCATGCATACAGTTACCACACTCCACGACTCACTTCGAGTTAAAGCCGAGCATTATCCAAATGCTCCCACTCTTTCGTGGAGTTGAGAACGAGAATCCCTACCACCATGTTAGGGATTTTGAAGAAATCTGTGGGACTATAAGATTCCCCAATATGTCTGATGAAATAGTGAGGCTTAGGTTGTTCCCTTTCTCTTTGAGAGAGAAAGCAAAATCTTGGTTGTATGCCTTACAACCTCATTCCATCACCACATGGGAAGAATTAACCAGTTTATTCCTTCTGAAATTCTTTCCCAAGCACAAAACCACCTCTTTAAGGCAAAGTCTTAATAATTTTGTGCAACAAGAAGGAGAATCTCTCTACAAATATCTTGAGAGATTTAAAGAACTGGAACTACAGTGTCCACACCATGGTTATGAAAAGAGCAGACTAGTCTAATTTCTCTATGACGGACTAGACTATCCCACTACATCCATGGTAGAGTCATTCTGTGGTGGCGGATTTACTTATAAATCCGTCGATGACTGCATGACGTTTCTAGAAGATCTAGCTGAGAAATCCCACCAATGGGAAATGTCTAGAGGACCTCCTACTAGGGCAAATCCTACTCCGAATAAAGGCGGCATCTATAGAGTTGATGAATCCGAACTTAAACTCGCCGCCATGACGAGAAGCATAGAAACCCTAGAGCTTGGTCAGCCTAAAGCAGTTAGGGAGGATCCCACTCAGGTCATGAGTGTTGGAAATGAATCCATCTCTTATCCGTGCTCCGTCTGTGGAGACCCATCTCATACAGGGAATAAGTGTACCCTATTCTTTGTTTCTGACGAAAAAGAGCAAGCTAATGCTCTTTATCTAAACTCTAGGCAAGATAACCGTCAGAAATATGATCCTTATTCGAACACTTATAATCCGGGTTGGTGAAATCACCCCAATTTTTCTTGGTCCAAGGGTCAAAATCAGGGTCAGGTTAGTAGTTTCATGAACCCTCCTGGGTTTAATGCTCCTAGGAATCCTTTTGCTCAAAACCAGGGTCAATCTAGTACCTAATATCCTTCTCAAAACAATGAGTCTTTAGCGGAAACCATAAAGCAACTAGCTAAAACCCATATAGAGTTTACACAACAGACCAACCAGGCTATACAACAGACTAACCAGACTGTACAAGAGACCAACCAGGCTGTAAGTAGTTTAAGAACCAAGGTAGGTCAACTTAGAGAAGCCCTTAGGCAGAGAGAACAGGGGATGTTTCCTAGTCAACCAGAACCAAACCCGAAGGGTAAACAGTCGATGGACCAGGCTAATGCAGTAACCACCCTTAGAAGTGGTAGGGTAATTGACAATAAGGTAGGAGTTCCCGAAGATAGTGAACTAAACTCTGAACAACCCACCTTACCAACTAGTGTCCCTAGTAAAGAGCCTGAGAAGGCTCCTGAGTCTGAAGACCCACCCATTGTGCCTGAGTCGTATGTTCCTAGAGCCCCATATCCTCAGTGTTTGGTAGAACTAAAGAAGAAGACTCAGTTTGAGGAGATAATGGAAATGTTCAAACACGTTAGTATTAACATTCCATTATTAGATGCTATTAAACAAATCCCAGCTTACGTTAAGTTCCATAAAGACCTATGTACTAGGAAGCGTAAGATGAATGTGCATAAGAAAGTCTTCTTGACTAATCAAGTCAGCTCTATTCTCCAGCAAACCCTTCCAGCTAAGTATAAAGACCCAGGAAGCCCTACCTTACCATGCACCATAGGGGAACATGAGATCGAACGAGCATTGTTAGATCTAGGTGCCAGTGTTAACCTACTTCCTTATTCGGTCTACTTACAGTTAGGTTTAGGAGAAATAAAACCCACTTCTATAGTTCTCCAGTTGGCAGATCGGTCTGTTAGGCGACCACGTGGGATAGTGGAAGATGTTTTGATAAAAGTTGGTGAATTCGTCTTTCCGGTAGATTTCATCATCTTAGATACTGAACCAGTTAGTGATACCCAAAACCAAATTCCCGTCATTTTAGGACGACCATTCTTAGCTACATCTGATGCTGTCATATACTGTAGGAGTGGACTTTTAAGATTGTCTTTTGGAAACATGACAGTAGAGATGAACATCTTTAAGGCTGGACTTTTCCCTGATGATGTTAATGATTTTAGTGAGATGAACCTAATAGATATGTTCGTTCAGGATTCTTTACCTGAGACTTTATCCGAGGATCCTTTAGAAACACTGTTGGCTCATTTAGGCTTAGACTTTGATGAGGAGGGAAGTATCAATGAGGTGAATGATTTGTTGGATTCTACCCCATTACTGGATACTGATAAGTGGAAAGCAAAAACTGAACCCCTCATTTTGTCCGAGCCAATTGACTCGCCAACTGTAGAGACAAATCAACTATCATCCACCAGTGAGTCCAGTTGTCCTTCTATCCCAGAGTTGCCTCCATCCACAGAGAAACCACCTTCCTTAGGATTGAAACTCTTGCCTGACAACTTAAAGTATTCGTTTCTAGGTCCATCTGAAACTTTACCTGTCATTATTGCTTCTGAGTTAGAAAAAGAACAAGAAAGTAAATTGCTAGATGTCCTTAGAAACCACAAAGAGGCTTTAGGGCGGTCAATAGCTGATTTAAAGGGTATAAGTCCTTCTGTTTGCATGCACCATATCTACCTAGAGGAAGATGCTAAACCGTCAAGGGAAATGCAACGTAGACTTAACCCTCACATGAAGGAGGTTGTTAGAGCTGAAGTCCTGAAATTGTTAGGAGCGGGTATCATATACCCTATTTCAGATAGTACTTGGGTCAGCCATGTTCAAACTGTACCCAAGAAATCAGGCATTACTGTAGTCAAGAACGAGTCAAATGAGTTAATACCCACCAGAATGACCACTGGGTGGCGTGTTTGTGTTGACTACAGGAAATTGAACACGGTCACGAGGAAAGACCATTTTCCTCTTCCTTTCATTGATCAGATGCTAGAAAGACTAGCTGGACATAGCTACTATTGTTTCTTAGATGGCTATTCTGGCTATAATCAGATTCCAATAGCCCCTGAGGACCAAGAGAAAACCACTTTTACTTGTCCATTTAGAACTTATGCTTATCGTCGGATGCCTTTTGGGTTGTGTAATGCACCCGCTACATTTCAACGATGTATAATGAGTACATTTTCAGATATGGTAGAGAGGTTTCTCGAGGTCTTTATGGATGATTTTTCAGTCTTTGGCTCATCATTCGATCAGTGTCTGCATCACCTCACACTCGTGTTGGTTCGATGCAAAGAGAAGAACCTAGTTCTCAATTGGGAAAAATGTCACTTTATGGTTCGCTCAGGAATAGTCTTAGGGCATGTCATTTCTGAAAAGGGCATTGAAGTAGATAAGGCTAAAGTAGAGTTGATAAAAAGCCTTCCAGTCCCTAAAACGGTTAAAGATATTCGATCGTTCTCAGGACATGCTGGATTTTATCGACGGTTTATTAAAGATTTCAGCAAGATATCTAGACCTCTTTGTAATCTTTTGGCAAAAGAGAACAAATTTGTCTTCGATGAGCCTTGTTTAGAAGCCTTTGAGAAACTCAAACTTATGTTTACTTCCGCCCCTATTGTCCAACCTCCCAACTGGAGTACTCCATTTGAGATCATGTGCGATGCATCTGATTATGCTATTGGAGTCGTGTTAGGTCAACGTGAAAATAAACTTCTTCACGTTATATACTATGCCAGTAAGACGTTGAACGATGCACAGTTAAACTACTCTACCACTGAAAAAGAGTTGTCAGCCTAGAGAAGTTCAGATCATATCTCGTGGGGTCTAAGGTCATTATATTCTCTGATCATGCAGCATCAAAATATCTCCTTTCTAAAAAGGATGCAAAACCTAGGCTGATTAGATGGATACTACTGCTACAGGAATTTGACATAGAGATTCGGGACAAAAAGGGTTCCGAGAATTTAGTAGCAGACCACTTGTCTAGACTTGTAGTCGAGTCTGTAGAAGACAAGTTACCCATGAGAGAGAGCTTTCCTGATGAGCAACTTTGTAGTGTCTCCCAATTACCTTGGTTTGTTGATATAGTGAACTATCTTGCTACTGGTCAAATACCCAAACACTGGACCAAGCAAGATCGTGATAAATTTTTATCCGAGGTAAAACGGTTCTTCTGGGACGACCCATACTTGTTCAAGTATTGTCCCGACCAGATCATTAGGGGATGTGTTCCTAATGAGGAACAATCCAAAATCATCTCCTTTTGTCATGATCATGCATGTGGAGGGCATTTTAGTGGTAAGAAGACGGCCGCAAAAATTCTACAATGTGGTTTTTACTGGCCGTCTATCTTTAAGGACACCCATGCATATTGTCTGGCATGTGAACGATGCCAGAAGTTGGGAAGCATTTCACGTAGGAACATGATGCCCCTTAATCCTATTTTGGTCGTTGAGGTCTTCGATGTGTGGGGCATCGATTTCATGGGTCCCTTCCTAAATTCATTTGGAAATCTGTACATCCTAGTTGCAGTTGACTATGTGTTAAAGTGGATAGAGGCGGTTGCTTCCAAAACGAATGATCACAAAGTTGTGATCAATTTCTTAAAGGAAAACATATTTTCACGTTTTGGTACACCGCGGGCAATCATTAGTGACGGAGGAACACACTTTTGTAATAGGCAGTTTGAGCTTTTAATGAAAAAATATGGTATTACCCATAAAGTGTCAACCCCATATCATCCACAGACTAGTGGTCAAGTGGAGGTGTCGAATAGGGAGATTAAACGCGTTCTGGAGAAAACGGTTAACACCAATAGGAAGGATTGGTCTTTAGGACTAACCGATGCACTATGGGCCTATCGTACAGTGTTTAAAACCCCTATTGGAATGTCTCCATATAGACTAGTGTATGGCAGAGCATGTCACCTACCTGTTGAGTTAGAGCATAGAGCATATTGGGCTATCAAGCAATTGAATTTTTCGCTTGACAAGGCGGGTAGAGAGAGAAAGTTGCAACTCAGTGAGTTGGAGGAGTTGAGAAATGATGCATATGAAAGTGCTAGGTTGTATAAGCATAAGATGAAAATGTTTCATGATAAAAATATTTTAAGAAAAACATTTTCACCGGGTCAGAAAGTTTTATTATATAACACACGTTTGCATTTATTTCCTGGGAAACTCCGTTCTAGATGGTCAGGACCTTTCACGGTCAAGTTTGTTTATCCTTATGGTGCGGTCGACATTGAAGACAAAAATGGTAGTGTGTTCAAAGTGAATGGACAACGGCTAAAACCATTTTTAGAGATGTTGAACGATACAGAGGATGTTTCTATCAAAGATCCTGTCTATCCAGACTGATATGCTACGATCAGTTTCGTCTGGCTGAAGACGTTAAACTTAGCGCTTTCTAGGAGGCAACCCAAGCATAGGACTTCCGAATCTGGTAACATCTTTCCTTATATCCTATTATTTTTGCATAGTCTTCAGAACATTGAGGACAATGTTCGGTTTAAGTTTGGGGATAGGGGATTGAATTTTTAGTCCTTATTTCAAAAATTCAAAAGGGTTCAAAATTTTTAATTTTTGGATTGAAAAGGAGAGTCTAGTTGTTTTTGCTTGTTAATAGTTATAGAGTCTAGTTGGTCGTACTATGCTTTTGCTGAAAGTTTTTCCACGAATTTCGAGTCTTAGAGTTGTTGTGCACTAGCCATGTGAGTGTTAGATAGGTGAAGAGTTGATTTTTCTGAGAGAACTTAATCGATCATTAGTGGAGACTTAACCTATGTGAGATTCTGAGCCTTTCCTTTTGTTTTGAGTGATCTCTTCTGTGATAACTCCGAGTAGAATGAAGAGCTACTCAACCTCGCAATATTCATTAGAGCTCAGTTGATCTCTTGAGTTCAAATTTTACAACCACTAGGGATGTCATCAGGAAGTAAACCCTTCTCTTGTAGTCTGAGAAACTTGAAAGCAATGTCAACTAGAGGAAAATAGATCTCATCCATCATTTAGAACCCTGAGAATAAGACATGAAGCAAAGTGGAGAAAATTATACCCAAGAAAATTGTTGAGAAAGTAAGTTGTGTATTTTGAGTTGAATTTTCAAAAAAAAAAAAAAGAAAAAGAAAAAGAAAATAGAAATAGAAAAAGAAAGAAAAAAAATGTTTGTTTAGTTTAAGTGTTTATCCTTTGAAGAAATTTTTGAAGATTTGAAGACGTCGAGTTCTCGGGAGTTCTAGTCACATCCTTAATATTTATTGACCTCTAGGAAGCATTGTTAGAAAGTCGATCTGGTGAGAAGAGTTGGTAAGCTTCCCCTTTCCGTATTACTGGTTGTTTCTTTCCTATGAGATCTGTCGTTCATCAAAAATTTTAGTCTGTCTTTTGTAATGTGTTGAGTTTTTCTTCATGCTCATACTCGCACATTGAGTGAAACATTTCTGAGTGACTTTAATTTTTGAGTGTATGACCGCGAGGCAGTAGTCGAGGCGAAATGTATTGAGAAGGTAATCGAGGTCTTGTCTGTTTGGAACCGAAATGATACTCATATTGGCTGGTCACGTGCACTTCGAGTCTTGATTACTAGTGAAGGGAATTTTAGCTTTTGTATGGTTTGGTTAGCTTGGATTTCATTTCTATTAACTTTCGAAAGTTTACCGGATAAACATTTTTAGTCCATATCATATTTAGACCCTACTGCATTTTTGAAATTTTTGAATTTTGTGGGTATATTCACTACAAACCCTCACGAGACAAAACTCGTCCTCTAGGGTAACCAAGAGGTTTAACGGCTTGTTGCACGTGCTAAGTGCAATCGTGATTCCCTACGAAAATTGTGAACTGGGCTTGGTATAATTTTTCTGTTTTGCTCGAGGACTAGCAAAATCTAAGTTTGGGGATGTTTGATGAGACATGAAAATGTCCCATCTGAATCTCTTAACTCGGGTTAGTCAGTCCAATTCGAGCGGTTACTCTGATGATTTATTTGATTTTCTTTCTCAGGTCTCATTTACAGAGTTCGATGCGAAAACATCGTGATAAAGACATACTTGAGGAGCATTTTGGTCATTTTAATGACAAGGGTATTCTGGTCAATATTAGTGCTCATGTGAAGGTAGAGTCAAAGACGAGTCCAACGGTGAAAACGGGAGTCGAATCGGAGTCCGGATGAACAAACTGAAGCAAGTCAAAGTTGGGATCAACATCGATTGTCCACATCAGCTAGATGACATATGTGGCGCAGATCCAAGAGGGTGGAATGCAACTTTCGGTACACAGGTAGGGACTGTTGGGACTATTTCGGGATCCATTTCAGCTGTTGATTCTTTACACCCGCGTGTAAGAGGCTGCACCGCTCCACCAAGGAAAGCAATCAAATACACGGCAGGGATCATTTCTGGGACACTTGGCTCTATCGGGAGAGGCACGTCCATCCTCTTAATTTATGCCGAGATGCACCATAGCGATCACTTGATTGGCAACATTCTGGCGATTTGATTGGGCAATATTCATCTCCTTCCTCTCTCAACGTTTGAAACAAAGAAAGAAAGATTCTGTTATGGAAAATATAGAAACCGAGAGAGAAGAAAGGAAAGGGAGTCAGAAATGGTAAGAAGAAAGAAGAGAAGGAAAGAGAGACAAGAACCGTGAGCTGGAGGAGAGATAGAGTTGCTGTTTTTAGAGAGAGAAGATATTTTCTCTCTCTAAAAACCGCAACTAATATAGCTGAAGATTGATGAAAGAGAGAGAGGGGGAATTTTGATCTTTCTTCTCTATATAGGTGAACAGATAAGACAATAGGAGATTATCTCCTCACGGCCAGAAAACAGAAACCAAAGAGAACCATTCTTATCATCTTCATCAACTCGGTTTTGAGAGCTGAAATTATTATCACTCGACCTTTCTTCTTCTTTTTGGGTTTTGTAATTTTTTTAGTGAGAGAAAAGATTACAGAGAGAGAGAGAAAGGAAACAGAGTGGTTACAGAGAGAGAGAAAGGAAACAGAGAGTTGTAGAGAGATTATATGGAGAGAGAAATTACAAAAGAAAGAAAAAAAAAAAGGAATTTTCAGATTTGCTTTGTGTTTATCTTTGTTATTACTTTACTTTTTTCTTAGTGAGAAAGAGAAACAGAGAGAATATAGAAGAAAGAGAGAGAAAATCAGAAAGTTAGAGAGAGAAAGAGAGTCGGAGAAGGTGAGAAAATAATTTTCCACAGGGAATCCATTTCCGGAAAGACGAGAAAATCGTTTTCCCTGAGGGTGCGTTTGGCAGAATTCTGGGCAAACAGAAGGAAATCCTTTCCCTAAGGCCATGTTTGGTTTTGAAATAGCGGAAAAAGTTAAGTTTTCTTCTCCCTCTCTTTACTTTATTTTCCAATTGTTTTTACATAATGTCTATGATTAACTAATCTTTTATCTAGGCTTTTAGATGAAGTTCTTCGTACTTAATTTTATCGATATGATTTGTTAATAATTTTTATTGGTTTTTATGATAAAATCTTCCGGATTTTTAGACCATTCATGGACCAAAAATCTGAGTTATATAAAGAATTTGCTAATTAAATCATAATAAATCGTCGTTAGAATTGTTAGAAGGACGGATTCAAAAACCCTAGGCTTCCCTTTTCTGAATATCTACTTAAGAGTTGTTTAAATTTTAATTGCTATTTTCTTTCATAATAAAGTACTTAGTATTTTATGATGTTCTTAAAAGAGCATATTTAACTTTTAAATAACTATACCAAACTATTCAACTTAGTTATTCTAATCTAGTCAAATAAATTTGAATGAACATGAATGAAACTAAAGTTGTTTGATCACGAATCCCTCAACGATAGTTAATCATGGTCTAGGCAAACAAATTTGACAAGATCTCTTATGACAAAAGCGGAGGTCAATTAATCATAGAAACTCATGTTAGACATGAAAAGTATGATTAATGTTACTAGAATAGACTAAGAACTAGATTATAGGAAAAGTTTTGGAAACTAAACCTAAATCAAGTGAAGGATCAATTTGACTAAAGAATGTGATGAGATCACATGTCTAAAAGGCATAAATCTTCCGAAACATAAAAGTCTAATACAAATCTGCCGACCCACTAAAACCTAGAATAGCTATAGTGAATAAATGATGAATTTTAGAAAGAGTTCTAAAACTAGTCTTTTATTCAAAGTCTAAAACATGTTAGACATAGGTTCTTCAAAAGAAGAATAACGGGGTTTTCTCACAAAATCATCGACACACAATTAGATTGTTGCTCTCGATGGTGTCTTGCTTGAAAGAAAGACTCTTTCAAAGAAGACAAGTGGGACGAAAATAAATATTCGAATGGTTTCGAATAGAGCAAAAAATAGGAGTAAAGAGGTTACTCGCTATAATGGGATTAAGGAATTACTCGTCGTGAAACTTCTTAAGGAGTTAAGGAAGTTTAACGAAATTTGCTCACAAACCCCGGATGAGTCTTAGGAAGATTCAAAAAAATACTATAGCAGAACCATTCCGAAATTGGATTGTGAGTTCAAAGATATAAGAGTAAGAATGGTCAAGTCTTGTTCGACAAGAAAGTAGGTGGGAGTGAAACAAGTTAGTTTCAAATCCTGTATGTAGGAGACATACTGGGTTGAGGAGACAATAAGATTTGTCAAAACAGTTAGATAACTGGCTCAATAGGACAATAGACGAGGGTAAATTAATTTGGGCATCTAATTCTATTACGATAGATCAAAGAAATGATAAGACTCGTTCAAAAGAGTTTTGAAGAGATCTGAATAGAAAAACTCTTAGAGAGAGATTCTACCCATCTCGCATGATAAACTGCCAAGTAAAATTTGGAATTTAGTAATTCTGGTGAGCAAAAGCAGAACATGAGAGAAACACTTATGTTTAGAACATAAGATCAATCATGAAGATAATTGATGTTTACCCGCACATCTAAGAAACACTTGGAGTACAAAAGATGTCGTCGCCCGTACATGTCAGAGAACAGCCTAGAATGCTTAGAGCATCCAGGCTCAAGTCTTTGAAACCATAGATTGAAGAAAGTCATAAAAGCAATCTTCTGAAAATAAAGATAAGAATCTTTTAGGGAGGACAAATAGATGAAAATGAGTATTCATGCTGGGAGTCGTTGCTAACTCTACTAGATAAGAAAGTAAAATTAGAACTAAGGAAGTACCGATTTCAGTTTAAGAAACTGATATTATCATAAAAGCTTACGAAAGTGTTATTAACCACGATAATAATAAGCGAAGTGAAAACGTAACTAAACTGTCACCTTAGAACGAACATGGAGGATGTACGGATCTAAGGTATTAGGATCAAGGTAGAAGATCCTAAGAGACGTGTAAAATTCAGAATGTATAGGAGTTTACGCGGGTGCTCATCTTTTACAAACTCTTGTTATTCGAAATAAACTCAGTTTATTTTGTCATCTAAATTGTGGTTTAGAATTTAGACGATAATCCAAAATAATGGAGTGTTCCAGGTAGGTTTATTAGATACGTGATCTAATGAAAGAGACCTTATTAAGTGAACATGGAAGCACACCATTATATTATCCCTAGTTCAGGTCATTGGTTGGACAACAATGACTTAAGAAGACTAGCATGAGTGATTGACAAGATAGCGTTGTTTCTTGGGCTAAGGGAATAGGAGTATTCAAATTCAACTTCATGGGTGTATAGATGATACACTGGAAACCCACCAAAGTGAGAGTACTTCAAAGAGTTGAAGTCATGAATTGTCATAACTCTCATTTAAGCAAATTGTAGAGATTCCTCAAAACATGAGTACTCACTCATTTTATGTAAGGAATGTCGAACTTTGGTACCGTTAAATGTCAGCCGTAAAAAGTGGTTATAAAGGCGGATTACTGGGGGAGACAGGATAGGCATAAGATTGAGTGGGAGTACAAGAATGGAATATGTCTTCCTGAGTAAAATCAGGATAAAGTATCTCTGGGCCACTTGATGAGAAACAACTGAAAAATGCATGGTCGTGCTCAAATGGATTAAGAGTTAATCATTTGATTTGAGATAGTTTGTTCTCGAGATCAAGAAAGTCTGATGAATATGACACATCAGATGAGATACGAAAAGACATGGGAATCGAGCATTGAACTTGTTCTAAGTACAAGTGGGAGACTGAAGGATATATTCCCTCGGTCAGATCATTAGTTCGGTCCAATTAGGGGTCGTAATGCTTAGCTATAAGCCAACTATGATCGTCGGGTAACTTCGGTAATCCGCGGCTAGCATAGACCAGATCCTACAAGGGTTACACATAAAAGTGATGGTTTGAACGGAGAGAATTGACTAGAAATAGACAAGTATATAAGTGGATTGGATCCATTATAAGACCAATTAGTTCGGAGGAGTCTGAATAGAGATAAACACATTCGGGCCTTAAAGGAAGACCCGGGGAGGCTTTAGGTGGGCCGGCCATGTGATGGCCGACCTAAGCAAGGGGCCGGCCATCTCATGGCCGGTTAGGCCCTAAGTGGGACGGCCAAGGAAGCCCATAAAGGGCTATGTTGGCCGGCCACACTGAGGGAACCCTAAAAGGGTATTTTGAGAAAATACTTATAATTACGCTTTAGTAATCCTAGTTTGGGTCAAAGACCTATTCTAAGGATTTCAATATAAGGACCTAATTAGACAACCTAAAGAGACAGAACAAGAAGTAACACACAATACACAGAAAAGAGTTCGTTGTGTAAAATCTCAAAGAGAGAGAGCTATCTGAGAAAGAGAAAAGAGTTTTCTCAATTATCTAGTCAAGAAGAAGTTCTTCATCTCAACCTTCAAGAAGGTCTTAGCTGACAGAAAGGAGGGAGTTCAAGTTATACACTCGGTGTCTCAAGTAGAGGAACAACAATTGAGGCTCTTATCTTCCGAATACTGGTCGGGATTTAGTTCGTGGGAAAGCGATTAAGGTAATCTTCTTTATGTTCTAGTTCATTGATATGTTCATTTATAGATCCTGGTAACCTAGTGTTAAACATATAAATGTTTGAGATTCCGCTAACAACACTAGCAATTAGATGTATTAGATATATAAGAATCCCTACAACGCTGACAAAAGGTTTACTCAATACTCAATATTTTATCCGAAAGAGCAATCTGACTGTCTTGAGCATTAAAGAGGTTTTCGAGCTCCTTATAGGTTCTCCCCCATGTTTCTAAGAACAAGAGTGGGAGGAGGATGGATCAAAAAAGGAATCAACGCAGTAGAACCATTCAATGAGACGTACGTGATTGAGCATCAAGTTTCTTTATCTGACTGATACTGCATTGCCAAAAATCGACATTAGCAGATCACGTTATTTATTAGTATCGCAATTGTCCTTTCTTTGATGACAAATTCTCGTTTGCTTTTGTGGGGCCCATATCTCTTCCTTCCGATTAGACACCACTCTCTCCTTTCAATCTCTGTCCCGTGGATGAAATCTCTCACACACCAGCTAGGTCCTTTTCCCCTTCCCGATTCTCCAGTTCTTGACTCCAGTCCTTCTCCCATCTGAACACACTCACCACCAGACTCTCCCAAGAACATCACCCCCTTTGTACTTAAGGGGCTACATGTGGTTAAGTACTTCTTCCTTTGGTTCTTCTTTTCCTTATCAATTAATGGATTATCTTCATTTCGATCATTTTAGCACGACTCATAAGGTGTTCCTCACATCTGTGTTATCCACATAAGAATCAAAGTCTTTTTGTCAAGCTATGGAATATCCAGCCTGGCGTAAGGCAATGGCCAAAGAGATTTATGCCCTCAAGGCCAACAGACTTGGACTTTGACCCATCTCCCTTTGGGCAGGAATCCCATTGGGTGGAAATGGGCCTGCAGAATCCAATATCGCTATGGTAGTTTTATCGAGCCCCACAAAGCATGACTTGTTGCCAAAGGCTACACCAGGTCGAAGGTATCGATTATCACGACACCTTTGCTCCTATAGCAAAATTGGTCACAATTCGTGCCCTCTTGTCTGTCGCTTCCACTCAAAATCGACCACTTCATCAACTCGATGTGAATAACGCCTTCCTTCAAGGCGACTTGGATGAAGAAGTCTACATGACCATTTCCTAGGGTTTTACCACCAAAGGTTACACAGAGGTTTTTCGTCGTCATATAACCCTATATGGTCTTACACATGCCTACCGTTAGTGGTTCTCTAAGTATTCTTATGACCCACTCACTTTTTACCCATCTTCATTGCTTCACTGCTATTTATATTTTGGTTTATGTTTATGACATCATCATCACCGGAAATGATGAGGTTGTGATTGCTTACTTAGGCACGCACCTAGAGCGTCGTTTTTACGTAAACATCTTGGGGGTTTGCATTGTTTTTTGGGCATTGAGGTCTCTCGTTCCTCGAAAGTTATATATATCTGCCAACGCAAATACATTTTTGATATAATCAAAGACTTCGGCCTCCTTGATGCCAAATCGTGTTATTTTTCGATGGAGCAACATCTAAAATTATTACCAACAGATGGTACACCTTTGGATGATGTCACCGTCTTCTGTCGTCTCATCGTCCAACTTTGATATGCCTCAGTGACTCGTTCAGACATTGTCTTTTCTGCGAACTATTTGAGTCAATTCATAACAGCTTCATGTTCTACTCTTTGTATCTTTCACTATTTAAATCGAACAATTGGACATGGCCTCCTTTTAACTTCGTCTAGCATTCTCACTCTCTCTGGCTATATAGACTATGATTGGGCCATCTACCCCCTCACTCATCGCTCTACAAATGGGTATTTTACCATGCTCAATTGGAGCCCGCTCTGTTGGAAATCCAAGAAACAGCTTAAGGTATCTCGATCATTTTCTAAGGATGAATACCACGCCTTGGCCACTCTGACTGCTCAGCTTCAATGGGTCCATTATCTATTTCAAGATATCCATATTCCCATCTTATAGCCCTTTATGATCCATTGTGACAACATGGTTGCTAGTGCCCGGCATATTGCAGCTAACCCTGTCTTCCGTGAATGTCTGAAACACATCGAATTGGAATAACATTCCGTTCGCAATAAGTTAGAATATGCCCTCATCAAAACTACGCTTTAAGATCTGCAAATCATATTGCCAATATTTTACCAAACCGCGTGGTATTGGACGAATCCAGGGTGCCCTAAGACAAGAACACATTCAACCGACTGGCTATCAAAGAAGGTCGAAGGTTCAATATGACGTATGTCCAATGGTTATGATTTACTATAATTCAGGTTTACGGTTTTGTAATTATGACTCTATATATATTTGTAATAATCATTAATGAAAATACCTTTGTTCAAATCAATTTTGTGCCTCTCTAAATTTCACAAACTACAATTTTGGTTAAATAACTGGCTTAAATTTTCTAATTTTTCTTGATGATCAATACAGATATATAATCAATTCTTTTTTATTTGTAGGACCTAGTTATTCCAGGAAAATTTGAGGAGTGGACAAAACGCCCAAAAACAAACCAACAATGGGAGTTTAGTCCGCGTCAGAAAAATTTGTTGCAGGCCCACACGCAGATTTCCTGTCAATTATAAAATGGAGGTTAGAAAACTGAGTGTAGTTTACACGATATTTACAGATTTTTCATGAAAGAAAATCTCGTGTTGTTCTAACTTTCCGGTAAATTTACAAATATGTCATCCACTATGATATTGACACGTTATTTTTTTCTTCCTTTTCCGGTAAAATTACAAATGTGTTATCCATTAAGATAATAACACGTCAATTTCTTTTTCCGGTAAAATTACAAATGTGTCATCCATGAAAGAAAATCTCATGTTTATTTTGTACAGTACCTAAAAAAAATTTTGTACATTTTTTCCAAAAGGTAAACTATAACACTGAAAATTTATAGGACATTTTGTTATATACAGTATATAACAAAATTTTCTATGCATTCGTTCCAAAAGGTAAACTATTTTACTGAATATTTATAAGATATTATGTTATGAACTGAACACTTTTTTTGTACTGGACATTTTTTATGTACTTCTATCTGGTTGAAGATACCAAAATTGTTATTATTCGATTTCATTTTTAAGAAATCCTAGATCTTGATTTTAAGATCCATCAATCCAGAATCATCAATGACCCTTGGAATTCTGAACTCAAATCGGAAATTTCTTCATCATTAAATTTTCATCAAATTTGTTCAAGAAAATAAACTCAAACTTGTTCAAGAAAAAAATTCAAAGTTGTTCAAGAAACACTTCATGTAATTTTGATGATGACTCCTTCACATTTCTTCTTAAAACCCTATTTTTCTTTGCTTCGTTTGAATGTAGATATATTTGAGAGAGGAAAGAAATAAAATTTCTCTTAATTTTAGAGAGAGAAATGATGAAGAAAAAATAGAGAGAAATAAAGAAAAAAAGTAAGGTTTCCTTCTTGGATGGTACATGCAGTAAATGAAAAGATTTACTTTTGTTAGAAAAATGGAAGCTTTATTTTTTATTGTATTGTGTATCACGGGATGTAAAAAACAAAAAAAGTGCATTTTTCTGTGCATTTGGACCTGCACCTTTTTTTTTTTCTTTAGGGGGCAGGAACTTATTAACCCTCAGTTTTATGGCCTCCAACTCATTTCCTCCCAGAAAACATATATATAGTTCCTTACTTCCTTTGGAAGTTGAAACTTAGAAAACACTTACTACACTTATCTAATTGAACATTCAAATCCAAAACAC
Source organism: Eschscholzia californica (assembly GCF_041429995.1). NCBI lineage: Eukaryota > Viridiplantae > Streptophyta > Magnoliopsida > Ranunculales > Papaveraceae > Eschscholzia > Eschscholzia californica. The sequence goes on along the minus strand of NW_028238420.1, from coordinate 23,366,663 downwards.
CAAGAAGCATAATCTAGGTATTTCTAATAAATAAATTTGAAATTAATAAGATATCCAGGAAATTACAAATTAGTTATGTTCAACCTATGCAATGTTTTTCTCATTTGTTTGGTAAGGCGAGCTCTTTTCAGTAGAGGCTACCTTGGTGACGTATGACGTATCCCTTTTCAGTCCATGCTCTCCACGGTAACCAAAAATGAAAAAGTAAGGGGGAGGTTCATCATCTTGTCATTATAAATTTAGTTGAGCATTCAAAGAGATATAAATGGTACTTCAACTGTCCTTGGCAACTGGTGACTGGATAGAAATCTTCCCTATGGGTTCTGGATCATGGTTTGGTTCAAGTGATCTACATTGCTAAGTTGGTAATCCACAAATCTAACATGGTACTGGTCTAGAGCCAAGTCCGAACGTGACAGTCTCAATGGTCACACATGCTCTTTGTTACTTAACTATTAAAGACACGTGCTAGTTTCAGAAAACCCTAGACATGAAGACGTCTGTAAAAATAGTATCATATGGTGTGAGAATAGTCCACATTGGACACGGACACTCCAACAACATAGATTATAATGTCTAGGTCCTCTCTATGCATGGTATTAGAGCTACGCCTACACATGATAAGTTAAAAAATGACACGTGCTTCATGTCACCCGGAAAGAAAATAAAACACGTCTTAGACTCAAAGAACCCACCAGGTGAGGGGACGTTTGAGAATAGACCCACATTGGGAGTGGGCACTCCAAGCAAACCTTCCATGATTTTTGATGTTGTACCGGATATTTGTTAATTAATTAATTAAACCCTGCACGTGATGGATCCAAGCAAGTCTCGACCAACTCAACTCACTCCTTGTTGATAAACTCGTTCCTGTTTAATACCATATTATCTTACGAAATCTTCCATTCAAGCTTATTTTGATCCTCAAATTGTTATAGGTTTAACTTTTACCACAATATCAATCCAAATTTTACACTGACACGTGAAGATTCACATTCCGCACAAGAGAAATGCTAAGTGTACAAAGAATCTTTGACAAGATCCTTGACACGATGAGTCACACAGGTAAAAGAACGGTCCAGATCAAAGTTAAACTTTGAAAAACTTTGAATTTTTTTTTGTCTTTTAGTGAAAATAACTCATCATGTCAAGGATTTTGTCATTGTAGCACTCCCATTCTGCATATACTAAAAGATTCAGTAATTTATGGAAAGAAAAATGATAAAGAACCTGCCTACCTTACTCTGTTATACACAGCGTCGTCTACGTGGCAAATAAGACAAGTGGTGGTTTGGTCTTTTCACCCACCCATAAGAAGTGTGAACAGACAAAAGTGCCCCCTGGTAATTATAAAACGGTAAGCAAGGTAGTGAAGTAGGGGGGCCGAGTACCGTATCAGCTTTGTTGTAAAAAAATGATCTCTCTCTTATTCAATGAAGTTACGGACATGGCGGTATGGAATACAACAGTAGACAATTAGGGCATTTTATTGTTCTAAACATTCATAGAACAACGAAACTCAGACCAACTATATAGATCTGGTAGATGGCTTTTTTAGTTGGATTTTGAATGAAGTTAGTTGAAAAAGTAATTACTCAATACACTCCATATAAGTTCAGTACCATCAGAGTAATAAAAAACATCTATCAACCTTCAAGCGAAGTCTTTCTCTTCTTACCCAAAATTAGCTAAACCCCTTCAATATGTACATGATCATGTCCATTTTGGCCACTTCAAGATCTTACTTGAAGCAATGGCCTAATTTATACTTGGTAGTACTTTGCTTCTTCATCATTTGTATTAGTTCCTTCTACATGAAACTTAAGCATCAAGTCTTAGTACATTGGCCTATTGTCGATGCACTACCATCACTAATACTAAATGCTAACCGAATTCACGATTGGACAGTTGAGATTTCAAACAAGTATGGGGGAACAATCGTCGAAAGAGGACCAGTTTTTGCTCGTTTGAATATACTGCATACTTGTGATCCTCGTAATATGGAGTATATTCTTAAAACACATATTGAGAACTTTCCCAAAGGGTCAGGTTTCCAAGAGGCTTTTGACATATTAGGTGACGGAATCATAAATGCAGACTCTCATTCATGGTACACTCAAAGAACAATGGCTAGGATGTCATTCACATCGAAGAAGGTTCGGTCTATCATAGCTAATATGAGCCAAAAAGTGGTTCAAGATGCATTTCTTCCATTGTTAGAAGTAGTTGCTAAACAATCATCGGTGGTGGATTTACAAGATGTGTTCCTTAGATACACATTTGATACTTCTTTTAGCATCCTCTTTGGTAGAAACCCTGGTTATCTTTCTATTGATTTTCCGCTTAACAAATTTGCAAAGGCCATGGACGATTCACTGGATGGTTGCTTTTATAGACATATGGTACCAAGTGTATATTGGAAAATCTGTCGAGTTTTGATGATAGGAAATGAGAGAAAGATGAATAGAGCAAGGAAGATTATCGAGTATTACTTAAAAGATTTTATTGATGCCAAAAAAAAGGACACGGTTAAAGGAGCAGAAACAAGAGATCTTCTACAAGTATATATGAGTCTCATAGAAGGCGAAAAAGATAACATATTCTTCAAGAATAGTGACAAGTTCCTCAGAGACACTTTTTTGACCTACCTTTTTGCTGGACGAGATACAACTGCGGCTGCTCTGACATGGTTCTTCTGGTTGCTCTCGAAGAATCCGTCTGTTGAGGCAAAAATTTTAGCAGAACTAAAGCTTCTATATTTAAAGAGCAATAAAAATGATCATGGTTCTAAAGCAAATAGGTCATGGGTGTTTAATGGAGATGATATAACCGAGATGATTTATCTTCATGCAGCAATGTGTGAATCCCTAAGGCTATACCCTTCCATTCCATTAGTCCGAAGAGGGGCTCTAAAGGACGATGTACTTCCGGATGGAACGGCGGTGGAACCTGGAATGATGATAATATTATCTAATTACGCAATGGGACGAATGGAATGGGTGTGGGGAAAGGACTGCTTAGAGTTCAAGCCAGAGCGATGGATCGACGAGAATGGGAAACTAAACCATGAAACAATGTCTAAGTTAACGGCATTCAACATTGGTCAAAGAATTTGTATAGGTAAAGACATGGCAATTGTGTTAATGAAAACAACAGCTTCAAACGTGCTTTTCAATTTTCATGTTGAAGTATTGGACGGTCAAAATATCCTGCCAAGACAATCAATTGCTCTCCAAATGAGAAATGGGTTGATGGTTCGGATTAAGAAAAGGACTTCTATTTTTTAAAGTTGCATAGCTATAAATTACTTGAATTAAATAAGTACCTGTCTTTTGCTCTTCGCCCCCACTTTGGCCAACCTCAACGAGAAAGGTACACACCATATCCCCATTTATACCACAATTACTTGAACTTGTATTTTATTTCGTTTTTGGGGGAGATCCTTGTTCCCATCCATTATGTAAGAAAATGAAGGTAGGTAACTTACACAGTACATTAGGTTTTATATATTACGTGATGTTTATCTATCTAGATATGTATTATGGTATATGAAATTGTAATGGAGCTAATATCAATAAAGTTATCAATTTTTTCCCCACATTGGATTCTATATATTAATTAGAGCCATAAAAGAATTTCCAATGCAACACTCAATTTTAGAAATTCTAAGTACCACTTAGAATATTTGAAGTTTTTTTTTCAAATGTCTTTTTATGCAAAATACAGTTGAGATCTCTAACATAATGAGTGGTATTTGAATAGAGGTATCCTCAGATGACACCTTAATTTTGGAGTGTCGTTTTGAGAAATAAATAAATAAACCTAAACCTAATTACTGACTGTAAGCTTTACTTGAACTCAGAATTTTATTTCCAATCTTAAAACTTCATCATTTTACAATCTCTTATTTAAATAAAAGAAATAACAAACAATAACAGAAAATATGATATCAAGAAAGTTAGTTACTAATCCTAACTAACTTTTCTTTCACAGATAATTCTGTTGGGAGTGCCTTTAGCAGATTCAATGGGGTTGGAGTTGATTGTTGACTTGAGCAGAAGACCAAGACTTATTGACTCTTGACCGAGACTTTTGTTGACTGTATAAGTACCAATGTAAACCCTAATCTCCTTACTTTCTCTTTTGTAAACCCTAGTTCTCACAGCCCCCCTCAAACCGATGAGGAAGAGAGACGATGGATCATCAGTTTGTGTCGAAGGTTTTGAAAAATATCAAGAGGTAAACCCTTAGTGAAGATGTCTGCAAGCTGCTCTTTCGTTGGAACATGATGAACAGTGATGGTTCCTTCTAAAACGAGATCACGAACATAGTGAAAATCCACCTCGATGTGCTTTGTTCGTGCATGAAAGACCGGATTTGATGCCAGATATTTTGCACTAATGTTATCACAGTATAGATCGAAGGGTTTTTGCAACTTACAATGGAGTTCCTCCATCAGGTATGATATCCAGACTACTTCTGTTGCCATATTCGATAATGCTTTGTATTCAGCTTCGGTGGATGACCTAGCCACTGTGGCTTGTTTCTTAGAACTCCATGATACTAGATTTGATCCTAAGAAAACACAATACCCTCCAGTAGATTTGCGAGAATCTGGACATCCTGCCCAATCTGAGTCTGAGTAGGCAGTAAGAGTTGATAGACTACTTGAAGTGAGTCTAATACCAGAACCCATAGTCCCTTTGAGATATCTCAATATCTTTTTGACCACCATTAAATGAGCTGAGGTTGGTTGATGCATAAATTGAGCTGTATAATTTACAGCATAAGATATATCTGGTCTTGTTAATGTTAGATATTGTAGAGCTCCTACAAGGCTTCTGTACTCTGTTGGATTAGAAAGTATATCCCCATCATTGATAGAGACTCTTTTACCACTGCTCACAGGAACCTTTGAAGGTTTAGAATCAAGTAGATTTGCCTTGTTTAGTAATTGAAGTGTATACTTGTTTTGTGATAGAACCATAGCAGTAGAATTTGGTTCATACTTAACTTCAATACCCAGAAAATAGGCTAAGGGACCCAATTCTTTCATTTTGAACTTACTGCTCATATCACAAATAAGAGTAGCTAATTGAGCTTCTGAATTCCCAGTCAGAATTATATCATCAACATACAATAAGACAATCATAGTTGATGAGGAAGAATGCAATACAAACATTGATTGATCACACCTGCTCTTTTGAAAACCATAATCATATAGAAAGTTGGCAAATTTTGTGAACCAGGCCCTTGGTGCCTGCTTAAGACCATAAAGGGCTTTATGTAAAGCACAGACATGAGTTTCCTTTCCTTTTTGTATAAACCCTGGTGGTTGAATCATATAAACTGCCTCAGATAAAGTCCCATGCAAGAAAGCATTAGATACATCCAACTGTTTGATATGACAAGACCTAGTAATGGCAATAGAGAGAACTATTCTGATGGTGTTTGCTTTGACAACAGGACTAAAGGTTTCATCACAGTCCACCCCCTCTTTTTGATGAAAACCTTTGGCTACTAATCTTGCTTTATATCTCTCTATGGTTCCATCACTTTTCTGTTTTAATTTGTACACCCACTTGCACCCAAGTACATTCATAGTACTATTATATGGTACTAGAGACCATGTTTCATTATTCTGAAGGGCTGTATACTCCTCATTCATAGCCTGAACCCATTCACTGTGTTTTGCTGCCTCTTTATAAGATGTGGGTTCAGTGGGCAATTGAAGTATGGATAAGTAGGCTACATTTAAACTGTGAGGTGATGAAAAATGAGCAACAAAATCAGCTGGAAGCTGTTTTTGTTTTATAATACCATTTATAGCTCTAGTAGTAATAGACTCAGTCTGATCTTGGTGTATAGGAACTATTGAGGCTGCTGGTGTACTAGTAGGATTACTAGAAATGCCCTCCTCATGTGAAGCCAGACACCTAGACACTGAATTAGTTGGTGAGTTGGTGATCACACTAGATGTCCCTAATTCAGTAGAATGAGAATGAGAACTGTCTACTGCTGGAAATGGCAATGATATAGGCTGCTCATTTGTCTGATCACTACCAGACTGTACTTGAGTGATGTTGGCATAAGGAAAATGACCTTCATCAAAAGTGACATGTCTGGAAATATATATTCTCCTAGTTACTGAATCATAACACTTATAACCCTTGTGCTCATTGCTGTATCCTAAAAATATGCACTGAATGCTCTTAGGACTGAGTTTGTCTTTTCTCAATTCTCCTAAATGTGGATAGCAAGCACACCCAAAGGTTTTGAGTGTAGTGTAGTCAGGAGAAACATGGAAAAGGGTTTCAAAAGGTGTAGAACCTTGCAGTGTTGGAGTGGGTAATCTATTTATGATATAAACAGCTGTATTGAAAGCATCAAACCATAGAAATTTAGGTAATGAACAATGAAAAGAAATTGTGTTACCTAATTCAGTGATATGCCTATGTTTCCTCTCAGCCTTGCCATTTTGCTGAGGGGTATAAGGACAGGAACATCTGAATAGAATCCCATTTGTATCTAAAAAAAGTCCTGAAAATCCCTTGCTTGAGTTCTGGAGCTCCATCAGATTGAAAGTAAACAATCTTCACTTTTAGTAAGTTTTCACATGTAGCTTTAAAATGAGTGAAGCACTTCCGACTATCAGATCTTACTTTCATAGGATAGATCCAACTGAATTTACTGAAATCATCCAGAAAAAGGATGTAATACCTAGCACCATTAGGTGTAGGTGTAGGAGCAGGGCCCCAAATATCACAATGGACTAGATATAAGGCAGTATTGGTAGTGGTGGAAGAGTTAGCAAATGGTAAACATTTACTTTTGCCTAACTCACATGATTTGCAAAACTTTTGAGCATTAATATTTGATACTGCTATCTTATTTTCAGAATGTAACTGTTTTATAACACCATGATGAGAATGCCCTAGTCTAGCATGCCAAGTATCATAGGAAGATACTGTTTGAGATACATTAGCAGCTTCAATGTTTCTATGTTGTAGAGAATTAGTATGTACTTCTATTGGATAAAGATTATTCTTGACAGAACCTTCAGCTAAGACCTTCTTTGACCATATATCCTTTATATTGTATCCCCAAGGTAAAAATTCAACAGAACAAGAATTGTCCTTGGTAAACTTTGAAATAGAAAGAAGGTTTCTCTTTAAGTGGGGAACACACAGTACCTTATTTAGATTGAAATCATGATTAGATGTAGACAATGTTGAAGAACCTGTACTAGTGATTGATAGAAACTTTCCACTTCCTACCATTACAGCCTCTGTACCTTGATAAGGGGTAATAGATCTTAAGTTGTCTGGAGAGTGAGTCATATGACTGCTGGCTCCTGTATCTGCTAACCAAGACTTGTCTTTGGTTCCCTCATTGATAGAGTTAGAGGCCATATAACATGTATTACTATCTAAAGAGGGAGAAAATTCATTTGATAAGCAATCTAGAAATATATCAGCATCATCATCAATGTCATTGTGACCCATAATAGCAGTGTGACACTCATGAAACTCATCTTCATTAGAATCCTCATAGACATAGTCATATAGAACAGCATTGTTACACTCTAAAAGAGTTTCATCTTCATAAAGATATGATTTTGACTCTATGGGTGGTGTTTTTTAATCTGTCCCTTGTTCTTCTACTTGAGGTTTGGAGTCTGTAAAATAACCTGAGTGAGGTTTGTTTGGTTTATATCTGAAATAGCACACTCCAGCTGAATGACCCCATCTTTTACATATTTCACAGGGTACAGTAGAAAAATCAAACTCATCTGCCTTTTGATTCTTGTCTTTAATCTCTATATTGGTAGAATTTTGAGAATTTGATGTCGACCCATCTTTTCTATATGACTGATTTCTATAATAGGATGGAGAAGGCTTGTTATACTGATTTGAATTTGTTCTCTTAACATAATATACTTCTTCATCTTGCTGTTTAGATAATAACCATTGTTCATGCATAACAAGTCTTGACTTAAGTTGTGCTAGGGTAAGATGTTCATTATTTGCTCTTAAAGCAATAGTGAACTGATCATAATCAGAATTCAGACCTTGAATAGCAATCCTAACTATTTCAGTATCACTAATCCTATCATGGACAGAGATAAGAGAATCTGCTAGCATCTTTAATTCTCTTAAGTACTCAGTTATAGAAGCAGTACCCTTTTTGATTGATTGTATTTTCTTCCTAAGTTGGTCTTTCCTTGATTCAAGACCCTCATTATAGGTAAGGTTTATACAGTCCCAATTTTCTTTAGCAGAATTTAGACCATAGGTGTCATAATAGACTGATTTAGAGAGAGTACTTTTAAGATAAGACTTTACAAAACTCTCTTTCTTCTCCAAATTTGGAAGTCAGGGTTAACTTGTTCAACCCCATGAATGATCTTGAGTTGTGGTGGAATATCAATAGACCCATTGACAAACCCTAAAAGATCATAAGTGCTCAATAGTGTTTCCACTTGGTCTTTCCACATCAAGAAATTGGTGTCATCAAGTTTCTCAGTTATAAAACTAGTAACAGCAGAAATTGGTGGAAGGTTACCTTGATTAGAAGCTGCCATGAGAGTTGCAGACAGAAAATGCTGGTGGATTGCTCGAAGAAACAGTAACTTCTTAAAAACCTAAAAACTCTTATATTGTTTCAATTTTTGATCAATTTGTTGAATGAAGATGATCAATCTTCTGAATTTTAACTCTCTTTCTTCTGAATTTTAACTCTCTTTTGAATTTTAATGAATTTTGCGAGATGATGATGCTTGATTGTTGTTGGAGTTCATAGAAAAAGCCCTAATATCTTGGATCTAAGCTGAATCTGATACCATGTAAGCTTTACTTGAACTCAGAATTTTATTTCCAATCTTAAAACTTCATCATTTTACAATCTCTTATTTATAGAAAAGAAATAACAAACAATAACAGAAAATATGATATCAAGAAAGTTAGTTACTAATCTTAACTAACTTTTCTTTCACAGATAATTCTGTTGGGAGTGCCTTTAGCAGATTCAATGGGGTTGGAGTTGACTGTTGACTTGAGCAGAAGACCAAGACTTATTGACTCTTGACCGAGACTTTTGTTGACTGTATAAGTACCAATGTAAACCCTAATCTCCTTACTTTCTCTTTTGTAAACCCTAGTTCTCACACTGACTAAGCACCCTTGTAACAAAAAGATGAAGACCCGCCTTCCTTCTTCGGTTCTTCCCTTTATCTTTTCATCCCCTTCTTCACGGTTTAGATCTCACTTTTTCATTCTAATAAATCAATTATTAATTCCTCCTCCTCCTCCTTTAGAAGGGGCCAATTTAGAATTTACAAAATCATTTTTATAAGAAGTGCAATTGCGAAAACAAAAAAATTAACTATTAAAGATAAGCATACCTCTTCAGGCTCGATGGTCTTGTTGTCTTCATACTAGTTGACCCGTTGGGCGTTCGGTATTTTTTTGAATCATTGACGTTAGTCAACTGATGTCAATTTTTTAGATCATCGACGCTGACCTCCTTTGCCTGCGAGGCAGGGCTTTTGTTTGTTTTAGCGACGAGCTGTCATGATCCCATTTACCATAAAATCCTAATGTTATTGCGTCTGCTGCATCCGCTAGGCATAGTAAATTGGAGATGAAGCATCAGTTGGGCATAATAAATTGTGTCTTTAGTGCAGAATAACTGATAAAAAATCCAGACTCTAATTTGTGGTTTGCTATCGAGTAAAAGAAATTTAATAGTCGCGTCATTCTAGAAGAATGAGGGGCAAAGGGGTTTGTGGAAACTAGGGTTTCGGCTGAAGAAGAGAAGAGATAAGATTAGGGCAAACAGGTTAAGAATAGGGTTTTATATGGTCAACCAAAACCCTTTTCTAGTCTTCCCAGTCAAGTCAACATTATGGACCAAGACCAAGCTTCAGACCAAGTCAACAGGATTAGACCGACTTCCATTGTGTCTAAAGGCACCTGTGTGAAATCAAGAAAGTTAGTTAGACTTGTTGTTTTTCTGTTATTCTGTTTTCTGTTTTAGTTTTTTCTGTTATAACTAAACTACAACTCTCTTATCACTTCTCCTATATAAAGAAACTTGTAAACCAAAAGAGATTATTGAAAATAAAAACGAGTTAGAGAGTTTCTTACATGGTATCAGTTAGATTGTGATCCTTAGCTAGGGTTTTCTTTCTCTCCAACTCAAGAACAATCATTCCAAATCTCGCAAAATCAAAACAAGACATGATCAAAATTCAGATAAAATGGGTCATTACTAAAGATAACAAGGATCAAAATTAGATAACAAAGATCAATATCAAGTTTCAAGATCAAAAGTGATAAGTGATAAAGAATCACTTACTGTTTTTTCAGACTTATCTCCAGCTCCTCCTGGTTCTTTACTCATCTATTCAATTCACTAATCATGGCAGCCTCAAATCAAGGTAATCTTCCACCAATCTCTTCTGTTACTAACTTTATAACAGAGAAACTAGATGATAGCAATTATCTAATGTGGAAAGACCAAGTTGAAACTATGCTTGGAACTTATGATCTATTAGGGTTTGTTAATGGTACTATAGAAGAACCTCCTCAACTTAGATATATCAATGGTATAGAACAAGTAAACCCTGATTTCCAAGTATGGAGATCAAAAGAGAGTTTTGTTAGGTCATATCTTAAGAGTACTCTCTCAAAGTCTGTTTACTATGATACATATGGACTAAAAACAGCAAAGGAAATATGGGAATACCTTGATCTTACCAACAATGAAGGTCTAGAATCAAAAAAAGACCAACTTAGAAGAAAATTACAAACAATCAAGAAAGGAAATGCATCTATTGCTGAATATCTCAGAGAATTAAAGCTAATTGCTGATGCTTTAACTTCAGTACATGATAAAATCAGTAAATCTGAGCTTGTCAGACTAGACATTCATGGCTTCAACTCTGACTATGATCAATTTGTCATTGCTATAAGAGCAAATAATGAACAATTGACTTTAGCTCATCTAAAATCAAGATTAATTCAACATGAGCAGTGGTTATTACAAAAAGAAACTGATCAGGAGGCATATTATGTTAGGAGACAGTATTCAAAGCCACATCAAAGACAACCTAGTAAACCCTCACCATCTTACTATAAAAATCAAGCTTATGCAAAGAGAGATGGGTCTCCTACAAAGGGTCAATCTTCAGTAAATAATCAACTAAAAGGTCAAAAGGCTGAGGACTTTGATTTCTCTTCAGTCCCATGTGGTTTGTGTAAGAGATGGGGACATACTCCTAGTGTTTGTTATTTTAGATACAAACCAAATAAGAATCACCCAACTTATCATACTGAATCTCAATGTCCTCAAGATGATGTTGAAGAAGTTCATCATGAAGAAGATACCACAAACATGAAATCATCTATATAATAAGGGAGGAGGGTATCTTTTTCCCTCCTCCCAATGGTTAGGATTTAACCTCACCAATTTATATCAAGTGGTTGAGGATTGAGTTGTTTAGAATTGGAAGGCCTAGATCTAATTACTTTTCATCCAAAGGAAGAGAAGAAAGCAAAGAGCATCTTTCAAAGATACTCTCCCAAACAGCTCCTTCCGTCCACTCTTCTTCCAATCTTTCTCACGACATTCTCTGACTCCCTCTCTCATCTCTTTTTTTTTTTTTGAAAAATCTCCAAAACTCCTTCCCGCTCATCTCTTCTCACAGGTACGTACGTCTCTATCTCTCTATCTTTTTCTCTTTATCTTTTCTCTTTATATTTCTGTTTCTTGATCTCCCTCTCTCGCTCAGACACAGAACCTTGCTCTCTCTATCTCTCTCGGTTCATACAGGTGATTGATGTTGAAATTTGTAAGTTTTGAAATTAGGGGGTTTGATTTAGCACTTTGATTTAGGGGTTTAAATTTTATAAGTTCTGAAATTAGGGTTCAATATAATTTGATGATTTTTTAAATTAGGGGTTTGAGATAGTTAACCTTCTTTCAAGCTTTCAAGGTATGTTAAATCTAGGGTTTTGAAGATTTCATATATGTATGTAGATTGAGATGTTATTTAGGTTTTCAACCTGATTTATGTTATTGGGGTTTATGTCTAGGTTTCTTATCTATGATTTCACATCTAGGTTGCAAATACCATCTATAATGGAGTACCCGCTGTTTTGTAATTTTGCCCAATGATTTGATATGTTATCTATCTAGAACTAGAAGGGTATCTAGGTTTTCAAATACTATCACTTTGCAGTTTTGCCACCATTTTGGTTTTTTCGGGGTAGTCAAACTTAGGAGAACCCAATTTAACTGATTAAGACTTACACTATGCTGATTTTAGGGTTTGAAAAAGGTACAATGTCGGAACAACTTCTGTACACAAATTTAATTTTGCCCCTTGAGTTTGAGGTTTTACCGTGAACAGCTTTTGTCATTTTTCTCAACATCTTCTCTCGTCGAGTATGGCTTCCAAAAGTTTTACTCTCCCATGTTTTGGTTAGGGTTCCAGATAGAACTTCTCTTTCTCTCTCGATGTACGATTTTGGTTTAGTTGATATTGTGTCTATAGAACTTTTTGGTTGGTTATTACTTATTAGTGGTGATTTTCATTTTGTTGTAAACAATTTTGTTGTAAACAATAACCAGATAGAACCTCTTTCTCTTTGTTACTCGATGTTCGCCTCTCTCGCACACACACACTCACATGAAAAATTGATGTTCGCCTCTCTCGCACACACACACTCTTACGTGAAAAATTGATTAGGATTTCCCGCCCATCTCATGATCTCTCTCATCTTCTCATCTCACATCAATCTGTCCACTTGCAAGGTATCTCTCTATCTCTCTCACGCACAATCTCTCTCAGGTTTCAAGTCTCTGGATCTGACTGTAGGATTTTAAGGGTAGCAGTTCAGGTGCTTCTTCTTAAAAATTGTTTGTGTTATGTTAAATTGAGATTAAATTTGTTGTTTAGGGTAACTTTCAATGTTAGTTTTCATGATATTTGATAATACTTTGGGTTTAGGTTATGTTAACATTGAAGCTTTAAGGTTAACTTTTTTAGGTTAACAAAAAGTGAACTTTTAGGTTACCTTTTTTTTTCTATATAGTGTTACTTCGTTCTTCATTGCAACTCTCTCAGGTAAATATCTTGCCACTCTATACAGTTTGCTTGATTTTATTGTCTTTTCACCTCTACATTGTTACTGGATTCTTGGCCTCTTAGGCTTCATTATGATTTAAGTCATTAATTTGGTGTCACTACAAAAATAATGCCTAATAGGGACATACATTTTGACGTATGTCCCTAATATACTCAAAATAGGGACAGTTTTGTAATATTTGTCCCTAATAAAATCAGAATAGGGACAAATAAATGCATTTTAGGGAGGGACAAATTTTTTTGAGTAGTTGGAAAACCAAAAAAGAAAAGGCGCTCAATATAGGCGCAAATGCTTCCCGCGATTTTCACCCAAATTTGGCCCAAATGTATCCCTAGTATAATCAGATTTCTGAAAACCCTTTTTCTCTCTCCACGTTTCCCTCTCCTCATCGTTTTCCCTCCTTCAGCGGAGTTCTTCTCCATGGTGTCGATCTCCTAATCTTCACTCGGGTTAGATTTTTACTCTTGTTCTTCTCATCTTCTATTTCTTAAAACTATTTTTCAGATTATTAGAGAAAGACCGAGCTCTTTCTTCCCTAGGGTGCTGGTTCTGTTAAATATGCAACACAAAGACCTGTGAGGATATACTCTTTAGATTACAAGAGCAGGAAACACGAACTAACTATGAAGCTATAGTTTTTAAGAGGATTTTGTGTGTAATATTTTGCTCTTTTAACAATTTTACAAAAGTTTTGACATGTTTGTATATTTGCTGCGCCCTGAATTTTGAAAAAAGTAATAAACTAATAGCTTTCATTGTCTTCTATTTTGTGTGTCTATGACGCAGGAGATAAGATGGAGCTCTCCTGAGATGATGATATGCAAATGGTGTTTTCATGTTTTCCCCTACAACATGAAAAAAAAGATGGGTGGATGAAGTTAGAGTAGCTTATTTTAATAGATTTTTATCTGCTTGTGGAAGAGTCATTAGTTTATTCTCTTATTCGGGTTAAACCTTTTTCCGTCTAGGCTTGTGAATTTCGTTGGGGGACTTCTGTAAAAATGTTTATGTAAATTTCTGTGTTTTAAATCGTTTCAAGGAAAATTCTCTTTTGTGGAACTAATTACTGAATCGGCCAAATCTGTAGAGATGGTTATTAACTGTTATAGATTCAAGCAAAAGAAAATCATTGTCGATCTTACAGGGGTGCCTATTAATTTTCCCTAAAAATAAACGAGAGAAATTCCCGCCAAATTTTTAGGGACAAATAATAGTTGTCCCAAATGCGAAAGAGAGGAAATTCTTGCCAAACTTTTAGGGACAGAAAGAAACCGTCCCTAAAACAGTATTGGGGACAGAAGCCATCTGTCGCCACAACCGTCCCAACTAGTATTTGGGACGCCTGTTTCAGCGACAGACAGAAACCGTCCCCAATAAACTATTGGGGACGGTTTTGGCATTTTTGGGACGGTTTTTGCCCGTCCCAAATAGGCCCTTTTTTTGTAGTGTGTTCAACTATTATCTTGGCTCTTAAAGTCAGTATAACTTTGGAGAAATCTTTACAGTTTAGCTCTTAAAGTCAGTATCCATAGTAATTCACACACCCCTTGAGCCATACCCCGTAACTCAGATTCTGCACTTGATTTAGCAACAACTTTTTGCTTCTTAGCTCTAAATGTTACCATATTCCCACATACAAACGTAAAATATCCAGAGGTTGACCTCCTGTCCGTTATATCTCCTGCCCAATCTGCATCGGTGTATCCCATTACTTCCATATCACCACCTTTCCGGAATAAGAGACCTTTTCCCGGAGATTTCTTCAAGTACCTTAGTATTCGAAAGACTGCCTTCATATGTTCTTCACTTGGATTATGCATGAATTGACTCACGACGCTAATGAAATATGCAATATCCGGTCTAGTATGAGAAAGGTAAATTAGTCTCCCCACTAAGCGTTAGTACCTTCCTTTGTCACATGGAACTTGATCTAAAAATATTCCCAAGTGATGATTTGCTTCAATCGGTGTATCTACTGGTTTGCAATCAAGCATCCCAGTTTCAACAAGAAGATCTAATATATACTTTTGTTGGGACATGAAAATACCTTGACTTTATCTTGCAACTTCAATGCCTAAGAAGTATTTTAACTGCCCCAAATCCTTCATCTCAAATTCCTGCGACAAATAGTTTTTCAGAGCCTCCATTTCCACTGAGTCATTTCCAGTAACAACCATATCATCAACATAAACAATAAGAGCAGTAAGTTTGCCTAACTTTTGTTTTATAAACAAAGTATGATCAGAATTACATTGTTTATATCCAAATGCCTTCATGCTCTTTGTAAACCGTCCAAACCAAGCTCGTGGTGACTGTTTTAACCCGTACAATGCCTTCTTTAATTTGCATACTTTTCCTACTTCAGAATTCATGACTCCAGGTGGTAACTCCATGTATACTTCTTCTTCTTCTAAGTCTCCATTGAGAAATGCATTCTTCACGTCAAACTTTTGTTATGGCCAACCTTGATTGGCTGCAAGAGACATGAGTACACGAATAGTGTTTATCTTTGCCACCGGGGCGAAGGTCTCCTCATAATCCACACCATACGTCTGGGTATACCCTTTGGCAACAAGTCTGGCTTTGTACCTGTCAACACTTCCATCTGGATTCGTCTTTACTGTAAAGATCCAACCACACCCAACAATACGATATCCGTGGGGTTTATCAACAAGTTCCCAAGTGGAATTCTTCTGTAATGCATTCATCTCTTCATTCATAGATTTCTCCCATCGTGGATCTGATAAAGCTTCCTGCAAATTACTAGGAATAGATACATAGGATAATTGATTCATGGTGCATGTAAATGACTTAGACAACCTATTGGTGGACACATAATCAGAAATTGGGTATTTGGCTTTAGAATTAATATCTGGTTCATAAGTAAATTTTGGAATACCTTTAGTAGACCTTTCTGAACGTCTAGGTTGAACATCATTAACAGTGGTAGGATCAAGTAATACCTGAGGTTCGACATTCGGAGGCATGTCTTCGGTAGATGGTGTTAGAAAGTTGGAGTCACAGGCAACTTCTACTACTTCATTAACAGTGGAAGGATCAAGTAATACCTGAGGTTCGACATTCGGAGGGATGTCTTCGGTAGATGGTGTTAGAAAGTTGGAGTCACAGGCAACTTCTACTACTTCAGCTTGATCTCCCCCTATTGTCTGATCCTCTCCATTCTCATTAAATTCATCTTCACTACCCTGATCCCCCCCTGTAATCTGCTCTGGTTCACTCCCCTTTCCATCATCACCTAGATTACTAGGCCTATTGAAATTACTTGTCAAATCTTCTAGTTCCTGAAATATATCCCCAATAATGGGGAACTTTCCTTCACTATCATTTTGTTTCTCCCCTTGAAGGGAAGATCCCATAAAATATGCATCTAATTCTCGAAACGAAACATCTAATGAGATATATACTTTTCCCTCCTCAGGGTCATAACAACGATAACCCTTTTGAAAATCAGCATATCCAAGAAACACACACTTTCGAGCACAATGATCTAATTTTCCTCGTTGATGTTTAGGTAAATGAACAAAGACAACACACCCAAAAACACGTGGTTCTAGGTTTGGCATTGCAGGGATGGTGATAAGGTCATGGAGTTTTTTGAAAGGGGTCTGAAATTCAATGACCCTAGATGGTGTGCGGTTTATCACATAGGCAGCAGATTCATTCCGAAAAGAGATGCACGAACAACTTCTAACAGTTGTCTATTCATTCGTTCAGCTAACCCATTTTGTTGTGGGGTATAAGCGTTAGAAGTTTGATGTCGAATGCCGTTATTTATCAGGAACTTCGCCATGTCATTACTAGTAAATTCTCCTCCGTTATCAGATTGATACACTTGTATCCTCCTTTGGAATTGGGTCAAAACCATCTGAAAAAAATACTTTAAATACTTCAAAGACTTCACTTTTATGAGTGAGTAGCGATACCCACGTCATACGAGTACACTCATCGATAAAAGTCACAAAGTAACGAGCTCCAGACAAAGAAGGAATACGTGCAGGACCCCATACATCAGAGTGAATAATACTAAAAGGTTCTGAACTTTTATTGAAACTTGGAGAATATGTAATACGGTGACTTTTAGCAAGTTCACAAATATCACACTTAAATTCTGAAACACTACACTTCGAAAATAACGATGAATTTAATTTCTGAAGATATCCGAAGGAGAGATGACCCAATCGCCGATGCCATAACCAAACATTAGCTTTTGCTTCTTCAATTCCTCCAACTTTATTCACCTGATGAATCCTCTGCTCTCCACTACTAGACAGGTCCAAATAGTAGAGATTTCCCTTTCTAACACCACAACCAAGAACCTGCCGCATCACTATGTCTTGAAAAATACAGAATTGAGGCCAAAACGTCACAGTACATGCAAGTGCAGCAGTGATCCTACTGACTGATAGGATATTGTACTCTAGCGCGGGAACAATGAGGACAGAGTTTAATGTCAGATTTTCAAATATGTCAGTGGAACCTTCCCCAATTACAGGAGAGGAACCACCATCAGCTGTGTATATAGAGGTTTGGGTTGAAGGTATAATGGATGATAATATGCTAGTGTCATTTACCATGTGATATGATGTACCAGTATCAATTAACCAAGTATTATTCAAAGAATTTACAGATAAAACACTACCTTTAATTTTCATACCTGACTGGGCAACATTCACTGATGGAGGAATTATAGCAGAATCCTTCTTCGCAGATATGTTTTTCCTAGGTCGCTTTGTAAAATCCCACCATTCTGGATACCCAATGACTTCATAACACTTCTGTTTTGTGTGTCCCTTCTCTCCACAGTGGGTACACTCAAGATCAAGGCGTAAGGGTCTAGCCTCTTTGTGAGAATTCCAGGAACCTTGAGGTTGTCCCTTTTTATAGTTGACTGCCATAACTGAAGACTCAGTTACAAGTATTTGGGTTCCCATCACATGTTTGTGAACTGACACCCTTCGTACTGTCTGATAAGACTGTTCCAAAGTTAGTGGA
This sequence comes from Eschscholzia californica, assembly GCF_041429995.1. Taxonomy (NCBI): domain Eukaryota; kingdom Viridiplantae; phylum Streptophyta; class Magnoliopsida; order Ranunculales; family Papaveraceae; genus Eschscholzia; species Eschscholzia californica. Next base: position 23,348,496 of record NW_028238420.1, on the reverse strand, counting down.
GGGTCTTTTTGAAGAATCTCACCACGCACCTGATCATACATACTATCTAATCCAGAAAGGAACATGTGAACTCTAAGACGTCCTACATATTGTTGTAAGATGGCGATAGACTCAGCACTTTTTCCTTTCACATTGTTGCGTTGGTCAATTTCTTGAAAAATTGCTGCTAATTCATCATAATAGGTCGCAATAGATCGACCAACTTGTTTTGTTGAGAAACACTTCCTATGTAACTCAAATATTTGAGTTTCATCAGATGTGTCTGTATACATAGCTTCAAGAGAGTCCCAAACTTCTTTCGTAGTTTCCAAACAAACATACCTGTTCATTAGTGTTGTGGACATTGAGTGACACAACCATCCCTTCACATTATCATTCTCCGAGTACCAATTTTCATATTCTTCACTTCCTTCTGCAGGTTTCGCTTTAGTGCCACTAATATACCCCCACATCTTCCGACCATTAATACGCATCTTCATGACCTTTGACCAAAGGGTGTAATTGTTCTCATTCAGGGTATTACCTAATGGAAAGGGTGCATCGATGTGGTTGTGAACAACGTGAGGGTTTGATAGTACCATTGTTGCATCATCATTGGAACCCATTGAGCTTTCAATTTCAAGATTCGCAGCGGAATTCAATTCAATTCAATTCGAAATAACCATGTTCAATTACCGAACCTGCTCTCGATACCAAGTAGAAACTAATACAAATTAATAATAGATTGAGATAAACTTGTTTTCTTTTAATAATTCTTGTGTATACAATAGGAGATGTTCTTCCCCTTATATAATTACAAAAGTTACATATATAGAATATATTATATAACGTATTTAGTATATCCCATATATCCCATATATCATATATATCATATATTCAATATATATCCCATATTAAGAGAATATATTCTATATTATGTATATATGCTATATTGAGAGAATATATCCTATATTCAACAATATCCCATATATCATATATATCATATATGCAATATATATCCCATATTGAGAGAATATATTCTATATTATGTATATATGCTATATTGAGAGAATATATCCTATATTCAACATTTACCTCCAAAACAATTTAAATCCTATCAATTACACCACATATTTATAAGTTTTTCCATTATGTTCTCTTATTGTGGATGTTAAGGGAAATTTCTACCATGTAACATATTCCACTTTGACGTATTTTCTTTTGTCGCATCTATGAAAATAATATTGTTTGTAATATTTATTTTCAAATTTTTGAGACAAATAAGAAAAATTTATTTTATTTTGAAAATGGACTGCACCGTGCCGAAGGCAAGGGCTATAGCTAATATATCAAAAGATATAACTACTAGACATAAATTTTAAATTTAAATATCATGGAACTAATTTCTGATTTTAGTTGATAATTGTACAAAAATTCCAACATCTTGTCTGTGTAAGGCTCTGGATTGCTTTCTTAGCAAACATTCCATTTTGTTCACTTAATGAAACTATGATATCTTTTAAAAAAAGGTGTTTATTCCATTGTGATCTTGGTAAAGCTAAAAAAACTACGTTACTTGTATAATTTTTTGATTGGTTCAGTTATAATATTTAGTTTTTTATATATAACAAGTCCTATGTTATATTTACAGAATTTCTTTGTTTGTTTTGGGTGGTGCTGGTAAGACAAACTTGGACGGCTTAAATAAGTCTCACGATCTCATCATAATTTAGATTAATTGTTAATTAGCCATTCCGTTTTGAGAGTGAGGAGATACGGTAGAGACTGTAAAATGATTGTAACCTAATAAATGTGTCATGTGAGGAAGCAGTTGGAGGTTTCCATAGTAAGTCACTGTTGGGGTAAGCTTTAAACTTAGGGCGATTTGCTGTTAAGACCCACTTTCCTGTAATTGACTTGCTGTTTGGACTCTTTTTTCCAGTGTTTTGCATTTTGAACTCCCTTTTAACGGAATATTCCGAGACTATTCCGTCTCTGAAGTGATACCTAAAAAAACTCTCACTCAACCTTTACATAATCAATACTGCAACTTGGACCCCTTAGTTTATTTAACTTCCGGAGATGATTGTTGCCGGGTGTACGGAGATTGCGAGTCAAAATATTCGGTCCGTATGATCTCCAGGACCCATTTGGACCAACTCAACCCGTCTTTTTCTTCTATATAACTCATCTTCTTTTTCCATTTAACAACACCCACACAAAACCTAATACCCAAAATCACCTAAAATCAAGAGGATGCTTAATTATCAAATTGAAGATTGTGCATCAAGTGTGGCTGATATCGTTGCCCAAGTTAGGAGGCCAACAAATCATCTGACAAAAGCAAATTAGTTTCAGATTTACATATCAGGAGCTTTAAAGTTCTCTCACAGTTCATTAATGTCTTTTTTGGTCAACTTACAAAAGTCACAATTTCCTTCCTCTCTCTCTCTAAATCAACGTTACCGCACACAATCTCTCCCTCTTTCTCTATATCACTGTAATTTGTTTCTTTGAGAGCTTCAAATTAAGTTTCAAACTATCTGTTACATCATCATATTCAATTTCCTCATGATTTCATAAAAATAATTGTTTAATTTTGTTGATTTTGCTAGGAAAATTATTTAATATGCGACCAAATTGGTCAAGAATCATTCCATTGCCCATGGATGTGCTCGAGATGCATTAACAAGATTTACAATAGAATTAGGAAAATTGATGCGTTTCGCCGGAAGCGTGAGTATGGAGTGAATGTAAAGATCATAACAAGTAACTAGGAAGATCCGGATCACCACACTTTGATAAAGTTTCCACCATAAAGTGATAAAGAAACCGGTTGAGCTAACACCACACCAGGATAAAGTTTCCACCACCAGATGATAAAGACGCTCGAAATCCACCACCAATGACTCTTCCAAAACCAAAGGATAAAGGAAATGATCTAAACAGATCCAAAGTCACAAAAGACTCTACAATTTCTCAAGTTCGTTTTCTGATTTTTCTATTCATAATAAGCCTCATTATATAGAGGAGAATACATTAAATGAGAAATAAAAACTAGTCTACATGCATAGAAACTAGTTACATTGGAAACAGCTTAGTTTAAATGCATGAATGTAGAAAGACGAGACTAAATTTAATGCAGATTACTAAAAACGAAAATGACTATTCAAGTCTTCGAGAACCTTCATTAAAGACCACATTTATCCATTTGAGTGGTCCAACTTCAGTAAACTAACACTCAGCCCATTGGTAGGCGTGTTTGCGTATTCTAGCTTTGTTTGCTCCAACTCTGGCTGATTCAGCACTGGTGCTCCCGCATCAGACTCTCCGGGTTGGAAAGGATTTGTCCTCAAATCTGATATCACCTCGTCTTCAAAATAGGGAGAAAGATCACCCACATTGAAAGTACCCGAAACACAATAGTCACCCACAAGCTCTAGTTTGTAAGCGTTATCACCAAACTTCTCAAGTATCTTAAAAGGACCCTCTGCCCTTGGCATCAGCTTCGACTTGTGTTTGTTTGGAAACCTCTCATTTCTTAGGTGTAACCAGACCAGATTACCTGGTTCAAAAGACTTAACACGTCTGTTTTTGTTGGCCTTTTTCTTGTACTTCTCATTGGCTCTTTGAATTTTTGCCCAAACATTCTCATGTAGCTTCTTCATTGTAGTTACCCTTGCCTTTGCTTCAAAATCTGCCTTAAACCCCAAAGGTATTGAAATCAGATCAATAGGAGTAAGTGGATTAAGACCATAGACAATCTCAAAATGTGAACGTCTTTTCGTGTAGCTTATTGACAGATTATAAGCAAACTCAGTTTGAGCTAGCTTTAGATCCCATTCCTTCAAGTTCTTCTTCTTCAAGCCTCTCAAAAGAGTAGCTAAGTATCTATTTGTCACCCCTGTTTGACCATCAGTTTGTGGATGACAAGAAGTACTAAAAAGGAGCTTCGTACCAAGTAACCTCCACAAAGTCTTCTAGAAATAGCTCAGGAACTGTGAATCACGATCAGACACAATGGTCTTAGGAATACCATGAAGGCGTACAACCTCCTAAAAATACAAATCAGCAACCATACTAGCATCATCAGTCTTGTAATAAGGAATAAAATGTGTCATTTTGCTGAATTGGTCAACTACCACCATGATAGAATATTTTCCTCTCTGAGTTCTCGATAGTCCTACAATAAAGTCCATGCTCACATCATCCCAGGGTTGTATTGAAACATGTAAAGGAGTGTACATACCTGGTTGGAAATGGCTTTTCATCCTTTGGCATGTGGCACACCTTTCTATGATTGAATGGACATCTCTTACCATCTTGGGCCAATAGAAATGCTCCTGAAGCATGTCCAATGTTTTGCTAATCCCAAAATGACCAGAAAGACATCCGCCATGTTCTTCACGAATCAGCAACTCTCGGACAGAACTCTTTGGCACGTAGAGCTGGTTTCCTTTAAAAACAAATCCATCTTGCAAATGGTATTGATTTGTAACTCCCCTTTTGCACTCATTATAGACTTCAGCAAAGTCTAGGTCTTCATCATATAAAATCTTCAACAAATCGAATCCTATAATCCGGGAATCTAGAATAGAGATTAAAGCATACCTTCTTGAGAGTGCATCGGCAACAATATTCTTGTTTTCCAGCCTTGCACTTTGACACAAATGAGAAGCATTGCAGAAATTCTACCCATTTAGCATGTCGGTTGTTCAACCTGTGGTGGTTGTTTATGAACTTCAGTGCCTCATGATCAGAATGCAAAACGAACTGATCTGGCCTTAAATAATGCTCCCAATGTGTTCGAGTCTTACAATGGCATAAAACTCCTTATCATAGGTCGAGTAGTTCTTCTGTGCCCTTTAAAGTTTTTCACTGAAATAAGCGATGGGACGTTGTCCCTGGACAAGAACGACTCCTATACCAACTCCACTAGCATCACACTCAACTTCAAATACCTGATTAAAATCTGGAAGTGCTAAAATAAGTGCTTCACATAGCTTTTGTTTCACCACTTCAAATGCCTTTTGGGCAGCACTGCTCTATTCGAACTTGTCCTTCTTCAAGCATTCAGTTATTGGCGTCATGACTGTGCTGAAATTTTTCACAAAGCGTCTATAGAATAATGCAAGTCCATGAAAGCTTTTTACATCAGATTGGATTGCCGGAACTGGCCTGCTCCTTATAGCTTCAACTTTGCTTTTATCAACTGAAATCCCCTTATCTGAAACAATAAAACCAAGAAACACAATGCTAGAAGTAAAGAACTCACACTTCTCCGGTTTAACATATAGTTGGTTTCTCCTTAACACCTTGAAAACTTCCCTGAGGTGTTCAACATGCTCGGCTTCATTCTTGCTATAGACAAGAATATCATCAAAATAGACCAGAACAAACTTTCCAATTAAGTCTCGCAGGACCTGATTCGTAAGTCCCATGAAAGTGTTTGGCGCATTTGATAATCCAAATGGCATGACTAGCCATCAAACAAGCCACTCTTTGTTTTGAAGGCAGTCTTCCATTCATCACCTTCCTTCATTCTGATCTGGGGATATCCGCTCCTTAGATCAATCTTCGAAAATACCTTTGAGCCATTCACCTCAACCTGGGTATAGGATAACGATACTTGATGGTTATCTTGTTGATAGCTCGGTTGTCTACACACATCCTCATCGACCCATCTTTCTTTGGTACAAGCAGAGCTGGTACGGAACATGGACTCATGCTCTCCTTGACATACCCTCGATCCATCAGCTCTTGCACTTGTTTCTGCAACTCCTTAGCCTCTTCTGGATTGCATCTATAAGCTGGATGATTTGGCAAAGGTGCACGTGGTAGTAAATCAATTTGATGCTCAATACCCCTGTTTGGAGGTAGTCCGGGTGGTAAATCTTTAGGAAAAACATCACTGAACTCATTCATCAATTCCAGCATCAACGGATGAGAAATCACTTTAGCTCCCTCATTCTTTTCAACCACCAGCAAAGCAAAGACCTCCTTGCCCTTACCCATCTTCTCCATGATTTTGGTTTCACCCAAAAATATGTTCTCCTTGCACTTCTCTGCCGCAGACTTAGCTTACATAGTAGGTGATAATGGTGCCAATGTAATGTGATTCTTATCCTTATGAAAAGAATAAGTGTTCTTGTACCCATCATGTACAGTTTTATCAAACTCCCAAGGTCTGCCAAGTAATAGATTACAAGCATCCATTGGAATAACATCACAGACCACCTCATCATGGTAGTTCTTCCCAATAGAAAAGGAAATCACAACCTGTTTAGAAACTTGCAACTTGCTCCCATCAGTCAACCACTTCAGTTTGTACGGTTGTTGATGCTTTATAGTTGGAAAACTCAGCTTCTACACAAGTGTACTTGATGCGACATTGGTACAACTCCCACTGTCAATAATCATACTGCATACTCTTCCTTTAATTGTCCAACGAGTTGAGAAAATGGTTTCTCGTTGTTCTTCTTCTGTAGTCGAGACAGTGTGTAAAACCCTTCGTATTACTAATAATTCTCCATGATCAGGCTGTTCAATGATCTCATCATCTTCTTCGCGAACTTTCTGATCAACAGCTTCCAAATCATGAGAATTTTGTTTTAGTTCTTCTTCAAACTCCTCAATGTCTTGATGGTCATAACTCTTCGATTAGGAAATTCAACCTGAAAATGCCCAAATCCTTGACACTAAAAGCACCTCTTCTTTAATGTCAAGTCCATAGGTTTTGTTGAATTCTGAGTTTCTGGCTTTTTGGTGTTGCTACTAACATCACTCTTCACAACTCCTTTTGGAATCAAAGAAGAAACTGGATGGTAGGGTCTGGTGTATTGCTTCTTCCCTACTTTGTTCTGCTTCTCCACCTTGATAGCAAGCTTCTTGACGTCATCAAGAGTCCAGAAAGGTTGCAGCTCCACCTTGGTTGAAATCTCATCATTCAAACCATGTAAAAAGCGTACGATAGTCCTCTCTTGTGGTTCTTGAACATCACACCGTAATTGTAGAAGATCAAACTCCCTTGTATATTCTTCTACAATCCTCTTCTCTTGCTGCAAGTGTGAAAGTTTTAGGTACAAATCTTGCTTGTAATCATCGGGTAAAATTCTCCTCTTCATAAGTCGTTTTAGCTTTTCCCAAAACCTGATTCTAGTCTTGCCTTCTCTTAAACGCTGCGACTTAAGAGTATCCCACCAAAGGCCAGCATAACCACTACAAAACAGACAGACTTTAGTTACGGATAAATTCCGTAGCTGTTACCTCAATTTTCGTAGCAAATGCTCAGTTGCTACGACCCACTTCTCGTAACTAATATTGCCGTCACAAAAGGTTTTAGCTACGAACTTGTTGTTACGACCTTATCCGTAACTACTAGTTAAGACCTTTTGCTATGGCTTTTCCGTAACTAAATGTTCAAAAATATTTGACCGTTGCTTAGTTATTTGTTATGGAATTGGTCGTAGCAAAAAATCATGTATAATTACAAATGGATGTGACATTAGCTACAGAAGCATCCGTAGCAAAAACGTATCCATTTTAAAATCCTAATTCCTGTTTGCATCCATCAATCGTGACCCTGTTCGACCTGCATCTATCCATATACATATATCTATAACTAAAACACATACAATGCCAACCATCTGTTTCATTCATTCATTAAAAATACTTCGTACATATATCAAAGTAAAAAAATCTCTTAAATTAAATTTACCAAATATGAAAGTAGTATATCGAGTAAACAATCCAAACTAACTAACGTCAACATATTAAAAAGTTCAACGTACTATATATTAACAAAAAGAATCTCGTACGAGGGTTCACTTCTCCAAATTTTCCTGTAACAAGAGATAATATATCATTAGAATCCAATGAGAAACAATGGTACTTTGATAAAATAAAAAAAGTAATCGTATCTTTTTAATCAAATGAAACATCACGATTCGAAAATGCAAACAAACAATGTATAAAACTATTTACAAAGTCTTGAGTATGATACCCTAACCATTCGTTATAAGATTCAATAAAAAACATCTATAATGTAAGGAAGCTAACAATAAGTAAGTAAATGTGTAAAGTTATAACTAGTGGATACCAAAAGATCAATTACGATTAAAGGTGAAAGCCAATTGCAGAATATAGTTTAATAAAACGAGTAGCAAACTGCATCATATTTACGCAAGCTAAGTTGCGGCACTTTTCATTTAAGTGCTCTTATGGGTGATTGTTACAACTATTATTGCTCAATCTGAATGGTATCTTCTTTGGTTATGTGAAACTAAAACATATGCAGATTTCGTACTTAAAATCACCCCAATTTCATATATGCCAACTGTTCGGTATGTTATTGCTTATATTATTCATGTAAACATCAAAATTGAAGGAATAATAAAGCAAGTGTATGCATACAGTTGCAGTTTGGTTCATGCTTTTCCGAAATAAGATTGTTGTTTCTCATATACTTATAAATGCTTTAGGTCCACACAAGATCCAGGGAATTGGTGTTGGTTTCATTTGTGGTGTCCTTGATGTTGATTTCATCGACGAAGTTGTTCAACTAAGCTTCATAGGTTCTTTATTAACTTTATAGCGTGTTGGATATGGTTGTCAATGGGTATAGTTTAAATGACTCCCTAATATGATAGATACTCTAAAACTACTGTGACATTGTCTACCACATCCATTAGTGCACATAATATATAGTTTACCACATTGATGGATATACTGAAACATACGAAAAAATCAAAATATGTAAGAAAGTAAACTAGAAGACGTACGAAAGCATAGTCTTGTAACTTTCTAAAATAATAATGTAATCCTCATCATTGTGCAGAGTTACACGATGAAGTACCCTATAGAATAAAAGATGTTTAGAAACATAATCTTTATAATAAATACTGAAAGAACAAAGTTGGCACTTCTAATAGTAATGCAAAGTTGGTACTACAGCAGGTTATAGTTGCATTATTATGGATTATGATGTATTGCCTATCTTGCTAAAACCAGATTTGTGGATGGAGAAGTGGAGCTGCTACCTACTGATTTTGATAAAAGTGTTTTGAAGCTCATTCATGAAGATAGAGTAGGTTCCATTAGAGTCAGAGTCTCTAAATGAGTAGTGTCTTCTTACACTTTGCATCTAGTATCTATAACACTGCTCTCTATGCCGTTGTGTTTTGTATAAACTTAAGTGGTTGCATCTTAAACAATTTCATATTAAATACATGTATATACCTGACTAGATAGTCGATATAGCTCCTCCTTCATCTGATCCATAGTTGTGCGTAATACTTCAACTTGTTCACTCAAATTCTTGATCATATCATCCTTTCTTGTGGAGCTAGAAGCGCTTTGTTTAACTCTGTCAAATTTCATTCTAGGTCCCACAACACCCCATCGCCCTTTTTTTTCAGGTCCTACAATTTTTGAATAAATGTCTTTAGCCAAGTCCACAGGAGATTCTTGAAACAAGACGACATCTTCAGCACCGGTACTCAAAATCTCATCAATCTTGCTCTACATTTGTAATATATATATAACAAAATTTTGAATGAGTGATGAATAAGTAAATTAGTAATTGTATGTGACTTAAAATCATACTATTCGCTCGTTTGCTACTTGAGAAGCTACTGTTCCATTAGACCGACGATGTGTTTTCTTGTAAACCATAGATCTTGTGGCCTTCTTATTTGTTGCAGCCTCTATCTGTAACAAAAGTAGAAATAAATGGAAGAAATAGAAAATTAACACAAAAGATGAAAGTTAGTTCAATTCAATGTTACTATTTTTATGAATGAATTGTGTTGCTTTTACCTCCTTCGCGTAATTCATATTCGATTTTGAACCGCCAATATGGGGATCCTTGCTCTTCGCTTTGTTTTTCTTGTTCGTCTCACTTGCCTTCTGCATAATGAAATCAAATTCAATCCTAATTAATTATGTTATTCATTAGGTTAATGAAGTATTTTGTGTTTGTGTGAGAAACGTAATGTTTACAAACCTTGAAATCAGAATTTGTATGCCAATAGTGAACCATATTCTTCCATTGAGTTGGAATGACATTTTTTGGGCAGTTAGCATACCACTCAGTTTCATTGTTAAACGGGTCAAAATATTTTTGCTTCATTCTGTACTTGTGAAGTCTCCAACTATGATTCAGAGTTTCGTTTATCCAATGATCACATTTCTCGGGAAAGTGAAAAACGTTCTTAACAACAAAAAAAAAATATATAAATAACGCAGCTAAAGAATTCATATATACAATTAGAGAGAGAGAGAGAAAAAAAAAAGAGAGAGAAAAAAAAATAGAGAGAAAGATAACATAAAAATTACCTCCAAGTCATCTTTCACCCGTCTTACCCTTTCTTCCTTATCATCTATTTTGTTCCATACAGGCTCATCAAAAGGGAAATATTCGCCATCCTTGGCTAGCTTTCCAACATAAGCAGCTAATTCTGTAGAATTTTTACCATAAGGAATTCCACCCTCGACAGTCAATGCAAGTTTTGTTCCAGGAGGGATCTTTGACAAAAATTCCAACTTAGCAAGACCTCTTCTTCGCTTAAGAGCTCGTGGTTGTTCGTCGGCCATCACCTTCTAAGTAGTCTTCAATCCTGTAATAAGTAAGGCTAATAGATAAGATGATATTTGTTAACATAATTGAAAAAGAAATAACCTTAAACAAAAGAGAAATTTATACTAGTACTTAAGATCACATTTATAAACCTATTTGAGAAGAAATAACCTTAAATGAAAGAGATATTTAAACTAATACTTATGATCGCATTTATAATAATCTAACTCAAAAGTTATCATTGATTGACATATTTGAAAAATAAGGCTAATAGGTAAGATCTTATTCCTAAAAAATAATAATTAAATTTGACACTTAAATGTCTGAATCATCATCTTCGTCCTCATCTTCGCCCTCATCTTCGTTCTCATATTCGTCTCCAATTATATCTCCTTCATCTTCTTCGGTAACATCTTCGTTTTCATCATCCGTACTTGCATCTTCATGATCAATTGCTTGGGTACGACTTAAATTTAATGGTGCTTCAACCGTAGTTCCAACCAGATCATTCCTCACTATGCTATATCATCTTCATCATCAACACCACTTTCTAGGTGACCATAAGGTTGACTATCCAATAATTGATCATCTGCCCCCATGTCGAACGTGTCTCTCGGCTTATTATTAAGAACAACGTGCCACCCTGGTTCGGTGGGATCTTCAACATAGAAAACTTGTTTGACTTGGGATGCCAGAACATACGACTCATCTTTTTGGGATGCCAGTAAATGATTGAAATTAACAAGAGTGAACCCTAGCTCGTCGGTTTTTATACCTTTTCCTTTGTCGACGTCGACCCAATCACACTTGAATAGTAAGAACTTAAGTCCTTGTGGATATGACACTTCAATAATGTCAGTCAAACGTCCGTAATATGATATTTCTCCATTCACTGGACGTTTATCCTTCGCACTTGCGAAACTCATAACTGTTGCAATAAGCATAACACCACTATTTTGCGTCTTAGAATCCCTTTCTCTATCAATTGTTTTGAATACATATCCATTCACTGTATAACCGGTAAACCTCTTTGCATGAGATAGTGGACCTCGAGCTAATAAATGCAGTCCTTCTGGAAATGGTTGATTTGCTTGTTTTTGTCGCTCAAGTTCTTCTCTAAACCACTTTGCAAAATCCCTTTTGTGCAGTTTTTGTTTTTCAAGGGCTGAAATTTTCCGTCTACTCATCAAATTAACATATGATTCATGTTGCCTTTATAGAAAATTAGGGTTCATTATTCATTTGTGCATGAAGGACAATAAAGTTTAAGAAAAATATTTCTTACTTTATGTAAGGAGAAACTTCATCATCATTGAACAATATGTAGTCGTGCATTTGTTTCCTTTCAATAGAGTCGAGAATAAAACCTTGGAACCCCCCAATATGGCTATTATCTTTGTATCTAGATGGTCTTTCTAGTCGAGTCTCCACATTTCCTAAATACCTTGTCAAAAATGTGACACATTCACTGGCAATGTATCCTTCGGCAATAGATCCCTCTGGTTGAGCTCTATTCCTCACATATGACTTCAAAGTACATAAGAACCTATTTGAAAAATAACACAAGCTCAGTTGTTTCTCAATTTTACGAACAAACAAGAAAATAAAGTTTAACACCTTATAAATTAGTTTACCTTTCAATAGGATACATCCATCGAAAATGGACAGGACCACCAATACGCGCCTCAGATGCCAGATGGATGATCAAGTGGATCATAATATCAAAAAAAGATGGGGGAAAGATTCTCTCCAATTTGCAAAGAGTTACTGGAATACGATCCTCCAACTGTTTGAAATCATTTGCTTTATTCACCTTAGAACATAAATCACGAAAGAACGAACTTAACTCTATTAAAATAGAACTAACTTGTTTTGGCAATATCTTTCGAATAGCTAGAGGTAGAAATTGTTGCATAATTACGTGTGAATCGTGGCTCTTTAAGCCAGATATTTTGCGTTCTTTTACATTAATTCGACTAGCAAAGTTAGAAGAATAACCTTCTGGTATCTTCACACTCTTCAAAATCATACAAAATAACTCTTTTGTAGGCTTGTCCATGGAGTAACATGCAGGAGGTATATAGCATTTAGTATTGTTTTCTTCAAACCTTAGATGAAGTTCAGACCTAACTCCCATATCCTTTAAATCGAGTCTTGCTTTTGCATTATCTTTTGATTTCTTGTCAATATCCAAAAGTGTACCGACAATGTTATCAAATACATTTTTTTCGATGTGCATGACATCTAAGTTGCGTTTAAGAAGATTTTCAGCAAAATATGGTAACTCATACAATATACTCAATTTTTTCCAGTTATCTGGCATGTTAGGCAAAGACTCTGTCTCCCGTGCTCTTTTTCTTCGACTAGATGACAATTTATCTTCAGGTTTTTTTCCGAATTTACACGGAATAACTTTTAGTTTCTCCACGACATCCTTACCAGTTAGTGGAGTTGGAGCTGTTTCATGTTCGATTGTTCCATCAAATTCATTTTTAAGTTTGCGAAACCTATGATTTAAAGGCAACCAGCTGTTTCATGTCTCAAAAAAAAAACTCTCGGTCTTTCTATTTTCTAATTCCAAAATAGAAAAAAGAAAATTGGGGACGATTTAGGCACTCCAAGTTTATCTATATTTTGTAGTGAGCACCCAACTTTAATGTTGTTTTTATATAAGCCACCCAAAACTTTTGGCGCAATTTTTTCCGCGCCAAAAATATTAAGTATCTACTACCACTATTGACCTACCAACTACGGATTGTGCGTAGCTAATACCAACCAGTTGCTACGCCGAACGAACCGTAGCTGAAACACACTTCTAAATTTTTATACATGTTTGTGCGTGATACTTATTTGACACAGGCCAATGTGTAGCAAATGGACAGAAAGTTTGTAGTTGTTGGTAGGCATTTGCTACGAGAACGAAATATCCATAGCAAAATAGTGACTAGTAGCTACGATACTCGTAGTCCGTAACAAAAGGGGCGTAGCTAAATCCTACCGGTTTTGTAGTGAACCCTTCTGCCTTAATGTTGCTATCTTATACTTCTTCTCATCGTCATATGTTTTATACTTAAATGCCCTCTCCATTGATCTTAACGAAACAAGAAAGTTATCTGGATTTAGATTACCTTCAAAATCAAGAAAATCAACTTTGAATTCTTCTTGTCGATGTTGTTGTTGTGGACGATTGTCT